>NC_092819.1:24305833-25041666 GCF_023375885.2 Dermacentor andersoni
CTCGCGAATTCTCCTCATTCTTCCTTCAAAACACCACGTGGTGCGTGCTCGTCGATCAATGCTGCGCTGCTTGAGGTGTTCTCTGCGTATATTTTCCTTTGTGCGCCCGAACTCGGTGTCTCAGCCTTGAATGCAACGCTGGAACGTATTTGTGCCTGACAGACGAAGGTGTATGCGGTGTTGCCAAGTTATGACTTCTGGAACTCGACTTTTCTTCCTTTATTCCACTTACTTGTTTGTTTGCCTTTTTTGTTTCCGTTTCCACAGCTTTTCTCAGCGCGCGGCGCGACAATTCCTTTCTTACCAGAAAATACCCGTGGCGGAATCATACAAATAAGAAGGTTCATTCGGCCATACAAATCTTTGTTATAATATTTATAGCCGTAACACTCGTTTAACAGTTTATTGCTTTTTAAATCCTTTTGCGCATCGCGCTCTTTAATTTCCTGTTCTCCTGTCAGCGCAATCAATGTAGATGGCTAGAGAGATGCGTCTCAGGCCTACCTTTATGCGATTTCTATCTTAACGCCTCATCATCATCATCATCAGCCTGATTACGCCCACTGCAGGGCAAAGGCCTCTCCCATACTCCTCCAACTACCCCGGTCATGTACTAATTGTGGCCATGTTGATCCTCCAAACTTCCTAATCTCATCTGCCCACCTAACTTTCTGTCGCCCCCTGCTACGCTTCCCTTCCCTCGGAATCCAGTCGGTAACCTTTAATGACCATCGGTTATCTTCCCTCCTCATTACATGTCCTGCCCATGCCCATTTCTTTTTCTTGATTTCAACTAAGATGTCATTAACGCGCGTTTGTTCCCTCACCCAATCTGCTCTTTTCTTATCCCTTAACGTTACACCTATCATTCTTCTTTCCATAGCTCGTTGCGTCGTCCTCAATTTAAGTAGAACCCTTTTCGTAAGCCTCCAGGTTTCTGCCCCGTACGTGAGTACTGGTAAGACACAGCTGTTATACACTTTTCTCTTGAGGGATAATGGCAACCTGCTGTTCATGATCTGCGAATGCCTGCCAAACGCACCCCAGCCCATTCTTATTCTTCTGATTATTTCACTCTCATGATCTGGATCAGCAGTCACTAACTGTCCTAAGTAGATGTATTCTCTTACCACTTCCAGTGCCTCGCTACCTATCGTAAACTGCTGTTCCCTTCCAAGACTGTTAAACATTACTTTAGTTTTCTGCAGATTCATTTTTAGTCCCACCCTTCTGCTCTGCCTCTCCAGATCAGTGAGCATGCATTGCAGTTGGTCCCCTGAGTTACTAAGCAAAGCAATATCATCAGCGAAGCGCAAGTTACTAAGGTATTCTCCATTTACTCTTATCCCCAATTCTTCCCAATCCAGGTCTCTGAATACCTCCTGTAAACACGCTGTGAATAGCATTGGAGAGATCGTATCTCCCTGCCAAACGCCTATTGTTTGCGTATCGGCATGACGGTCAGTGCAATGTGCCACTTCTGCGATTGCGATGATACCGTAGTAGATATCTTCACCTACTGCCATTTTTTTGATGACGAAAAACGCAATTTGCATGCCGTTTTTAAACGAAGTGGGCAAAAGGGCGCTCACGGAAGAAAAGACAAAAACAATTTAGAACTATGGACTCTGCCGTCTTCCCTACTGAAAAACACCTCAGAATATGCTGCACTTTTTTAAAATACGACTGAGATTTGTGACCACCTTCGATTGCGAGTTGAACGCTGTTGTGTGTGTGCGCGCGCATTACTTAACATTCCTGTATGCCTACCTTTCTTTTTTTATTTCCTCGCCTCTTCTCTTTCTCACGCTGCAAATTAGCAGACAGCGTGCAACCTCGTAAAACGTCCCCGAATTTCCGTGTGTTTCTCATTGTCTTCAGCTCAACACAAGCAATGCTGATGTCACGATCAATTCACGAATCAGAAATGCAATTATCGTATTGGAAGTGGGGCCACTTATCTGAAGACCCCACCGTCAGCGCAACGTGGCCGAGCAAAAGTACAGCACATCTTATACTGCAGACGCGCGCGGTAGCGTGACACTAAGTAGCAATTCAGCCGCTTCATTTCTCTGTGTATAAAGAGCTCCTTTCTTAAGACAGAACACTACGGCTTAAGTGCGGGAACTCGGCACCATATGTCTTCATTTGCTGCAAAGAACGCGCGCTGCTGGAAGCATGTTCTTATGCAATACTTCCAGAGAGAGCGAGCTCGGTGCCTGACGTTGCAAGCGCGTTGGCTTGCCGTTCGTTTTTATTTAAGCTATTTATTTATTTATTTTCTGCGTTGCGCCACACCATTCCATGCGAAAGAACCATCTTAAGAACTGTTTTAACGTACGCAGTGATAACGGTGTAAGAACAGTTAAGGTGCTCACGCTCGGCGCTCGCGCTGGCGTGTGAGCGCGCCCGGGTTAGACAGATAGACTTTCGACATTCACTTGTCTGATTTCTCTTTCCTTTTTGTGCGTGTTTTTTTTTCTACGCTATACAGGGGGTTCAAAATTAAGCTTTACAGTTTTCTTAAAATTAGGCACTGGGAGGCACGCGAAGACCACCTGTGCAAGTACGTTATGTGGCCAGGGGGACACAAAGTGAGAGGATAATTATCGCTGTCAGCAGCCCAATTACATAAATTTTAATAATTAAATTTTTGTTGACTGCAGTAAGTGGGTATGTTCGTATTCAAAAGTTAGAGGCAGTCGTGTTTCCACACAATGTCAGTTGGAAAAATTGTTCTAGCTCCTCCCTGATGTGACGCGGCTGTTAAGTGCGGCGTTTAGTCTGACAGAGGGGTGAAGGCATTCGGAAAGATGCTGACTGTCCCCCTTCCCCTCTCGTCTGGCAAATAAAAATCGAAGAACCCGGAACTGTTGTCGTAACACGTGACAGCGAAGCTTGCAACGATGGCGGCAGCTGCCATGCCGAGATGATGGCGCGAGCGGAGAATCCGGATGGGAGTGCGCGTGCGTAATGGTGACTGGACGAGCGGGCGTGGTCCTTGCCTGGGCTACGCAAATAAAGTGACTGCTATTTTCCAAGTACTGTAAGTTGCATTGAAATCAAAAGCAACAACTGCACGGCACACTGTGCTGTAATGATTTCGCCAGCCCAGAAGGGAAGGGGAACAGTTACCATCTTCGCCTATGCATCCGCCCCGTTGTCAGACTAAACGCCACACGTAACAGCCGCGTCACATTAGGGAGGGGCTTTGAGCCGATTCTCACTCACTTGCATGCGCAATCATGTGAACGACAATTAAAATTTTGAGTCCGATATCTCGGACCACAGACACGCTAGAATAATTCTTCCAACTGATACTGTGTAGAAACACGACTGCCTCAAAATTTTCAGTACAAACATATCCACTTACTGCAGTCAACAAAAGGTTAATTATTCAATTTTATTTAATAAGGCTGCTGACAGTGATAATTATCATCTCACTTTGTGTCCTTTTGGCCACGTAACTTACTTGTACAGGTGGTGTTCGCGTGCATCCCAGTGCCTAATTTTAACAAAACCATAAAACCTCATTTTGAACACCAGGTATATATATATACCGCTAAGGTACGGTCGTCGTACTACGTAATTTAGGCTTCACTCCATGTCCGCCTTCTAAAGCAATACCTTGGCATATTCTACGTAGGTTGATTGCAAGTCAACGAGGGCATCTTCGCATCCTCATAAGGACCGCAGTGCGGGGATTACCCAGCACAAAAGGGGGCGCGTATGCGTGAAGGCAGTCATCTCTCCACGGACGAGGCTTAACGATCTTAACGATAGCGCTTGGCGTCGCCAACGATGTGACGCTTTCAACTACAACGCGAGCGTTTCCTTTGGCTTAGCGTTTTTACCCGTGAGCTTTATGGCGCTGCCGGCGAGAACTTGTACTCGACACAGATGCTCCACAAAGTTTGGTGGCGATCCGAACAAACGAGAGCACACGATGCTTTGTGTAGCGCCTTGCGTTGTCGCTCCTTTGTCTGTCTATTTTTATTTTTATTGCTACTTAAGATACCATTGACAGACCAACTAGCTCTAAATATCCCCTTTGGCGAACTGCGTGAGGACGGGAGAAGAAAGGAAACAAGCTAGTTGGCTTGTTGACGGGACAACTTCTTGTACCGTCCTCGCACAGTTCACCCCAAGGTTGATATGCATCAACAAATCCTGTTAAAAACCATTCTTCTTTTTGACGAATTAGGTCTAGCTGGTTATTTACAGTGAGTAATAGCAAGGACAGCGCGCTACGGCGCAATTTATAGCGTACTAACGAGAATAAAAGTGCACTAAGGCGCGAGGAGAAACAAGACAAGTGAAAGTCCTTCCTAGCCAACTCCATTATATGAGTTAGTTTGTTATCAAAGTATAATTGTTTTCTGGTAGGTTTTGACAAGCTTGCTTTCTTATCAGAAATTGTGACGAAATCGCGATCCACCTCGGCAAGACGTCTCTTCCCTCTGTATTGACATACCTCTTGGTGACGTGCTGTCTTCTCTGGTTCATAAATTTATCTTCAGTGCTTAAGCGCCTAAACGAGCTCTTTTTTTGGCAACAGATCCTACACCTCGGAGCAAATGTAAAACTGTAATGCCGTTGGAGACGGCACAGGTCAGGTTAAAACCGAGACGAACAGGACAAGTTCCCAAATGTGGCGGCACGATAGGGCGTCTTAAGCCTCCTACTACAGAAGGATTTGTGTATTTCTTAAGGTGTCATTTAGAGATGTTTCAACAGCTCTAACGGTTTTTCCTAAATCTGTGCAATCGATCTAATTCAGGCTCTCAAAATCCTAGACTACTAGACAAACTTGAGACCAATGTAGATTTGCGCTGTTTATCCAACTTGTCTCCGCTTCGACACCACTCTGTATAAACAGCAAAGCGACAACTGGTTCGTCGAAGACTAGGCTATTTCTATCAATGCTATGAAAATTCCAGAAGCCGAAAGATGGGAGAGGGGAGAACTTTCTTGCGTGCTTTTCTAGAGGCAGCAAATAAACGAATACGTTTAAGGCGTTCTAAAGAAACAATATTTATGGAATTGTTGAAAATAATACAAAAAATATGGATACGCTAGAAACGTAAGTAATGTATAATGGCGATCAAACATTTGAGAGCAGGGCTCGCGTTTCCGGAAGACCCTGTAAAAGCAAAACGTAGTGATAGCGTTCTTTCTTGTGGTCTGTGGTACTTTGTGCGTTGAAGCTGAAAGGGAAGAAAAATGTATAAGGATGAAAAACGGTTGCACTTCAGCGCGTAATGACGAACAGCGACGCATTAGCTGGCAAAGTATAATGCGCGATATGGCTTACACTGTTCCACGATTTAGTCTCTTAAAGGATGACAATATTCCACTCGCCAGTTGAGCCTGCTACGCACTACTACTTTGTAATGCGATAGCGTTGTGGTGGTCCTCGCTCATCGGTGGTATCACGTTCCTCTGAGGAAAGGCTGTAGGCCGATCCCAAAGGCAGCGCACTCTAGCACAGCGTCTTAAAGCGCCAAACTAGCACGTGACACGTGCGCCTGACGTTTCAAAGAGCTACATTGGCATGCATGCGATCGTGGCCTAATGGCTAGAGCATTGAGCCGCTGTGCTGGAAGGTAGCTGGTGGTTCGATCAGACCATCAGTCACGAATTTCTTTATCGTATCAGGTGGACTTCACCCATATTGTATCTATCTACCCGACAGCGCCCGCGAGCGGCCTCACAGTGAACGAAATTGCAAGTTTGTAAGAGATACAAGGCATCAGAAAGTGCCACTTTAAAAAAAATGGGAATGTGCAAGGTAACGGGTGACCTTGCACATGCTGCAGCTGGGAGATGTACGAGCAGATGGACTAATATGAAGTGCAGGGAATGAAGAAGTTGTAGGACGAATGTCGCACGTGCATTGACTTCTTGTACGGGGTGCGGGGAATAGCGTGGCAGTTACAGCTCCCTAACTCATTTTTCTTTTTCCGCGAAAGGCTCAATACTTATCAGCACCCCTCACTTTATTAACATTCTTTTGTATCCCTTTCAACGAGGTTAATCACGAGGTTTCTACATTAAGCTTCACTTGTGAGCCGGCGCTCATCCTGTCGCTTCTCTCGTCTTCGTTCCTTTTTCTCGCTCTTAACATTCATTATTAGGGGTAAACTATAACGGTTTCCAAGCAGATTGCTTAATCAGGCCTGCGAAACTAGAAAAGAAGAAACGCAAAGTAAGACTGGTGAATAGAAATGAGTGCGGCCAAACGGAGGGCATGGGGAGGAGGGGGGAGGGGGAGGTTGGAGAGCGAGTGACACAGTGGGGTGCAAGTACCGGCGGCATTTTCGGCGAAATGGTGCGCTGTGTTTCCTGGGTAGGAATTCTGGACACCCAGATGGGGCTGCGGTAAGATACTGGATGAAAATAACTCGAGCAGCTGGGAAAAGAACTATGTGCATGTTGCCGAGGTATCTTGATACGTTTACTGAGACCCGAAGCACGACAGAGAGCTCGAGTGCCTCACGACCAGAATTGAGAAATAGGAAAAAAAAGGGAAGCGCAGCTGCCGCTAGGAAGATGCCGAAAACGAAAATTCTCCGGGGTCCCGACCACACGGCGAAAGGGAAAAAAAAGGAAGATTTGCTGTTTCGCCGGTTGCGAAGTAAATAGAAATTGCGAATGGAGCCGGGCCGTTTCAAGGATGTTGCAGCTTGCTCCTTTCTCACGTGCCTTCGTTCGCACTCACTCTCTCCTATACTTTCCTTGATCGGCAGCATTGTTATTACTCTCTTCCCTCGGCAACGCTGCAGTATCGATCTCGAAAATTTACTGCCACTTCTTGGCGCGTCACGTTCCGCGTGTAAGCTGCTCCGTCACTGTGTGCCTTCGTTTTCGATCGCGAATCCTCGATCCGCAGATAAAGTGGTTCTGGCTTTGAAATTGAGTTGCGCGACCAAACGGTGATTGCGACCAAGAGACCAAACGGTGATTGAAATTTTTGATCTCGACATTCTGCTCCACATTTCCCGCATTCGTAAATTTTAGTTCTAGAGGAAGGGCAGGGAATTTTGATGGCGGTCGCAGCGTGCATTTATCACGTGTGAAGTCCATGAAATGTGAAAACGCGAGAACTGCGTCATCCGGAGAAAATTCTTAGAAAAAGTGCACTCTTGATAAATATCTTGTAAGCCACTCCGCTAGGGATAGTATCGATTGCAGGGCTCTGATTAGGACTGCTGCAGCACGGTTGGTGCAACTAAGCTCAGAACTGTGAAGTCCCTGGTATCATCTGGAAGTTATAAATTTCTACAAGCCTCTCAGAATGTTGCCCAACAGCAAGTCCGGTAACGCGTGTAGTGGGTGTGAAGGTTTAGAGGATAACAGAATGTCACTACTCTACGCTATAGTCGCAGATCACACTGCGAAGATTGAACGACAAGTTGTGGCTAGTGCAGCTGATAACTAACTGTTAAGAAATTGTCCCAATAGTACGTGTAATTTGCCTCAGCGGGACCATGTGTTCTTGTTCGATGGCTACAATATCCCTGACTATATGACTATAGTTATATTTTTGTTCGATATATATATATACTGTCTATGTCGCCAATATATTGTGAGCATTATTTACCCCTTCATCTTCTCCATCTGTATGTATGCATCATCATGGCCAACGTCATCATCTTCAGCGCGTGACCTGCGAAATAAACCGTTGAGGCTTCACACCTGTCTCGCAAGTGGTGGAGGTGGAACGTAGCATAATGCGCCCATCCTCAAGCCCTTGGTCGTCACCTGTCGTTTCGGTGCGTAAGACGGCTCAGTGCGATTTTTCGTAGACTACCATGCCTTGAACAAAAGAATCCGCAAAGATGTATATCCACTGCCCCGAATCGATGATGCGTTAGATTCATTACAAGGCGCGGAGTATTTCTCCAGCCTTGATCTACGCTCCGGATACTGGCAGATCCCCATACACGAAGCAGACAAGGAGAAAACCGCCTCTGCCACATCCGATGGACTTTACGAATTTAACGTAATGCTTTTCGGCCTGTGTAATGCTCCCGCAAAATTTGAGCGGATGATTGACACCGTACTACAGGGCCTAAAGTGGAAGACTTGCTTATGCTACCTTGACGACATCATCATATTTTCGTCGACCTTCCATCAGCACTTGCAGCGCCTCGACGATGTCCTGATATGCCTCTCAGCTGCTGGCCTTCAGCTGAATACAAAAAAGTGCCACTTCGCCAGCAAAACCATTAAAGTGCTCGGGCACCTTGTCAGCAAGGAGGGCCTTCGACCCGACCCCGACAAGATTACCGCTGTCCTCCGCTTCCCAGGCCTCAACGCGCCAAAGACTTGCGTAACTTCCTTGGCCTAGCTTCGTATTTCCGGCGCTTCATACGTATCTTTGCCACCATTGCGGCGCCGCTCCATCAACTCATTCCTTCTGGAGGTCCCTATATGTACGTATATACGTATGGTCGGACGAATGCCAAACTGCTTTTGACGCCCTCAAGCGTGCCCTCACGTCCGAACCTGTGCTTTGTCATTTCGACAACACCGCACCCACTCTTCTACATACTGACGCCAGCGGACACGGTATCGGCGCTGTTCTTCTGCAGTGTCAGCAAAATTCCGAAGAACATGTGGTTGCATACGCAAGTCGCACGCTAACAGCTGCAGAGAAAAATTATACGAATACCGAGCAAGAGTGTCTCGCCGTTGTTTGGTCCGTCCAAAAATTTCGGCCTTATCTGCACGGCCGCCACTTTACGGTCGTTACTGATCACCACGCCTTGTGCTGGTCGGCGACGCTGAAGAATTTAACGGGACGTCTCGGGCGTTGGATACTTCGTTTACAAGAATACGACTTCGGCGTCACCTACAAGTGTGGAAAGAAACACCAGGATGCCGATGCTCTCTCTCGTTGTCCCCTACCACCGTCTTCAAACGCTGCTTGCTTACCACCTTCCGTGAGGAAACCGCAGGGCGCGTCGCCTGCATTCTCTTCGCTCGCAGCTCTCGACCGTCTCCCTTCCAGCCATTCTCATACGTTTGCCTCTAGCCAATGTAATGACTCCTATTGCCACTCCGTTATGGAACGTATTCGCGGATCATCTCGCACGCGTAACGCTCGGCTCCGTAGGCAATTGAAGAACTTCAAGATGGAAAATTCGATACTATACCGGTATGTGTTTCATCCCTAAGGACACCGCTGGGTTCCTGTCATTCCCCGGTCACTTAGGGCCCAGATAATGGAGACCTTTCACGACGATCCCACTGCCGGTCAATTTGGTTTCCATAAAACCTATGAGCGCATTCGCAGCCGCTTCTCTTGGCCTGGACTTGCGACCACCGTAGCGAAATACGTGGCTTCCTGTTCGCTCTGCCAACACCGCGAACGACTGACCTCACCTCCGGCTGGACTGCTCCAACCTGTCCCGTGTCCTGAAGCTCCTTTCGCAGTCGTTCGTATCGACCTCTATGGACCGCTACCCTTAACCACTGGCGGTAAACGATGGATCGTGACAGCTGTAGACGACTTGACAAGGTACGCTGAAACAGCCGCACTATCTTCAGGATCCGCAGAGGAGGTTGCAGCCTTTTTCTTGGAAGCCATCTTTTTACGGCATGGAGCCCCGTGTGTCCTTTTGAGTGACCGCGGCAGGACCTTTCTCTCTAAACTTCTCGACGATGTTCTCCGTGCGTCCAATACCACCCATAAACGACTTGCAGCTACCACTCTCAAACTAATGGTCTCACAGAGCACTTTCATCGCACGCTGTCCGACATGATATCTATGTACATCAACCCTGACCACACCAATTGGGATGTCATTCTACCACTCGTCACTTTCGCATACAGCACGGCCGTCCAACGCACTACGGGGTACTCGCCCTTTTTCCTTGTGTATGGTCGCCAACCGATCACTATCCTCGACATTTCTTTCTTCGGTGTCCCCGTGCCTTCATCCACATCAGTGTGTGAGCATTTCGTTTCACGCATCGCCCGGTGTGTCCAACGTGCCCGCCTCAACGCCGACGCCAGTCAACAAGACCGCAGAAATCGATATGATGCATCTCACCGTGCCGTTTCCTTCCACCCTGGAGACGAAGTGTAACTGTGGACCCAAGTTCGCGCTCGTGGCTTGTGCGAGAAATTTCAGTCCCGTTTTATCGGGCCCTACATTGTTCGGGAACAGACTCCGCCAGTTAACTATCGTGTCACTCCAGTTGTTCCGCCTTTGGATGGCCGCTGTCATGCTACAGAGATTGTGCATGTTTCGCGTTTAAAGCCTTTCATACGGCGTTTCCCACCATAACCAGCGTAACCAGCGGCCAGGTTGGCCGCTTCCACACGCGGGGGAAATTGTGTGAGCATTATTTTACCCCTTCTTCTACTTCATCTGTATATATTCATCATCATGGCCAACGTCATCATCTTCAGCACGCGACCTGTGAAATAAACCATTGAGGCTTAACAGCTGTCTCACAATATACATATATATATATATATATATATATATATATATATGCTTTTCTAAGCTCTCCAATCCTCTCTCTACCTGTGACACGTAAATAGCCTCCCACACTTCACACGCATACGCTTTTTTCCCATTCTGACACTTCTAATTCTAACACATTAAAAATGACTGACGGCTTAGGCGGACGTCACGCTGTTGGGAAAACGGTATAGGGAATGGAGGAAACACTCCATAGGGACGTGAAACATAACAATATCCTTATCATAAGAAGCCAACAAACACTGACACCAAGGACAACATAGGGGAAATTACTTACGCTTAATAAATGAAATAAAGAAATGATAGTTAATCGAAATGAAAGTGGATAAAGAACAACTTGCCGCAGGTGGGGAACGATCTCACAGCCTTGTGAAGGTTGTGCGATGGTCGTGGGATTGTTCCCCAACTGAAGCAAGTTGTTCCACTTTCATTTCCATTATTTATCGTTTCTTTATTTCATTTATTAAGCACAAATAATTTTTTCTATGTTATTCTTGGTGTCAGTGTTTGTTGGCGTCTTATTATATTGTCACGTGGTGGTGACGTTGAAGAACACAGTAGCAATACTGTGTAAGACAAAACTAAGTTTTATTGGGCGAACCTGTGGCCACAAAAACAGGCTACACTTACAGCACAACGATAGCGGCGAACACGGTAGGCGATCGTCGAAAATCTCAAGCGCGTCGGCTTTTATAGATCAGTCTTCGAATGTTCCAGAGTAACCGCTGGGACCCGCGTGTTTTCCACAAAGTTCTACACAATTCGCGTCGCGCATACATGCAATCAGATTACACAAGCTGCAGTGAAAGACAGTGGACGGAACCATCGATAACATTCCAGGAACTTCTTTTACATGCAGACACGTGTCAATATGACTAATAAAAATTGGGCGCCTCGGTTAACCCCCTTTCTTGTCGTTTATCACAATATCTTTGCTTTTCTCGCAAGCAAAGAAGTATCGGAACAATTCATCTTAGTAGTTAGCCACAAGACTAACATGGAGCGTACAGAGAGAGAAGAGAGTGTAAACGGACAGCACACCAACAATATCAGCGACCTATTTCGCCTCACTGCACAACTGCTGCAAGACAATAGCAGTGTTTTAGCTTCGTGTAAGTCACCGCATGCACTTACTTCATTTCCTTAGCGAAGCGTCAACCAATAAACTGCACCCCATGCTATAAAACCAGCTGCTTACTGAAATGGTGACCGTCGAACTTCCTTACATATAGAGTTATCATAATCTAAACGTCAGCTGACTAAACCAGGAAACCACGTTGTGTTATTTGAACAAAAAATCATGTATGCTTTATTAGTCGTGCATGTCGATACCTACGTCGGCACGAGAAGTTCCGCTCAGGCTTTCTCGTATTGACAGTGTCGCTCCCCACCGGAACTTCCTGGGTGAGTAAGTGCCGGAGTTCATTGCTGTAATAAACGCAAGCATCCTCGCTCAGTCAGCTCCCCAGCACGAATTACTCTTCCGCGCATTTGATGCTTCCCGCTGTATGTGCTACGCGTTTGCGAGCGGCTCTGTACTGCCTCACTTGCAGCACCAGATCTCATTTCGCGCGTCCGCTACGGCAGCTGCAGCGGTGCCTGTCCCGCAATCCCGGCGCCAGAAACTCGGCTCGAGCCCGCAGCGCTGTGGAGGCGCAACAAAGCTGCTGCTGCCGTCGTCGCACGCAAAGGAAAGCGTGGGAGGGAGCTATAGACGGGATACAGGCAGGGCTCGTCGTGGAGGCAGCCGTGTTTCATTAGAAGAGGCTTAATTGGCGAGCGCCTATTTCGGTCCCCTAGACACCGTGCCTGACGCCACAGCCTGCGTTCGGTCGCGTCGGCGCGGTGTATGTGGTGAGCCGGTGTCCGAGGTATTGGCCACCACTTTCTTGAATCCGGTGCCGGCGCAGTCGAAGCAATTTCTTCGCGCTTGATGTAGCGCACGCTGGCACTCTATAAGGCAGTAAAGCGGTCAGTGATACCGTGTTCACGAGGATATGATATGTAGTGAGTCACGGTGATACGTTTGGCAGTCAGCTCTGTCACAGTGAGGAGGAGATGTTATAAATGTGATGATGCTGAGGCGAACAATCTTGATCAATTATGGGGTTTGCTGTGCAAACCTTATATCTAGCCATTACGAACATTCTGTCTCACTTTAAACATACACACTACGGCCTGTGATATCTACATAACCGTTCACTACACGACAGTCACATTGCTCATACAACCGTTCTCTACAAATTATGAGTGTTTGGCATTACGTGGACGTCCACTACAGTTGAGTATGCCAATTTTAGAGCGCAGAGCCGGCATCAGCGTAACTGAGCGAAAGAGCACAGCAAAATGTGAAAGCGCACGCGGAGTCCAGCAGGGAATGAAAGACGTGAGGAGGAGATCGGAGGAGGAGGGTATAGTGAAGGAGTCAGATGAAAAGCGTAGCGCGGCGACGATGGCTGCGAGATGGCGCCACAGAAGCGCGCGTCGTCTGGGAGGTCTGTCGGCGGCGGTTGCTGTGGGTCGCGCCCTCGCGTCAGCCACGCGCTGGCTCTAGCGATCTCCAGATTAGCGAGGAATTTGCGCCAGACTTCGCTCCGTTTGCAATGTGCCGTACGAGACAGACTGCCCGCGCTAGCCACTATATCGCGAAATGAAAACACATATGCAGCTGCGCTCAAAGTTGGCATTAGAGATTGCCCTAATCGTTGGTGATATTTACAGCGAAGTTGTTAAGGGCTACGTTTCCCACTATCGTATCCACGTGTTGCAAAAACTACCGAAGGTAGTGTACTGCCAGGCCGACCCACGGCAGAGGTGACGCAGGCGTTAAGCACTCCCCATACGTGGGCCGATCCCGAAGATAGTGAAATGCCGGGCCGACCCGTAGCGGAGGTGCTGTTCGCCATTGAGGGACCCACATACACAGCTTCGCTGGTCATCCTTCTTCACAGAATATAAGGGCACTGAGTGTTTTTTTTCCAGCGAAGCTGTTAAGGGCTACTGTTCACACTATTGTGTCCGCGTGTAGAAAAAATTCAGAAGATAGTGCAACGCCGGGCCGACCTGCGGTGGAGATGTAGTTACACAGATACACAGATTCGCTAGTCATCCTTCTTCACAGGGAGTAAAGGCACATAGTTTTTTTTTGTAAATTTGTGAATAAGACAGCTTCCGCGTGACGCGTGCGATATATGCGTTACCAATTTACATTCAGAATACAGGAGGATTTCGACGTGAATAAATACATGTCGAATATGGGAGTAAAAATGCCAGTGACTGTTGATCTATCACTGGAACTGTTTAAGAGGAACTTTATAGCAAAACGAAAATTTCGGTCAAATAAAAATAGGTTGAGGCCCTTATTGCAAGAACTCCCAAGTAATAATGGTTAGATTACCGTGATGTTTGAAAGGGAAAGCACACAGTCAGTGCGTTAATCTCTCGGGCTAAACGTAGATAGTAAAATAACAAAGACTTGAAAAGAAGCTAAACACTACGCAACGAGCAACGGAGTTGTAAATGATAGGCCTAACGTTGCAAGAGGCGAATACTGCGACGTTTATTTAACAGCAAACCATTGTAAAAGGTAATCTAGTCTAGATTAAGCGTAAGAAATGGTGTTAGGCGGCTCATAAAATGCGTAATTCAGATAATCGACTGTCTAGTGAAGTAACGAAATGTCTGTCAATGAAAGAAGAACGCAGCCGACAATGGCAGGTAGTTAGGCAGTAGTAATTGGAGATCGCTGGGAGAAGCCTTCGCCTCTCCAGTACGCATAGAATAGGAACAATGGGTTTTTCCGTCAGCTTCGTCACAGACAATGATATGTAGATTGGCTACCACGCCTGTTTCTCACTCACTGTGTTGTTTCAAATTCACTGTGCCTACATTGCATGGCCTAGCCTCATTTCCCTTTCGGGACAAAAAACTTTGCCATCGTGGCAGGACTCCTCTGTCCAAACTATGTGTACGAAGCCTAATTCGAGCGAAAGGCTGCGAGTTTCATTAGCGGGACTTCGCCGCGACTCCGGGTTGGATGAGGTGAGGTGAGGTGAGTTAAACGTTCGTAGGACGGCATTTCTTCAGGGTCGCGCTTAATTCCAAGTGACTTTCCGCGCACGCCGCTTTCGAAATTTCTCCACTTCCCGTCCTTCCTAGAAGGTCTGTGCCCTAATGAATTCGTGGGGTGCAAATTGTAGCAAGCGTTTTTTACCATCGAATAACTCGCAACACAATGATTACTACTGTCTATGCTGATAGAGGGCCTGAGGAGTGGTCTCAGGTACTCTTCTCCAAAAGATAAAGACCACCAAAAAGAAAAAAGTGAACAGCTCCATATAAGGACGCCAGCCTTCTGTAGTGCCTTACGTCCGCAATTTATTCCACAGCCTTGAAAAGGTGGCATATAAGTATACGGTACGCTAGTTATTTCCTCGGTGCCATGGAGGCTGGGCTCTGTCCGCGCATCAGCCGCGTTGACAAGCTCGGATGCCAGATGAAGCTCACCGGACCTAACGTGAAATGTGTAAGTGGCGTTGCATATCAACATACCGCTATCGTGTGGGAAGTCCTACTTAGCTCAGACTGGACGCTGTGCCAACGACCGAGCACGGAAGCGTGAAATATTATTGAAAGAACAAAGGCAATGCACACTTTCCGCTCACTGCATTTCGGAGAGTGTGAGCAATTGCTTTGTGAGATAAACATACTTAGCAAAGCATGGACACGTTAGCACGAGAGCTTCCCATATTGGGAAAGGAGACATGAACTGCGTTAACGATACGTCTGTTTATCTCTACGGAGGTGAGTGCCAACTGTTCGACTCTATGCTGTGACTTTTTAAACGTGACTTGCTGCACGAGTGCACAGCTGTTACATTCCTGCGACTCCGCTCTACCAATAAACAGTTGAAGTTTAGCGCTCGCTCTGTTCTTTCTTACACCCTCCTACGAAGTATTTATTCCCACTTCGCATTAACATGTTCCTCGAGACTTGAATCAACTCACCTAGCAACATATTTTACCATAAATGATGTGGCTACGATTTTGCAGTGCGAATAGGTGAAGATAGTAGAAGAGACAGGAGAGACATTTTTTCGGTCGCTTTCAGGGCAGATGTGCGTAACTGGTAAAAATGTGGTGCTGCGCCAGAGGGCCCTCACAACTCTACATGCACGAGTACAGGTAAATAGTATTTATTGCATCGCAATATCGGCCAGAATAGCAAGGTAAGTAATAAGAAAGAAAGAGGCATAAAAAGAAAGGTTTCGTTGAAAGTGGCAGTGATGTTTCCATGCAATGAATGGTTTGCAGCCTTCTTTCACCTCCTCCTCCATTGCATACTTAGCATCGTTTGCCAACTTGAATACGATTATAAAAAACGCGTTAATGCTTTCACGCGATAAAGCTTTGATATCTCTTGTAACACGTCATGTATATAAGGCGCAAATCGAAATCATCTCCCATATGCAAGCGAATTCACATGATGCTGGAACTGTGGCCTCTTGCATCTGTAATGTACAAAGCCAGAAGAGTGCTGCTGCGTGTGAATAACTGAAAAACAAACACTTCACTGCGTGTGTGTGTGTGTGTGCGTGCGCGCGCGCGCGCGCGTGTGCGTGTTTGTGTGTGTGCAACCTTCTCTCCTTCCAAACTTCATGTTCTCTTTGCTCCTTCCTCAGTGAAGGGTATAGCCAACCAGGCACGGCCTAGTTAATCTCCCTGCCTTTCTCTTATCTCTTCTCGCTGACACGAGTGAGAGATTGTGGCTGTAGATGCCGCATTCATCGCTATATATTAGTGCATTCTTCTCCATTCTGGAAGTAGCGAGAAGGCGGAGATCGGCACGACGAAGGCCCCTCTTGGACGCCTGAATGACGGCAGTGAGCCTGATGGAGGCCAGTGCACGCGGCCATGGCATTGCACTCGGCGGCCCTGGGCATCGATTCGACGTGGCAGGCCCCTTTAACGCGCGGCTGCGCACGCTCCTATTGCTCCTCAGTCCGCTTTCCTCGAGCCTTTGGCCGCGCGTAAATAGATCCGCCAACTAGGCTGCATCGAATGGAAAAGGGCTACAGTGTTGAGGTACCCGGAGCTGCAATCAGAGATTCAGGGACCGTGTCCACGGAGCTGTTCCGTACACAAACATTTCGTGATCACCCTCACGTCACCCATATATAAAAAGCCTGAAATGACAGGCGAGCCAAATTCGGAGAGTCAAAACTAGGAATAAACTCCGACTGTTGACTTTCTAATTCGACTTGTATCCATGCCGGGCCTTTCAGTACAATGAATTCTTCAGAACTTACTCAGCTCGTAGCCGTTCAGAAGGCAGCAAGCTCAGATATGTGAAGTTGCGCACCGTAGACAACGAGTCTACTACGAAACACTCAGAGACGAAAACTTAAACGTCACTGCCATGTCCCTGATCGCTTTTCCCCGCGCTTCTGTTTGCATCCGCTAGCATGACTTCAATGCTCCATCATTTCAAGTTGGACACCGCCATAGATACAATTTATGAGAGAATGCGCTCGTACTCATTCCAGAGTCCTTATGTAGGCTTTACTCACTCTTCCAGAATGAGCAAAGTCTAACATCACCGAGTTCAATTTCCGAGGCGCAGACCCGTCACGTTTCCGGCACTGTTAAATTATGTTGCTTTACACTGCCTCAGTGTAACGAAAGGCGTGTCTTCAGCAGCCTTTGTAAGGCAGCGCATAGAGGTTGCCTAGTAACGAAGAGGTTTTACTCATGACAGCAGCTTTATCGAAACTGGACTCAATTTGCCGGAAGCCAGCCATCCCTTTCTGGCACTGCACCTTATAAGTTGGCCGGCGTAGCAAAGACGATGGGTGAATAACAATACAAGCACTAAAGGAAAAGCGTTCAGCGGAAGACGAGGCCGTACGGCTTTGGGAGCGACGGATTGTCTGATGGTGAGGATCCTTCTGGTGCAGATCGTATCGACGGCACTGCCAATGAGCGCGATAACGAGTTGAGAAGAAAGGATCGCAGAGCGGAAAATAAGTGAGGTTAAAGCAACTTTTGCTCTCTGGTAAAAGTCGATAGACAAGAAAAGAGGAGAGGAAAGGGATTCGCTTCAAACACTGCTCGCGCAAAGAGCCCGCCGAAGATATAGGCAAGTAGGAATGACAAAGACCAACATTTGAGGTAAAACCAAGGGCAGGAAGTAAATAAAAATGCTTCAGAACATTCTGATTTCAACAGCCTGAAAAGTCTGCAGACGGGGCAGGCGAAAAGAAAATTAGAACAGAACACATTGCGTTAAATTGTATTTAAATGCAAGAATATGTGTCAACGACGACTTACCAAAAAGTGATGAGGAGCAAACTTGATTTCTGTGAAGAAATAAGAAATAAAGTGGGAGACAGACGGGAAAATGGTAAGAGATTAAATTTAATTTTGGGCGCCATGTGCGGTGACTAAAGTTACCTTTGAAGTAGTACAAATTCTTACGCCATTTTTACTGCATTTCCATCACGCAAAGCGATATACGGTACAAAGAACTTGTATTTCGTCACGCTATGTGAAACCGACTATCGCTTTTTAAGACATGACTTAAGCGATAACAAAAAGTAATCCTGGGACATAACAGATTAGTTTTGTTGAGAGCACCCGGTGTCTGTGAGTCAGTACCGGAAACTTCGTTACTCTGTAACACTTTTTTAATTACGGTGTCGTCTTTGGTGTTTTACGTGTTTCAGTACCAGCTCTCTCTCGCAGCTTCCATTTTTTTCACACCCAAACAATTATCTGCATCAGCATCTCAAGGTATCTGACATCCACCAGCATTCCGCCGCTCATCGTGATATGGACAGCTGTTAATAGGCTACTGCGCTTTTACCATCTTGCCTTTTGCCGTCTACAAACAGCGCATACGGGTCGAAGACAAATCGCCTTGTTCGTCACACTCATCTAGCCTCAACGAGAGAAGCAGATTAAGGTAAAAAAACGTTTAAAAAGTTTCTGTCCGCTTAAGATTGCACGTGCTCATAAATCACTTATGTAATACTCGAAGACTGGCTATGTCCCGCGACGCTCAGTTGCAGGCGTCGATTTATTTCGCTATGTTGCTCGATAGGCTGCTATGGCATATTTCTTTCTTTTTTTCCCCGGTGCGGCGAAGTTGTAAGCTGATCACTCCATCGTCATCGGAGCGTCGAAGCAATACATGTTGTATGTTGTAGGCACCATATTGCTGCCTCGCCGAATCAGTTGGGCAACGAATTAATGTTCGCAGTCTGACGAACGTGACAAATTGTTGCGGGTGCTTTCAACACCCGTGGAAGGTGTTTCATCTTGATTGGTTGTCACTATGTGCGGTTTTCCGGCAAAGACCGAAGAGAAATTACGTGTTCAGCATCCGCGGGCGCAGGCTACGCTGCACGTTTGTCTCTGATTTCGTTCGTGTATATGCGCGTGTTAGACAAGCAATAAAGGTGCGTGAACATGCAGATCATGCTTCTATCATGGCGCGTGACTGCTAGTGCGATGAGGTAGGCTGCTTCTGCCAGACACCGAATTGGAAGTGATAATGGCCGGGTACACTTTCTGACAAGAATAATTTACACTGGCAATGCTGCGTCGTAATAGCCGCACTTCTGAACGCCGCAAAATCTAACACTTAAAATGCGGTTACTTCATTTCAACGAAGGTGAAGTTAAGGCCACATTAGATTATCGCACAGTGTTTTCCTGAAAAGCAGCATGCGGCCACCTTATAGGGCATTAGTTCACAGTGTGATAGTGTTTGCTTCCGCTTGTGCTCTTGAAGTACGGAAAGAAGAACGATAACCGGTAATGAAATGACAAGTTTTAAAAAGTTGAGCCAGTAAGCCTCTAAAGCCGCCGCTTCAGACCTTGAATAATAAGTCACTTAGAAACGACAGCAGCCAGCATTAATGCAGAAACGTTCAGTGGAGAAAGACAGATATCAGAAAAAAAAGGAAAAAAAGAAGCAATTGATATTACCTAAACTAGCGATTGGTTGGGGACCTTTGGTGGGAGGAGAGTAACATGAGATTAGAAATAGGAGAAAGGGAGGTAAAAATGAAGACGGCGCTCAATGTGTGCACGTGCACGGACAGCGCAACGCAGTCGAAGGCTTTCACGCAGTCCAATCGTTCTAGAAATACATCGAACTGTTTCCTTCATCTTGTGGCCCAACGAGAGCGGAAATTTAGTTAAAGAATTTGGGTAGTTTAACAGCTAAATGGATCTTGTTGGCTACCAAAAGCTAGCGGAAGAAACGAATTGAGAACATAACAATTTTATGAATAGACAAAATGTATTCTACATGTGCAGAAACAGGCGCAATAACGTAGCCGTACTCCGAAACCTGACAACGACACTTGCAACTTTTTGCTGGCGCTTGAGAGTGATTTGGATTCCAGGATCAAGGCTTTTTCTCAGTAAAGCGATTTTTGAGCGCATGTGAGCAGTAAGCGGCTCGAGCTTCTTTACCCTCGCTGAATCAGAGTCCGCTGCGGCTCACGGAATGGGACCGTGCAAGGTGCTGCCGCCTGCGGGGCTGCCTAAGAACTTCTATGTAAATCAAGCTTGCGCTTTTCTCTGCGGCACGGCGCCATCTCGTGGCAGCAGATGGAGTTTTTCAGGAGCGCGCCCTCTGTCGACTATTCGCGAAGAAGGATACTGTCTTGCTATAGGGTCGATCGGCGTGCTCCTTCTTCATTTCTTTCCTTTCCCTCTTCTCGCCTCTATCTCTATCTCTGTCTCTCTTTCTCTCTCTCTCACACACACATATACCCTCTTTTCCACACACGCATGCGCACTCCCTCCCTCCCTCCACTCTCTCTCTCTCTCTCTCTACCGTATTGTGTGCTCTTCTCCATCAGCGCCCTTTCAGTGCGGCTCGCGGTGTTTGGCTCTTTCAATAGGAAGCGGCCCCCGTCGCCTCCGTGTTTGCCCGGCGCGAAGCAAATTTAATTGAAGAGGCGCGACATTCCTGATTGCGCCGTAACTCTTTTATTTGTTTGCGCAAGTTCCTCTTGACCGCTCAACTCGCTGCTCTTCTGTGGACGGTGTTTGAGTCGCCCGGCACAGAACGATGGAGAATAGAAGCGGTGTTCGGTGCTGCCGAGAGAAAGTGCTATTTATTTACAATTAAGTACGCTTATTTGCGCGGAACACTGAAGAAAGAGTGTCAAAATTTCCTCAAAATTTCCTCACAAGGGCCAGTTTGCTCCCTTCGCCTTCGTAAAAGGTGAAGTAAAACTAACGCTTGAATTGTTTGCTTGTAAAGCGTGCTCTTTTGCAACGTCACTTTGTGTGCGAAAAAGCCAACTTTAAAACTGCTCGTGTTTTTTTTTTTTCTTTATGGCGGAAGAGCAGTAAAAACTTCGCTTGTTTTCATTGAAGCGCTGAAGTAGTTGCTATTTATTCAATATAGGGTAAACTGAGCATTAATTGTTCCCTTTTGCGCTAGTACAATATATAAAAAGTGAGTGTTTGGACGTCATTTGTTCACGAGTAAGGTTGGTTCGCTTTAACATCCTTTGACCCTAGAATTAAGTTAGTTAACACCATTTATTCTAATTTTCGAAACTAAACCACGAGTGATAACTGGAGGAAATAAAAGGCAGAAGCCTGGTGCATGGGCCATAATATACGAATGCCTTAATCACCCTCTTCTTGCCGACAATTTTGTTAAATTAAACGGGTACTACCTTTTGTGACAGCCTTGCGCTCTTATTCAATATGAAAAACCAACAAAGCAGAATGCGATGTGGTTGCCTATACTACGCGTTTACGTAAACTAGCTTTTTAGCTGACCCAGCTTGAGAGAGGGTCAATTTGTCCGCGCGCATGATGATACCGGTGTAAACACGCGCCCGTGCCATTTGAACAAGGAATGGGCTTTTCGAGTTCCCAGAGACTGTTCGCCAATAATGCATAAAAGACATCGTTCCACATGACTTCTCGTTAGACTAAGAAGAACACACCAGCCCACAGCACAACACAACGTAAGAGAACAGAGGAGAAGGGAACCGAACCAAACCAAACGGTGCGCTGCGCAGCACAACGATATATATTATTACGGGGAAGAATATTTACAGGGGATATATACAGGGTATACCAGCTAGCTTAATCCAGAGTTTAAAAGCATACGAATGCCACGTAGCTGGACAAAACCAAGGGAATGTTCTTTGCCGTCGCTTAGAGCTACTCAGATTATTTTTTTTTTCATTCTACCTAATTACAGCGAGACAGCGATGAAGCGGTGAGGCTAGGCCTCCCCGTCCCCACGTGAGCTGCTCGCAGTGCTGCTCCAAGTGCGGCGCTTCTCAGGACCTCATTAAAAGTCCCTGTCTGTCTGTCCGTCTGTCTGTCTGTCTGTCTGTCTGTCTGTCTGTCTGTCTGTCTGTCTGTCTGTCTGTCTGTCTGTCTGTCTGTCTTCCGTCTGTCTTCCGTCTGTCTTCCGTCTGTCTTCCGTCTGTCTTCCGTCTGTCTGTCTGTCTGTCTGTCTGTCCGTCCGTCCGTCCGTCCGTCCGTCCGTCCGTCCGTCCGTCCGTCCGTCCGTCCGTCCGTCCGTCCGTCTGTCTGTCTGTCTGTCTGTCTGTCTGTCTGTCTGTCTGTCTGTCTGTCTGTCTGTCTGTCTGTCTGTCTGATTACAAAATTAGTCCTAATTAATTATTCAACTTCTCAAATAATATCAATAGATAAAAAGTGTCAATGAGAAGATTGTAGAGCAACATGAAAAACTCCCGATACAGCCTTCTGTTGCTCAATACGTGCTATGTAAAACTGTTTGTCCGAGCGTGAAAGAAGCCCGCGAATACATACATAGTGCCTCGAGCGGCAATTCTGCGTGCATTTGGGGGCTCCTTATATATATATATATATATATATATATATATATATATATATTCAGCGCTCATTACGGTGCTCAAGCCAAGGGAACCGGTATATGTATGAAAGGAAATATTATGGCCATAGAAGCTACTAACAAGTGCGTCATATGGGATGGCGTTCTGGAGATTGAACATCAATTATTGACATTTACTAAAGCGCCTGGAAACACAAGTTTTGCGTCTTTCTCGATTATAGCCTTCGGCTTTTATATTCATCATTCGACCTATTCAGTGAAAGTTACAGGACATATATCTCTGTTGTGCATTGTTTAAGACCTCATCCACCATTAGCATGTTAGATAAGCTCCCGAAGAGTACTGGCACTTAGTGCAAACCGAAGTCACACGCGTGCTTGGTGTGATGGAACCGGGTTTAAATACCAACAAATACATTTATTTCCAGGTGCTGTGGGGAGAGCTGTTCCAGCTGCTACTGCTGCTATGGTACCAAGCGGTGCAAGTTGTACCAGTTACAGGACTAAGTGCTCGTGAGTGGAGTCGCTTTTTGTTCACTCAGAAAGGAACTGTACGCTTCACAACGTCCTCGGGCACGCTTTGCGATAGTAACTGGGGTCAAGAACGCATGTTGTTATCCCAAGCTCTTTATCGCCCCCATTCAACCTTGTAGACCAGAACTCTTCTAGGATAAAATGGGAAAAAGCATCAAGTAGATAATTAAGCAAAGTAAATAGTATTTCCCTGGAAATCCCATCAACCATCTTTACCCGAGAAAGAAAGTGTTGCTGCGTCACTTGACGCTTAACTACCACGGCATAGATGGTGCAAAGAATGCAATCTGTGTTCGAAAACTGTATCCTTTGCGCCAGCGATCCAGGTATCGTTGCCATTTTTACTTACAGTAAAACAATGGTCACTGTGAACGTCATTAATCCTTCGTAACTCGGAAGGCACCCCTCTAGAAGTACTATTTCAGCGCGCAGATGCCCCCGATTTGTCGTTGTGAGCTAGAGAGCCGCTTCCTCGATATATCTTAAGCCGTGCGAAGAGAAATAGCGGTTCTATCTTCTTATGTTCGCAGATTGCCGATGCGTGACGTTCGACGACATGTATGGCAAGGAGTACGGTGTGTTCACATCTCCAAACTACCCGGTGCCGTACGAGGAGAACATCGAGTGTGTTTTGTTTCGTTTCATTGGAAATCCCGACCAGATCGTGCGCATATCATTCGAAGAGTTCGACGTGCAACGAAGCAACCTCGAGTGAGTGATTTCTGTCTTTCGTTTTAAATGTTCATCGTCTACGGGTCATAAGTGTTACCATTCATTCTTATTTACCTCAGATCAGCTTAAGATGCTTCTGAAAGCACAGCAAGGTCGCCGCACTGCATTTGAGCAAATAACCAGGAATCTCAAGTATGCTAAACAAGAAACTATGAGGTCACAAAGCATGATTTAGAGGAAAAATCAATATAAGACGCTTACGTTGGCGGTAGGGTGCTGGTTCAATACCCTTCGAAAATGTCTCGTCTTAAGGTACAAAAATGTGTAAAAAAAAATCTACGTTAATACATATTCAATCACAGCATTCGTGGTATGAAAAATGGCTTTGACAATCATTGTTGTCAATCTGGCAAGGTGTAATAATGTATTGAAATGTGGTTCAAATCCTCCATATCCTTCCTTCTATTCACCTGACTACTGCGAATGTTAGCTCAGGAAATGTTTGTGAAAAAATTTCTTGGAACAACAATGTCCATCGCAAGCGCATTTTCCCTATAAAACACACGAAACATCCGCCAGATATAGCGGAAAAGCCGCTAGAATGATAACATTATTCATAATTTAAAATGTAGGCTTTAGCCTCTATGAACCTGTTTCCCTCAGTTGATGTTTCAATTAAGCAGAGTGCATACTTAAAGGAAGAAAAAAAAGCTTAACTTTTACCTGAGCCATTCTTCAAGACTGTCCTGATAGTCAGAGTTTTATCAAAAGCCGTTCTCGTTCTGCTATTGTGTATATCAGATGAAATAATAATTCTAATAAACATACGGCGCCACTGCAGTTGGAAATCCCACCGTCACGCCGTCATTTTTTTTTTTTTTGCCTCTCTTATCGCATAACACCGTTTCGGAATAGTTCAGATCTAAAAGCGACACTTTTCTTTGCAAACCTCGCTGGCTTTCCTCACTGTGGCTGTAGCCTGGCTGATCCCTTGCCGAATAGGCGAACCAATCGCAGAGCAGCATGCGCGCCGCGCGCGTCGCTGGGTTCCTTGCAGCACTACCAGATGGCGCAAGCTTTCGCGCTTCCGGATCAGAAAAAAACATTATGGAAATGTTTACAAAAATGCTCGAATGAAAAACATGTACAATATACCTGGTTAAATCAAGCAAGGTGGGCGACTATTTGTCATCGCCCCGTTTCAAAGGAGATGTCAATAAATCATCATCATCATCATCACCGTGGCAGCAGCGGCGCCGGTCGTGCGGGGGAAGGAAATCAAGAACCAGAAAGCCCGGCTTCGCGCATCCGCAGCTGCACGGTAATGAGGAAATAAACGCTTTTTTTTGTGGATAGGATGGATTCGAAGTGCGCTGCGTACTTATGCGTATGCTGCCTCTGAAACCATGATGTGTTCAAGGCGTGCGTCCTAGTCAGCAACTCCGCTTATCCAAAGGCGCGTTATAATTTGTGTGCTGCCGCGCTTGTGCGTGCGTGTGTGCGTGCCTGCGCGTGTGTTTGTGTGAATGTGTGTGTGTGTCGGTACATGTGTTTCAACTCTTCATGCACTCACACAAAGCTTCACTGTATATAGATTCCAAATCGTTGGATCTCCTGCACTTGTTCTTGTTTCTTTTATTTTACACCTCGTTTCCGCACGCTCCAAGCAGCTGCTGGGTGGATCAACGACCAATATATTCGTTGTATATGCGCCTGTCTGTTGGTGTCTACGCTGTTTGAGTGTTTGTGCGCTCACTGGGTATATCATAGCTCTCAATCAACACCTGGAGCAGTATGCTATAAGCGATAGACTACGCCAACATTCCCAGCATCTCTCGCTCTTTCTCTTATTCGTATTGGTTGAGCAAAATTTGTGTGCCACGTGTGGCCTGTCTTTACAACGTTGAGGCCAGCTACGTGAACAGTTTATTTTGCCGTACAATGCTGCGATGTGTCGTTGACTTTCTGCCGGCAACGTTTCACACGTCCAGGTGTGTGTACGGTGACTACGTGAAGCTGTTTCTGCACCTGGACAAAGAAGAGGCGGTGAACAATCGGAGCCCGTACAACTCAATCCTGTGCGGCAAGATCAACGACATCGAGCAGACCCACTACTCCTCGGGGCACGCGCTCATCTTCGAGTTCCACTCCGACTGGCGCCAGGGTAACAACTCTGGCTTCCGCGGAACGTACAGATTCCTCAGCAAACGTGAGTGACCGACACACGCCGTTGCCATAGTGCACGGAATAGTGCACGCCATAATCGGATTGGTCTTCAATTCTTGCGTTGTGGTGGAGCAATAACAATTTAAAAATTTAAATTACGCACCGATATCTATTTATCCAAAGCACCTCAAAAGATAAAAAGATGTGACAGCTCTTTCCCTCTCCGTGCTCTTGTTGTGACTCAACATTTTCTTAGAGTCATACCTGTATACTTGCTGCAAGACATATATCTCTGGTCGTGTCTGTTATCGGTGTTTTAGACCACTGAATAGCCAACCGAGTGCCAGAATACAGATGTTTTTCATTACTCGTATTGTTTTTAATCTTCCCACCAAGCTGTCTGCGTACGCGCTGTTCTACGCTTATAAAAAGGGACATTGCAATCGTCATGAGGCCTTAGCGAGCCACCTTAGTTTGGGTTTTCTAGTGTGTTTATGGAAGCAATAGACTGTAAAGGAATGCATCAAATTTATTTAAAGGGAGAAATAGAGATAGAAAGAGAGGCTAAAGTCGCGCTTGCAACCAATTCAAGACCTCTAGGGACTAGTCTTGCGAGTGCGTAATGATGTATTCACGCGATAGATGGGTTCGCGAAAAAAAAAAAACACACACGCATCAACAAAGGCAGTGGGTGGTCAATCCAAGGCAAGGCCTTGTCCTCAGCACAAGAGCAGACAGTGAAGCCAGAAGAGTAGGTGGATCAGGGTCTTTCCTGCAAGTCTACAAGAAACGCCCGGTAGTAGCAACTGCTCAACGACTACTCAACTAGGTCGCTTCAAAGGGCACTGTCAAAGACAACTGTAACCATACAGGACTCATTTGTGTCTGACATAGTGAAATTCCCTAATTTGATAGCGGCTATCCTAAGGACGAAACGAGAAAGAATTAGTTTGCGTAGGTACGGCGCTGTTGCTCGCATCAGCCAGGTGTGCTTTCGTAGCCGCCAAAATTTTTGAGTGACGACCGGGTCACCGTTATTTACCTATCCATGCACATGGCGAACATGAGCTGATTGCCGCGGATAAACGACGCCACAACACGCAATTTGCTGTCCATCCACATTGCATATCAGTATTCAGGAACCACTTAGTCTGAGTAGAATTTAAGACATACTAATAGCTTTCTCGTTCACATTCACATTTATAGTCATTTATTTGATATTGTTTCAATGCAGAAATATGACTTCGTAAAGAATACAAGGGTCAATAAGAAACCAAATATGGCAAGAGAGAAAAGGGCACTAGAAAAGGAATAAGAAGCTGTTAGAGTAGAATTTCGACAATTTTGGTGCCCATATTTCCGGTGCAGTGTCACCATATGATGCATAAGTACACATGAAGTTACAACCAAATAGTATACAAAATAAACTCGCGTGAACACGCAAGATGTGTGCCAAATTACAGTTCAAGAATACGAATAACCGAAATGACTGCAATTGGCGCGAATACCTTAAAGTAGAGGCCGAGTTTCGTTGATCTCAAAATTTAAAGGGTGGTTCGAGCAAGAGACAATACAGAGAAACTAGAATGCGTAGCGATTGTGCTCCAACGTATCGATGTAAGTTCTATAGTTCTATAATTGGCGTACCTTTGCTCACAGTCCAATTCTGATTGGCCGTTCTTCCCCCGCAGGCCAGTTCGAGACCGATGGTCAGGCCGTTGCCGACAGCCGCTGCAGTTTCCTCATGGAGAGCGGCAACCGCAGTTCGGGTCGCTTCTTCTCGCCTCAGTACCCGAGCTCGTACCCGCGCGACATCAAGTGCGCCTACAGCTTCCTGGGGCGAGAGAACGAACGTGTCAAGGTGCTCTTCGAGCAAGTGCGCCTGCAGCGTGGAGACTTCAGGTGTGTTTCCCACCTGCGTCATAATAGTGGTTAGTTCTCCGATTAGTTCCCGCAGCGATGTAGAAGAAGGGTGAAAGATTATGAAAGCCTCGAGAAGCTCCCCGTACAGTACAATACAAGGAGAGAGCGATGCAGAAACTAACAAAATGCGCTCATTAGCCGCTTGAGAAACATGGGAAACGGGGGAGGAGGAAGGTGCTGACGCTTCGCAACTTATTACGGCGTGTTGTTCCCCAACTGTAAGCGAGAAGGGTCACGCATTTGCCTTTTGAAACAGCCATTTTCTTGTTCCTCATTATGCAAAAAAAAAAGGTAACGCGTGCAGACAGGACACTTCTCTACTCTTGTGTCCTGTCTGCACGCCTCACCTCTTTTTTGCATAATGAATCCTTATCAACTAGCTCAGCTTTCTGTCGTTCTTGTTCTTAATTGCCAATTAGGAATCCGTAACGCATGAGCAACATCATTTACCTCTATTGAAGGCATCCCCTTGTCTTCGACAATCATCATCGTCATTATCTGCTGGACTTACTCCCCTATTTCTGAACCGCCGTTGATAAGAGTTATTTCATCTCTTTATTTTTTGCGTCTCCTGCCTGTCTGTAGAGCCGACGCACCTTTGTCACGGCCTGAACTTACGTAGCACATTATATATGAAGTCGCTATGTGTGCTTCTTGGGATAATGGGTGCATACATGGCGCTCCTATGTCTCTTACCTGTCTCCCTTTCGTCGTGTTCCGTACTTTGAGCCAGGAACGACATGTTTAGCACGCGTAGACACCAACTAGCCCACGAATAAGTCCTTCTTGGGTGCATATACAACGTTCCTTTCTTTTAAAGGAAACATGCGAATGTGAGGCTCACAATTTGGGGGAGCTCACTACCTGGTGGCGCTGGAGGAACAGTATTGAAACGACTTCGAGGCGCGTTGTAAGCAGTCAGCGCGACCTCTTCGATTTCGTCTGCTGTAAAGCCGCACGCTTACGGAGCTGCTGAAAAATGGAATTTGCTCACGCCCAACACTCGCACGTTGTCTTTAATACTATACCCAATTGTGCAGATAAGCGCGCGATAGTGCTCGAGAAAAGGCGCAAGTGCCACTGGGTCGCCAGGTTCCGCGCCTAACTCCTCGTCTCCCTTTCCCACTCGGCTTTCTGCTTCCACCCGTGCAGCTGCTTCAACAGTCCGGACGTGATCCTGGTGCACGACGGACGGGACGGTAGCGCTCCCGTCATCGGACAGCTCTGCAATCACAACGTCTGGGTCGAGATGATGTCCACGGGACCCGACCTGTACGTGACCTTCAGCGCGCAGAGCCACTTCCCGGGGCGCGGCTTCATGGCCAAGTACACCTTCTCCGAGACGCCCTACAACGGCACGCTCGACCAGCTCGTCTCCATCGGTAAGCTACGCCGTCTCCGGGCCGTACCGCCGCGGGCGCTTGATGCGACTCGCCTGGACGATAACAATGCACCTAGAGCGTTTACACTACGCTAAAAGATTCCCTTACTCTGATTGTGCCTCCTTGTTAGGACACGAGCCTAGGAATATCCGCGATCACATTCCTTGTTTCGTTGTTCGAGGCTGCAGCAGTTACCATTGTTTGACTGCTGATATTACCCAATCCCGGCTTTGATTGCGCTTCCGACAGTGCATTTTCGAACGCTACGCTGCTTCAGGCTTTTGTAAGTTGCGCAACCTGGCGCTCTGCGCAGTTTTCCGTAGACGTTACACAAGCGCCTCGTCAAAGGCACTGATGTCTTGAAGGAAAACGAGCTGGCCGCTACAAGCGATCCACGAGATGGTCAGCTGAAAGGCGGTATTTCTCGTGCAGATAAGATTTCAGTGATTTTACGCTTCGTTGAGTCAAATCTATGGTAAATCACCGGAGTTAACACGTCGTTGTAACGCGGTAGCGAAGGACCGCTTGTCGCAGATTACGTGGCGTCGGCGCCCGGCGTCCAGCATCGACCATCTTCCCGTCAAAATGTCATTTCGAAGCAGGCATACCCAACCACTCTTTTATCGCTTAAGTTACCCATACCTTGTCTTTCATTCTTTAACAATATATTCCTCGGAAGGTTGAGAATGACAGCCCACAAACAAAGGTCATGTAAAAAAACACCGGCACCACATGCCTTTTGTGTTAGATCTTCTCAGACTGAAATATTACAAGTGCGAAACAGTAATAGATCTGTCCACGCAAGAGGCCGCATTTGTACCAAGAAAGCTCGCGTTCGTGCGTAGCGTACGCCGCCAGCGTTTCCCGGCAAACGTTATAGATTCATAAGCTGCACTTGCCGGGAAGCGTGAAAAGCAGTCAGGGATCTTTGAGTGCCATCGGCATTCCACTCTTAAAGGCGAAGCTTAAGCGTCCTCCATATTTTTAGTGTCGGATCCCCTTTGAGTACACATTGCCTATAGTTGTCTTATCGACGTGTATTTCTACTGCCGCATAATAGAACCGCCTGTATAACTCATCGCCTGCTGTTCTCAGCATTCGTTTATCTACGGCGCGTTCTTTGAAGTCGAATTCACTACGATGCAAGAACTGTCGTTTGATGCCAAGTCACGCGGGAATGTTTTCATCAGCTTTCTTTATGGAGCCCGCGAATGGTTATTTTCGGTTGTTATTCACAACGAGGAATTACGGCAACCATTTTCGCTTACCGTGCCCGCCTGTTCTGCTTTTCAGAGCCGCAAAAGACCCTGGACGGTGGCGCCTTCAACAAACAAGGTCAGGACGCACACTCCGCTCCCTGTACTTTTCTTTCCAGCTCGCACTGACGCTTCCGAGCAGAGCACAGAGGCGCAGACTGGGAGTTCCAGACGAAAAGTCTGGAACAGCGTGGCGTGTTTTCTGCCAATACACATTTCGCTAAATGATAGAACAGAAATGTTAATAACCGAAGCGTTCACTACTACTACTACTACTACTACTACTACTACTACTACTACTACTACTACTACTACTACTACTACTACTACTACTACTACTACTACTACTACTACTACTAATAATAATAATAATAATAATAATAATAATAATAATAGTTCATGTATACACATCCAAAAGGAAAACAAGGACACTGGCCTGTCTAAGTCCACGAGGCCTTGTGCCACTGGACCCGGCAGAGTCGGTACAGCGATGTGGTTGCATATTTACATAACAGCACATTTATTACCAACTTCCAGACAAATAGTTGGTAGTATTACCTTTTAACAGACAATGACATGGCAAACAAAAACAAAAGCATAAATAACTAAAAGAATCAGAAAAATAAATCAGCATTTCATCATGAATTTCAACAGTTCTTTTGTAATAATACTAGTAATAATAATATAGTAATAATAAATAGTAAACTAATAATAATAATAATAATAATAATAATAATAATAATAATAATAATGATAATAATAATAAAAAAAATTCTATTTCAACACAGCATACGTAAGAGGAAGAGTATGGGATCACCTAAGCCAAAAGGAGGCTTGTGTGGTGGAAGCTTGTATATCAAAAGCGCAATTCGTAGCTTGGCAATCCCTACTCTTATTAAATTAGGAAAGAAAGAAAAACGAATAGTACCGAGAAACGAGACCGAAGCCGAGGAATTTGGCTGGATTAGTGTATTAGGGCGTTATCTGTTCCTCGTTATCTTAAACCGAGAGTGCGCACTCACTACGGTAAAGCAACAAGACGCTATTATGTTCCTGCTATCTTCAATGAACTACCGGACGATGTATTTTCTTTGTCCACCCGCAAAACACTGAGAGTTGCTGTTCAAGCGTTAGAGAACCTTTAATATGTACTGATGTTATCAGTGCATCTTTGATAATGTGTGATGGTTGTGCCAAATGCACAACCAGCTTCTGATGGAGTTCTAGTGTGGCGCGTAGATTGCCGCGGCTGCCGGTTGTCGCCGCACAAGCCCTCTTGTGGCTTCGGCGCTTCCGTTTTGTATACTGTTTTAACTATACTGAATAAATATTATTATTATTATTATTATTATTATTATTATTATTATTATTATTATTATTATTATTATTATTATTATTATTATTATTATTATTATTATTATTATTATTATTATTATGTTCGTATTTGCGTTCGCGGTTATTTCGTGTTTTTTTTTTTCTTAAGCGTCAACATGTGGTACCTCGCCCGAAAAGTCGCTCTGCTGACTCATATTCCTGTCCTTCTGCTGCTGGCACCAAGTGTTTAGGAAGTGAATGTTGAAGGTTCATAGAGAAAGACGCAACAGCGTAACTGAACTTGGTAGCAGTGTCACGTTGCCAGTTGCCGTCTGTTTAGTCTGTTCCTTGAATAGGCTCTTCTTTCACATGTAACCCTGTACTGTTCTTGTTCTCTCAAACTCTCTTGGTCTTGGAATAAGTGTCGATACTGTTTCCGAACATATTCTTGCGTGTGCCAACGGAAGGAAAGTCTCAACACTTTTTCGCGTCTATCCTGTGTTTTCTTGCGCACTGGTGGTTTTAAATAAACTTTCAGGGGAAAATTTGACCAATTTTGGCAATTTGGCTAAAAGCTGATCGGCCTTTAGGCCAATTCTTGATACTGGCAATCACCGCAATTTAGGCATTCCCGGAGCGGTGCGCTTCGCGGTGTAAGGTTACAATTGTGAAACCAACTGCGCGCATTCGTCACAGCTCTTACCAACGAATACGCTAGGTCTTTTAACTGTAACTTGCACCGCGTTGTTCTTTTTCTTTCTTTTTTGTGATCACAGTTTAACTAATGTTAGCTGGGAGACCCTGTATATAGTTCAATGTGCGCATTTCCTATGTAGCTGATAAAAATCTCCACTGGTGCGTTCACCAGAGCTGTTTGTTGCTCCCATGCTGAGGAAGCTCAATTGCCTGGTGGAACGTGAAGCGAACCGCACAAAGACAGGACGCTTAACATGAATAGGCAAACGCATGTGCTTCCCTCTTCTTGGCATGCTGTTTCAATGACGTCTCATATTGCAACAACCGGCCCAGTCCAACACGATCCCGTTGTTTCGTGAAAGTTTCGTGAGTTCGCAAATTACCTCGTTACTAGAACCGAAGCTACCCGTTTCAAACGAGCAAAATTGCGATGTTTTTGTCTGGCACTTAGGCTCGCCGTTTTGTTGTAGGACGTAGCGCCATCTCCGGAGAAGGGAAGGAGCGATCGATCGCTCTGGTTTCGAGCGCCGTTCACGTGTGGCGCTCGCGTGTCGCGAGTTTCGTTTTGTCCAGGTCGCTGAAGCTCTAGTGCGGCGGTGGGTTTCTAGTACGATGCTCATGACCTCTTGAATGGAACTAAAGTGTCATTTATGATCAGCATATAGCGCAAATTTGTTTCTCCAGTGTGTGCGCCAGCGCCTTCTTTTTATTATTTTTCATTCATTTGTCACAGTTAAGCAATGTACAGAAGGTATACTTTTAGGCTTTGCTGATTGTAATTTCTCTGTGAGTTTCTATGCCAATCCACTATAGCTAAAACACGCCTAATCTGTCACGTGTGCGACGAGCGGAGATACTGAGGAAATAAGTGATGCATGTGAGTGAGCAATGGTTCGAAAGAGTGATATACCACCGCTTTTCTGGCATGTCCGTCGGTTTGTCCACTCTTGGTTTCTTGTCTATTTCTTCTAAATTCTTTGACGTATCCCACACCAAGTGTCCAAGGAGCGGCGATCGGCCATATCAGATCTTAATTTAAAAAATCACGGCTATTTACTACTTTTCACAGTGATCTCACAAGATATTCTCGCTTCAAAGAAACTTCAAGCCATGGGACGTGCTTTCAAAGTTTGATCAATTACGAGAACCGTCATTCTCAAAGAAAATTCATATGAAAGTTAACTTAGGGCCTAACGCTTCACAACTTTGCTTACTGAACCGACGATTTGTCTTCGATTTGTAAAAGTGCTTATTGGCAACTTCGGCCAGAAAGAGTCTCTCAGGAGCCTCGAATTTAGAGAAAAATTTGCGAAATTGGCATTTTTACCTGGCAAACCTACTAAAGACTTGTCTACATTAATTATTTTAGTAGACTGCCCCTGCAAAGCGTTAATCTACACCAAACTTATTTACACGCCAATACACTGTAGGAATTTTCTTTAAAAAGCATGTCAAACATGCAGAAGTGTAGGTTTTGGTCCATTTTCGTCCACGGTATTCGCAATGAGGTACAACTCGTAAAAAATAAGACACAAAGTTAGTTAGATAGGCTTGTATAAATTCGTTCCACTTACATCTTCATTTCGTTTGAAATTTTTGTTTAAGCGAGATATGAATTATTGAACTTTGCCCCTGCGCTACGCTCAGCATGCTTCCATGCTACCACTTCACCGCAAAACGTAGTGGCAGTCTTGCTTCAGACAGTCGGCGCGCGTAGTTCGATGGCGTACACAACCTTCCTCGCCACGTGATGAATAGACTGTGTTTCCCAGCCCCATTACCTATTATAAAATTTCTCTCCGTGTTGTCTTTTCCTCGTACCTGCCAAAGTGCGCCAGGAGCTGAGAGGTCATCTAGTGCCTCCGTTCGTCTTCTATTTACCGTCAACGCTGTCGGGCCCTCGGCAACGTGGACTTGTCACCGATTAACCGCGCTTCACCGCTTCCTATTTATGACATGAGAAAAAAGCAAGCCCTCAAAATGTTGGTGCTTACGGTTTTCGTTGGATTTCCTCACTCGGCGGTAGAGCCCGCTGCATTTATGAATGAATGAATGAATGAATGAATGAATGAATGAATGAATGAATGAATGAATGAATGAATGAATGAATGAATGAATGAATGAATGAGTTCCCTTTACAGCTGTCGTACGGTTCCAAATGTACTATGAGGAAAGGACATTTACGCTGTGTGTTGCCGAAAGAAAGAAAGAGAAACAGAGATATATGACTTACGTTCACGCCAAACCGGTACCTCAGCGTCCGTCCCATTAAGCTAGCTAGGCACTGCGGCACAGGTAATGTGTTCCGCGCGCACTCCTGCAATCTCATTTGCCTTTCTTCAGTGTTCACGCCACACTGCCTCGACTATAGTCTATGCCTGTCGGAACCCACACGCGAACGCATACACGGGCACGCACGTGTACATGTGCGGAAGCGCCCACTGGTCTCGCATAAAGAATGGTGGACACGACGGCGCCCTGTATATGCCCCGGTGCTCCGAGTCTTCCCAGAGGAGCGCTCCTTGGGTGCGCTACGCCGCGTCTCATTGGTATGCCAACAGCCCGTTGTCGCGGCGGCCCAAGGTCCTCGTTCGAAGCCGGCCGCACAATACTTTGGGACGAACGGCGATCATCGGACAATAACAAAGGGGCCAACGCAAACAAGCAAGGCGAGCCACTCGAGCGATGTGTGTGCGTATGCAAAGCTATTGGCAAGACGGAGCAGGGCACGGAGTGGTCGGGGCGGGCACGCGGGGGCGGAGAGGCGGCGCACGGAGGAGCGACAAGCCTTGAGTTCTACAGGGTGCGACAACTTAATCTGCATATTCAATGCGTTCGATGGCGCGAGTTCCGCCGTGGAAAAAAAAAGGAAAGGCACATCTGCCTTGCTCCTTGGGTTGACACTGCCGCCGGTGCTGTTAGGGCCGTTTCTGTCTATTTCTTCTTTCTTCCTTCCGGAGCGCCACCGGAAGTCTGCGCAGAGTGCCTCGGGATCGAAGTGTTCTGTGGACATAACGTGCAACAGCGTACGCGAGGGCAAAACAAAAGGAAAATGTGGTGGAGGGATGGGACTGCGGTGGAGAAACGATAATCTGAAAGAAAAGAACTGGCGTAAAGTTTATCGACAGAATACCTTTCTTGATGGCACGAGAGCAAAGAAGCAAAAGAAGAGAGGATGAAAGGGTCGGAATCGCGCAAGTTGGAACTCGGCTCGTGTCCACAGTTTCGCCCTATATGTACCGTAGACTCCGCAATGGCTCAAAACCTTTACTTTTGCTGAGTGGTACGCAAAGTCTGTCTCTACCGGCTTTTCCGAAATGGCAATTAAACGCTGCAGCTTACGTAGTCGCGGGCGTTAATTACTTGTTTGGCCTACTGTTAGGTCTAACAACACCGCCGGCGAACTCCGGCTGGCGCTTCCGTGAACCGAGCACACTAACAACGTTTTTGGTTGTTTATTCTTTCTTTTTAAAGCGAAACTGCTATACGCTAGGCTCTGGCGGGTTGTGTGCGTAGGCAGAAAAGATGGCCGCCATCCCAGAGCTAAAAGAGCTAAAGCATAAAGCAAAAGCGTGTCGCCGGGTATGACCCAGCTACGATTAATCGCGAGAAGTGTCAAAACGTATTGTGAAAAAAATTATCGTAATAAGAACAGTAAAGCCTGAATAAACGCTGTTTAATATGGACTGAGGCTTGACGTCACGGGCTCTATAGGCAAACCACGTAACCTTATTTCAGTTCCCTTCCGCCCGTGCAATGGCTAGGTCATGTGCGGTGATGACTGCGGAAGAACAGCGCGCCTACGAAGAACACCGCCGTGAACAGAAGCGGGAATATGCGCGGTGATGGCAGGCGACACGTCATACGGACGAATATTGTGCCGCAAACACCGAGCGTGTGCACCTCTGGTTGGATCACCCCCGCCGACTCCACTACCGTCGTAATTGTGGGCGATTTCAACACAGGCGTATCTTGGCCAGACAGAAAGTGGTCCGTGGCGTTTCTCTTGGAAGGGTTTGGTATTCAATGTTGCACGAACATCAGTGTGGCCACGACGCGTCATCGGTCGCGTATAGACCTCACATTGGCCAAGAACGTTTCCAGTGTCGCCACAGAGCCACTGGCAGTATATCATGGTGATCCATAAAGCGATAGTCACCTTGGTGACCAAATAATTTATTAAACAAAAGAAGGTTAAAATAGGCTTAAAAGGTTTAGCAAACAAAATAAGGTTAAAAATAAAAAACGCATTGAGTGTGCCCTTTAATAAAACAAATAAAATCGTGAAAAACGAAATTCATTGTGGTATGACTTTTATTTTCAATCAACATATTTATTATCAGCACATCTCATTATCATCAGCCTATTTTATGTCCACTGCAGGACGAAGACCTCTCCCTGCGATCTCCAATTACCCCTGCTCTGCACCAACCGATTCCAACTGACGCCTGCGAATTTCTAATTTCGTCGCCCAACCGTCTGCCGTCCTCGACAGCGCTTCCCTTCTCTTGGCACCGGTTCTGCAATTCTAATAGCCCAAGGGTTATATATCCTACGCATTACATGGCCTGCCCAGCTCCATTTTTTTCTCTTATTGTAAGTTAGAATATCGGATATCCCCGTTTGCTTTCTGATCCACAACGCTCTCTTCCTCTCTCTTAATGTTACGCCTAAGATTCTTCGTGCCATCACTCTTTGCGCGGTCCTTAACTCGTTCTCGAGCTTCTTCGTCAACCTCCAAGTTCCTGCCCCATATATTAGCACCGGTAGAATGCATTGATTGTACACCTTTCTTTTCAATCAGAGTGGTAAGCTTCCAGTCAGGATCTGGTAATATCTGCCGTATGCACTCCTACCCATTTTTTATTCTTCTGTAAATTTCCTTCTTATAATCAGGGTCCCCTGTGAGTAATTGACTTCGGTAAACGTACTCCTTCGCAGACTCTGGAGGCTGACTGGCGATCTTAAGCTCTTGTTTCCTTGCCCGGTTATTCATTATTATCTTTGTCTTCTGCATATTAATCTTCAACCCCACTCTTGCACTATCTCTGTTAAGGTCCTCAGTCACTTGTTGAAATTCGTCTCTAGCGTTGCTCAACAGGACAATGTCATCTGGAAACCTAAGGTTGCTGAGATATTCGCCGTTGATCCTCAATCCTAAGCTTTCTCAGTTTAATAGCTTGAATACTTCTTCCAAGCATGCAGTGAATAGCATTTGAAAAACTGTGTGTCCTTGCCTGACCCCTTTCTTTATAGGTATAATTCTGCATTTCTTGTGGAGAATAAAGGTAGCTGTGGAATCTTTGTAGATATTTTTCAAGATATTCACATATGCCTCCTGTACTCCTTCATTACGTAATGCCTCTATGACTGCTAATATATCTACTGAATGAAATTCCTCTTCATGTTCTACGAAAGCCATATAGAGAGGTTGACTGCACGCTGCAAACCTCTCGATTACGGGATTGATGACACGGATGGGATCCATCGTGGAGTATCCCTTCCTGAAGCAAGCCTGTTCTCTTGGTTGACTGAAGTCATGTGTTGCCCTTATTCTGTAAGAAATTATGTTGGCGATTATTTTATGAAACACTGAACGTAAGCTAATGCGCCTATAATTTTTCCATTCTTTAACGTCTTCCTTTCAGCGGATTAGTATGTTTGCATTCTTCCAGTCCTCTGGAACTGTTACAGTCGTGAGACATTTTGTATGAAGGGCTGCAAGCTTTTCACGCGTGATATTTCCTCCATCTTTGATTGAATCGACTGTTCTTTCAACTTCCCCTGCCAATTTTTCCCGGTGCATGTCTTGCTAGGCCTTTCTAATTTCATCACTAGTTATAGAAGGAGCCTCTGTATCTGTATCCTACTTGGAATCGAGGTAGCGTGGCTTCTTGGGATACTGTACAGGTCAGTATAGAATTCTTTCGCTGCTTTTTCTATATCTTCGAAATTGCTGATGATATTACCCTGCTTATCGTTCAGTGTATACATCTAGGCTTGTCCTATGCGAAGTTTTCTTCTCCCTGATTTCATGCTGCAACCATTTTTTACTGCTTCCTTAGCCTTTCTCACGTTACAATTTCGAATATCCCTTACTTTCTCTTTGTTGATCAGTTTTGACAGTTCCGCAAATTCTATCTGATCTCTTGAGTTGGACACTTTCATTATTTGTCGCTTCTTTATTAGGTCCATCGTTACTTTGGAGAGCTTACCTACTAGCTGCCTCGATGCCTTACTTCCTACTTCAATCGCTGTTTCTATAGCCAGACTAGTTGCAGTTTCATTCATTACCTCTATGTGATCTTCGTTTCTCTGTTCTAAGGCTGCATATTTATTTACAAGCACCAGGATGAATTGGTCTGCTTTTACCCTTACTGCGTCGAGGTCGGCCTGTTTCTTTTTGACTAATTTTACTCTTTCTCTCTTCATGTTGAGGTAAAGCCTAGACCTCACTAACGTATGATCACTGAAGTTTACCCTACTTAGCACTTCTGTATCTTGCAGTATGCTGGGATTTGGAAAGCATATTTAGCACCAGCAAACAAGGACGGAAGGGAGACGACACCACAATGCACCACTAGCGCATTTTGGTGTCGTCTCCCTTCCGTCCTTGTTTGCTGGTGCTAAACATGCTCTCCAAGTCCGTTTACCAACACGCCCAAGAAATGGCAATGCTGGGATCCGCAGAAAGTATGAAATCCATTTCACATCTTGTTTCTCCAATAGGCTTTTCCAGCTCCATTATCTGTTCCTGCGCTTCCTGTAGAAGATATTCATTATTCGGAGCTTATTTCTTTCCGCGAATTCTACTAACATCTCTCCTCTAGGGTTCCCTAAAATCGATGCCGTAGTTGTCAACTGCTTGTTCACCAGCCTTCTTTTCCCCCACTTTTGCATTGAAGTCGCCCGTGCCAACAGTATACTGAGCTTGTACTTTTATCATCACTAAATCAACGTCTTCATAAAACTATTTCTTCTTCATAGTGACTCGAGGTTGGAGCGTAGGCTCGTACTATCTTAATTCAATTACTTTATTACGAGTACCGCTGCCCTCTCCTTAATGCTTAATGCTGCGACCATGGTCGTCGTCCTGATTCCTTCATGGCTATTCTTCTCTGCTTCTCAATCTTTCTCCTCGATTTCTCCTGCTGCTTAGTCTACAAGTAAGCGTATCGTTGTCTGGTTAGGCTACGTAACAGTGTAAGAACCGCAGTTGCGTTGTGCCTACTCAAAGGATTTCACGATTGTCAAAGCGAAAGAAAGGCAACGTGAATTTAAGGCAGATGTTCGATTCTTCATTGACTGAAGCGGCACGTAACACTATCATGTGCGCAAAAAGTGGCTGGCTTATTCAAGCTCCTCCTACGTGACAGCCTCGAATTTACGCTGACGACAGCGTTGCGCCGGCTGGATTACCAGTTGGCAGCCATTTGGAGTTACGATATATTGCTAATTTTTGACTAAGTTCTAGGCTATAATTAATAATCTTAGCTTCCATCATCAGAATAGTTGGTTAGGACCGGGTGGGTCGGATAGGGACGTGCATTTCCTACCACAATATCTGATAATATTGTCGTTATTTACCCAACCTATACCACGGACTGCCTAAAGAATAGGGAAGCTATTTTCAGGTCTTCCATTCGTCGCATAGACTCCGGCTGAGTTCGCTTTTTAACGTTACTGTGTTACACTCTTCGCTCTTTTCGTCGTAGTAACAAACGTAGTCCCGGAGAAAGAGAAAGCGCAAACCAGTTTCGCAACCGCAAGCAGGAAAGAACTGACGAATTCTTAAGAGCACCGCGACCTCAAAACCGACGGCCAAGAACTCCGGGAACAGTACACATCGCCCTCCCGTATTGAGAAACACTCCTACGCCACGAACATTTCTGCTCCATTATTACCGCGAGTGAACTCTCGACCAAACGCCCGGTGAGAGTCGGCAAACTAGAGAAAAGCGCTGACTCGGATGTTCTTTTCCTAGCAGGCAAGTGTCGAGAGTAAGCCGGCGAGGGAGAAACCGCACGCGGCGACGTTACAAAAATCAACGCATGGCGTACCTGCATTTAAGGCTGGGAAGAAAAGTGACTCGTATGCAAAAACAGACTTAGCATTCAAAGAGGAAAGAAACGTGATGAAAGGCAAGATGAACCGGAGAGCGAAAAAAAGAAAGAAAACCCCTTGGGGGCTTTATTTGGCAGCCATACGGCGCCGCATAGACGTCGCATCGGGCTTCATTTATCATCTCCGCCCTCCTGGGGGCATTCTTATTCTTGGAATGTTTTTGAACGCGCTGTCGATGCGCGAATATTGAATCGCCCCCAAGTATCGTCCTCTCGACTCTACGCACTGCTCAACGCCCCCCGCCCTCCCCCTTCTCTTATATGCCCTTTATTTCTCGGACAGTTTTTTTTTTTTTCTTTGTCATCTTGCTGGGCCATCGATGTCAAAGCATAAGGGAATGTGGCACAAGGGGACAGAGCTTTCTCGCTCTAATAATAAGTCTGGCAGCGTGAAGCAAAAGGAAGAAAGTGCTGGAAGTGGTGAAAGGACAGTATGAATGATTTTCCAGAAAAGGCAGTCAAAGGTGGATGCGTGGGAGGCGGGGAGGAGAGGACAAGGGTTGAAGAGGGTGATGAGGGCGAGGGTTTCCAGACAAAAGCCTCCGGAGCGGGTGCCTTAAGGTGAAGCCCTCTTGGCTTCTGCTCTGCCTCTTCGACGCTCTCTGGAATTCAAAATGTCCTGATCGTTATGCAAAAGGAACGCTGAGCATGTCTGTTCCCGGAGGCTTTAGAGGCTTCCTGTCTTCTTGTTGTGCTTCCTTGCGCTTCGCCCGCTGTGAGATTGTTTTGCTTAGATGCATGAGGGCTGTAAGCTCTTCATTATTCCGAGACTCATTCGAGCCGTTAAAGAAGAGCCGACCCGGAAAAACAGCGTGCGAGATTTGCGGTATGCGTGCGATGGTTCCAGGTACGACAGGTGTTCTGCGGAGAAAGCCTCTGCTGTTCGCTCATCACTCATTTCAGGTCGACGGTGGGATTTCTGCCTCGGTGCTGTGTTCGTAAGCTTTCGTACCGCTTTCTAAACCGCGTAGAACGGGGGTTTGTAGTTCATGAGAGGAGGCCTAATTCGCATTAAAGCGGTGATTAGAGATCTTCATTCTGTCCGGAAATCAAGGTATTGCAGGCGTTTGGCTCACGCGTCATAAACGCGTCACATTCACGATGCCATTCAAGATGTTTATTTTACGCGTGCCGAGCGTTGTACGACGGCATTGGCTCAGAGGGAAGGTCCAAGATACTGTAACGTAGTTTGGCCTCAGTTGGACCCGTTCACACTCTGAGTCCGCACACCAACAGATGCTGGTCATGGATATGGCAACGCCACATCACGGCAAACGGGCCAGTCCAAATAGATAAAAAGAAGGAGGGGTGTTCTTTCACGTACGTTGCTTGGCTCCTTGACTTCGCTTATTTCCTGAGTTGATTCGTTCACGTTAAGGACGTATGTCATACGAGACTCCCGTACCAAGACTTGTGTGACCCGCTCTATAAGCCTAATGGTATTGCCTTGTTAACTTCGTGCTAGACAAGGAGGATTAATGGTGGTGAGGAAGCTGAGAGCCCTGAGGGAAAGAGAATGGCACTGGTATGTGGTGGTGGTGCATGTTGATTGCCATAATGACTAGCCGGAATGATGGCGAATATGACAGTCAAGGCTGTGATGATGGTGAATCATTATAGCAGGCCGTATAATTTCGTGGCGGTGGTGCATGACGACGACAAAGATTATGGCTTATGGCTTGTGACAATGGAGAGTCAATGATGAGTCACTATTAAGACGCTAACTCCATAACCTGGCTGACGCATCCCACATTGTCCACGGACTTATTCATATTGTCCTCGAGCAGTAAGTAACCCCTTACACCTTAATGTAGTAGCACGAGACAGGCAGTTGTCCGCATTCACAACAAGCTGGAGAATCATCATTGTCGTGTTAACTGTGACGCAGCACCTTTCAGTTAGGCTCCGTTGTTTCATGTGCAAACAGTCACGAAATTAACAGTGTCATTCAAGAGATATGTCAGAGCAACCTGTTAAGACCGCTCTGAAAGATTTTTTTGGCATTGTACATTGTTCGAAGGGGTGAAAATACCGAACGATGCGACAAGACAGACGAGATAAAAGCGGCCTACCTTAGATTCTACGTATAAGGGAGACGATCAAACCATATTCTCTGTGTGTAACTATTGAGCCGACTAGCAGAAGCTGGTTAGTTCGCAACAAGAAATCAGTGACTGTGTCGCAATAGATGCAAAGGGGCCGTTTAGTGACTACAAGAAGAGTATGATGTACCACTAGATGAGTGCATGACATACCACTAGATGTTAGACGTGTTTGTGTGTCTGCTTTTCATCTTTATCTCATCTTTCCTCTTTCCTTTTTCCTCCCCTCCTTCCTATCTTCCATTTCTGTGTTGCTGTCACCTCCCTTCAGAGGAGTAGGCAGGCGTTGTGCCCCTTCCGGTGGCAGTTGCCAGCCTGCTCCTCGCTTTCCCTTTCCTGATACCTGTGTATATGTGTATATGTGTTCAAAACAAATAATAATAATAATAATAATAATAATAATAATAATAATTCCTTTGCCTATAACACTGAATTACCAGAATCAGCGTCTGTGCAGTTCTTTAGACACATTTTCCTTCATCTAGATTTGTGGTTTTTTCAGAGTACGAAATTAATAGAGTGCTGCCTAAATTCATTAACGGTTCTATGTTCTTCAATCTACTTGAAGCCCAGCCAGTTCCAAATGGATAACTCAGCGGGCCGGAATTTCTCAATTTAAGTTTCTCAAAGTTTAAATTTAATTTTAATTTCTCTCATAAATTTCTCAAAGTTTATAGACAGCGGTCTTGAAAACGTGTGGGGACATAAGTGGACCGGATATCTAGAGACAGTCTACAGGTCTCATAGAAGAAAAAAAGAGACATTCTAGAGAATTTATATGGATTGGGAAAGTACACTTCTGCGGGCTGTGTCCACCGTTGCCATGAATTACCAATTCTCCAAGCATATAGGTTTGTTTGCTGCTGTTGTGGTGTTTACTTAAGACAATTTGCGTACATTATCTTGGGGCACATGGCTAAAGGCACAAGTACCTGAGAGGCCAAGCCATCCTATGCAGCAACAAGCAGCAGAAATCATCACAACAACGCTACATGCAGCAGTGACATTGTATACAATTCTAAGGTATTCTTACGATTGACACTCCAGAATTTAGTAACACGCCAAGGTTCACTTGTGCCCCTCCCCCCGAAGTAAAAGAAAAATGGAGAAAACGGCACATCACAACAACAGAAGTTAACACACATCAGTGAGAAGAAGCTTCTTCACAGCCTTCTTGAATTTAGTAAGTTTGTTTAACACATCCTGACAATCTGTGCAAAAGCTTACTAGTGCGTCTCATCGTCTGCTGTTTCCTATGTTTACCACAAAAAATAAAAGAAAGAAAAGGTTTTGTAAGTCTGCGCTGCACCGTGTGTCTGTTTTCGCCTTCTGGCGGAAGAGCTGAACATTAGCGCTATGCCTGCACATGCAGACAACATCAACAGTCCTGGTTTTTCGGACGGCAGCGCCTCGAAGGGTGCGCAAAACACCCGCACCCCACATCCTTGAGCCGGAGCTCGCACTTGCGGCCCCACGGAAGAGTGGCCGGGCGGACCCTGCAGCCGACTCCTCAATTAGCGATGCTCGGCGCAACAAAGAAACGCGCTGGGACGGCGTTCAAAACGCGGCACCAAGGTTTTTATCTCTCGCTCTCTCTCAGTTTGTAGCTCGCCCGCCGGTTCCTAAAAGCGACGCCTGTCGTCGCCCGGGCTGCAAATGTCGGGCGCGTTGAGCGTAATTAAGACGCGTGGTGCCTTTGCTTAATTCCGGCCCGCTGAGTCCTCGCATGGTCTCGCTCGCTCGCGTCGAGCGTCTCTTCTTGTCACGAACTCTTGGTTGTTGCCGCTGCCCAAATTTACACGGGCGCCACACACTCGACGTATCCTGCTCATGGAAGGGCCGGAAGTTTGGCCAACCCTCTGCGTTTGTTGCAGTCGGCTGGAAAGTGCGATGTTTTTGCAACATTCGCCTCCCCGTGACGGTAGGCTGTGTCTTTTACTACTATTTATAAACTGACGTTATGCAGTTCGTTGAGGAAGAAAAACAAGCACGTGGGGTGTATTGAGTATGGTGCAAGTTCTTAAAAGTCGGTGAAAGGAGGGTTTAGTAAGTGTAATCACGTGACAAAATTAACGCGTAAGACAACCTGGAAAGACTAACAAAAGCTGAAGAGGAAGGCACCGCGCAACAACCTATGGATATATGAATGAATTGTGTAACTTGAGATAGAAACAATATCATGGGTTAGACATAAGAAATGGGTAAGCGATGTTCTAGTTTATATTGAGAGGATGAAGAAGTATCGTTCAGTTTACGTAACGTGCAGAACAATAAACCTGTGGTTCATAACGCTGACAGCCAACCACCGCTGATCCCCGAGCGTGCTTGAGGCCTCGCGGCTTCGCTTATGTTTCCGGGATATGGGCCTGGCCTGGAGAGTATAGGCATCCCTACAGCCCACTTGTCTTGCTACTTAGCTAGGCAGGTTAGTGCCGGCTACGGCGAAACCGCCGCAATACACCACAGGATGCTGCGGCAGTTGTGGCCTGCAGTATATTTGTATTACAGGAACAGAGGGTACCTACGTCCTATCGGCATGAATTCAAAAGCGAACAAAGCACAAATGACTCAAATGCATTCCTGCGTTGCCTGGTTCGCCTAAGATTTGTAGCAGTGACATCATTCATACTCCAATATGTACGTCTGGAACTATTTTGTGCTTAGACACTGGCTGCAGAGCGGTGACAGGTCCATGCACTTTCGCGGAACTGGCATTCTGCTGAAATATTTTTTACTCGCGTTTCAATGTATGCCTATACATACATACATACATACATACATACATACATACATACATACATACATACATACATACATACGTACATACATACATACATACATACATACATACATACATACATACATACATACATACATACATACATACATACATACATACATACATACATACATACATACATACATACATACATACATACATACATACATACATACATACATACATACATACATTGACTGATCAACAGAGAGCTGATATGGGCCGATTTCATAGTTCATAGAAGAAACATTTGTTTTAGAACAGGAGAAGATGTGCGCGCCCTGTCTACTCTTGTCCCATTCCAGAGCACTGTTTCTTCGCCTAAAATATCGACTCCTCCTTTAAGTTCATGCATGCATGCCCGGGGGCGGGCGAAACAGCGCCGCGTCCCGTGGTACAGCGTAAGGGACGACAAACGCGCGCTGGCGTCAGCACCTCCTAGAGATGGGCCGCCGGTGCTGACTCGTCGGTAGAATCCTTTTTCTCCGCGCCCGGCCATTAGTACTGAATGGTGGATCAAAACGCACGAGGAAGCACGGTCGGCACAACTGGTGATCGGGACTCCTCCCTGCGGCTTCGTTATGTCAGAGTTACCAGGCTGGGTGAGGGCCAAGTAGACCCCCCTCCCCAGCCCCTCCCTCCACCCCTTCGAATCTCCCGTGTGCACTCGTCTCCGTACAGTGGAGGGTAGAGAAGCGTCATGTGTAGGCATGCGAGAGGATGCGAAGAGAAGAGAGGGGGTCGGGGCGCGTGTCGGAAGAGAGGAGGCCAGGAGCAGAGGGCGGGCGTTGGTGTTGAAGCGGCGGCGGCGGCAGCGTGCTCGTTCAATTAACGCTAATGCGCCGGCGCAGGGCCTCGTTAAAGACACGCGCTCGAGCCGCCGTCCGCGTTGCCTTTATCACGAGCATGCAGAAGGCTCCGCGTCCTTCTCCTCCCTCTCTCGACAGTGGTATATGGACCCCCGGCCGAAGGAGCTCGGAGAACGTGCTCCAGCGACGACTCGACGCTACGGCGTGTCAGTGTAGTGACTGGTGTCGCGTCCGTCGCGCTGTCGTCGCCCTCGAAGAGCGGAAAGTGGGCATGCTCGGGCGACGGAGAAGCTGGGCGAGAGAAGAGCGCGGAGACGCTGCGACAAATCATCGCAGCGACGAAACGGCTCTCATAGGGAGCAGTGTTAAGACGGCGAGGGACTTCGATAAATCAAGACACTGGCGAAAAGTTCACAGAAGCAAACGACCACGGCGTTTTGCCCTGAGCGTTTGTTGGCGCTAGTTCAAGACATCGACATGTTGTGAAAGCATTGTGAGTCAACGTAAAAAGGATACAAAACTTGGTGCATGCGCAGCCGCAGATAAACCTCGAGTGAACGAAGGACCCGATAAGCACTTCGTTAAAAGGAAAACTTAGTTATATTGGGTCAGACATTGAGTTCGGCTCGTTGTTTCGAGGTTTTCGACGCATTAGCCACCACGGATATGTATCGTGGAACCGAAAGCGTTTAGTTAAATTGATGATTTCGTAAAATCTAGTTACGCTAAATCGAGGTATGAGTGCATTTCTGCACCTTTTAGCATGGTTCTTACATTTTTATAGTGAATGCTTCTTCTACATAGACACGCCGTCTTCTCGCGTTGGGTATTGTCATACTGCTCTTTCGCAGTGCGCAGTACGTACGATCTATGGGAAAGAATTTCAGCATTAACTAAGTGTGCTCTGGCGCTCTGTATGCATGCCTTTGTGTGTGCTGTGATACACGCTTGATCACGATCGATAAACAGATCGTTTGCTCGCGCAGTGAGCCATAACGAACTAACGTTTCTTAGGTTTTGTGCATGAGGCCAGATCCAGAAGCGGTGTCTATATCGGTTATGATAATTCCGCCATTTTCCAATACAATTTTAAAGCCGTAAGCATTCTTTTCGAAGAGAGAGATATACCAAAGAGTTTGTCTCTCTTTGAAGGGCCACATTGTAATCTCGTCTAGTGTTTTCTTAGTGTGCGTGCGTGCGCGGGTGCCGGGGGGGTGGGGGGGGGGGGGTTCGTTTAGCTACGACTTTGCTACAGCGGGCTCTTCATTAGCCAAACTTACCATACTGAATCAACTAATAAACAACGACACCTATAGCGTCCGCATTTACATTCGTGGAAGCGTGGTTGGCCGCATTCTAATTAGCTTGTACCTGCCGCACAAGCTACACGCTCTTCGTATCGATCTTGCGAAACAGCGCAGCAAACAGCTCAACAAGACCAGGTGTCGGGTCTCTCCTGACACCCTCACCATGCATTTTAAGGCCGAACGAACACGCATATCTAAACTGCGACCCGTCCTTTGTGTGTTCTCGGGAATATTTGTCGTGTCTCTCTCTCTTTTTTTTTTCTGGGCAACCTCACCTGCCCGCGGGCAGCCCGTCCTCGCTGCATATGCCGGTAGAAAAAACATTGCGAAAGGGAGCCCTTAGCCGCAGGCGCCGCTGGCTCACCTGCATTGGGAAACGTTGAGGGGCGATGTCCTTTCCCGGGCGGCGCGCTTCCTTCGCGAAACGCATTAATGGCAGTCTGCGGAGTTCTCGGCTTGCGCAAAGCGCGGTGGCTTCGATTCGCGTCTAGCTTTTGAGTTGGGAGTTTTGTTTGCTCGGCTCGGAGAACGGAGAGCCTCGGGGGGGTCAGCGAAACACGGCGCGAAGCGAGGGCGGCAAAGAATGCGCTTCGTGGACCGTAGAGCGCGCGGTCTAAGCGAGGCATCAGGTCAACTTAGGCGTCGCTGGGCCCGAGTGGCTGTGGCCATTCTGTTGCTAAACATGGCTCCTCGGATTCTGTCCCCAGCAGCAGGGATTGTATTCTGCATGGAGCGAAATGAAAAGTAGATAAATGAATAACTAAATAAACAATAAGCTCTTGCGCTTACAGGATGCTGTATGTTGAAGAATCTGAGATGGTTATAACTAACCCGCGTAGCCTTCTAGTGCAGTGTGCATCGTGACGCCTTGTGCAGCTCCTGCGCACTAAACTTCACTTGGTAAGTTCAGCCTCGATATAACGAAGTTGTATCCGTCTGGATGATGCTTTCGTTATCATCTGCTATTCGTTATAAACATATAATTGTTACAGGCTGATATCGCGGAGTAATCTCGCCGAGTAATTTAGATGGTTATATGCGATACCTTGTTATATCCGTGTTCGTTATACCGAGGTTCGACGTGCTATATGTTGTGCACTTCTAAAGATGCTCTTCTGAGCTCACAACTCGGGTTTCGACTAAATACGGGTGCAAAAGTCACCCAAAATTTCGCGTCAGCTTAAGCGACAGATATTTGCTGTACAGGGTGTTTCACGTAACTCGAACCAGGGATTTAATAAAAATTGGTTAACCGATGCTGAATGAAACCAACGACATATGGTTTGCCCCCATGTAGCGCCCTTTTGAGAATAGTTTAATTTTCCGCTTTATTAGTCAACTAACTAAATCAATTATGCAAAATTTTTAATGTTCAATTTAGGGTCAACTGCGTTTCGCTGCATTATAGAGGGGACTCAGAAATGACCAATCAAATTTTTTGTGGCAACGTACATGCTGCGTGGCGATTTTTTTTTTCGGCATGTAAAGAAAGCGCGCGAAATATGAAGTAAAATCACGTGACTGCACTCGTGCGCTATCGTATTGCAGCGCTCTCAACCGTGCGTTGCGCCTATCGCTTATCACGGACGACGGCTCTTCCTTTCCATGTGCCACAGCCAAAGATGCTGACGCCTAGTGAAACCTATGCCTTGAGCAGCGGCCGCTTACTTCGCCATAGTTCGCGCGCACGGTTCATTCGCACGAAGCGCAGTTGTGAGCGCTGCAATACGGTAGTGCATGAGCGCAGTCACGCGGCTTCATTTCATATTTTGCAAGCTTTCTTTAAACGTCGAAAAATATCACCACGAAGCATGTACAGTGCTCACGGATTGAAATAGGACACGGAGCATTTAGTACAATCCTACATATGTGCAAAGTACGCGAGAGCACAATGTTATGTCGCTAGGAATTTGGTCACCAAAGGTGACGAGGGCTCCGATGTAAGTGTACGCGCCAGAATTACGTCGATGTGACATGAACTGCAGCCGGTTGAAGCGAAAGTGCGCGCATTACTTAGCCCTAAATTGACGCGTTTCATTCCGTGAGCACTGTACTTTGCCACAAAAATTTATATCGGCCGTTTCTGAATCCCCTCTACAACGCTACGAAACGCACCTGGCCCCCAAGAGAATATTAAACTAATTAAGCGGAACACAAAAAATACTCCAAGAAGCGCCACATGACGGTAAAGCATATGCCGATGGTTTCATTCAGCTACGGCCAACCACTTTCTTAAAATCATTGGTTGAAGTTACGTGAAACGCTCCGTATATTCGCTCACGCTGTAGTGACGGTGAAGAATACAGTAGCAAAATATTCACGTGGAAACTCCGCTGGAGTTGTCCAAGTATGCATAAGCATTGTGCAGTCTGGTCATCTAGACGCAGCCTGTTGTTATTATCAATCTTGTCAAACTTGATCTGGCCAGCATAAACAAGTATCAACCTTCATCGAACGTTATAAACCTTATCGGACTTGATCCAACCCTTATCAACCCTTACCGGTTCTTATTAACTTTATCAGAATTGCTTCGGTCATTATTAGCCGTTATCGCTCTTTAGTACCTTATCCATCCGTCTGGAACTATTATCAACCATCATGAGATCCATACAACCCTTCATCTCTGCTCATCATCCTAAATGTCTGCTTATCTGTCAGTGTTGCGTGACACGAAGTCCTCAGAGATTGGTGACATTTTGGTCGGTGAAAGGATGAAGAAACGTTCCAACAGAAGGCGCATCCCGCGACCACCGAAACGCATCGGGGATGTGGCGTGTTTGGCATTAAATTTTCGTATGGTCGGAATATTACTGTTGTCTACAATGCGCCAAGTCGGCTCTGCATGTGGTCCTAGAGATGGCTTTTATTCCACGATCACCTAATCTTTTAGCAGACCCGTTATAAAAAACTGTTCTCCTTTGACATTTGTTCTGTACCGCCGGTACAACACATTCATTTGCTTTAGATATAGTCACGTTCTGCAAGCGTGGTTGTTTAACCGAGTGGACATGACACTGGACTTCTTAGCGTGTGGTCGTAGGTTCGATACTCACCATCGCCAACGTTGTTCCTTCGAATTTATTTGTTTTATGCATCTTACAGCGATTTGTCTTACGTGACGGACGGACGTGGAAGGGTTACCTCCTTGGGTCGGCATATAAATGCTTGTGCATTTGAAACTGTGCATCAGAAAATCTTATTGGGCTAGCCTGTGCCCAGAAAACATTACAATCATTCCACTCTGTGAAGATGGAATGGCAGCGAAAGCTGACGACAGTCAAAGCTCTCAAAAGAAAAGCAAAGTGCTTTCGCTGCCATTCCATCTTCACAGAGTGGAATGGCTGTCATTTTTTGCGTTGCGAGTCTGCCGTTGTTGGTCGTTCGGAGGTGCCCGGCCCAGGCTCGCGATGGTCGTTTTCGTTTAGCATCGCGGGAACGTTCTTCGTCGGTGGTCGTTTCGTGCCGGCGCCGTTTACATTCTCGTTGCTGCTCCCTCCGCCGCTCCTCGTACGCATGTTGTTCTTCGGGTGCGCGAACTATACCTGTCCGCCCCATCAATAACGCAGCTGTTTTTTGCGCTGATACCTCTCCTGCCTGTATACTGTGATAACCTTGACGTCACGCTGTTGTTCACGGTAAGCGTTCTCATCTGTTCCGCATTTTGACAGCTGCGCCGGCGCGCTGCACCCTTCTGGGTTTGTTAGAAATCGCAAAATCCGCTAATCGCTAAGTTTCTGTCGCTGGACGCCGAAAAAACTAGGGAATCTTAGTCATATACAGCTTTCGCTGTATAACAAGGTACACTTAACGCACAACCATCGCGGCGAGCACAGTCGGCGATCGTCGGAACCTGATCAGGGGGTCAAGCGCGTCGGATTTTATACATGACTCGCCGAAGGTGCCAGCGTAATCGCTGGTGCCCGCGCACGGTAGACGTGTGCCCGCGTGCTTTACTACAGAATTCGTTTCGCGCAAACAATCCGATTACACAAGATTCGGCGAGATCATACACAACAGATAGGATCAGCGATAACGTTCGAGTGAGTTAATCATGCGGGCGCGTCTTACGCTTAAAGGTAACTAAGTTGTTAGCGGGTGTAATGTAGTCCCCGAGAAAAGTATAAATAAGTACACGTGTCAATGCTCATGTCCCACACATGCCGCTAAGACTGCGCGCTCGTTATTTTCACGGTAGGTTTATCTTGTACTTTTCCTTGTATTTCACTGTGCATTAGACAGCGATCTTATGTGTCGCAATGTCGTGCCGCATGTTCGGAATCTAGTCGTATCAAAGAACTACAGGCGCTGCGGTAATCCGGAAGGCGGAGTATAATGCTTGCGAAAAAGAAGACAGTTGGCATCCAACCCCAAACTAGCCCGAATCGACAAAAGGAAACCTTCCTCCGCGGTTTTCTGCGAAAGGCAGCTTCGCAATAGTCGCACAAGCGCGCCTGAGGATAAAGACAGGGGGCAAATGTGGGCCGGCGGTTCCAACTTTGACGCGCGGATCCAGAGTACAAATAAATTGGTTGGGAAAGACTATGGAGAATTTTATTTGGGCTCGCGAGAGCGGCTTGAAAACAGGAGCTCGAAAGAGCAGCGCGCAGATCTGCGAAAGGAATTCACGACACGTCTAAAGAAACATACTAATGCAGCATTATGGTTTCCCGTGAATATAATGGTGCTTGCGTTTTTTTTTTCCCATGCGCCTCGCTATAGGGACCAATAACTGGTGGAAACAGAATGGACGAACGGAGCCCTTGCATAATATTCCCGCACAGAGTTATTACGGAGAAACTCCGGGTTTTCAGTGTTATTAGGACAACGAATGATCCCGGAAAAGGAAGATCCCAGCTTTCTGCTTTTTTTTTTTCTAAACAAGGGCTCATCTTTGGACCACGACGGAGGCCGCACCTCCCACGGCAAAAGAATAAAAGATGCGTCTAATAGGGCGAGTGATTAATTGTTCGAGAGTTCTCTCTGATGATCTGCTCGTATCGTGCTAATGCACTGCGGCGTCATTTGTAAGAGCACCACTGTATGGAGCCTGAAATTGTTCGCTGCTGCTGGCGCAGCTTCATTAATGATAAGCGACGCGTACAAAAGCTGTGTACCCTTCGGGGGGGGGGGGGGGGGAGCAAAGCGCGAAAATGAAAGCAGGGACAAGTGACTGATGTGTATACGCATTCTTTTAATTGTTTCCCGATAATTGCTTTTTGCCTCGACAGCAGCGCATTAGGTGGCAAAAGCGACACAGTGCAAAATTATTTTAGCTCGCGGCGAGGCAAAAAAAAAAAATGTAGCAAGGCACAGGCGTCAATCGGTGAAATGCCGCCGTGAGGAACGAACTGCATGTACCTTCCGTTGTACGAGTTGGCAAACATAGCTTGCTATATTGGGACCCCTCTTCTGTGACTGATTTCCGGAAACAAGCAAGTGCGTGTATGTAGAGGGTGTGCGACATTGATGAGAAACTGGAAATGTTTGCCTGGCTGACGGCTTGGCGTGCTGCTGCAGGTGTTGCATGATAAATGTGACGTACACACGGATCACAAAGACGCAAAACGACACATGCAATTGTGGACCCGCACACGCGCACTTTTTTCATTGACATCATAAAAAAATTCGCAGTTCCACTCGAAAGGCGAAGCACCGATTGCGATAGCAAATTAGTAGATAGCTGTACGAAGTAAGGATAGTAGCTTTATCGGCCGTATAAACTTGTAAACATTCGCTTAGTAAGTAAATTAACAATGATATAATGTGTAAGCGTGACTCAACGAGGACGCAGAAAGAAACAGACACACAGAGACAGCGTTGTCTTGGCGTGTATGCTTCTTTCTGCGTCCTTATTCAGTCGCGCTTATCTATTCTATCATGGATTCAAACCAACTAGCCCGTGATTCAAACCAACGTGTTTTAGCTAAATTAACCAGCACGGTGTTACGCGCGCATAGGTAAATTTCGCTCGATAACAGCGGAAACTGTCTGTGAAAATGCTAGAGTTAGGAATCGCGGCAGCAGCCGCGAGCCAATTGAGCTCCGGGCACCTGTCGCTTCAACGCGAACGAAACGTCGAAAGCACAGCGCCTACGAAGATGCAGGCACTACGCGCACTCTGCAAACATCGCAGATCACTTTGAAAATGAGGCCCGCACAGCGCCTACTTTGGCCACGAAGCCGGTTGCTTTCAAGACATACGAGCGCCGGCAACGCGTTCCTACGGCGTCCGCCAAAGGCGTCTACTACGGCGTCCGCGATTCGCGTGGCCAACTCCGTAGTAGTCGCCGCGGTTGTCTCCACTTTGTACGGAGCGGCGGGCGAGGCGGACATCGAGACACTCTGGCAGGCGCCGGAGAAGAACGCCTCTCCTCCCTCGCCTGACCCCCTTTGCCTCACGCGCCACAGGAGAGGGCACGCATCCGGGCCACGTTCCTCGCTCGCGCACACGAGATTGAACCGCGTTCGCTGGCTCACCCTCACATGCTTTCACTCATGCGGAACCTCACGGCAACGGCGACGGCCGAAATACGCCTGCAGTTTCCATATAATTTGAATAAAAAAAGATGCCGGCGCATATTTTTTGTCTAATGAGGCGTTAGTGTTTTCACATATCTTTATGGTGCTATGCACACTTGCACATAATCATCATGGTCTTGTACTTATAACGCATGCAATAAGGATACTGTAAAAGCACTCACATACATAATTTTGAACATATAGAAGATGCATATGTATATAACATCTCCAGAATAACAGTCTAAACAACACAATATTACAAAGGAATGCACGAAATATCAGTGCGAACAAAACAGTACAACAACTTTACCTTCAAGCGTAGAATGACAGTAGAAGTGAAACACTCACGTGAACAAGAGGTACATTAAAGAGGATTGTAAGGTGTATGTATGCATCCGCTGTTAGCGCCGAACTATGCCACCATGCTCAAGAGTTTTTCTCATAGCTATAAGACAGTACTTTTGCGCAGCCGTTGTTGGCGACGGTTCCAGTAATTTCTTTAAACTGAATGGTCTCCAATCTAATGCCGCTAGTGACGATTTCATTCGGTGTCTTGGCATCTCATGATGAGACCGTACTGCGTTTTACAACGCTTAATTAGTAATTGTAGCTGAAAAGAATATTGGAATCGCCTTCGTTTTGGGTAGTGCGCAGGGGTCCTTCTCCACAGTGTCGCGAAGATTACGCTGCTTGAAGTTTGAGTCGCGGGAGAACTGTAGCTTTCGTAAAGTGACTCTGAACGAGGTCACACGAAACGCATATGCATATTGGTAACTTACGCAGAGGAGGAAGGAATGGTGAGGTCTTTACCATCCATCTTCAAAAAATAACGTCCATTGCGTTGTTCATTCACAGGGCCACACGCGAAGTTAAAGGTCTTCCAAATTTTGGACTAAACGGAGAGCTAGGTTTTCCAGCGTCTCTTCTATGAGTAGCTCTAGAACAAGTGCGATAAAATCACTCTGTAGCAGAGCAGAAACAGCTGGCGTGCGACCGGCACGTTTGTTGCGGCATGTGCAGATGTTGATTTCACTCTTCTCCAAGTAGGCGTTGTCAGTTTGCATTACGTAATTCGTAACATCGTGTCTCTTCCGCGGCACGTACTCTAACAACCTTTCCTGGGCGTACCCGCGAAAAGAAGTGGTGCTGCTATTTTCTTGTCAGTGCTAAAGTCGCACCGCGCGGTTGGCCGCCAACCGTAAAATTTATTTTAAAACAACTCACGAACGCTTCCGCACTGCGAGTTGAACTTATTGTGAACGAGAGAAGAATTAAATTTCTCCGCAGGCATTGTCCGCTGCGTGACGTGTGACGCGAACTCCTTTTACGACATCGGTGCTCGAATTTGGTGGCGCCGCGCTGCATCAAAAAGCCACGCTCCCGCACGCAGTGCGCGTGTTTCACCCGGACTCTTTTGTTTGCTGTAACGGTGCAGACAGAACCGGTGGGCATACCAAGTAAGCGCGGAGGGCAAGGCAGTGCGCGTGTGTGGCGCTGAAGGGAAGTCCAATCAGGATGCCTTGGCGACGAATCTCTGGTGGCCAGAGAAGCGAGCTTCCGTTGTCGCGTCTCTCGCGTGTTCCTAACCTTGCGTGCGCCTTATGTGACGAGCAGCACCTCTGAGAAGAAAAGGGGGCCGGCTCGAAGGAAGTTGGGGAAAGTGTGGGGCGGAGCTCTCGCGAACGTGCTCCGCTTTCCTAAGGGGGCCCGCTGTTGCCTCGCGGTAGCGCTGTTCTTGTTCTCCAGCGCGAACTGCATCGCCCTTTCTTGATCTTTCATACGTGCTCTATATTTCTCTTTTATTTTTTCTTTCCTTTTATTCTTCTTTTTTTTTTTGTTCAGCCTCCCCGCCGTTCCACAGAAGATAATCTCTTACCCCCACCGCGAGCCAGTCGTGGCTACGGCGTTTCTTCCCCCGAGCTTCTCTCCGTACTCTCCTTTTTTTTTTCCACTCCAGCATCTCTTCCAGACATCGATCCACACGCGGTCTCGTTTACCCTTCTTCTCGCATCAGTGTTCCCGCCTCCTCACCGCCAGCTGCGCCCCCTGTCCCGCACGCGTTCGCGCGCCCCGTTCCTGCGTGCAGGCTGATAGCGGTGGTTTTGATTGAGGTTGTCAAGCCACAATTTGTTCTGACATTAGGTGCGACAGCTCGGGAAGTCCAAAGTGCTTCTGGCGGTCTGTTTTCGAGGCGACTGAATCAACCTCGCTCAAGAATGAGAGAGCTCAGAAACCATTAAGTCTGGAGAAGGGCGGGCACTATTTTCTCGTCGCGGAGGGCTCCGCACGTGAGACGGTCGAGGCGGCCACCCTTCTTCCGCGCATGCGCTGAGCGGCGGCGCTCGGATGCAATGAGCGGAGAGATCCCGGTGCTCCGTGGAGGCGAGCGGGAAAGCATGCTTTGCGCTCGCGCTGGCAATGGTGGTCGCGTCCAAGCTCAGTGCTGCCACAGTCTGCTGAGAGAGCAGTAGCCGGTGTGGAGCAGCCCAGACCTGCCCTCCGCGGTCACGAGTCGTGACGTTGAAAACAGCGTGTGTCGACTGCGTCATGAACGGTGCGTCGTCTGCTGGCTCGACCCGCACTTGTGCTTCGTCCAAGCCGGTCGCCTCGGAGTGAAGACAGGCAGCGTGCGGCCGACGTACACCTCGCATGTGCCAGTCAGCGCGCGCGTAGTTGGACAACCATTTACCAGTGGTGCTTCTTTCTCGTCGCGTGTAACATTCGGTGAGCCTGCTGCTGCTGACTGACAGAAGAGAAGTGAGAACCATGTTTCGAAGCGGTGAACACCTGTCCAGCGCTTTCTTCCGACTCGGTGCTGCCATCCTGACTCTTCTATTGAGCGCCACACGCTGTAAGTGCTGCTGCATTTGCGCGCGGCGATTCGTTTTCTTCGACGCGCCTGCCTTTCTTAGATATGTCTTAGCTATTCGCCGACTTCAGCAGAAAGGATGGCACGCGCTATTTTTCTCATTCAAACGGATACTCGAGGAGCCTTTGGCTAGTTTAGGCACTCTACTCTGTCTGCCAAACGCTGTCAACACTTTGAACGTTTGGCGATGCTGCATTTGGCTAGCATTACTCCAGGTGCCAAGTAAACGGTCTTCTGTGGAACGTTTTCTGTCCGCGTTTCACGCAATGCATGCTTGGAAATAATTACACCGCAGCCGCGTGTTGCATTAACAGTCTCATTCAATTATTTAGTGCTCCAGTCACTACCGCTGTAGTAGTAAAAAGTAACGGCGAACGTGCGATATGCCGAAATTATTTTTGTCTCTTTTTGGGGAAAATTGCTTTTAATACTGCGTGGGATACGTATTTCGGTGAATAATGTTGGGTCCCTTGCATATCACTCTTACGGATTATATACTGGGGCAGTTCTGGAGTACTGTCATAGCACAGCGTCGAACGAGCAGCAGTGCACCGAATGTAGTGTAGGCCCTCCGTGCGTACCTGTCGTTGCGTAAGCACCACAGCCTGGCGTGGCGCGCAAGGCTAACGCGCGACGCTGGGTTCTCTCATCCGCTTCTGCTGCATGTTTAAGACAATTCGTATTGACAGCGGCACTGATATGAGCCAAGATACAGAGACGGTTTCGTTCTGAAAGTTCAGCACCTGGGCTCCTATTTAAGAGGGGATCTGACGCTGGAATTGTACGTAAGAGAAAATGTAAGCCAATCCTGAAGCTTCTCACATATCCCATTAGCTTAGGCAGCAGGTTAACGGCAAAGAGTACTTACGAACGAAAAGTTTGGTTAATTTGTCCTTTGGCTCCGTGTTCGTAAAAATATATTACGCTACACGAGAAACTATAGCAAATCCTTGTGCTGGACATATTATTAGCGAAGGCGATCACACAATGGCACATAGCCACTTACGAACAAAAACTTTTGCGAATTCGGCCCCTTGTCCGATTCAGAGGACGTCCTCGGTAGAGTAAAGGAATGCTTTCACCGCTCGCGACGCATCAAGAAGGCGCATGGCACGCGAACCTCAGAGCGGCCAAGTAGTCTTGGTTCCGTGGTAATTGAGTTTCCAAAGTGTTGTGGCGGAAAGGGTGCTAGAGAATGCTGCCTGCTTTGCATACTGGAGGGAGGGATCGCAGGTGGAATGCTGGAAGTAGACGAGACCGCCGTTCTTCAAAGCGAAAATGACTTCCTTAAGTCATGTGGGAGCATGTTAAAGCCTCTATAAGAACAAAAGCTAAAGCAGGGAAGGTATATTTCAAAGTGGCGCTGACAAATTACGCATCGCTGTCCTGGTAAGTGCGCGTGTCTTCTTTAATTTGGGAATTTTGCTTTAACCCTATCTCTTTGGGCCACTCACCCTCATCAAGTGAGTTCAGGCGGAGCGTTGTACGTATGCGTCCACCGCAGTGTAAGTCGTCCGAAGGGAATTACCCGCTGCGGTTGCTTAGTTGCTATGGTGTTGAGCTGCTAAGCAAGAGGTCGCGGGATCGAATCCCGGCCACAGCGGCCGCATTTCGATGGGGCAGAAAAAACTCCCGTGGGCTTCGATTTAGGTGCACGTTAAAGAACCCGAGGTGGTCCAAATTATTCCGGAGTCCCCCATTACGGCGTGCCTCATGCTCAGATCGTGGTTTCGGCACGTAAAACCCCATAATTTAATTCTTAATTTAATTCAGAAAAGCATCAATGAAGCGGGGTTGAAGTGCAACCGAAATTATTCGTTCCACAATTAAGTCATGGTAAACCACAACGCGTTTTCTGTATTTCGTAGTTGGCCAGTGCACGTGAATTTGGCTTTCCTTAAGCTATAGCCCGCTGAACACTAGCGCAGTATGCCAAGGCATCGCCTCACCTGCTAATGCTCGCAATTCGTTCCTACAGCTTAGATGAAATTTCATGTTACATAAAAGGCAGGGCGGGCATCTTGATCTTTCAGGAGAAATAATGACTAGGAGCGTTGTGGTAAGTTATTTTTGTACTACTGAGAACTCCAGCCATCTCAGTTAAGCACTTTTTAGTGCGCTCATCATTCGTACCCCGCAACTAGTGTTAAACGTTAAGCTGTTCGCCCATCCATCGCATTTGCCCTATGGGATCAGGGGTAATTTGTCCGAGAACACACGGACATGAAGCGGGAGTTCAGTACAACCAAACCTCAGGATATCGTGCATCTATATCACAAATTATCGGATACGACAAAGTGCATCTTGCGTTTCGTTGGCTGATTTTCTTTTCAATGTGCATCATACAACCATGACGAAACCAAAATTCCAGATCCTGTGTCGTGGTATCGCTTATACCGACACGAAGCTTTGTTCTCGCGCCCGTCAGAATCTATCTATCTATCTATCTATCTATCTATCTATCTATCTATCTATCTATCTATCTATCTATCTATCTATCTATCTATCTATCTATCTATCTATCTATCTATCTGTCTGTCTGTCTGTCTGTCTGTCTGTCTGTCTGTCTGTCTGTCTGTCTGTCTGTCTGTCTGTCTGTCTGTCTGTCTATCTATCTATCTATCTATCTATCTATCTATCTATCTATCTATCTATCTATCTATCTATCTATCTATCTATCTATCTATCTATCTATCTATCTATCTATCTATCTATCTATCTATCTATCTATCTATCTATCTATCTATCTATCTATCTATCTATCTATCTATCTATCTATCTATCTATCTATCTATCTATCTATCTATCTATCTATCTATCTATCTATCTATCTATCTATCTATCTATCTATCTATCTATCTATCTATCTATCTATCTATCTATCTATCTATCTATCTATCTATCTATCTATCTATCTATCTATCTATCTATCTATCTATCTATCTATCTATCTATCTATCTATCTATCTATCTATCTATCTATCTATCTATCTATCTATCTATCTATCTATCTATCTATCTATCTATCTATCTATCTATCTATCTATCTATCTATCTATCTATCTATCTATCTATCTATCTATCTATCTATCTATCTATCTATCTATCTATCTATCTATCTATCTATCTATCTATCTATCTATCTATCTATCTATCTATCTATCTATCTATCTATCTATCTATCTATCTATCTATCTATCTATCTATCTATCTATCTATCTATCTATCTATCTATCTATCTATCTATCTATCTATCTATCTATCTATCTATCTATCTATCTATCTATCTATCTATCTATCTATCTATCTATCTATCTATCTATCTATCTATCTATCTATCTATCTATCTATCTATCTATCTATCTATCTATCTATCTATCTATCTATCTATCTATCTATCTATCTATCTATCTATCTATCTATCTATCTATCTATCTATCTATCTATCTATCTATCTATCTATCTATCTATCTAAGGCGCAGTAAGTTTATTGCGCACCTCATGCACACCTAATGTGCAAATATGGGTATTTTGAATGCTTGCAAAGAGGGAATGGCCCTTATTTAGGATACACTGTTGACATGTCGTAACGCAACAAATGTATATATATATATATATATATATATATATATATATATATATATATATATATATATATGTATATATATATATATATATATTATCTGCTTTGTAAAGAACACATTGAATACCGTGCACAGTGATTCGAAATTTGCGTTATTCTTTATATCGGAGGCAAAGTATAGTAACAGAACATGACCACAAAGTCTAATATTCAAGAGTACAAGGCACAACATTGCCCCCTGGCGAGCGGTAGAGCTAACAGCTGGGCAACCGTTCTTTCGGTCTTCCATCAGTAGAACAGTCGAAGTTTCTAAAGGTATATTTGTTTGCAGATCAGACTTTATGAATGTACAAGTAACAATCATAGCACAAAAGAAGCATTGGTTAAGGACATCCGTAAAGTGAATTTTTTTCTTCGCCAACCACCAGTTGACCACCTCATGCTACCGTACGTCTGCATAGGGAAATGCACTCATCGTATAAATTTCGTCTACAGCGCCGGTATCTGTAGTAGTTTCTCGTGAATTTGGTGTTGACGTTTGCTAGCTGCGGCGATAAGTGAAAAGCTTGCTGCAGGAGAGCCTGCTATCCATAGGTACGTGCCCAAGAAATGTCTAAGAAATAGAGATAATAAAACGAAATAAAGAAGAGTCTTCACGCTGGCTAGTGATAAACGAGAGCTCGCCGTCAAAAAGAGCTAAGCACTAATGACAAAAAGAAAATTCCCCTACACGAACGGGAATCCGACGCAATGCAGAATCGGCGCCTAACCTATGAACAGCAGGAACAGCTTGCGCTCGTGATATGTGGATTTTGGAGCCAGACGCACGAAATCCAATTCACACGAGGAAGTCGCAATGGCCCTAGAAAAAGTTAATGAAGCGCCGCGGAAGTTGCGCGCAACCATTCCCAGAGAACAAATCAGGTCATCTGGCACCGTCAGAATGAGGAATGCTTCTACAGACACATTTTTTCGCCTTTACGTTGCAGGGGCTTCCGCGTTGCCTTGCACAGTGTTCTTGCGCTGACGTAATTTAAGCGTGGCCGTTACGAACGCGTCGAAAATGTGAAACTTATCGCGGTCTAGTTAGCCACGGCTTTACGAGGCGCCTCTGCCACTGTCAGTCTCGGGTGCGTTTGAATTCGGCAGCTACGCGGGAACAGTATTAACGGTTGCACACCAGTTCGAAAAAAGTCTGAAATTAATACTGGAGGCCGGACCGTGACAGACAGGCACGAAATGTAGCACTCGTACATGAAAATTGCCACCATCGAAGCCGCGTCACGGCCGTTTAAAAAAAAAAAAAGTAAGGCTGTCTGTTCTTTCGAAAGCCTGCGAGGCGGACAGGTAAGGGTGAACCAGTATTGCACGCACTCTCATTGATGGCGTGTCAGCGGATATGATTCTCTAATGAACGCTTGGAAGCACGCCACTGCTGTCCAGATTTTCGGTTTCATCCAAAGTATTAGTCGTTTGCGGAGGAAGAGATAGAGAGAATAGGCGTTATCTTAAGTCAGCCCCAATGGTTCGCAGCATTTGTTTTGAATAGTCATTGTCTACCAGCTCTCGCCAAGCCAAGCACGTTACGAATGTGCTGATAAAAAGCGTGGATGAAAAGGGAAACCTGGTTTCGGGGAGGGAAGCAGTCATTGAGAGCGCTTCATTGCGGTCACTTTCTGTTGTTTTCAAGGGATGACATGACCGAGACCGCTATGTTAGGGGTCAAAGAAACAGTTCGGCATGGTCCCTACGTTTATTTGCTTAGACCACTGCGCAGTCACTCCAAGCCGTGATGATTGCATGTCGGGGTTTCACGTCCCAAAGCGCGCACTAAAGAACGTTCACGCGTTTCCTGGCTTATCTTGTCCCCAAACAATAATCACCATCTATTTTGCCTGACTTTCGTTTCTTTAACGTTCTCTCGGTATTTGAAGGCCAAAAATGGCATGCGCGTTTTGAGCGTGACATAGCGTTCTTGACCGGAAAGCAGTGAACGCAGGAAGGAAACGCAGTGAAGTCCGACAATGATTATCATTTGCAGACAACATACGGCCCAAAGGGTGTAATTTTTCTTAAAGTTTACTTCTTTGGGCTATGAGATAGGCTGTACTGGGACGTTACGGATTATTTTGCACCACATGAGGTACCTTAACGTGCCTCCAAGGCTCATCAAAACGATTTCTTTTTTTTTCCTCATTCGGACATTATAGGCATAAGGCCGTCGCGGCTGGGGTTTGAACCCTCGACCACGTGCTCAGCAACAGAACACAATGGCCTGCAGGATCGTCACGGTGGGTTTCAATTCCTGCCGTCCTTGTTCGTTTATGCGAATAACTCCAATGTGCGCACGATCGAGGCTAGGCCTGAGAGAAATATGCGCTTGGCGTATTTTCGAGGCAATTTCCGATTCAATGGAGCATGCGCGCGATAGATGACAGGCCGTCCTCTTGCAGCAGTCGCAGAAGACGACAATGGTTTGCTTATTGCCCCAGGCGAGCGATGGAACGGAGCTATCGCTCTCTTTTCGTCTCAATAACTTCGCATTTGCGTCGCGTTTGCGCGTGTCCTAGACGTGGTCGCGTTCGCCGGAAGACGCTCGCGCCCTTTGTGATATAAATGGCGTCTGTAAACAACGTATACAGAGGTTAAAAAAGGAAAATGCACGATTGCTCCACATGCGCCCGCCTCTAAAGACGTCAGCAAAACATTGCAAGTCCTCGTCATTCCTTATCTGCTTCATAACAAGACCGGATGTGTCAAGGCCGCGCGCTCGTGTTCTTCGGGGCACTTCCTGTTTGGGACTGGCGTCGCAACACTTCAATTAAAGCGCCGTTTTCTACGGCTATGATGAATGTAACTCGGTGCCTTTATTTGTATGTTTTCTTTATTGTTTCACTATGATTACTGAAACACCGACCGGAGGCTGTTACACAACCAGTGTGTCAACTGAAAAGGCACGAAGCCGCGAACCTTTGTAAACAAAAGCAGCTGCTGAAAATCCCAAGGGAGCACACTGGACAGGCGATGACAGCAATGCCGAGATGAAGGCTTTCGCCGAATCGCCACTAAGTTTTGCGAAATTGATTAAAAAGTAGACCTGATTTTCTGTTTCACGTAAATAAAACAAATCGTACTAATGTGTAATCAAAAATTGCGTTTATGTTCGAAATAGAAAGACTGAACAATAAAAGTAATATAACGAATAAAAGAATACATACAAACACACGATATCCGGTTGTTAGCTACTCCTTGAGTTCATGTTAGATTGGCTGCGATGTACGTAGCAGTAAATGTGAGATATCATCTGACATTGTCGATATGTACTGTGATATATATTCCAGAATATCAGACGCCCACTCAACCCAATACAACAAAAGGAAAGCATTTTTACGCATTTTACACAACTGTGTTTTATGGTAGGTCTTGGACGTCACATTACCTACCGTAACAGCAGTGGGCATACTGTTGATAAAAAAAAAAAAAAGGTCACAGCGAGCCTTACCACCACTTTTTTGCGGTTAATCAAGGGGCGCACGCGTGTTTACAGCTACTTTCTATGAGCGTCCATCTCTTTCTAAAAGCAGGAAATCCGAATATGGTAGCATGTCGAAAACTTACAGTTGAAAGAAAGATGAGGACAATTTATTATAAGAAAAGTAGACTGGTCAGCTCGAGTTCCTCGTATCCCGCTCAGAAAAAAATAGGAAATGGAGAACGAGCGATGCGAGGCATCACGATAAGGAAACCAAGAAGGGCAGCGTATGTGCAATCAATCAATCAATCAATCAATCAATCAATCAATCAATCAATCAATCAATCAATCAATCAATCAATCAATCAATCAATCAATCAATCAATCAATCAATCAATCAATCAATCAATCAATCAATCAATTTCTTACAGAGATATCCCTACCGCTAGTCTATATAGCTAGTGGCTGGGTCCAATACAAACAGTGACTGACAATACTGTACAAACTGTTACTAGTAATAAATACAAGAAATTGCAATACGTAGGAACTATTTAGCAAATAGTTATTTGCACAACACAGTGCGTAATTGCAGTGGTCCCTCTAAAGCCTCCAATTCAGTCTAGTGTTCTGCGAACAGTCAGTAAGAGCACTCGCAGCTGTTTTGCTGCCATTCGATCACTAGCTCTTGTCCAGATAAGCACCTTCGCAATTGCTTGCTTTACTAGTTTTTCCAGCGCAAATATCAGCTACTCCTGTTTTCTCACGTAGACAGGGCAGTCGTAAAACCCACGCTGTGGTGTGGGGCACATGGTGAAAATCACAGTTCAGGCCGTATGCGCGGCCGATGCGACAGGCATAGCGTCGAGCGAAGGCGCCATGAAGGCGGATTGCATGCGATTGCTTGACTCTCGCCGAGAGGCGCAAATTCCTGTGAGGGTCTATTTCTCGCAGATGCCTGTAACGATGGTCTTATTGAGCTCAATAAGGTACTCTCGTTTTGGATGAGAAGTAGTAAGCAGAACTCGTATACGTTCGCGAATACGGGATGGGCATTTCGACGGCTTTTCGAAGGAACCTATTCTTCCTTCTGTGCCGGCTTGGCTGGTTGCCGGCCCAGCCCCAGCCACCACATAGCCCTCAGAGCGTAATGTAGTGCACGTTTCACTACGAGAGGCCGAGTAAGTGCGCTACGTCTGGAGCGAAGTTATGATCCGTGCCCCTTCATGAAATAATCACCGAACTGCAACGCTAACTTTGCATTAGAGAGTACCATCCGCTTAAGTAATATCTGGTAGGAGACAAAACAGCTTCCCACGCGGCGACTAGCTCGTATAGGAACTCGTAGGGAACTCGACTAGCTCGGGACTAGCTCTAGCTGTTGAAGTCGTCCTGTGGTCCAATTTGAATGGTCGAGGTGTGTCTGGTAGTGGGATCACAGCGCTCGAAGCTGAGACGCATGGACTGACTCATTTATTAGGTGCATAGGTTTAAAGAGCCGCCGTATCGCGCTGATAATTGGGATAAGTTAAGCTGCTTGCAGCCAAAGGAGAGAGTCGGGTCTTCTCAAGAATCGTGGGTATTTGTCGCCGCACTAATGATGGTCTAGGTTCACGGTGGTGTTCCTGTGATGTCGGTGAGAACAAAGGCTCCTTGATAGTACTAAATAATCATTCACAATAGAATTAACTTCGTGCGGAGAAGGGAGCGGTAACAGGCCGTCTTTTCTAAGCAGCAAACGTAGACACGTTGCCGTTATTGCAATCATAATTTAGAAGTAATTTATTACGTTCTCAGGAATATCGCTAGAAGCGAGCTACAGGCCAAAGAAAATACTTGTAGTGGACCTTAGGCTCCCGTTTAATTTAGTACAACTAGGGTTCTTTGACGTGCATAAAGTATCAATGTGTGCAACTTTCTTGCGCCGTTCCTGTTATTTTTTTCTTTCACTTGTGGTGATATGGCCACCACGGCCGATATTAAGGCGACGGCCTCGAGCTAGGCAGAGGGGAACTTTTTTTTTTGAGACACTGCATTACGGAGCCCATGATATGAATTGCAGAGCAGGGGGAGGTCGGTTCGGTAAAGTCAACTTTGATTGGTTTCTCGATGTGCCCGCGAAAGTTAAGCAAAGCAGATTACGAACTTTGAACGTAAGGGCAAAAATCAGCATATGAATTGCGTAGCGCTGTAGTGACTGCTGAAAGAAAAAAAAAACGCACAAGAACGGACGATAGAAAGGAATAAGACATAGAGTGTTGTGACATGAAGTAACGACAGTTGAGAAACCTCCCGTGAACAAGACGAAAATTTAGTTGAGGGAATAAAAGTAACTAGCGAGATAGCGAGATGCTTGCAGGAAAAACAGTAGGAAAGTAGTGTCTGCTATATCAAGGGATACACTGCACCAGCCACTTCAGAGAAACCAGCCACTGCAGCGAGAGAAGTCTTAGGTAACAGAGAACTTTAGAAGTGTAGAGGAAAGTACTGTTCGCCTGCTAGTTAGTTAGTACTGTTCGCACTCTGCATATTCTTGCGAGGACACTGCGCCACTTTCTTAGTGCCTAACTCCCATAGGCGGCTTGTTTTTGTGCGTTTAAGTCTGATCATTAGGGCTGCTTTTTGGTGGCATTGAAGTAGAACATGACTGTTTGCCGAGGTTAATAAACGTGGAGGTTCCACAAGTCCACTGGCTGACCAACATCAGTGCATCAACTCTTTATAGGTATCTATAGCTTTAGGACAGAAACCTTTGGTTGCAGAAAGCATAGGAATGCACGGCTCATCATTCAACATGATGTAAGTTTCATCGCATTCGCCATCCAAAATGTACGGCTGCATATAGTGGCGACCAACGTATTATTTCCTCCAGTAGCACTCTCCACACGCAATAAGATAAAGTACTAGGTGGAATTGGAACTCTCATGTATTTTTTAGGACAGTTCGGAGGCCGAGATACGGAGAGAGAAAAGTAAGAGAGAAGGCAAGGATATCAACCAGTTAAGCGTCTTGTCGGCTGCCCTACGCTGGTGAAGGAGAACACGCGAATGGAAAAATGAGAGCGAGAGAAAGCAAGAAAAAGAAACGGTAAATGCGTGTATGCGCACAGACAGCACCACGCAGTCGCACCACGAGAGAGAGAGAGAGAGAGAGAGAGAGAGATGCACAGAAAGGCAGAAAGGTTAACCAGAGGCAGTATAGTTCTTCGATAGGTTAACAACAGTGCCGTCCTCCACGATTATACGTACTGGGTGGCCGAAATGCAGTGACAAAATAGACAAAAATATCATAATAATTGTGAATGACGCGTTTCGTCCGTCTGCGTTTTTGTTCCGCTCTTTGTAATAGTTTGTCAGTGTGAAACTCAGCGCAACGTAATCGCGAGTGGTGAATGACAGCGATTTTACGGGAGATATAACAGCGCAAAACCTGTAGTTCGTTTAATAATGTCTGTGGGGTTCGCTGAAAGGACCGGTGTGCGAGAACAATCCTCACACGCTGCGGGAGCGGTGAACAACTATTACCCAGCACATTGCACAGATAACTACCGCAACCCTCCACTGAATGTTTAACAATATGCAGCGTCGTATGGAGACAGGTTCTCAAGCCAGTGGTGGAAATTTTCCGCAATTCTTGCAGTGATCACTGCCGGTGCCATAAGAAAGATTTGAGATTATAATACCGCCATTCTCACTGCATGGTTACTTTTCGGACGCTCAGTGTATAATAATCTCGAATTTAGCTGTGGCCGTCTTTCACGGTGCAATTTCAACGTGCCCTCTACAGCTGGAAATTGGAGGTTTTTCGAGCTCTTACTGATGCAGATGCTTGATTGCCGATGTATGCTGGTTTTTTGTTTCCTTCTCACTTCTCAAAATCGGATGCAGCCGTAAGAAACTACGGACGCCGCCTTGATTCCTGAGTTACGCTAATTTACCCTCGCCGTCCACAAGTGTTCCGTGGCTACAACAAAATGATAATACTAATGGGGTCATCGTGCCTCGCTCTAAAGATGCGAGAGAAAAATTCTGCTGCAATGGACGATGTGCGCCAGCACTGTCGAAGCTAAGCCAACCTAGAAAGTAAGGGTCGTGCATTGATATCTTTACGGGATTAAAACGATCTTTAAGTTACTTTGTCATTGCAAGTACTTCGGTTAGCAAAAATTAGCCTCTCTCAACCACTATTTTCGACCATCCGGATGTCCTAATTACACCTGAAAGAGAGAAGAGTAGTTTAAATTATCAAAACGGAATGCATCGTTTGAGTTCTACTCCCCAAATACTGCTCATACATTTTGCAGTGCGCATAATCAGAAGTACTCATATTTGTGTACGTGCTCAAAATTACATGATATAGCGGACAAGCTGTGAACCTAAAAAAACGCGTTAGCTTTGAAAAACAACAAAAACGAAAGGCAGAAGTTGTGGGCGTATCGTTAAACACAACTGAGCCACACACACACACAAGAATCACTATCAAGAAAGCCGCAACGTACGTTCATAATGAGCCCTGCCAAATCATAGAAAAATTCAAATACGCTAGCCATCATTCCCCCAGTGGTTGCATGACCCGTATTTTCTTCCAGTAGTCTCAGCACCAAAGTGCCAAAATCGCATCGCGAGGAGACCCACACTTTCGAAGGCGTTCCCCCAATCGCCGAAGTCAGCGCGCAATCCGTCGCGCCAGTCTCGGCAAAACAATCGAGCGGAGCCGATCCCCCCTTCTCTCTCTCTCTCTCTCCCACCCGCACAACATCCTCTTTCTGTCCTTCGCGTCCCCAGTACACGGCGCTAGTCGCTCCGTCGTGCCAGACGCAGCTGTCGATGATGGCCTCTCGAAGCGGCGTTAGATCCAAATCCATCACGGTCGCATCCGCCCGCCTATGTAGTCGATTGGCCGAGGCAAGCAGCGAGCCGCCCGGCGGAGTGGGGTACCAGCCTGCGACGCTAGCCGAGTCCTTGCAATTTGCGACACCGTTTCTCCCCGTTCTCTCCGTGTCCCAGTCGTGCATTCGGGGCGGGACGGGAGATGACGGCGAGGCCGGGGCCGTTGGCGATGCTTGCTTGCCCGACACGCTGCCCTCGAAACTTCGTCGGCGCTGTCGTTGACTTGGCTTTTCTTTAACTTCGAATGGGCATATCCCCTGCATTTGTTTTGTTCTCTCTCTCTCTCTCTCTCTCGTTTCTCCTCGTGTCGTTTTCCCTCTCTCGACGAGCTTTGAGAGAGCGATGACGTATGGCCTGCCCTCACGAGAGAACTGTGCAGCGACATGCAATAGCTTGGAGTAGGCGTTACTTAATCGGTGTCGAATTTCGCGCGACTCTGCGAGTCTTGCACGGGTACGAGATAAACCATAGCTGCAGCTTGTTGGAAACCTGTTGTAGCCGGGTGGAAACCTGTTGAAAACTTATGGCGAATTCGGCAAATCGCACCGGTGCGTAGCGGGGTGCCCCAATGCGCCGTTTCATTCAATCATCGTAACCTCCAGGGCGCCCCAAAGCGCGAATTGCCGAATTCCCCATTATTGTAAGCTGTTCGTGCGACCAGTCGCACGACTCATCGCACGGTTTCTACACCGTGTGTTTCGTTCAGTGACAATGTCGCTGGCTAGACGCTGCACTGCTCTTTTGTGACGCACTGAGTGTTTTTCTTTATCGTCCTACTGTTCTATTCTTTCTTTCTTTCTTTCTTTCTTTCTTTCTTTCTTTCTTTCTTTCTTTCTTTCTTTGGCGCTCTTCTTTTACTGTGTCACTCGCCGCTTCGAATAATGCATGGTCGCCATGGCGACACGGCCGAGCCCAAATCTGCAGAGTGCTCTTCGAGAAAGCGCCTCATTATGCAGCGATGACCAGACAGATACAAGTCATCGGTCATCGTCGGTCAATTGGAACGACGCCGCGATGCGGCCCCCAAGGAGAAACGAGTGTCGCTGTTGTTGTGGCGGTAATCCTTCACATTCTGTGCCGCAAGATACACTTATCGGCTTTTTCTCCTTGTTATCCCGGTTCCTGCTTATAGCCTCGCATAGTGAACCTGCAACATCTCCTACAGTTCAACTTATCGGTGCGCGTCCAAGTTGAAGAGAGGGTATATAGTTTAGTTATGCAAAGGCTGTTAGTGCACATTGTTCTGCTCGAGAACTTTAGGAATAACGGGGTAAATTGGGCGTTTTGTAGTTGGCTTGGCCATCGGCTTCGACCACGATGCGACATATCTAGTCAGTGGCTTCAGCGCTGACCTGCACCCATGGAAGAAGGAAAACGTAGGAGAGGCAGCCAGCACGGACGGGTTGGAAAAAGTGCGGCGAAAGTAACGTGCTGTTTCTCACAAAGAAGCAGTGGGAGTGGTACTCCAAACGTCAGCGTTGTCATAGCAACCGCGCTCCTGAAGCTCTCGCTGTTGCTCTAGGCCTCTGAAAAGTGAGGTAGGTTTTTTCGGCCCGTGCCTTTGTCGCAGCAGATTCTGTTCGCGAGAAAACCTGACTTTGGAGCCTGGTGTGTAAGCTTAAATGTTGCGTTTAGGGTCAACGAGTGTGAGTGTCAGCCAGCAATAGAGACACTCAAATAATCACCGCGCGGGTTTTCGTCGTCGTCTTCAACATGCAACGGAGAAGCACAGGAGCGCGTCTGCTTCGCTAAAACTGTTACAGAAGACTTGTAGGCTTTGTTCTGACACGTGTCGGCAGCTCACACTTCCGGCGGCTCGTGGCAATGTAAGTTCAAAGCTCGCGCCGATATCTGCCGCACCTCCCCCCCCCCCCCCCCGAGCTGATTGGAGGCGCAGAGGGAGATGGTACACCAACGTGGCTGCATTTCCTGCTTCAGAACGTGACGCCAAGGCCTCCAGGGCCTCTCCTATTTTGTGTCTCTCCTCCATGGCTGCACCGATACCTCCGTCAGCAGACCTCTAGTTCCTCTCCATATATATATACATATATATATATATATATATATATATATATATATATATATATATATATATATATATATATATATATATATATAATCGCTAATCACCGTCACGCTGTCGCTGAAAGAGAGCTGCAGTGAGAACGGCAAGTCGGAGGAGGGCGCGTTTCTCGCCACTGGGCGCATATACCATCACGAAGCGAGAACGGCAGTTTTCGGCGAAGGTGAGAACGGGTCGTTGCCAAACGTTGTTGCAAACCTGCGGTCCTTCAAGTTTTGTCACACGCAACAGCGAGTGTCGGCTGCATATGAATTCGGCGTTGTGCTTTCCCTCTGTCGCTCGAAACGCATCTCTGGAACTGTTTCGTGGTTTTTGAACCACACAGTTTTGCTACAATCACAATAGAGAACTCTGGCGTTGCGATCGTTCAGCCACCACTGGAATGATGGGTAGTGCGTGGATTTGTCTGATCTTCGTGCTTGGGGCTTCAGACCTTCTTGTGGCTTCGTTTATTGCTCTTCATTTAGGTCGAAGCCGGTGTTACAATATTTGCCGTAGACGGCAAAATAGACGGCCAAGCGAACAGCGGCCATCTTGAGTCTCGTTCCACTTCTCACGAAGACGTCAAAGTAGACAGCTACGCGAAGACAGCTTCGAAGCCAAAACGATGCAGGCTACTCCAAATAAGATGGCGGCTGAGCAGGACGCTTGGAAGCACGACGGAAGGTCGCCTGCTCACAAGAAAACGCATACACGCTTTCCTGTGGTCTTAACGCAAGTCACATAGTGTTTTTGATAGGTTCGCAGGCGAAAACACTTAAAATGCAGAAACAATGTGCGCTTCTCATCACTTTCTTTTGGTCGCCGCGAGGTAGCGTTACGTCGCAGAAGCGTCTTCCAGACGGCTCGAAACGCATTTCGTTACTTGGCCTCGAAGTTGTCTCGGCTGTCTCTTTAGATGTCGGCGTCGGCTGTCTCCGATGCTGGCGAGAATTGAAACACACCCTGAATTGGACTACATTTCAATGCAAGTCCTACTTTATTTATTGCAGAAGTTAATGAGACTGTGCAGGAACGCATAGTCGCTGCTAATTGCAGTGGTTCCGCTAGTGCATGCGTCCATAGGCGGAAAGGTTTCATTTTTCCGGGGTGGGGAGAGGAGGGAGGGGAGGGCGATTAGCTTTCCGACTCGAAGAAACTTCGTTTGACCTCGAAGAATCGTGCACTGAAGTGACGGCCTTATATGCGAATTCACGAGACTTCATAGTAGGAGACCGTTCGATTTCACAGCCTGAGTTCTCTCGCACCACTAAGAATCTGGCATCTCTTGGTAGTGTAATCTTCCTTCGTGTAATTGTCGTATACTTTGCTCTATCTCTGATACTGCTTCGCTTTTTCAGAGAAACTGCAGCCTCTCTCTCACTGTCTTTCTTTTGCTGTGACTAGGAGTATAAGCGCTGCTGCGCATGATTGCTGTTGATTATGATTTCGAATGAATCCGGTTTGGCCACATCTCAGTTACTAAGTGAATTATACTGGGTGCCCCAACTATCATGCACCATGACTAAAAGATAGCAGTTGCGTTTCGAAGAAAACCTAGTGCATATTGTTTCCAGCACAGTGAAGTAGCCGCCAGTAATTCTTTCGTTACTAAGATTTAATTCGGGAATTTGCAATTAATTATCTAACTCGAGAAGTACTGTCCTGATTATGTCCATGAGGCATTTGTAGGCACCCTCAAATGACATTTAACTGTGCTGTTTTCAGCGACGAACTAATTGCCTAGAAGTTTTTTTCCAACTGGCAAAGAAACCTCACGAAAAATGAAAAATTTCACGTGACTGCGCTCTCACCCACATCATAAAGCAGCGCCCTGACATAAGCTGATTGAAAGCAACTGCATCGCCTGTCGCAAACCCGACGAGACAGCGCATCACTTACAGAACGAGCACCAACAGCAGGTTTCGCGGCTTCGCAGCTATTCATTTCTCTCATTTCTACATCACAATTATTATCCGCATCTCAAGGCCGACTGATCATATTGCTAACAAAACCAATTTGATAATTCAGCCGAAGCGCTGCTCTGACCACGCACGAAACATGAAAAGCAATGTAATAGGCATTGCATGTTTCAAAATCCAGGCTTTGCTCACTCCGCGTCAAAAGAGTTTGCGCGCAGCTACATTTCGGGCCACAAACTTGCTTCGGACCAAAGCCCAATTAAAGTGACGGTTTTATTTTTCATGAGAGTGTATACGTGCTGCAAAACCAGCTTTGTGGCAAAAAATCAGAGCGAAATAAACAGATCGGGGAGCGACCCACGTTTAGAGAAAAAGCGAAATCGATGCGCTCACAAAAGTGAATATACCACTTCTAAATGAGGCTAATTGGCATTCGGAACGTCTGCACAAAAAGAAAAGCAAGAAGAATATCAGATTTCAGCGTATCCTAATTATCTACAAATTCGAAAGCGCGGTCGAAATCCAGTGGCTGCCTATAGTAGGATACAACTTATAAAAACAGCAGTTGGCAGCCAAGGCACACGGACAGCGCCAGGTTGTTACTCCGGCAGCCAATCAAAAAAGCAGACAACATCGTCGTCATGCGACAATTTCAAAACGCGTCGTACTTGATACCTCCGGAGCGTCTGCTGTTCTTAAATAGTCTTTTCATCGGTGGAAGCGATGAGGTGTGCAACAGACACGGACAAAATGTATGGAGTCTGAGCATTTCACTCTTCAAATGTCCACGGCACAGTTCATTTCACTGCTGACCCCGTTTTACTGATATACCTTCACTGCCAACTGAAGTGAAACTTGGCAATGAATAGTTGCAGCGAAGTAAGCGTTTAATTTCAGTTCAATAAAGAATTAGGCTTTCACCGTTCTGCTATAGTAGACGAGTGAAAACGCACAAAATTATGCACTTATAAATTTATTTTTGTGGTTACCGCCCTAATTAGGTAACAGGGAAAGTTTGAAGTACGAACTATTTGCGTTCTCGCGGAGGATCAGTGGCTGGCGATTATGAGGGCGTGGGCGGGGCGTCACTGAGTTGTAGCCGACTATAGAGGACGTGTTCCAGTAGGTCTCCTCCTGCAGCTACGGAGTACTGAATCCGCTTGATCACATCTTCAGTGGCTTTTTTGATGTCCGACGCTGGAATTCTTCGGCAGACATTCGTTATCCTTGACTTGTGGTAATCAGATTTCCGTCTCAATCACTTAAGCACGATCGTTCGCATAATCCCAAAGAAAGAAATCGAGTGAAGAGAAGTCAGATGACTTAGCCGGCGAACTTATAGGCCCGTGGTTTCCAATCTGTTACGCATAAAAAGTAGCATCCTGCCAATTCTATGCTCGGCTGTCGCTGTGTGTTGGTGCTGATACCACCTTGCTGATACCAGAGAAGTGGAAGATGTGACAGTGGGACTTCGCTGAGAAACTCATCCACCACTCCTTCAAGGATTTCGTCCTCGTAATGCTGTCCAGGCAGTGTGCAATCGAAGAAGATGGGATCGATTACGCATGTACCACCGGCGTAAATTCCGCACCACTTATTTAACGACCACTGGTACTGGTGCCGATTACGCTATTACCCAGTGTGGTTTGGAGTCACTCCAATAGGGGGCATTATGCAAACTTACCTGGGCATTCCTGTGAAAGTCGGCTTCATTTGTCCACATGATGTTGCTCAAAAAGTTGGGTGACTCTTCGGCTTTTGTGTAGACCCAATTTGAGAAATCTAGACGATTCTACAAGTCCCTATCATCCAAACATTGGTGCTGGTTAAGATGGTGCGGGTGAAAAGCTGTAAATTAGAATCCTCCAAAGTGATGACTTGGAAATTGGTACCTGGGCTGCCACGTCCCGAACGTTAGCATGAGGGTTTGCGGCCATAAATGCTAGAACATCCGTGTGTAAGCTAGGACATAAAGATGGAGTCCTCTGCCGCTATTTCTTGAAGCTGCCGGTTTGTCTCAGGTTTTCATAATTTCTGATGATAGTCGATGCGTTTTGTCTACCGCCACACTTCCATAACTGTTATATATTTGCGGCCTTCCTCTTATTCCCGTTTGGAGCTCCCAATGCAAGGGCCATGTTTACCTTCTGCTCATTAAAGAGACATGGCGACTGAGACGAAAGAAAATGCACCTTTGAGCCTTTACACTGAGGTTGTCAACTCGCTTTTGTGATGATAGGTGTTGTGGCAAAAAAAGAAAAAAAAATGAAAAATACCATCCCTACACTTTATCTACGCTAAGACAACAGCTATCACAGCTTGTTTTCAACTAAGACCAAACGCGACGTGTTTCTTCGGCAAGGGTACGGCAGATAAGGAACTAGTTCGGGCACTATGTTTTTCTTTATTTCGTTTATTTCGTTCTGGCTAACTAGGAGGGAGCCTGTTCCAGGGCGCTGCTTTATGATGCGGGTAGGAGCGCTGTCACGTGGTGTTTTCCATATTTCACGGGGTTTATTTATCAGTTGGGAGAATTAGTACGCAATTTGTACGTCATTGAAAACACCGCTGTTAGATGTCTCTTAGTTGTACCTACAAATGCCTCATTGGCACTTTGGTAATTAGGATAGTACGTCTCGAGTTCTCGAAAAACTCCGAAGGGGCTCACCCCCCCCGTAATTGGCGGCTATGCATGCATTCGTGTCTTAGGGGTTTCAATACCGGCTTTCTGTGCTAGAAGTCGTGCGTGTGAGTGCTGCCATCGGACAACTTTAATAATGTTTATTAAACCATTTATAACGTAATGAAGTCTAGGGAAATCCACGTACTACCCATTGTTCTCACGATGGCCTAACCGCCCTGCTTGCAGCTCCCGTAGGCTCTAGCGCCACAGTTCTCTCTGGTGGTTGTATAAAACTCTGTGGTTTGCACATTCGCAAAGTACTACGCAAGCGACGACAGGAACAAACACACGGGCAGCACTACACAGGTGAAGTACACCAAGCAAAAATGTTAAAACATTTAATCACGTGCGTTGTGCGACCGACTCCTTTGCATTAACATAAATGCCCCCATTGAGATAGATATGCGTCTTCTTCTTTCTTTTATGGACTGCCTGTGCCCTTCCATATCTCTTCCTTTTCATTTCTGCGTTCTCATTTTGTTCTCGCTGCTAAGGTACCAATTCAAAGGCTTTCACAGAAACACCCTCGATCCCCCTCAGCTTTGACAAAGAGCGCGAGGCATGCGAAAAGAGATAGGCGAGTTGCCTTCAGCTTCCAGATCATTAGGCAAAGTACACGACGCTACGCCTTGGTTCCCCTGTGTGATTTTTATCTTAATGAACGACAATGCACCTGGGTTCTGCCGTGCTTTTTCTTGCGTCCTTGAATACCTGGCCAGGCAAAGCTAAGCAAAATACTTATTCAACCTGCGTAGAACAACCGGCAACTTGCATTAGAAAAAAAAAAAGGAAGATAGTTCTAGCGAATCCGAGACGTCCTCGAAAAGGCTCCGAAGTAGCTCTGGCGAACATTCCTGAAAGCTACGCTGGAACTGCTGTGCAGGCTTTCTAATCATCGGCGAAGCCTGCGTAAGGATTTTAACGATTGATCAAAAGCTTCTGAATATTTCTTCTTCAAATTAAGGCCTCTTTTTTTCCCTCAACTGTCTCAGATTTCTTGATCTGAGTTATGACAAGCCTGGGACGGGGCCGTGACTTCTGGGGTCGCGCTCGCAGCGAATGTATTGCTGCGCATGAGGCAATCGCGCAGTTTAGCGAGAGCTAACGGCGCTCGCCTTCGCCCACAACGTGCAAGCAAATTGAGCGGCTTTTCGCTCAGACTAAGCTCGCCGGAGTTTCTTTTATTTTGCTCATTAGCGAACTGCGGTTGTGCGCAAGACGTTCGAGGGAAGGCAACGGCGATAAAGGCGCAGTGAAAGAGGACTCCACGAGCGGAGCTTCGAGTGGCGCAAGACCTCTGGCAGTCGGACAGCCATAACTAGACAGAAGCTCGGGCGCAGCGACGCGCGCTGGTGCGTTCGTTCCGCGAGTTACAAATTGAACCCCCCGTTTTAGTAGCGCGCACATGCATTCTGCGAGATCTCCGTAACTTTCTTTCTTGCTGCCGTGACTTTGACGTCCAGAAATCTACCCGGTCAATGCTTCGAGCGGATTGGAGTCAGATGGAGAGCGAGATTAGTTTGAGAAGAAAAGGACAGTTATTTCCAATGCGTCTACGAGCAAAAATAAATTGCGTGTATTAAACAGCAAACATACGAGGTCGTATATGGGGTCGTGTATGGGGTCGGGGGGGGGGGGGGGGGTTGAGGCGGTACGAACGGAAATGAACATGTTTTCAGGCTTGAATGCTGATGCGACAGCTATAACCAAGTGCGCTTTGTCAGTCGTGTGAATCTCTGAGACGTTCAGCGCGCAATACATTCAAAGGAAATGTACCTGTGGCCACGCTTAGATAAACGAACGAGATTGAGGGAATGGCATGACGTAATATGGTATAAGTAAATCCGAATAGGCTAGCAAGCACGACTGCAGATGTAAAAGATTCACATATATTTTATGCTTTGCGTTACCAGCACGTGTAAGTCGTACGTGTTGAGCCTCATCGTATTTAGGCAGTTCATATCCTCCAATATGGAGGAAATTAGCAAAACGAGAACGAGGTGAAAACAGGAGCCAACGTTTCCACAAGGAGACTTGTATTTTTCAAGGCGACTGCTGCTCTCACCCTGTTCTCGTTTTGCTTATCGTCGTGAATTTCCATACCCCGCCTTCCCCGCGTTTTCCCAACAGAAAGGAAAGGCATTTATGTGCAGGGCGGCACGCAGCTCTACGACGCCGGAGAGACAGCATCGCTCAGTACATCAATCTATGCACAGAACTCTATGTTCCAAAGCTCCGCAGAGGCCTATAAAAACCGCGGTAGGAGGAGGCGTCGAAATAATGTTTGCAAAACGATGTTTTAATTGTGCGTCTAAACCTTAACACACGATATTTATCTCATTTGTTTTTCTCCTTATCGCGATGTGGCCGTCGGGACTCGGAATGAAACCTTACCTCGTGCTGACCAGCAGTACGGTTTAGCCGGTGAGCCAGGGTCGCATAAAGAATGAAATACGTACACCTTATGCCATTCCTCTTACCGCCCGGGAACCCGGCTGCGGTGCGTTAAATCGGATTCAGCTCTCGGCACATTACATTATGATACCTTCTGGACGTTTCCGACTGGCTTCGTCGGCTCTGGAAAGCGGCCTGGCAACACAGGACATCGCGCAACTGCCTCTGCTATAGGTCATTTTCATGGATACCGCACTGGCTTGGAAACCACTGCCATATTAATTCGTGTCGTTTGTCAACTGGGTGGGATGGTGGTGGATGTGGTGGTGGAGGTGTTGGTGGCGAATATTATAGCAACAGGCGGGTTTAGCCCGACGATCGAGGCTGTAGTTGCTTCGCCTGAGCGTATGCTGCAACGTCAATGGGGCATTTGACCACGCGCCCCGCAAACCAGTGTCTCTTAAGAATGCAAGAACAAAATGTGAAGCTTCTTTGCGGGCTATAATGTACCCCTAGGAAGCACATGGTGTTTTAGGCACGGAGCTGGAAGGTCTTTCTTCTGCAAGTTCTCGCGCTGATGAAGATTACAAACGTCTCGATTCCCTGTATCCTTGTTTAGACTTCCATCCTTCGTCCAGCCTCTCACCACGTCGCTTGCATTGGCCATATATGGCTAGAAGCAGCATTTACAAATTGCGTATTCCTGCTTAAAAACGTAAATGACTGACAGTGCACTCTTCAACTTTGGTGGCTGTCGGAAAATGATCGCAAGCGTTGTTTGTGAAAGCCCCCCGTTTTATAGAGCAAGGTGTGGCGCTGACCTCCACGCTAGACTTGCGTGGCAGTTATCTACTCTCACAGATCGAGATTCTCGTGTACCGGTTTCAACTGCGACGAGGGCGAGCAGTTTTACACACTCCTTCGTTATGTTAAAGAGTCCGGGTCGTGCAAGAATGTGTGTGACAGTGTGTGGAGTCCGATGGTGGCTGAGGTGAGTGATCGCGCATCACTGTGTATGGCAACTGAGTTATGCGAAATACCGCAAGGTGGAGCGAAATTCATGAAATGGGAGAGATTGTCATCCACCCGAATTGTAGCACGAAGCTACAAGGGAAATCCATCCTGGTTTCTCAGAAAGAAAACCTTACAGTTGACATGGCATGACAAGAACTTTGAGTCCTGAGGGACTGAGATTTTGGGGAGCCAAAGCCGAAGGCTCCCGAAGATCACGTCGGTGGCTCCGCCCACGATGGGACCGGGAGATGAAGTCCCGCCGCAATGTCGTGGGCCCTATGCACAGCCGGGAGTTTAATGTTGAGATTGCTGCTCGTGAGAGATTCCTGCCATTGTTCTTTCGTGATGGGTGGAGAGGCGTTAAGGGCTGGGCACAGCCAGAGCATGTGTTCAAAAGAGCATGAGTCATGACCACATTTGGGGCACGACTGTGAGTGGTCAGGATATTTCCTATTAAGGGACCGAGGAGTGGGATAGGAACGGGTTTGCAGAAGTTTTAGTGTGCTAGCGTGACGTTTGTTCAATTTGGGCCGAGAGGGTGGAAATCTCCTCCTACCCAGTCGATAACGGGAAACAATTTCGTGGAGAGTACATAACGGATCTTTGTGGATGTTGACCTCGTTCCAAGCCTGGCTAACCGCGACAGCGCGGCACGTGAAATCGTGCGCTCGTTAGGATTACATTCCAAGCGGGTTAATTGAGCTATCTAGATGGGCTGGGAACCACAAGATGTGGTATCCTCCTTCGCTGCTCTCCCATACTCATTTGAAGAGCTTTAATCAGAATACTGTTCACCTGTTCAGACACGAGGGCGGACGAGCAGGATCTAACCGCCGTGCGCGAGTCCGAGAAGGCGACAGCGGGAATTTTTGAGCTGTGACAAACTTCATATAAACAGAGGCTGCATTGACCAGGTTGCGCCCCCCCCCCCCCCCCCCCCCCCGCGTCTACCACCGAGACAGCGAACTTATCCCCACTGTCATATCTGGCAGCATCGACAAAGAGGACATCTTGTTTCTGCTGATTGATCTTTTTAAGGACGGACTTGGCTCTCGCGTATCTTCTACCCTCGTTATGCACTGGGTGGATGTTTCGTGGGGCGGGCGGGATGCGAGTTCTGGTTTCCCGGGTCAAGCTAACTTTGGTCGTCGGTTCAAGTCTGGGTTGGATTCCCGCTTCTTCTAAAATCTTGATCCCTGGCTTAGTGGATGAAAGGCTCATTATTTGAGCCGCTATATGAGATTCTATTAGCTAATCGATGGTGTTATGGAGTCCTAGCTCCAGCAGCTTCTCAGTGTTTGTGGGCTGCGGAAGGCCGAGCACGCGCTTGAGGCCGGTTCTGATTAGGTAGTCGAGTTTGACCTCTTCCGCTTTACCCCAATTAAGGTACGGCGCGATGTAGATGGCATGACTCAGGAAGAATGCCTGATAAGTTCTGAGCAAATTGTCCTCTTTGCGACCGCCTCTTCGATTTGAGACGCGGGCTACAAGTCTTAGGACATTACTAGCCTGTCCAGTGAGCCTGTTGAGGGCCGTCGAGTTACAGCCCTTGGCATCAATGAGGAGACCTAGAATCTTGACCGAGTCCATCCTCGGTATGGGATGCCCATTTTTAGCTCGAATTTCTATCGGCAGAGTTTCCAGAGGCGCACGGTTTCTGACCCCCTGTCTGAACTGGCGGTATAACAGTAGCTCTGATCTAGCGGGGGAGAGTTCAAGGCCCGCGTTTGAAAGAAAGTCTTCGGTAGCCTCCAGCGCGCTTTGTAACAAGTGTTCGAGCATTGTTAGCGATCCACCCGGCGCCCAGATCGTGATATCGTCTGCATAAATGGCGTGGCCCACGTTCGGGATGGCAGCGAGGCGAGTGGAGAGTTTGTGCATGGCTATATTGAATAAGAGTGGGGAGAGGACGGAGCCCTGCGGGGTGCCGCAGGTGCCTAGATCGTAGGGTCCTCCCGTGACCGTGCCTAGTCGGAGCAATCGGAGGCGGAGTGTGCCTTGCGATCCGCAAGGAAAGATATGGTGTAATCATGAAACCGCTGACCAAGGTTGAGAGAGGAAATCTCCGTTAGGATGTGTTTATGCGCGACCCTATCGAAGGCCTTGGAGAGGTCCCGTACGAGGATCCCTCTCACATCGTGAGTAGGATTATCAAAGATTCCTCTCTTAAGCAAAGGCATAGCGTCCTATGTGGGCAACGCCTGTCTAAAGCCGATTAGGTTGTGTCTAAAGTGCTCCTTGTTTTCAATATTTTCACTGATCCTGTTATGTATCGCGTGCTCCGTAACCTTGGCGATGCACGATGTAAGGGAAATAGGCCACAGATTATTTATATGTGGGGGTTCTCGTGGTTTGGGTATGAGTACTACTTTTGCGGTACGCCAGTCTATCGGGACCTGTCCAGTTTTCGATACCACATAGATTTCAGCCTTGACTATTTCGATTGCCCTATCATCTAGGTTCCTGAGGAGTTTGTTCGGGATTCGATCAGGTCCCGGGGCTGATCTGCCATTTAGGTTGAAGAGAACGTGTCTGATCTCTGACACGGTGAAAGATTCGTCTAGATCAGGTGCCGAGAATCCCATGTAGTTTACACGCTCTACCAGGCAATCCGCGTCTAACCTTACAGTTGGATAAAATTATTTCGTCCAGATCAGGACAAATTTTTCTTCAACTGTGAGACTTTCTTTAAGAGAAACCTGTGCGCGCTTTTCTACTAGCATAGTGCTACAATTTGGGTGCATGACAATTTTTTCCCTTTTACGCATCGCCCTGTGGGACTACGTGGCGTTTTGAAAACCTCCTTGACAGCCCTCCTGTAGATAGCAACTGATAAAATCGCATGATGGAAACAGACAATGAAGCCAAGATAACGTAGGGCAAATTAACCGGTAATTATAACTGAGATGTAGAGACCACAAAAAACAAAAAACTAAATCGAAAGTCGACGACAAGGCAAGTCGCCGCAATCACGGAGACGAACCTACATTTCCGCATTGAGCGGGATGCTCCATCGCTAAGCTACCACGATGGCCTTCCTCCCATAAACTTTTTTTTTCAAAAATTATATCTGTACCTGCATGGTAGGTCTAACCCTGAGAATGTTGTAATAAGCAAAACACTGTGCCCTTCGGTTCCACTTGTTTTTCTCCCGCATAGTCATAGATACTTATTTCCTTGCTCTCCTTTTTCTTATATTTCGTGCCCTTTTATAATTTTCCCGGTGCAGCGTAGCCTACCCAAGATGTCATCCATTTATCCTGTGTTCATTTTTCTTTTACATGCGGGCCTAGAGAACAGATTACGAGAACGCTAGCTACCTGACACCATTGTTACCGCTAGATTCTATGCGCGGCTCACTTCGTTTGTACATATCTCTTTCTCGTCATGTCCCCTTGTGCTTTGCCGCCGCGCGGGGTAGCCAATCAGAACTTCCCCTGAGTAACTTCTCTGCCTCTCAGTACATCCTTTCCCACTCTTTCCCTCAATCCCATGACCTCAATACCAAGAACAACGCCGCACTGACTTTCTTTCGGGGCTTTTTAAGGTCACCAGAGGACGACTTCCTGAAAAAAAAATATTTTCGCATAGACTGCAGGGATCGTATCAGAATATGAGTACAATTGATTTAGATCATTATATACGCCCTCTTACTTGAATAGAGAGAGAGAGAGAGAAAGGAAAAGAAGGAAGACAGCAAACCGTTTGCTCGCTTCGACACCTAGGCCACATTACCTCCTGTCCGGCGGCGAAGGCACGTTCAGTCGGCGGCGGTGCGCGGTCTTTTTCCCGCCGAACTGATTTCGACAATCGCTTCGCTCGTTTATTTACGAACCCCGCATCTCGGAGCCATTAGGATATAATTGCGAAGGAGAGCGGTGTACCGATCGGACGAAGGGCGGACGCCGGTAATTAATGAGTCGCTCGCTTATCTTGGTTACCGCTGGTGGCCACGCTCTCAGTCGCGCGGGTGAAGCCCGCCCGGTCGAATTATCGTTATACCACGAGCCGCACTTCTCAACGAGCGACGTCGTTCTGATTGCGGTTGTGTGGCATGCTGCGTCCTGGCCATTGTTTTGTCCACCTTTGCGCGTCCCCCATCGTAATTCTCGTTAACTTCTTTTTATACAGCAGCGTATTCCTTTGTTTGTTTACTTTCCTTTTTAAACGCACACTGCCACAATTGACAGCACCGTGAGGTAGTCGAGATAACTGAGTCTACATAACACGCACAGACTAATCGGCGAATGCAAGAACCGCTCCGATGTAAAATTGTAGATTTTAAGAGGAAGCTTTAGCTCTGGCCCAACTCCGACGGGGCCTATTCAAATACATGTAAAAACAAAAACAAAAAAACGTTTTTCTGAGATACCCTGTGGACCACCGATTTTAACGAAATTTGTTGTATTTGAGAGAGCAAGTTAAATTCTAGTGACTGTTGGTCGCGGAATTTCGATTTAGGTCCTGAATTACGTTAAAACGATTTTCAAAATCCGAAAGTTAGAAAAAAAGTAGAAGCACGAAGTTTACAGATTCATAGCGCTGCATAAAAAACAGATATCTCGGTTATGTAAACGGGATCCATTAGATCATTGAAAGCGGACAAATTCAATACGTCATTTTATATATTACATGAATTTGTTACGTTGTTTGCAAGGGTTCTGCAAAAGCTATATTTCCATATTACTAAACTTTTTGAAATTCATGTGTAACATATCAATATTGTCCGCTTTAGATGTACTATTAGATGCAATTGACAGAATTGTATTATCAATTTTGGTTGCTGCGTTACAAAGTTGTAAACTTGATAGTTTCGTTTCTTAAAAATTTTCGATTTATGCCAATTTTTAATAAAAAATTGACCACCTAAATCAAAAATCCGAAACCAACAGTCACTAGATTTTATGTTTTTCTTTTAAATGCAACAAACCCTGTCAAATTTGGTGCAGTGGTTGCCGAGAAAATCGAATTCTCCTTTCACGTGTATTTAGATAGGAGCACCCAAGCTAAAGCTTCCTCTTAAGTCGTTTGTTGTGCAGTCGCGTTAGCCTGGCTGTCTGAGCCGCGTACCACTTCGCCTGAGTGTCGGTTTCCGCTATGTGAGGAGCGTGTCACCGCGTGTCTGAGAGATAAGTGTCACGTTACAAATGCGACTATTGAAGGCGCGAGATCTCCTTTCGCACCATATTGGGTCCTTTGGAGAAACACTATTTGCTGCACAGAAGCGCATGGAAGGCCTCTCCTTTGCAAGATGTCAACTTAAGCCTTCCTTTCGAAATTGACGCACCGGCAGGTCTTTGTGTATAGCGTGCCGCGAGTGTTGGGCAGATGTTTACAGGATCTATTCATGTGTATTTGATTTTGGTCTGTCGCCGGTGGTAAATAGGCTGCAGCATCATAAATGTTTTTCGGAGGAACCCGCTTCCCATGCAGGAGTCGACCTCGTCACGTCTGAATAAATACAGCTGTCTCTTCCCGCGCTTCTCTGGACTGTCCGCCGTCGCTAAATTCTCTCAGCGTAGTTATAACGAGGTGATTTCCCTCGGAGGTGATGACTTGTTGCCTCCGAGCAAGCACTGTTACGTGTCTCAGGCGTGGATATGCACGGCACAAGCACGCCAGAATTGCTGACAATACTGTCTGCCCATAATTGACTCCATCTTCGATTGCCTTTTTTATCATTGAGCGTAATGCGTTCACTCTACGTGAATTCAAGCAAAACCATTGTACTCTATAGTAAAACGCAAGAACTCTCAAGAAACTGAAGTTGGATGCAGGACGAGCAATAATATCCGCTAGACAAGTAACCCTCGCTCCCTTTCTTTTTGGTGTACGCAGCGTAACCATGAAGGGAGTGGTCGCAGCTCATTCGCGGTTAGTGGCTTTCTGTGCCATATTAATCACCTTCGGGGTGTAAAAGTACCCCCTATGGAACTGAAGAAAAGTGCTTGTTGCCTTTCCCTTTCTCAGCGCGCACAGCTGTAGGCGCATTTTAGAAAGAGCAGATCTGTACACTGTAGATCTGTACACGTCAGATCTGTACACCACACATCCGTATACCACAGATCTGTACATCTCATTTCTGCCCACCACAGACCCGTACACATCAGATCTTTGTGTACAGTATAACCATCACCGCAGATCTCCATCCATCTAATCTGTACACCTCGGATCTGAACGTCGCAGGTCTGTATGCTGTACATCGCTACAACGCAGATCAATACAATTTTGATCTGTGCACCTCGGATCTGTACACTGTAAATACTTACACAGCAGATCGGTACACCTCGTTTCTCTGCACCTCGGATCATTACACCTCAGATCTCTACACTGTAGATTCCTACGCCTCATATCTGTACAACTCCAATATTTACGCCGTAGATCGACACACTGCAAATGTGTGAGCCGGAGATCGCTGCATCGAGCATCTATGCATTTGACATTTGTACACTGTGGAACTGTACACTGCAGATCTGTGCCCCGCACATCCCTACACAACAGATATGTACGCTGCGGGGCGAAAGACAACACGATCACCGGAGAAAAATTGCTCCTCTCCGCTTTCGGCGCAGGCTCCAATTTCTTCAGCGCTGCTCTGTATTACTGGCACGTGTCAAATCACCCTGCCACTCGCAAATTGGGCGCACGAACTGCAGCAGCACGGGCAGTCTCCGTTCTCGAGGAATACTCATTTGCCGAGAACGGCGACTCTCATTGACCCGTCCTTCGAGGATCCCGTTCTATTTCCGAATTCGTTTCTGCCCAACGTGGCAGCGAATAATCTGCTCTTCAAAGGAAGAAGCCCTTAGCTTCTATCTCGTTTTAGTCCAGCATTTCTCCCGTTTGGTATTTTCTGAACTAGAGTTCGTGCCATTTACTTCTTCTTTTATTTTAGACTTCTAACACACTGTAGCTTATTCCTCGCTGTGCAGTTTTTCTCTGTTGTTCATTTGCTTACTTATGCTGCGCGCCATACATCTTCAGTTCCTTTTCAGTCCGTCCCGTCAAGGATCGTGTTTTCTAATACGACAGGCCCGCTGTGTTCAGCAATTTAGGGGTGCTTTCGTAAAACTGTTCCCTTTGGTTCTCAGCATGCTTTCTCGCTTCGCTTTAACTTCGTCTGAAATCTAGGCCAGACATCTTCTAAATACCACGTGATTTCGAATTCGCTACCAGTCATTTTACTTGGCGCATCTTCTTTTCCTTCTGAGTTTTAATGTAGTTTCACTATAATGCAGCTTTAGTTTCATCATCTAACGGTACTGCTATTCTAAACCTCCAGAAACAATCAGCGCGACGCGCTAACGTTCACTAGATCTTCTATGAACGCAACATGCCATACAAAATCACCCAAAGTGTGCTCTTTCTCATTTCGCTACACCTCCTGTCTCATCTGTGCCCCTGGATTTCGCACAAGGCCTTAGTCCGTAGTTGAGCAACATTTCCTTTTTTTATGCCTCGATAAAGAAGGAAAATCGATAACGTTCCTCAGTATTGATTTCTAAGAAGTTTCCTTTGTTGTCTTTCTTTTTCGTCTGTATGAAACCATCGCGATGGAACGAGTGCCCCCATATGCGAAGTTGTTCGAGCTTACCCGCTTAGTCGAAACGATTTTCGTTGATCGCACGCTGCTGAGTGCCTGCAGCGAACACAAATACGTATTTGAACGGCGCCATTAAATAACGGATGCGAGGTGTGGCGGAAAGGTTGTACGTTACGTGTTTCCAAATAACGCTCAGCATTCCTGCTTCCTCTATTGCAGTCCTTTGTTTTCTGCAAGCTAGCGTGCGGCAGTGCTCACACACGCACGCCATCTCGCACGCCATCTCGCAGGTTCAAACGAGCGCGCTTTGAACACCCGCGCATAGAGATTGGAAACGCTCAGGCGCACGTCAAAACACGCACGCGCGCTCTTTTTCGGGCTAGAAAAAGCTACGACGTAAGAACAAGGAACGGAGCCGCAACACGGGGTTCTCGCCCGCATTCTCACGTGAACTGAGCAGAGTTGAGCACGCACAGATCGAATCGGCGGTGAATGGTATATACCTTGTCCCGTTAATATTGTGCAGCTTTGAAGATGCTGCCTCTAGCGCCATCCAGCACTGCCTCACGAGGTATATCTTTGAACATTTCGTGTGTAAATAAAGTGAATTGATTTCTATATATATATATATATATATATATATATATATATATATATATATACGGAACCAAGTCGTCTGCTCTGAAGAGCCGTGCGGCATACGGCGGTCCAAGACGCGCAGTGAAGTGGTGAAGTGACTGTGGTTAGGGTCTGCGGTGCCTCTACAGAAGTGCCTTAAGCCAACTTATCGCACGTAGCTTTACTAGTCCCGCTGCATTTGATCGAGCCATCGGTAGTCTGGCAACTGGTACAATCAAATTGAAACGTCGAGACGCCTGCGCGCTGCCATAAACGTTGTTTCTTCATTCTATGTAAATACTGCGAAGCTTGCAACATTACCGCGGCGAACGTTTTGTAAGCTGAACGCACTGCGCTTCATACGACAATGGCAGTGGCGCCTACTAAACAACTTGCGCGAGTCGTTTTAAGTTTGTCTGCGATTTGCACACACGGGTCTCGTCCTTGGCGCTCCGTCGTTTTAACGCCAGCGACGTATGTGTTCACACGTATCGACTGCAAGTAACGTCGTTGTGGAAGCTTTCAGAATAATAGTGATCATGTTGAGTTTCTAACCCGTGGTTCTGTTCTGGATATCGTCAAACTCTGCCATATTTTTGAATTCGCCATCTTGCAAGCTATCATTCGCTGGCAGCGCGATTGTGGCCTCTCTGATTGGCTAAAAGAGAAAACGTGACCGATTGCAACAACATGGCGCGATTTGACAGCGCCAACAACAAGTATACCCGCTTCGAAATATCCACAGGCTGGCGGTTTCACATTTCTGTCTCATTCGCGTATACGGCATTGTCGTCGAAAACCGAACCTGCGACCTTGCGTCGTAGCCGCCAAGTGGCCACAGTTTATACAAGCAGTCTGAACATATCTGTTATACAAAGTCTAATGTAAAAACGCTCGCAAGCAATGTTTATATATGCCTATAAAGCTTTCGTCTCACTCGCAGCATTGTTCATTGAATGTCTGCAGAGGATCTATGCAGTCAGTTAGACAGCACGTGCATAAATTATCCGTAATAGTTAATCAACTGACCAATTTGCTGTTTGAGTGAATGGTTGTCTATAGTATATCTATATAAATTATATGAACAACAGCTTTAAAGAGAAAGAGCTGGTAGTATAATATCTGCTATATATAACTACAGCATGATTGGCACCCGTTGAAACTATCCGTGAAAACACTAAGCTACATTATCTAGATTATTACCTTCGAAAGATTGAGCTTATCTCGTATGTAGAGTCTGTAATCTTGTCACGCAGTCATTTACCTCCTTATACCTGCTGATTTAGTCCATATAAAATATACAAACTCTGTTGTGAGACGTCGTTACCACGTTATTGCTGGTCTATCTGTCGTCGATAGGCTGTCTAATAGGTTGTTTGAAGAAAAGGTCCACCAATGTTATTCCGCGATAAAAATAAGTAAAAGCGTAAGAATATAAGATCACAAATTCTGAATCGAATTTCTGTAGACATAAGGAAAAAAAGAACATCGATACTTTTTATGTATGGTTTAGGGTACGGAAAACTCTTTTTTGAGAGACGCCTGGCTAGCATTCCAGCGCTAATTAGAGACCAGATTTCCTACAAAAAGCCGGCAGAAAGGCTCTTTTCTATGAATAGACGCCGTTCCAAGGGTTCCCTTTTATTCACTTTGTTTTTTATATGAAAGTTACGAAATTTGGATGTCATATTACATTTCATTCCGGCGAATGTTTTGCCTCTAACGTAGAACAATTCTGTACACGAAGTCTTACGAGGGCATAGCTCTCGACTACCACGGCCACGCAACTGCTTTGCTTCCGGAGCACTGCACGCTTCTTTCCGCGATGCGTGCTCGTGCGCGAATACGACAAAACGCGAGGCGAAACGGAGAAGGATCGCAGGATATATCGTGCCAGGCGAACATCGGTGTGGCCGGTAGAAGCACATCTCGTTTCGCGAGCTACGGCGGTAATTGCGAATGTCTTTTTGGCGCGGAGACCTCACGGGAATTGATCGAAAAGCCGGAGACTTCCCCACGCCACCTCCCCTCCCCATTTTTTGCTCTTTCTTTCTACTTTGTACCTAATTGTTTTTTTTTTCTTGTGCTTTCATTCCAACATTCCTGCGTTTTCGTTTTGAAGCCCTTTGTTGCGCTCTTGCTGCGGAGTCTCGCGTACTTGCGTTGCTTCGATCTTTTCAAAATTTTGTTTGGTTTTCTTCTGCTTCTGCGTAATCTTCTGGCGACTGAGTGAGCCGCATCTTCACGGAGCTCTTCTACGTGGCCAATGAATTTGTCCCTGGCCTTACGAACGGGAGCCTGAATTTCAGCTTCCCTTCAATTTCTTTCCATGTCTCCTTTTAGTTCTTTCCTTTTTTTCTCTCTCTTATTCGCAGCGTTTGCTTGTAGTATCTTCTCCCCGAGTTTGCGAATATGACCTGCGAGCGCGGTGCCGTCCTTTGGAAGTTTTGCCGGTCACGAAAGGTATTAGCCCCCGACACATAATCCCACGAGAAGCAGAACCTGAAACACATTCGTTGCTATTTTTCTTGTTGCTCATGTCTGCAAAACTTTTTTTTCGTCCTAATATAGTGCGCCATAGGAGCGCGAGCGGCTGATCGAAATTACTAGGGCGAGAAATTTCGCAGAAGACTCGGGGCGCTAACTCGGCCTTGGGCCGAGTGGCTCGTTTTGTAGCAAGAAAGATTAATTTCATCTTCGGAAGGAGATCGAAGGCACGGAATTAAGGCTTTGTGAACTAGGCGACGAGAGTGAACTGCATAAAGCGAGCGTGCGCCGAGTGTGCAATCATAAATTCTTCCAGCGCGATAATTTAGGCAGGTGAAACTTCTGAGCAGCTCGGCGACTAAATTGAATCTGTGTCTCTTAAGCTGTAGACCATCCCGCCTCATGCGCGGGCAAAGAAGAAACGGAATAAAGAATAAAGCGATATAGGAAATAAACATATCAAATTTTCGATAAAAATAAAGATGAAAAGAAGTGCGGTATCACCTAGCGGAACGTTAGCTTTATAGGACAGCACAGTAGGTCAGGTTCCTCTGCGCGCAAAACCAATGTAGTTGAAGATCAAACGCGAGAACGTCTTGTCGCGGACGCACACGTTACACGCGAGGCTGTCAGTTATGCCAATACGAGAAGTCTAGACCTGTGCCGCTGCCACATCTAGCTGCAAATGGCCCATAGGCGTAGGATCGCGTAACGCCAACTTGAGCAAACCGCCTGCAGTCAGAGCAGAAAGTTTTAGGCTCTTGGCTCCAGCCAACGTTAACATCGAAGCAGGCGTTCTCGATGGGCCGTGGAGTCGTGTGGTAGACTGTAATGGTGGCGCACGTTTTCTCGCCTGTGTGCCTGCAATACTTTTCTCTATTCTTCCCTCAGACGCATACCCACCGCTTGGGGCAGCTAAAGGGCAGCGGATTGGGCGAGTTGGTGTTGCATGGTAACAATAAAATTCAAACAGCGCTAAACGACAGGACCAGAATGAGGAGGAGACAAACACGGCAGCTAAGCCTTACCTCCGTTTAATTTCTATAGGTTCCTACGCTTATGTTCTCTCTCTCTCTCTCTCTCTCTGTAGCGTTCACCCTCGATTTTCTATGGGTTACACTGAATTTGGGTTGCTAGCGGTCGCCTATTCATGAAAAGCCGGTAGGGAACCACACGGAGAAATTTTCAAGAAGTCCTGCTCATCTGCCGTCCTGTCTCTGTCTCTGTGCCCTAGAAGCGTGTATACGCAACACGTATGCGCAACCGGCACGGGATCAAAAGCATCTGAATGCTTTTGCTGTGCCACACGAATTGGACTACCAGTTATCGATCGCTGCTTGTTTTCAATCTAGTTTGTTGTTCACAGGATGTCAGGGTGTAAAACACGCGAAATAATATGAATAAGAAACAACTGGACAAGAACGAGCGTTTTATGCTCTTATGCCCGGCTGGGCTGTGACTGATGTCCCGTGAATGTACTTTGCATCTGTAGGACTCGAACGCTTTCGCCATGTGTCGTTTGCGTTCGTTGTCTCCGGACATACGGATGCACCTACCGCCTGGGTTACCACGACGTGAACAGACCATGCTGTACCATCTGTGGCTAGGCGTTGCATTCACGAACTCGTATGCTTTCCTTATTGGAATGGCCTGTTAACAGCCCCACGTGCGCCACATGCAACATCGATGCGACGCTCGCACATATTATCTGTATCTGCCCGCAATATAGTGCTCAGAGACAAGTGCTGTGCAGAGTACTGGACCAGTTGGACAATCGTACAATATCAGAACTGAAAGCTTTAGGTCAGTACTCCCACAGAACATCCGCGCTAAAGGCCTTACTCGCGTTAGTAAGGCTCCTGCGGTCTTCGGGGCTTCACCATAGACTGTACGAACGCCGCCCCCTACCGCTCTGTAGTGTACGCGGTTTCGTCATGCTCGTCTCTACTTCTTTCTATCTCCCCCTCCCGCTCTCTTTCTCTTTTTATCCCTCTTCACCCATCCCCCCGTGTAGGGTAGCCAACCGGAACTGCCTCTGGTTAACCTCCCTGCCTTTGTATGCATCCTTCTCTCTCTCGCTCTCTCTTATGCTCTTTCTGCCCCTTCCACAGCGCTTCTCTTTCCTGTTCAGTAGTTTCTTCTTCGCATTGTTTAACGTATTTGACGCTATAACATAAACGAAAGCTGTTTGAAACTGTACATGCGGGTAGTGTTCACTTTCTTCGTTCCTCGTTGAGGTTTATTCACGTATACTGGCTACCAATGCAACCTACGCTGAATGGAAGTCTCCGATGTGCTTCATTTTCGGTGAACATACCTGTATCGTCAGCATCGGCTGCGTTATCATCGACATCCATCCCCTAATCTCCTTTTAGTTATCTTCTTTTTTGTATCTTCCATCATCCACACCACGCATCAGGCCAGAGTTTGACGCGTCAAACCGATTTCTCGGCCCTGCTGCCAATAACGTATCTCTCTCGCTCTATCCGCCTACCCCTACTACGATCAGCAAAAGAAGCTTCTCGTGTGCCAGTCGTCAGAGTGGGCGTTTTAGCACCAGGTGCTCGCAATTAAGCGCGCACGCCTCCCGCATACCGAACGCGTGGCTACCTATCGAACGGTGCGCTCCGTGTCGAGTAAACTGCATCCAGCGATGGAAGGCGAACGATGGCTTCGTGGAAGCAGTGCAGCTGCGGGTATAGGGGACATTGGGAGCAGAGTTGCTCCCGAAGTTGGAATTACGTATTCATGGCAGCGTGCAGGCGAGCGAAATTGTTGGGGAAGTGTATGCGTATATATATATATACACACAGACAGGGACGACGCTTGGGCGATCTGGACTGTGTACCGGGGCCCCACCACCCCCTTTGGGCCCATCACGTTCCCCTGATTTTATTTCCCGTTCGTTTGCTCCCCTTTGCTAGCTTCCTTGCGAAATTGCTGCATGCCGCTGCATCGGCTCCTTTTTGGACAGTCGCTTTCGTTTTGTCTATTTGTTTTTCCTTTGTGTGTGCGTGCGCGCTGTTTTGCCCTCCCTCCATTCAATTTATCGAGCCATTGTTTTCGTCCTTGCGTATCGCACCGTGCTGGCTTTCGCCACAGTCATATGAGGCAAAGCTGTCTTGTTTGGTGAAAGTGTCAGTGCGCCGTTATGTTTTCGTAGCATTCTTACGTGTTGGTACTGCGTGCATGCATGTATATTCATGTGTATGTGTGCGTGCGTATGTGCGTGCGTGCGTGTGTGTGTGTGTGTGTGTGTGTGTGTGTGTGTGTGTGTGTGTGTGTGTGTGTGCGTGTGCGTGCGTGCGTACGTGTGTGTGTGTATGTGTGTGTGTGTGTGCGTGTGTGTGTGTGTGTGTGTGTGTGCGTGTGTGTGTGTGCGTGTGTGTGTGTGTGTGTGTGTGTGTGTCTGTCTGTCTGTCTGTCTGTCTGTCTGTCTGTCTGTCTGTGTGTTAGTGCGTGCGTCTGCACCCGTTTGTGCGTGCGTGTGCTTGAGCTCGCTGCGGCAACGGCAGAAGCATCAGCAGCAGATGCTCTGGAACCAGCAGTGCCGACGTTCTACTTTCTTTTCCTGCCTCCCTCTCCGCTCTTTCTATCTTTCATCCTTTCCTCATTTCTTGCTCTTCTTGGCGGAAACGCGAGGAGCAACTGTGGCTAGGCTCGTTAGCGGTAATTAAGATTAACGAGAGTCATATATGCGGGCCCGCAAGCGCGGGCTCCTTGTGGTGGTGTATTCTGTCGTCTTTCTTTCCGCTAGAGTGCGCGCACGGACGCACTAGCAAACACACACAGGCACGCACACACACGAACACACATACGACGCTGTTCGGTTGGCACCACTGCTCTTTCTTTTTTTGGTGGGGCGAGGGATGGGGGGGGGGGGGAGGGGGCGAGCGTGGAGAGATGACGGTGGTGGTGGTTGCGGTGTGGACGACGACGAGCGGGTTCTGCTCACTGCCGTCTCGTCCTCGGTGCTGCTGCTGCGGCGCCTGTCGCGCGTGCGGCAGATTCATGAGCGAGCGTGCTTGTCTTCTTTCGTCATTTGTTTAGCGAGCGTCGCAAGAAGCGCGGCCGCTTCTTCGTCGCGGATGAGCGCCCCAGTTCATAGCCCGAGTTGTTTCTTTCGCCTCGCATGGCAAGCAGCGCGAGGATATGAAAAAACGAAGAGGAAGAAAGCGGTGGAGGAATGTCGGGCGGTGCGAAATTTCCGGGCTCCCCTGAGAATTTCTTTACAGAACCTTGACGGTCGACGGGGGCCATGGAGCAGAGAGCGTAAACACGCTTTGAAAGCGACGTGCTTTCAAATGGAGTGAAGCTAGCGCATTATGGGAACGCCGATTTTTTTCTTATTATTCTGAAGTTCATCTGTTACTAGCCACGATATTTTAACCAAGCGGCGAAATGAAAGTTTTCCTTAAGGCTGTATATGTCTCAGACATCCTGGTGAAGAATATAAATAACGTGAAGAAACTTCGCTGTGAGCGTTGTCAGCGGGGTGCGGTTGCGGTGTTTGCGGATGTTGATGAAGACAAAATGCTTTCATAAACGCGCCGCGTCTGCTTCAACGTGTCCTCGTGTATCTGCTGGGCTTGTCCAGGGCAGCTGCGTGTCTTGGTCCTTTCCAAGGTAAAAGAATCTTCTTTTCGCACGTAGCCTTCTGAAGTTCTAGCGCGTTAAAAGAAATTATTCTCCCTCTTCCGCAAGTGACATAGCGGTTAAAAGTTTTGTTTGTTCGAAAGAGCGAAAGACAAGACGCTGTCTTGTCTCACGAGTCTATTTAAACGTCTGCTTTCACGCGCTTATGCGTTTGCATTGCATTTTCGTCGAATGTAGACAGCAGAGCCTGCCTTTGCTCTGGAAAAATTCTGCTTCTATGTCTTTCTCTAAAACTACAGCACATTTATTCTGTGATTCGCAATAGCGTTTGATGCAACGAATTCTTAACTTTCCGCAGACGTTACTCACGGTTCACTCTGAAAACATGCAACCAAGGGCGCTCTTCCATCTACTACTCTCTTATTAACACCAGCGAGACGTCGTTAAACGTTGTTAACTATCAAAACCATTACGACGAAACGCTTCGATATTTTAATAGATTGCAAGCTGCTGTGTCGCCTATTACGCCAAGGTTTATTCCTTCTAATAATGCACGCAGTATTTTGAATCATGGTGCGTTTTACGCGCTATGTGCTACCGACACAAGCCACAACGGTGGTCCGATCATGCTTTCGTGAAGGCAGCTGCGCATGCTCAAACAGAAGATTACTAGTGTGCACCGAGGTAGCAATTGTAGCAAGACGTTGTAGTTTCGTTATACAGTGTTGTGTCTTGTTACAGCGTACCACGTACTAAACAGTTTAGAGAAGATTTCGCCAAGGTTCTCATTGCGCAATTTCCAATTATAATATAGCGGTACATGTTATCTTTTATTGCAGAAGGTCAAGCAACTGTTCAAATCAGGTAGGCGGTGCCACGTGTAAGTAGGGTAATAAAGGCCTCACTGAGAAGTATGAGGCTTGACACCACTGTTGCACGACAGAATTGACAGGATAGAGCCAGTAGCCTCTCGAAACTGTGCGCCTAGCGCGCCACTTCAAAATCTTGGATAGCATTCCCGCTTGCGTCCAATCGCATCTATGTGATCCCTTAACAACCTTCGAATGTCGTTCGATATTCCTGAAAACGGCATTTAGGATGATTTTCAATCTCGTGTCAGCTCTCTCTCGCATCTGTTCCCTCCTCATGTGAAGTCCTCGCGAGACCTGATTTCTCGCATCGCTAGCCCGCTACTCTACGCTGGTGTCATCGTCAGCGGCATTTAGGGCACGACGCTGTCAACGTGCGCAGCATCGCAAAGCGTTAGGTTGTCCTAGCATATGCGGGTGTTTTGTGTTTTAATTCTGTGATTGACTGCGATTGACATATTCGCTCTGATAATAGCTGCTAGACGACAACAACCAGGCAGACCAATCTGAGCATAAGATTTTCTGTACAGGTGAGCGACAAGCACAGAGGCGTGTTTTCTACGTTGTGCCCATTTAACGCGGAGTGAAATCCGAGAAGCGGGCTTCTTCACATAGTTACACTAATTGTAAGGAAGCTAACTTTCAAGATTCCTTTGAGCTACTTTACGTACGCTTGCACGCGTAGACATCATTTTAGGCCTGTCGAAAGAATCATAGCCCCTTGTGGATTAACTCGCGACCTGGTAACAGAACCTGCAACTCATGTAATTCCTGCACAGGTGCCTAATAAATTTCGGCTGCGTTTTGATGCATTCTCAGCTACACGCTTAAAGTGCAACTGCGGCAATTTTTTGACCGTGTGAAGGTAATGAAATATTTAGGTTCCCGAGACCCTCCTGTCACACGCCTGATAGTAGAATTGTTACGTAAACTCAAAAATTATTTTAAATAAGCAAAAAAGCGCAAAACGAAACGGAAACCTGACTAAGCAGCCGGGCGTATCTCTTCGTATGACATCACGAATGTCCCCAACGGGAAGAGCGCGCAAGGCACGCCGGTATCGCCCGCTGGCAGCGAAGAGCAGACGCTCGGCTAAATATTGACCACGCCGGACCTTCTAGTGACGATTTCAGCTGCACCAGCTCTTCGGATCTGTCAAATATTGACAGTTATCATTTTGAAGAATTCAATAGGCACGAATCGCCGTTCGCATTCGACCCGCCACCACGAGAGCCAGCGCCCATGCGCTACATATCGTGCTTCAACATGAAGACCAAGGCTAGCCCTAACTACTGATTTTATACGTGCTGCTTGATATTTTACGTGTTTTACCCCTTCTCGGGGTAGCGCTTCGCATGCTCACTATAATATGTGGAGCACTACTTTCCACATTTCTATCCCCGCAAGAACGCCGTTGACAGTCTACATCACCGAACTGTGCATTTGTTTTACATCGGCAGATACAACGACCACTCGTCGTTCGCTTGAGATATAATGCTAGCCGCTCATCGGTAGCGTCAATTAATGTCAGAATATATCAAAACAGGCAGATTTTGTCCACGTAAGCACCATTCCATCACTCGGAATCGCGCTGACATGAGCGACCACACACCTTCGAAAACAGCGAGTGGGAGATACTAATACGGGAGCGTTATTACGCTGCCTATTTATCATTGTTCCTATTCTCTTCATGCACGCACTATGTTCTGTAATGTGGAAATATATGAGGACTCGGCATGTATGATCGTTCAGTTAGAGAAAGCGCTGTTTTCTCGCGCAAATGCTGATGCTAGTATAGACACCGTTGGCAGCTCAACGAGGCGGTTGTTTACACGGCTGTATATCGAGGGGCCCACGCTTGCTACGAGGCAAGCAATGCACCTCGGAAGCTAAATAATGAGTCTGCATGACAATACGTAAAAACACACCCGTGTTCGTAGTCGCATTTAATTTAGCGAAGTGCCAGTGAGTGCGGCGGGCAGCTTTCCGTCGAAAACGGCAACGTGCCTATGTCGATACTTCTCCGTGTCGTCGCTTCTCACTTTTTATGTGGGCACTGTACGAAATGAGCTATGGTGTATTTCAAATCCATATAGTCAAAACTGAACTGCAGGAGCTTTCTTCATCTTGATGGCTTAATTAGCTTCAGGTCAGTCGCTCAGGTCCGCCAGCAGCAGGTGGATGAACTATACGCGACTGTGACATATAGGCTTAACCTCGGCTTCAGTATCAGCTCAGTCGGTATCAGCTCAAACTGTGTGTGCTGATGGCGAGGGCTGAAGTTCGTGCATCCAACAACGCAACACCATTTGCCTCCCATCTCTTGCACATCTACAGGGAACGCAACTTCTTGCGACAGCAACTTATCACGTCATGCACCAGCTCACGATTGTCGACTCTTCGACGCTCTCGTTGCTGTCGTCTGTATGATCCTGGCATGTTTTGCATGGAACACTCCTGACGTCATACACAATATGGCCTGTAACTTAGAAGGAGGCAAGGTAGGGTGTTCGAGGCAATTAATTAAATTCGTTTGTAAAAAAAAAAGATTTACAACTCTCACACCTGCTTTTTTGAGGACATACGGAAGTGTTTAGAGGAACGTACTCGGCGAATTTCATCGACACCCGTTGACATCGAAAAATCGTCAGAGTTTCCTTTAAGCAGCGAGGAAATTCGACCGTTTTTGTAGCTGCAGTGATTCAAAGCTCCCTGTGCCACATTTTTGCTGGCAAGCTGCAGCCGCAGTCCGCATTAAACGGAAAACATCCGCAGACAATACAAGCACTAGTTACGAGCTAATCATCACGGCGCACAGTTTGCCCTCCACCACTGAGGCGTCCCGTTTTATTCCGCAATGAAAAGCAGGCTTGTCGCCTAGCGCTGCGGCGACGGTTCGCGAGAGCCAGCCAACCGCCAGCCGACATGGATGCCATAACCGAGAAAGAAAGAGAGAAAGGAATAGGTAATAGAGTTCCAAGTTTGTGGAAACAGGGCGCGGGGTAACAAAGACTTTCTCGCGCAACGATAATAACGACGCCGCCGCCACAGCTGTCTCCAAGAAGCGAGCGGGCGGAGAAGCAGGGATGTCGAGGGACGCGAGGCACGCGGACCGACCGTCACAGAAGAAAGAGCAAACACCTAAATCGCGTCACCTGCCGGGACCCGGCGGAGATCGAAGACCGCGAGGATGAGAACACAACCAAAGGACGGGAACGAGAAGAAGAACGAGTTTTCGCGAAGGAAGGTTCTCTCTCCGGGGAGACTGAGTTATATATACGCGTTTGGCGGCAGCTGGTGCGGCGACAGGGGCAACCGGCACACCGTCTCGGACGCCGAAGAAGACGACGACGACGACGAACAGCGTTGGGTCGAACGCGCCGGGTTCGTCTCCGCTCGCGTGGACGCTGCGAGGCGGCTCTTGTTTGTTCTTGTTCTGTCAGTGGCCAGCCTCGTGGGCACAGCCATGCCGAATAATGGAGACGTTGTACTGCCACCTGAGTCGGTGGTCTTTCGGCTGTTATTGGACGAGGTTGGCCTCTGTCTCGAGAGGAGAACAAAAAAAAAAGAAATATGAAGGAAAGGCCACACAGGGTGGAACGCTGGACTCGTGTTTACCGAGTTTGGTGGAATCGAAACGCATTTCCCCGAGATAAGGAACGCGCTCCCGTAGTGTTCGCCTCCGCTATTTGTGCACGTTTACCCGACTTGCGAAGAACGGGAACACGTTTCTTCACGACGAAAGGCATATTGCCGCACTGTGATGATTTTCTGCTACGTTCATGTGGTGTCAGTGGATGAAAAATCGTGGGAAGCCGCAGGCTCTGGGGTGTTTTCGTGGCGAACCAATTTCATCACAATGGCGGTAAAGAGAGGCGGCCCTTCAAAGGAAAACCAGTGGAGCCTCCTGTTCAGCGAGACCTTTTCAGTCGGTACATGCTCCGCTGCAATGACTGCGGTGTCGCTCTTCCGATCAATGATTCTGTTGACTCTCGCAAGTTGTTAGCAAGAGGAAGTTGCTCGATGAAGAGCTGGCGTCTCGCGTTTCGAAAGTACACCAGAATTGAAGTACATTTCAGTATCGCGTAGGACATGGATATTTAGGCGCCGACCATTGAATTGAGTTTTGTGGCGAACGCTATACAAACGAAAGTTCTGATAAAATATTCACGTACTTTATGCGGCTGGTAAAATAAAACTACCAGAAAGTGTTAGCCAGAAGATGGAAGAAATTCCATTAAGAAGCCATGAAGGTCTATAAAATTATCTGTGCCTGAATAAAATAAATGCGCGCTTGTTAATGATTTCATCGCTACCGTACATGAATATTCAGACTCACGCGAAGAATGTTCTTGTTCCGTTTTTGCAAAATGTTTACTTTTTGTGTCGTTTTGAATGGTTAGACTGGTTCCGATATCTTTCCTGAACCTCTCCTAATCTTAACAGCTGCAACGCCGCAAGCTACTTTAGCCAAAATCAAAGCGGAAGCCGAAGTTCCAAAACGGTCCTGTTTCTTCTTCTTTAGAAAAACAATAATAGACTTCCTCGCCCGCATTATTTACACGCTAAAATCACGTGCTTCAATAAGTGCTTGGATTAGGGTTTCCGTCTCATACAAAATTTGTTTATTTTGTATCTGCGCTATGATGGTCTACGTTCAACAATTGTGGCTGCACGAAGAGGTCGGCTAAAATTTCAAGATTTCGCCCTATCCATTGTTTATTTCTCGAGTAGGTTTTCTCGTAAAACAGGATTGAGTTGGACAGTGCAAACCGAGAGAACGACAGAGAGAGTGCTATGCAAGCTCATAAAAGCAAGGAAAAGCGAAATAAAGAAAAAAAGTCCCAATTTCGTAGGATAGGCGAAGCATCGATTGTGATAGCAAATTAGTAGACAGGTATACGAAGTAAGGATAGTAGTTTTATCTGCTGTGTAAACTTGTAAACATCCGTTTACTGAATAAGTTAACAAGCATAGTGTCACGCGCGCACAAGCAAGCGCGAACACATCTCACTCGATGACCGCTCTCACCCGCTCTGAAGACGCTGGAGTCAGAAAGCTCGGCAGCAGTAGCGAGTGACTTCACCTTCGCGCTGCATCTCGTTTCAATGCCAACTAAGCGTCGAGAAAACAACGCACACGAAGCTATCAGCACTCGGTGCACTCTGCCTTAATCGCAAATTGTTTTCAAGATCGTGCCAGGGCGGCCGCGTCATCCGCAACCACCGCCGGAGCAAAACTTCCCTGCCCCTCCCTCCCCTCCCCGCGGTCTCTAGCACGCGACGACGACGCACTTGCTCTCTGCTTTCCTTCCTTGCGCGCACGGGATAGAGCCATAAAGGTCGGCTCACCCCCGCTCGCTTGCACTCGCACATAGAGCATACGGCGACGGTGTTATCGCTCTTTCACTTAATAGGAACATCACGGCGCCGCCGATGGCGTCGATGATAACAGAAATGCGGCTGGAGCGTCCATATAATTGCTATCGTAATAAAATTGGAGATATCGTTCCCAGATTTGTTCCCGTTACTGTTTGCCCGTAGACTGAACTTAAGGGTAGCTCCGCCACGTATAGCGGCCAATATGAACGTGATTCTGTTGTACTTATACGCGTTAAAACTGACCTGTATCAGCTGTATCGTGCTGGATATTGCTGTTCCTCAAAAGGTAAATATAATTTAGTAGTACTTCCAAAACAACTAAACACATTATCGCTTATTGGCGCGTTATTTGTACGGCGTACCTCTTTCAAACATGCCCAGAAAGTTTCAACTCCCAACTTACTTGAAATAAAGGTTCAGCGACAAAGCAGAGCGGTGCCACTAAAGGCAGCGGCGCACTTTTGCTTTCTTTTTTTTTCAGACGGCGGCACTTCGACGGCGGAATGGCGAAATTGATTAGCAGCAGAGCCATCTCGCATATAGGAGCGCGAGCGCATAATTGAATCAGCAAAGTCATTCACTACGCTCCTTACTTGTTTCTTTCAAGCACAAGGGAACCGTCATATAGCCACCTCGAAGAACAAAAAGAAAGGAAAAGATGACGCTGATGGCGTTGCGACGGATGGATGGGGTGATATTTATTCTGTCGCTCCTGCCAGCTTCTTAAGAGCTTAAGTTTGCGGCTCCCCCTTTGCCCTTCAGCACTGCCTCAAGTGTCTACCATTGCATCACTGCCACCCACGCGCTCCCTGGCGTACGTACTTACCTCGAGACTATAGCGGCTAACATCGGAGCTGAGGGGGGAAAGAAAAAAAAATTATGACGTCTTTCTAACTTGAGATAAGGTGGTAATGGCAATGCACTATGTCATTTCCCCCCTGTTTCTCCACTGGAGCGTCTTTAATTCGGCGAGAAGGCTTCACGGACGAAGTTTGGAAGTTTCTCTCTCGCTCTCTTGTCTTTCCGCAAAGCACCTTTATGGCTGACAAACTTTTTCTCTGCGTTCCCATCGCGTCGCTAACTTGGCAGAGGAAAGGGCAATTTACGCGTACGTTGAACGTCGCCCCAACTCGGTTGGTGCGCGTGAATCTTCGTTGGCGACGAGCCATAGCGGCCGCATAACTACCCATTCTAGCAGCCAGCTTCTAGCATGCGCAACATCCACGCCGAGAGCACCAAGATCGCGAAGGCGCATGCGCCGATGTTGGTTTCGTACTTGGCTTTCTGCAGTTTAGTTTGCTTTCATTTCCTGCCCGGCGCCACATTGGACGCACTCGGATGTTGAGTTATTGGGGTTTATAACGTCCAAAAACAACTCACGGCCCACGATAGACGTCATGGTAGGAGGCTCAGATAAGTTTGTACCAGCTGATCTTCTTTAACGTGCACCCTAATCTTATCTCACGAGCGTTTTGTTCTTTGCCTTCCGCCGCAATCGGACTACGGTCGCCGCGGCTGGAAATCGAAACGTATACTTGGCTCTCAGCAGAGGGTTGGCATAGCCACTGAGTCTCCATGGCGCATAATTAATAGGGCAATGCAACACAAGTAATTGTTTCGTGCTCTGTCTTATTCTCGAAGTATTTAAAATATAATGTTTTCAAAGGGTTTCAGGAAGCATAACGTACAGCGTAAATTACAGTAGAAGCCCACATGCATGGTTCAGGAACCGTAAGCGCGGCCTCCAAATCCGAACGCGTTTTTACGGTTTGTCCAGCTGAAAACATTGTGCATTGGTGGCATTCTTCCAACTCTCCAAATAAATAAATAAATAAATAAATAAATAAATAAATAAATAAATAAATTAATTAATTAATTAATTAATTAATTAATTAATTAATTAATAAATAATGTGCCCTACAGAAATGGAAGGAACTGTATGTTGCTGCCAGCGGAGAAGTGCGAGGTGCTCGAACGAATAAATGCGGAGAGCAAAAAACAACTGTAGTTTAGGTTAATAATTTCTTCCAGTTAGCTTATCATCCCGGCCATGGTCTCACAGAAGTTGGCGGAAGGCGCTTTAATGTCTGACTGCATAATTTGGTTTCAGAAATGGGGATTATACAAGATATGCGTTAACGGTTCACTATACTTGCAGGCCTTTTGATATTCCTCTTGAACGGTATGCGTGAATGGGGCCTGCGTTTCTAAGAAGTGCTGGAGCTCCCGTTTTCTTCGTTCCTCGCAATGTTTACCGGCTCCAAAGGAGAGAGTTACCTTTGGGCGCTAGCTTACAGCTGAACTGCCTGCTGCGACGTTCATGCATGCATAATTATTGGACCTTAGGCTCATTGCTATACGTGCTAAGAATAGCGTTCGGTTCAGCGCAACTACTCACCGCGAATGCAGTCGCCGTGCGCGTTCCACTCGCGTGCACCGCGCAGAACCGACCTGCGAAGCCCACCTGTTTCTACGAACATTTGAGCGACTTAACAGCAGCGGTGAAGGGACCATGACGCAACAGGATAGAAAGGAAGCGCAAATGCGACATCTATTTACGGAAAAGAGAAACCTGAAAAAAAAAAACAGTTTCTCCTTGTTTTCTTGTCGTGGAGCATAAGAGGGGACGAAGCACTTGATGTCCTTTTGATCTCCTCCCGCCCCGACACGCAGGGTCGGCACTGCGGCGTCCATCGTTGAGCAATTTTGAACTTTAGGGTCATCGATTCTTCGTTTCTGAAATTACCCAGAGCTACAGCCCTGTTCTAACTCCTGCTCCTTCTCAAAGTTTCTTTCTTTCTTTCTTTCTTTCTTTCTTTCTTTCTTTCTTTCTTTCTTTCTTGTAGCCCCGTATTTCGAAACAGAAGGAAACCTGCGCGAGGGCTGACACCACAGATTTGCTATAGTGGCCCAAGGAATGCGCGGCGGAGGCAGGAAGTGTCAAATTTTAGTTAAGCCAGCCGCAGTTTCTCGCAGTCATACACGTCGGCTCGCGTCTCGCATTACGCGAGGAAATTCGTACGAGCGGGCAGCATCAAAAGTCAATTTGCCTGCGCCGATGCCTCTCTCGGCGTGCGGCCACTTTCAATCTTTTTCATCTCACTTCGAAATGAAGGTGCATTAGCTGAATGAGATGGCCGGTGCAGCCACGCGTTGTCGCGTCAGCGAGATTAATAAGGAAAAAGAAAAGAAAATGAAAGGATTTTTATAGCGCACACACAGCGGATAAGGAATGGGAAAAAGAACAGATACAGCCTGCGCATTGTTCTGCTTTATATATTATTTTTTTCCCCTCGTTCAAACTCTCTTGGGTGCTGCCGTGATTTACGGGCTGCTTGGTTCTCCTTCAGGTTACCCTGGCTTTTCACGTCACGGAAGAAGGAAAAGCGAGTAAAAAAAAGATAAAAAGCGCTAGTAGAGGCATGTGGCAGATAGATTGCACTGCTCGGCAGCCCACGTCTGTGCTGCTCCACTTTCAGCTCGCTAGGTTGTCGACCGCATCCCGGCAGAGCACGGCACCTGGGCTTTCAGGCTCGTAGCGCAACCGCTTCGCGGCGTTTCCACATCGCAGATTGTGTTAGACTGGTCGCGCGCAGGGCAAATTTGCATCAGGCGCCTCTTATCTGGAAATTTCGCAATGGTTATCTGCACCTTTATGTTATTCGTTCTTTTTTTCTTTTTAGTCTGATAACGTATTGGAATTTAGAAAGCTAGAAAATTTGTATCAAGTCTTGATGTACCATGTCCTGCTGACCAGCTCACAGCGGCTTGAGCGACAGAGTGGTTCTTTGAGTCAAGTATACGTTATCGAATCATTCCACATTCTTTTCTCGACTCTTTCCTCACCAGTATATATGACAACGAACCGAAGGCAATCCTGTTTATTCACCCTGGCTATCTTTAACTCCACTTTCGTTCGTTGTGGTATTCATCGCATCGACATTGTGTGACTAAGGGACTTCGCAGAACTAAATCCATTCTACTGCATGTATCGCGTCCGCACAGGGTCAGCGTAAACTCCGGTGAGGTGGTGCAAAGCAAGAATGAGCACATCATCGCCGCGTATGCACTGCCGTGTTCTTCGTGAGATCCTTCATTATTAGGCAGAGTGCACTGAATTTCCCGCAGGACGTTAAGTGTTAACCGAAGCGCAAAATGATTCCGCATACAAGCACCATTGAGGTTAGGTTCCCGCGAGCAATTTGGGTGTTTAGGAGGGAGCCGTTTCGGCTCCTTTTAAGGTTCCTCCGTCATACGGAGCTAGTGTGCGAATGGTGAGCCGTGTGGGTCGATGTGGAATGGAATACGTGCAGCTTGTCCCGCTCTGGGTCAAGTTTCCTTGTGTTAGGCCTGCAGTGCTGCTACGGTACCGGATAGAATATGATGGGCTTGCCACTGTACAGCGTATTAAGGGCATTTATTTGCCGGCAACTTTTGCAAGGCTAGGTCTGCCTGCAGCAAGCTAAAGTCCCTCTCGCCTTCCTCCTTCTCTCATTTTTTCTCTCATAGTTGATATCGCTCGGCTTCCCACGCTGCGTGTGCAGGCAAAAGATTCCGGCACATATTTATGTCGTTACCAAGACGCTGCAATCAATTTACGTTCCTCTAGTTCCTAGTCCTATAAGTTGTGGTAAAAGGTTCCGCACGCACGTGATATTTGAGTGCCAAAATTGTTTCACTCAATACCCTAAACCAGTGATCAGTATTCTTGACTACTCCGCAGTGGAGAGCTACTTAGCGTCTCCTCTAATAGAGTTCCAGTCAGCGGCAGTTTAATTTTTCACTCGCTGCTCCAGCTAGCGCGTCTCGGAAAATTTACCCCACAAAGAGATTTCCACGCTTGTCACAGAAGCTCATGGACGGTCGTATCGTTCTCGTGGGCCTAAAGGCCAAAGCATTCAAGACGCGCTGCGCGAATCACTCTTTATCAGCTAAATAAACGCCAAAGAACAAAAAAACACAGAAAGAAATATCAGAAATCGGGAACTTCATTTAAGACATATGGGAGGCGCGAGAGCGTGAAACTGCCACCGCACAGTATCGGGACGCGGCGTAAAATTTATTTGCTTCGACCAGTCATTCTCGGATGAAAACGGCCCGGTTCCGCTTCAGCCTTCTAAGCTGCACGGATCGCGCTTCACGGTAGAGCAGTCCCCCAGCCTCCTTATGCATTCTGTTTCTCTTTATCTTCACTCGCACTCGATCTCGCCAGCGGCCGAGAAAGAGCGAGTTACGTGGGCTGTGTCCCCGTCGTCTGTACGCCCAGCGTCCGCGAAGCGAATCCGCCGCGAAAACTCGGCGAAACCGCAGACAAACGGCAGTGGCGGCGGTAATCAACGGAGCGTACCGCGAGCGATTTGCGAGGAAACCAGGCTCCGCTTAGGGAAGGGGCCGGACGTCGTCTGCCGTCCGCCACCTCACCGCCGCAGACTGGGAGTTCTCGGCGACGCCATTGGCGCGCATCGCTGTCGTTGATGAGGCGTGATGCGACGGTGCGCACTGCATCGACTGCGTGGTTTCGTCGATCGATTGCGCGCGTACGCACACACACACAAGTACGCAGAAACACAAGCACGCAGAAACACAAACACAAGCACGCCCACGCACGCACACTGGTACTCACTTGCAAACGCACGCACGCACACATCCTGCTTCCGTGACCTAGTAGCAGGTTTAACGGCTCGGAAGAAACCTGGCGCTCATACAAACACGTGCGCAAGAATTCATTCTGTCGTTGCTGTTTTGTTGTGCCGCTTCATTTATTCATTCGCTCGTTCGTCGGTTCAGTCATTCATTTCTTCGTTTTCCGGCCACTCGTTTGAGTTGTCTGTCGTTGTTTTTGTGCTTCCTCACTTCGCTAACTTGGGTCGCGTGCTTTCTTTTCGGGAAGCCTCCTATCGCTCCCGCGCGCTTAGAGAAGTGGCCTGCGTCACGTGACTGGACGGTCGTTATACGCGCGCTTGCCTTGATATAAAGCTTCACCGGTGTGTAATGCTTTCTTGTCCCGGCAGAGGTCCCTCCGCGGCTTGCCTTACCGCCAGCCAAGATTGGGAAGCGCCGTAAGTGGCCGTTGTTTGTTGAAGACGTTCGCAGATGACGGTGCTGCTCAAGCAGCTGGAAGAAGCGACCCGTTGTAGCTCTCACACGCTCGCCGCCCCTGTATAACAGCCGAGCCGTGTTTTTACTTGCTAACGACGAGGATGCCCCCTATAGCGACGTGCCGTGAGAGGGAAGGGGGGGGGGGGGCAGGGATTTTTCACGTCCGCTTGGCTTGTGAATCAAATTAGCCGAGCCGTTTGCCGTTCTCCAAGCGGTGAACTAGTCTGCCAGCAGCTGTTTTCTTTTCTTTCCATGCACATTGACGTTGCCAGAAGGAACCAGAATTGAGGGTTTATTGTTTAGAGGGGCACGAAGTGCTGAATCAGGTTGTACTTTGTCGTAACTCAATTTTTGCACTAATTTCGCGGGTAGCAGGTTGATAATTAGAAGAAAAAATTGAGCGCGAAATTAAGTTTTCCGCATTTCGCGCACAAACTCCAGTACCGGTACGTCAGTGATTTGAGTGAGCGATGAAATATCTTTATTAAAAATACATGAACAGAAAGAAAGAAGAAAGAAAGCATGTCACAGATTTCAAAGTATCGTCGGGTGTTTGGGGCGTTGGGGAGCTTTTCCTCCAAACTTGATTTTCTAGAATAAAACGTTATCTATCTTTATCGATGAAAAAGAAAGCGTTCTTGGTATGCCGGGGTAGACCCCCTCAAAACCCGTGACGTCACGGCATGCTGCTGCGGGATCTTCTAGGCGGAGTCACCACCTGCATTTCATTATCTGCGTCTTTTCTTGCGACCTGAGTATCTCCTGTTTCTTTTCTTCTTTTTTTTTCTCTTTCCTCCCCTTCTACCTATGTTCCATTTCTATGTCTCTGTTCCCTCCTCCTTTCTGAATAGTATGCAGGCGTTGTGCCCTTTCCGGTGGCAGTTGCCAGCCTTCTCCTTGCTTTCGCTTTCCTGCCTAGTGTATATGTGTTTTCAAAGGAAATAATAATAAGTAATAATAATCTCCTAGTTGGTGTCCGTCGTTTTATGGCTTGATCCTCGCGATAAGAGCGGCATTTTCGGTATTGCAGAAGGCTAATTTACTCGCAACCGAAATACTTTTTTTTTTACATCAGAGTCTTTATAAAAGAAACTACAAGAAGCCAGCGGTCGCCGCCGAGAAGGAATGTATGCGGTTGTTAGCGAGCCACGTTGCAAAGAGAAACTTCACGTATCATTTTCTCGTGCACTTCATAGCGGAATTCAAGGAAGAGTGACGAAAATGAAAGAAGCACTGCGCTGCTTTCGCTGGATAATTTTGTTTTTTGTGGCAACCTTTCGTACGCCTTAATATTTGTTGTGTGTACGTATTCAGGGTCTGAAAATATTCAGGCCTAAGACCAGGAAAGAAAAATACTCCTTTTTTGTTGTAACTGTGTGGTGCATTACAGTTCTCATTGTCCACTTCGGGGACAATGGAAATAGATTGCCTTCAGCCAGGTAAACATCTGCACCTTTTCAGTGTAAACAGCAACTGATTCTCTTTCTCTCTACTCTCGGTAAAAACAATAGACATACTTGCTTCTTTCTTTTTTTTCTCACTATTACTGTTTCTTCACTTTTGTCGAATATTTTGTGGCTCCAATCATTCCCTCCGAATAATAGAAAAAGTCCCCCCTTTTCCTTTGTCTTATTTTCTTTTTATTTCTCCGAACCATATTGTTTCGTCTCCATCAAGCGACACTTTACAATCTCGCACAGCCCGTGTCCAAACATAGTAATCGCAGTGAACCTCGTCTCCAGCGTTGCAAACAAAAGCATCGCGAAAGTGTGCAGGCCATTACGGAGCACATGAAAACACCGCTTCGCTGTTGTTTTCGGCTTTGTTTTATTTTTCCACAACCCTTCCAGGATATTTGCAGCTCTTGCAAGCGCGAGAGCCTCGCCAGTAGCGAGGAGAGAATTCGCAACGTCTTCTCCTATTTTATCTCTTGGTCGAACGCACGCGTTGTAATCGAAAGTGCATTATAATTTCGCGCACGTGTGCGCACTCGAAATAGGTGTGCATATTTTCTCTCGGTGGGGCGATGGCGGACTTCGCCCGAACGCGAGGTAAAAGGAACTGCGAGGCAAGAAACAAAAGGAAAATAAAAGCGGCGTCCTGACAAAAACACGTTGCCATGTATGCTAGACTCACGCAGCCAGTGTTTTTTACTCGTGTTCCGTTCTCGATTACTTCACTCACGCCAAGCCAAACGCGTTTACTGTAGCTTCTTTGGTTCTCGTTTTTTGGTTACATGCTTCGGTTGGCTTCGACCGAAGTAGCTATAAGTGCAAGGAATGCCGCGAAAGAGAGAGAGAGAGAGAGAGAGAGAGAGGCCTCCGTATGCGCGATGTTAAAGCAGTGCTGACACGTATTTTAGAAGTCGTGCAAAACTCCATCGCGGGCTTCTCGCAAGTAAAATGCGCCGCACTTGGTAAGAACGGAGGCTGGGAAATATGTATGAACTGATTCGATACTAAATCTTGTCTCAAAGTGCCGCCCTGTCGTCATCGCCATCACCGTGACGTCATGACACCGCGCAAGATTTGCTGACGTCCCGCAGCAATGTGCAATGACGTTGCCATTGAAAAGTAAACAAGTGTGTTGCGTCAGTTTAAAATTTTGCCGTCGCTCGCGTGTGGAAGCCGCTGTGATTGCAAGAATACAGCGAGCTGGTGTATCTCGACGTCATGAGGCAACCCCATCCTGGTAACCGAAACTGAAGCTGATTAGCAGAAATAACTATCCTCGTAAATTTTATAGGGCACTGTGGCTCTTGCCAGTGGTTTTCTTTTTTCGATGGTTAAGACGTCTGGATCTTCATATTATGCGAGGAAATAGCAAGTCTAAAATGTTATGTCAGCGCCCGTGCCTGCATAAATGACTTAAAACTAAACGTGTTTTAAATGTGAAGCCATTGTAACGCAAATAGGATAGAGAGAACAGAGAGCCAGGCGCTAGTAGCGTTCGTGAGGTCTGGTTCTCTGTTCTTTGTCTTTGCCCTCTTTGCTCCTGTATGGTTTCGTAAAATGTTAACCAACTCGCCCCGAGAACAAGTTTTAGTGTTTTAGATATGTTGACTTGGCAAACGTGTAAACCGCAAAATTTATGTTCACACATGTTGGCTTCATTTGACCAAGAACACTGCATTGAAATACCTGTCTAGGTTACAAGTAACACAGAAGTAGTAGAACATGATGATGATTATTATTATGGGGATCATGATGATGATTAGTGCGCTTTAACTTTTCTAACAAAAGAATGGTAGAATGCATTCTAACACACCAAGTGACAGATATTTCACACTATTGGATAGCCCAATACTGGATTTGCAGTTCCATTGAACCATACGATAATAAGCGACTGGCGCGTGAAACTTGAGCAATTTGTATAACGTTCGCTGTCCTCAACGAACTACAACACGCTGTTTAAGTCTGTCCAATAAAGTACCGCGTGTTTGTATTTTTTATCTCAACATGAAACCATGATGTGTTTGTCAGGTTAGTAAGTATTTTGCATTTCGCTATCAAATCAACGTTCAGTCAGGCGAGCGAGACCAAGATGGTGGTGTTCGCTGTGGCAGAATGCTCACGTTGCACTAAATGAGTTCGAAGGCGGATAAATTTTTCTTGCGGTTGCGCAGTGAAATACGCAAGGAAGTACGTAGACCTTGAGGAAGAAATGCTGCGCAGAGACGAGTCCTTTGACGTTGTTTATCTCGCCAGAGCATCTCTCTATTTATTTCCGGATGACTTCTCGCAACGCCGCCTTGCGCCAAAGTCTCTGCAAACCAAATTCTCCGCCTCTACTCGGGATGCGACAAACGACAGCCATTGTGTGACTTCAATTTTGCAGAAGCGCGTGGTGCCTACGCAAACACAGAGAACGAGTTGGCTGGACCCGTCCCACTACTTAATAATAGGCCATGCGAAAAGAAGATATGGCCGCCGAAATCAATATATCCGCGCGGCCCACCATTCGCCTCTTATTTCTTTGTAGCCTATAGTATGTCCCCCATCGCGGGCAACCGGTGCAAATTTGTTTCCAAACGCTATTACCCTTTCTGGGTGGTGGCGGTTCTCAGTGAAAGAAAGAGAAAGAAAGTGGTGGAGGGGAGGAGGAGATAAGAAAGCCTTTGCTTCCGAGTGAGCGCAGTGCGCGACCATATCAGGGTAATAAAAGCCTGTCTTCGTTGCCGAAGCCGCTATGCTGTTGCTGCTTCTGAGCGCGTGAATATTTATAGCTTCGTCAACAGCGAAGCCTTTTTCTTGCGTCAATTCTTGCGTCAATTCGAAGCGCAATTCTCTGTCTTTTCCTTTTTATCATTTTTTCCGCTGTTCCAAGAGTAATACGGGCCCTTTCTATTTATGGCCCTGGGCCAGGCCCTCGGTTTTATTGCAGCCACAGCAAGCGCGTCGCGGCGTTTCACTCGGAGCCGTGAAATTCGAGAGAGCGCCGTTATGATATACAATCCCTGCGATGGGCTCCCTCTTCCCATTTGGCCCGCTTTTGTCACGCGAAAGGCAATGCTTGAAAGATATGCCGATGGAGCCCATCTTATAACGGGCAATCGCACACTGCGTGGGCTTCGCTCTGGACCAATCTATGAGGGGTCGCTTTCGCTGCGTGTGCTTCGAGTGTAGTGTGTGCGTGCGCTCATTCGAAATGCAGCGTCGCGTCAAGTGATAAACGAGGGCCATTTTTCTTTTCTCTCCTTTGTTTTTTCTTTTTTTTTTTAGTTGTCGCTGTCTATGTTACGGTAAGTTGCGAAATATCTAGTAGCGTTTCTGACAGGCCGTATGCATCACCACTGCTGTTCCACAGAGGCCTAGGGAAGTGTAAATAGTCGGCGATAAACGAGGCGCCTTTTATTTGAGGACAACGCGGCGCCAGCGGGTCAGGATAAATGCGGACTCGGGCGTTACACTGTGACTTTTTCGGAGCTTTGTCGCGTAATATTTCCTTGATTTTATTTTTTTCGTTTTTTTTAAGGACCGACTGGTTCGTGCTATTCGCATAAACTGCGGAGATTTGCTGAGGCGAGCGTGAGAATCAATGAAACGCGCCGTCGCGTTCACTTTATTTGTCGGTTCGCGTAGTCGTGAGGTGAACGCCGAATGCAACCGACAGCCTTTTATTTCGCATAAAGCGCGTGTGTGTCTCCAGACATCGCGCTTGCAATACGAAATGGCAAAATAACCGACGCGAAACAGTGACGTCATCAAGTATACAACGGTAGTACGTTCTTTCTTCGTTTCGGGGTCTATCAAGAACTTTCGTTCGTGCTTTCTTTTTTAACTTCTATTTAGCTCGTCCTTTCGCACACAGAGATTCAGAAAGACATTTCGAGACGCATATTGGGGCATAGCCGAGATTACTTTATCGCAAATTAGGCTAAATTTATGGCATAACGATTTTAGTATAGAGGTAATGGGGAACACGCCTGCAACAATTCCCTGTTTTTCGCTCCATAAGTCTCTCTCTCTCTCTCTCTCTCTCTCTTGCTCCGAACTTTCTTTTTTTTGTCGACCCGCTGTACAATTTACTCCTCGTTAGCTGTGTCCTCATTTCTGCCGACGCTATATACGTACCAACACGAGCGAGCAGCGCAGCCGGTCCTGGTCGCGTCCTGTTTCGTTCACCTTAAAAAGAAACAAAAAACAATCAAGAGGTAAAGTGACATAAAGATAAAGTGGCAGCACGTTTGGCGAGATTTTCAAACTTTCCATGAAGACAATGAAAGTTACCGGCTCGTGAGGGCCTCATAGGCTACCGCACTAATACTATGCAATACAGTAAAAGCTACGCAGCTACGTCCGTCTGCTGATTTTTTCTTCTAGATCACACAGCCGCATGCACGTGGACGTTCTTCGAAAGTAAGCAGCGGCTTCAGATTGCTCGGGGACTATAAGCCTACGCCTCTCTGGGCAGTCGGGATTGGCCAGTGCAGAGAAGCTGGCCAATGAAGAAACCACGTCCTATCTGTTTCGATTACGCGCCTGATACGCCGTTGTTTCCACTTCCCTGCACTGTTTGAGAAGAGCGAGTCATTCGCCAGGTTTGCCTTCTCTTTCGCAAGTGTTTCTTTTTTTCTCTCTTCGCTAGGTGGGGCAGCCCGCAACGGAGGCTGTCGTGGCGCTGTCACCATTGCTTAAACAGCCGACGACGCCCCATAGGCGCGCGTTGGACCCCGAGAGAATTAATGGACATGTTGGAACTTTCGCGTGCTTCGGCGCGAGAAATCAGAGAAAAATCTTTTCCCCCGAATTTCGTTAAAACTCGCTCGCCGACTGCTTTCATGGTTCGTTATTTCATCGGTCCGTCTTGTCTATCGGTTATTTTTTTTTCCTTTCTTCTTTGCACCTCCAGCCGTATCGTATGCCGTCGTCCTCCATTGAAAATGCGGTTCCTGCTATCGCATGGTGAGCGCTGAGCTCCATAATCGAGTTCTTCCGTTTTCCTTTTCTTTCCCCCCCCCCCTTCCCCTTAACTTGCGTGCGCATGCGTCAATGCTTGTTTCTATGTTGTCATTGCTTTTCGAATTTGCATCGTAATTGAGCCTCAACCGGAAACTTTGTCGGATGCACCATTCTCGTGGGATTTTCGGCGCTATAAATGAGATAGAGTTGGTCACGAGAAAAAAAATGAGAATAATAAAACTTTCTTTTCAGAAACCAAAGGTCGACGCTACACTAACTTGCGGTTGGTTTGCAACAATCAGCTTTTGCTCGGTTATCTTATTTTAGCCTTGCGTTTATCCCTACGTGATTAAAACACGAGCAGAAGTCACCGCAAGACCAGACTTGCTGCACGCAAAATCGTGTAGCCTGCGCTTGTAGCACGATGCGCAAACTAGTTTTCCCATCGTAATGGCGTAACCCGACAGGTTAAGTTTTCTGAACAACACGAGAACGAAATCGCAGACCGGCGCCAAAGTCAGGCGAGAGGTTACCCGCGTCCTTAATGAACTTTTGTTGCCTCGAAAATACAAAGACCGGTCAAACTGTACTCGAACGTTTAGAGAGGAACAAAGGATCTGTGACCGTAACTTGTTCAAAACGAAGGAAATTCTGGCGAAAACAAAAGGATATTTTTCGGTTAAATGTTGTGGTAATGCCATAGAGTTCTGTTCCAAACTGGTTTGCGCAAAGTTTAAGGAATACGTAAACTATGGGGTTTAACGTCCCGAAGAAAAATAACGTGCTATGAGATGCGTACGTCGTAGTGAAAGGAATATGGGAGGTGGGTGGTCCGGAATAATTTTGACTGCGCTGGGATTCTGTAGCATTCAACAATTTCGCTGTGCACGATAGCGTAGGCATTCCGTTCCCATCGGAATGCCGTCGCCGCGGTTGGGAATAGCTTGCCAAAAAAAGAAAAGATAGTTTTATCTGGTCGGGGTTTAATGAGTTTTTTAACAGACAATCGTGGTTAGCGGAAATAGGGGGCGAACGAGCAAACACGTGATAAACACTCTACGCGAATTCTCAGCTACTTGGGGGCTATCCTGCGAATGTCCACCTAGTGGGAACTGTCCATTTCGTCGGCTCTTGCAAGCGCTGATTGGCTGGGCGCGCCCATCCTTCTGACGTGCACCCCAGCCCAGCCAATCAGAACTTCAGCAGCAGACAAAACAGACATGCCAGCTAAGTGGACACCTGCGAAATACCCCCCCCCGCACTCTTAAGCGTCGGTCTTTGTGTGTCCTTCTTTTAATTTTTCATATGCGAAGATAAATAGCAGACTCTTTATCAGCGTATGCTGGCACCGGCTGGTGTTTTTCGCTCGGTTAAGAAATAACATGAGATGAAAAAGAATGACAAGATATACAAATAAAAAATATAAACTCTTGTAGAAATAAACATCAATGCTGATACATTGTAGTGATGGTGAAGAACCAAACGCTGGCGCAATCTGATTATACAACTTTCAAGAAAGTCCAGATGCCGTAGGCTAGTCTTGCGGTCAGCGATAACTTGATAAGGATAAATCCGGCGATAAACGGTCTCCGGCAAAGAAGTAAAACAATAAACGCAGAGTAATACTCAAACTTAAACACATTTAGGGTTGGAGAAACTTTGACACATAAACACTCTCCTAGCATCGTGCGTGCTACATATATGGTGAAAAAAAAAAAACTAACTCTAGCAATTTAGTCTAATAGCGTTTACTATCAAGCGAATGCACTTTCAGTCGCTGCGCATGACTTGCAGTTATACATAATAACTTGTTCTCCTGCTTGCTTGTTCGTTTGCCCTGGCGTTTTACCGCACTGTTTTCTCTTACGGCCGCTGCTCGCCGCAGTGGCGCAGTGGTTGTGGCATTGCGCTATCGAGCACGAAGTCGTGGGTTCGGTCCTGTGGCCCCGGCGGTGTCGCATTTAGATTGAGGCTAAACGCGAAAGCGCTCGTGCGCCATACTTCAGGTGCGCAATAAATCAGACCATTCACTTTCGGAGAGTGAGAGAGAAGGCAAGCAGAGGAAAGGCAGGGAGGTCTACCAGACGAGCGTCCGGTTTGCTACCCTACACGGGTGGTGAGGGAAAGGGGGAATGCAAAGGGGAGGAGAGCGAGCTCAAGGGCAACGTGGGAGGGTGCACAGTAGCACAACATATGCGGTCTCTCGAACTTGTGAAGTGCGCTTTTGAAAGCTTCTATCAAACGACGGGCATGCTCAATGGGTGTGAACTTGCCAAGCCGTCTGGCTCGCCACCAAAGACAAAATGAAAGTCTACTGCGGCACAAATAATGCTGTGCCTTAACTAATCGCCTGCTAAATAGTGGTTGAAATGACAAATTGAGATAATAAGAAAGTGCTAATTAGAATCTGTTTCATACATCAACTTTTTTTTTCTTCTTGTTGCTGTGCCGAGGGAGTGGTATCTTTCTTGATTTATTTATTTATTTGCTCGCCCATAGTTCACGTGAAAATCAACAGAGCCCGGCGACAATTCTTTACCAATGAGTTTGTCCATATATTTAAACAAGGGGTCTTTGGTAAATTCTCCAAATGGTATGATTCATAAGCTCTGATTAACACTGCTTCTTTAGTACTGTCGTGCGCAATCGAGGCGAAACATATCTCTCATTCGTTTAGCAACTCTACTGTCCTGACTTTCTTTTTTTTTTTGCCCTTAGACGATAACCTTCTCACGTATGCTTTTTTCATATGTTAGTGCAGCGCAGCTACGAAGCAATCATGCCGCTACGACAACTTGCGAAAGATCTACTGCAGGCGCGCCTTCTTTTTATCGTGCTTATGGTTATATATTGTTAGAGAGGCGTTTAAGACCATGAGTCTCGTATATAGAACCGAAAATAACGAACACCACTACTTTTACGTTATTATTGCCTCGAGATACTCGTAGCGAAATAAAAAAAAAAAGCAGCAAAGCACTTCTCTTGCTCCACGTTTCTGGGAATCATCATGCTTCTTGATAAACGCGACTGGATACGAGAAGAGACAGACGTAATGAGAAACAACTCTGAAAGACTTTCATTAATTTCCGACCCGGAAGAAACCGTGCGACGTATACCAAGAACAAAATAAAGCTTCTTCCTTTATTTATCTTTCGCTATCCGAAGACCGCCTAGGAACAGATGTGAGATGACGGTTTGGGCAAAGTAGGCGCCGTGCGCTCTTTATGGGCGTTCAAACCAGAAAACGCGGTCGCGCTCTCTTGCCTGCCTCACGGCGTGACGCCTAATTCCTGGGCGAAGTATTCTCCGGGGACCCGCTTCACTTGAAGTTTCGGCCTGTTTCGTTCAAACCAATTTGCTGTTCTGACCGCGCGTTTCGAGCAAGCCGCGAGCCACTCTACTGAGCCCCGCTCGCCTCGTCAGGTTAAGCTTGATTGCCTGCACACTGGCGTGCGCTGTTGGAATGTTCGAGCGTGCCAGCACGGTTCCTTCGTTCCGAGTTCTAATCCCTAGAGGAAGCGCCTTTTTTTTTTCTTTTTGTAAGTACAGATCGCGACTGTAACGTTGATTGTTACGGTGCATGTCTCGCTACGAAATTCGTAGCGCGCTTTCCGGGGACCGTAGCTTCAGCACGCGCTGCAAACCAAGCGTTCGGTGAAAAAGGGAAGAACCACGTAGAGGCGGGTGCGGTGATTTCTGTTGTTTGTTCATGCTATTCCGCCTCAGTGAGTCTTATTTCGATGCCGCCTTTACTCTCATCTCATCCCCAGCGAAGACTCCATTGAAGTAACAGAAGCGAATCTCGAAGGTCACGCTTTTGTGTACTGAAGGCGACGGAATGGAGTCCAAGAGCTTAAACACGTCACGGTCGCCATGTTCTGGAAAACGCTTATAGGCGGTTGCCGAGCTGCTTCCGCGCCTCCCTCACACCGTACGAACCCATTATCCCCTATTTGAGTTGAAAACTGTAATAAACAAACGCTATGAACCTTTGTTGATTGTGTTTTAGTGCGCTGATGTTAACACAACGTGACAGCAAGCGACTCGCAGACATTTATTCGTGTTTTTCACCGAGCATTTTGCAACTTTGTAACTAACCGTGCAAGCACTGCAACTCCAACAGCGTTGCGCAGCCTCCGAAATGGTTGGGCGGTGAGGTCTGCGCTAGACGCGGAGCGGTGTCATCTCTGAGGTCGCGGTTTTAAGTACTAGACTCAGAGATCGCAGAATTCCAGAGTCCTTCAATAGAAAAAGTATCGAAAGACTCTGAAAATACGTAGTTCGATCGTCTCCGCTTGCTATCCGAGATCCAGAGCATTTCTTCCAAGAGCTTAAATGCGTCGCGGAAACCAAGATTGTTCGGTGCTGCGTGAAATTTGAAGCAACAAAGCTGAAACTTCACACGAGCGAACACTAAGATGCCCTCTGGCGTATGCACAATATGTGCAACCGGGTGGTGCAAAAAATCTCAAGAATCTATCGATGACGTCAACTGATGTCTTGCGAAGACAGTGTCCATAGAAAAGCCGGTCCAGTAATAATTACCATAACGGTTCGGCTCTGTAGGCAGGCGTTGAAGCATTTCTTCTCGGGTCTAGTTGGAGGATGGCTGGTCCAGAGGCTAACAAAGTCCCACAGGACGCAGCCTAATGATGTAGCTGCGGTGAGCGGTGCACTCCATCTCTCTTCGTGCTACGAGAATATTAGAGGTCGGAAAGTTCACTTAACACCAACGCCCGGCCATATAAAGAATAGAAAATTTGTGGGGGGTTTTTTTTTTCGTATTATAAAGCGACATCTCTTGAGGCTGTGTAAGTCTTGAAACGCCCTGTTTGCAAGAATGTTTAAAGGGACCCGGCACGCTGCTTTAACTAAGTTCATAGTCACTCTGTCTTTCTTTTCCTTTTTTTGCTTCCTCTTCTGGTGAAAATTTTCTTGAATACCTAAGTGAAAACGTAACCTTTTAAGAGATAACCCACGCAAACCACCGCGAAAGACAATATATGACAAGAACTTTCTCTGTTGCAAGCATACTGAAAGATTTCAAGTTGTTAATTCAAGCATGCCTAATTTCTAACAAGAATTTCTTATTTCTTTTTTTTTTTTCTTAGACGCGTTCGTGTTCCAGTAATCCCGCTTGTTACCGCGTGGCTCTTGTGAGCGTGTTCGTGGATGCTGTGCCCGTAGTCCGGCTCTAACGAGTGACGTAATTTGCGCTTCCAAAGGAACATTTGTATTTCAAGAACGGCTCAGAATCATTTGCGTTTGTGTGTTAACGTTGCGTGTGTGTACGTAAACTTCAGATTTGCTGCCACTGCATTCTATTCCCTATTCTTAGTTCGAAACTTTCGCGTCGTCCGGTGCACATCCGACAATTAGCATAAGCGGAGTAGCGGGTGCCTTCCACGGGCGCAGACAGCTCTTTGAACAGAGATAATAGTAAGAACGAGAACGAAGTTATATCGTCCGTGCCTGCTGTAGGAATATGTCTGTACTGCATGCGCCGAGGCGCAGTCGGCCAGCGAGCATTCTGCAAAGATACCTGCCGTAGTTCATCGTTTTTTTTTTTTTACTCAGAATAAAGCTGCGCAGTCATTACCTGAAAAATCCGCAGGCACAAGCGGTGCAGGCGCGATCGCTTTCGGCGTTGTTAAACCGTTGCTTCCATGCTTGTCATTAAACAAATGAAAGAAGCTCGCAATATTCTAAAGTAGCTTCCACAGAGGAAGTCCGCCGCTTGCTCGGAATGAAGCTACAAAACGCATCATTTTTTCCCGAGAGCTCCGCTAATGTAAGGAACCTTTAAAACTATGTAGAGAGAAATAGTAAAAGTTCGGCGCGTGCGTGCGTGTGTGCGTGTGTGAATGATAGGGGAGATTGGTATTCCGCGTATCTATAGCGGAATGTGGTTAGCCTATCCTAACAGCCCACACCGCGTTGCGTACCGGGGTGTATATTCGCGGGCATCGACGAGCGTCTCGTAATTAGGCGGCCACACGGCGCGCAATTAAGCCCGCCGCGCGCGCACGGACGTGGTATTGAGCGAAATCTCGCGCGCGTCGAGGAGGATATTTCTTTCGGTTAGCCATGCCGGTGGCGGGTACACCGTGGCGTACGGGTAAACACGTCAGCCCGCTCGCGCGCTGCCTGGCCATTTCTCTTTTTGCTTACCCCGAGAGATCGCGACGAAGCCGATGAAGAAGAAATAAAAAAATAAACTAAAACATTTCTCTCGTTTGCCCGCAGGTTCGCTAATGTTCTTGACCAGCCTGCTGTTGCTGCTGCGCGTAATGCACGGCTCGCTTGCTTAGGGCGTCCCAGATATTGCGCCTCAGGAATGTACCGCGCGCTTCAATTTTTGCCTTCTCTTCGCCGGCTTCTTTGCTATATCGCCGGTGCGGCCCGGTAAGTACGTCTTCGGTTGCAGCGTGTCTGGGATTAATCGGCGCGCTCTGGCTGGGCGGTGTAGCGGCAGCCTTGAAGCCTTTCTGACTTGCTCGTACTCGTCGCCTTCCTGAGTTGCCGCTTGCAAGCCGGGGAATGTTTCATTAACTACTGCGTCGAGCAAATGGACGCATCGTTCTTCTTTCCTTCTTCTCTTTTGCTGCGCTGTAGAATCGCGTGCGCGGGACAGTGTCCAATATGCACTAAAGAACCAAGGTAAGTTATCGTTGAGCGCGCGCAGCTGCTGTTTCCGGGAAGCTCCAATTTCTAAATACGTTCCTACGGTAACCGTGCCTCATTTTGAGAAGACTGCTATATCTGTATCACATCTTTGAGTGAATGCAAGTGGTGCTGCGGAAGCGTGTTTATAAAAACATCAAATTAGATGAAGAAAACGGATGTACCCCTTGTTTATTCTGTGTGAATAAAATGGGAATTCGGGCGCCACTAGCAACCGCCTGTCTCAAAAATCCACCACTCTTAACAACGCGGATGAAGCACAAAAAAGCATATAAGCAGAAGAGACGTTGCGTGCATTCACGTAAGATATAATGGATGCGGCTGAGGTAGAGCGAATAAAACGATAACCATGTAGGCACCTGCACACAAACTAGAATTCGGTGCTTGCATGCACGACGCTACGATTGTGCTCCGGAAAGCGCACACCTTGTGCGTACAGTGTAACCGCAGCAATTCAAAAGACCTTCGACGTTCGCACCATTGAAGGCAGAGCTGCGAATTTGCAACATTTTGTTTGTTTTTACGAAACTAGTTTTTTTTTTTTTCGGAAATGTGAAGGATGTCCGGGCCGCTAAAACCGTCACATCCAGATGCATTTTACCGTGAACTTTGACTCAACCGTACCGTGTTCTATTTTGACAAGTTTGGTGTGCACACATTGAAAGCAAGCAACGTAGTGTTTAGCCTTAAACGTCGATAACCTCCCCGTGGCCCTGACTTATTTCCTAAGTTGTCTGGCTGTAGTAACTCCTTGGTAATACAGCTTTCATATCCCGAAGACATTGAAGCTCAGATATACATAGTTCTGTGTAGCTTGTGAGTGCACAAAATTAATTTTATTACAAACTCATCGACCTGTTATCGATTTTTTACGGTGAAAGTGCGGCTTAAAGAACTAATCGTGTCTGTAGTTAAACAATGCACTCCGAAGATATTCGACGCCCTTAATATCAGTCCTCTCATTCGCTACAGTGCCCTGTGATGTGAACAGCCAGCGCACGTAGATATATAGAAAGACATAGATATTACATTAGAAAGACCAACTATCTCGTCGCTGGCATGTCCACAAGCTATGAATCATTGAATGATAAAATTATAACGTGAGGTAAAAGTCACGGACGTAAGCAAAAGAGCAGCATAGCAGGCGCGCGGGGTAGTAAAACATGTAAAAAAAAAAGAAACAGCAAGGAACACAGCTCATTTCTGATGTTTCAGGCTCTGGACGCTGCTCACAAAATACCACTAAAGGAGTCGGCCAGTCGCGAGTTCTTTTTTCTTCTTTTTTCTTGGGGGGGCGGGGGGAGTGTAGTAGCCTCGCTGCTCAGCTCGCCGATAAATAGACACCAGCTGCGGCTTCCGGTGGCTTCGAAGATGCTGCAGTCTTTCGGTCTGAGAAGGGACGACACGAACGCCCTGTGCTGCCCCGAGTGGTATCGAGAAGGGCATGCAATAAAGCCTGATGGAGTTGTTTCAACTTTACGAGCGACGATAACTTTGATCCTTACTCGCCTTTACGAAAGTCCTTCTAAGCTTTTTTCTCACTCTCCAGGGGCGCTAATGACGGGAGCTTGTAGTGCCCACGTTTTGTGCCCTTAGGCGTAGGATTTTTGGGGGGAAATAAGGGGAAAAATGAAAGGCGGATTGAGAGATGCTGCAGATCGCCCGTCACATGTCCACTTTTCAGGCCACTTCGCCGTCCTCATTCGGTAGTATAATAATTGGAACAACCGGATGATACCGTAGGGGGCGGATTATCACGTGCGACCGAGAGAAAGAGGAAACATTGTTCTAAAGATAGCCTAGAGGTCGGCCCCGATGCGTTAAGCTGTTTTCTTGTAAGGCTGTTTTCTCGTAAGCGTTGCAACGCTTGCCTTTCCTTTATAACGCCTCGGCAGTGACCCTGCTTGCATGATCCTCAGTTAAGTAAAGAGCACGCGCGGACGAAAGCTCCTCGCCGCATTCTTGAAGAATAACCGAAATGCCGTAGCCGATTGTAAAACACGGAGACACCATCCCCATTTCTCTCAGCCCGAGCTTCCTATCGTCCCATTCTCGACAGAAGGAGTAGGCTAAAAACAAGCTCGCTCCCGCAAGATATAACTTGTTCGTTCTGGCGCATTCCCGGTTTTTATCCCGCTCCGTGATCGCGCAGGTTTCGACCAGATGAACAGGGGGCGCATCTGGAGCAATCATAAAAGCGATGTGCAGAGGCTGAGATAAAAACAACGCGAAGAGAAAAGGGGAAACAGGAAAACGAAGCCACTGCATTGTCCTCTCGTTCGTGCCGCATTCACGATGAGGCACTCGGTCCTCAACGCTTCACTCCTGTGGAGGAGAAGCCTTGGAGAACGGAAGCAGAGGGGGCAAACCAGAGGAGGCTAAGTTCGTCTTTTCACTCCTCCGTTCTCTCTTTTTCTTCTTTTCCAAAAAAAAAAGAAGCCCCCGGTGCTTTGCGTGTTCCAGAGTATTCTCTATGCTCTTGCTTGTCCTGCCTTTCCTTGTGGGGCTCGGCGCGCTCGCAGGCGCGCACATTGCCGAAGCAGAAACTAGCGTTGATGCAATATCGAGAGAACACGCCATCTGCCGTTTGGCGCTCCGGCAGCGCTGTACGCATTGTCCTTGCGCCGCTCTGTTTCGGTTCTTTCTGTCGGCCTGTCTCTCTCCTAAAAACGTGCAACGTCGATGGAGCCGGAGTTGCTGCGCCTGCTAATCTGAGTCGTACCGGTTAGCGAAGGTTTGCGAGTAGTTCGGAGTTGAAAGTCGTTTCTCTTTATAGTCTTTTCCCTCGACGTCCAGTTCACTGTTCCTGTGTGCTTCAGTTGGAAATGCACAAAAGTGTCGAAGGAGGCCTGCTTCTGAAGTTTGACCCAATTCCAATCGGGTTGTTAGGATAGCTTGTATTTTTGAAGGGTAGCCACGAACAGATGCTAACAGCGGGAGTCAATACGACGCACAAAGGCTACAGTCGAAGAATAATCTTTTTAGATTTAATTTGGGTAACATCATATTACTGGTCACATATTTGTAAGGTTAAGAGACGTCATATCGTAATGTTTTCAAGTTGGGCATTTCCCGGTAATGATTGCTTCGTTGCCTAGATGCAGTCTTTTGTGCTGGTATTTCCGCTGCTTTTGTGCATTGTTTGTTCTTTCACCGCCAGCGTTGTAACATTTTGACGAAATACAGCGAGGTAGGAATTCTGGGTATTCCGAAAATGTGCTGAGTGCGCTTTATTGAAGTTCTTCGACGTCTTTAATCCGCGTATCCTACGCTCTTTGTCTTGCCGCCTATAATACGGCCATTCGGTCTGGTGCTTCTGCATTAATCCGCCGCTTCTGTTTCTTTAGTGTTTGTGCCTACGCTGTCCCTGCTTCGTTGTCAAAGTACGCAGGCACAGGAACGGAGAGAGACAGAAAAAAAAAAAGGGGGGGGGGGGGGGGGGCAAGAGGCGTTCCAGGCCAGAAATCGCGTCCGCTCGCATTTTTTTGCAGACGATTCACTCGTTCTCGTGCAGTAAGATTCGAAATAAATGAATCCGAAAGTATGCAAACAAACCATATGCGGACGAGCGAAAATGGCGATCTTCTCCTCCAGCATTGCTTAGGTTAAGTGATAAGCACGTAGAACGTTTTGGGGGCGTATCTATCGCGCGTGGGTCATGTGACGGCGGTGCCTCCACTTTTTAGCGAGATGACCACGGTGTGATTGAGATCGAAGTAGGTTCCGTACCGTATCACGTAATACGAGTTCACATACCGTGCTGCATTCTACGTGCCACGATAGCACCATGGAAGCCGCGTATTGCTAGACGCGTTAGTACTGAATGCTGCGGGCGGAGGGAAATACTCGATAAGTAAAGTCGGCGTCAAAAGCTAACGAGATGCGGTATTTGAGAAAAAGGTACATATTTCCCGAACCTGCAGGCCGCGCCTGTAGTAACTTACGCGGACGCCGTAGTATTATACTGCTTTACTGGCTCGAAGCTAAATCGGGGCCAAAACTAAGAACATCGGGGTTTTGCGTCCCAAACCACGATCTGATTATGGAGCACGCCGTACACAGAGGGGTGTGTCTGTGGTTTAATTTTGACCACCTGGGGTTCTTTAACGTGCACCCAATGCACTGTACACGAGCTTTCTTGCGTTCCGCCGCCATCGGAATACCGCCGCCGTGGCTGCGACGGAACGCGTAACCTCGACCTCAGCAGTGAAATGCAGTAGCGACGGAGCTACCACGGCGAGTTGAGCTAAAATTCGGCTTTTTCGTGGAATCTGGCCGTACCCTGCCAACTATTGACGCTTATTTCGTTAGTCAATCGGGAGATTGAGCATAGAATCCACTCGTATGCACGCCGTCTTCTAGACTATGCCCTTGTCATAAGGGAGAAGAAAATGGACGTTTTCTGCTGGTCGGCCTCCTTGTCTGCATTCTGAAGCACCTTTATGAGTATCAACGCCATGCATGACTCAGGGCTGATTTTATCGGCACGCGGAAGTCCAGCGGCAGCTGTTGCGATGAATGAAGTCGCAGGTGAAAATGACTGAAAATTCCAAGTGCCACAGACGTATAGAGCACTGCAATTTGCTGTGGCGTGGTAAAGCAATCGACCGCCACTCAAAATTAAAGTGTCGTTCGTTTCCGTTGCATGGTACTCGAAACCCACGCACAGCTCCGAAGCGGGTCTGCAATTAATAAACTGTTGCAGTACCAAGTAGCCATCCAGCCTCATCACGTTGTAAAGCATAGGCGCGAAGTCCTTAGCGTGGCCTCTCGTGCTACACTGAACGCCTCGTTCACGGGGCGGCCGCAACGTTGTAGGAATGCAGCGTCTATACTTTCGTAAAGAACATCAAAAATTAGCATTGTGCTCGCCGATACCGCCCCCGGAGGAGCCATAGGCTATGAAGTCAGTGCTACAAATTTCGATTGGCAGCCCCCCATAATAGACTTCACGATCAGCATTCCTTCGCCACCCATTCCTTTCTCAAGACGTGCGTCCATCAAAAAATAAGTAAGAGAACGCAAGGAGAGGTAAGAAGGGAGGTCAACCAGATGAGCGTTCGGTTTGCTACTCTACACGGGGGTTAAGAGAAAGAAGGAATCGAAAGAGTAAAAGAGGAAGGCAGTGAGCACTGAATGCACGTGGGAGGATGCACAGAGCACTATAAGCGGTCTCTTAAACCGGCGCACTTCAAGTACTGTACTAGTGTCCGAATCGCTTTTTGTGTCAGTGACAGATGTGGCAACGGTTCGAGTATCCTTGAATCAGAGAACGGTCTCTAGTCCAGTCGGTTTAAAACTGTCCGGAGAGAGAGGCATTACACGTCGTAGCGAGCACAGATACACAATGCGTGCTCGAAGCTTTGCTCGCACTTACAGGATTTGCGCATCGCGCTCTCGACCATTCCCATACGATAGGAGTAAGCGTTCGTGAACGCCACTCCTAGCCACAAGCTGCACAAGGTTGTTTCGCCGCGTGGAAGCCGCTTGTAGCCGAAGAAAGGGGTCCAGCTTATACAATCGCCAATTGAAGGCACTTGAAGAAATCCAGAAAGCTTGTGACTTCCTGCGTGCAAGTAGATGGAGTTCCCTGGCAGCGTCTGTCCTCGCCAAAGGTATTGGACGCGTCTGCGTGTCTTCGTGGGCAGACGGGGCAGCGCTGTCAGCAGAATCCTTGCACTTTTCGGTAGACACAGTAAAGCCTTGTTTTCTGACTTGAGACGCCGTCATGGTTGCCGCCTGCTCAAGCCTGGCCAGCACCTGAGGGCGAGTCACCGCTGAAGCCCAGATGAAAATGTCGTCGGCATATATTGAGACATGAACAATCCGCGGTAAGTACTCGGCAAGTCCTACCAGAACGATGTTGAAAAATGTGGGGCTCAACACCCCACCTTGCGGCACACTATGGCAGATGTAATGTTCCGAAGTTGGGCCGTGTTCGGTCTTTAAAAAGCACCTCTCAATCAAATAGTCCCGATTCGCATGATCCAGAGCGGCAATCGCGTCGCAGAGGCAACGGCCTTTCTTGAAGAAGGTCCGCGACGGGAACGTGGTCCTCCCGATTTTAGTGGCGGCTTCTCGATGAGATGAATGATTCCTCACCACCTCTTTCAAGATGGCCATTTCCTTAAAGCAAACGAAAGGTTATCGTGTCCTTGGCGGCTCGATTTTCGCACTGATGCTTGTAACATGTGTGGTCGTTTTTAAATTTTTGTCTCATGTCGCGCTGGCAAAGATATCGCAGGACGGGAACGGCTGTCAGCATACGCGGAAACGTGCCCGATTCCGCGGAGCCACCGTGCTGATAATCCATAAAGCAGTTCTCTCACTGGCCGCTGCTCGGCGCCACCGCCTGCGCTCATTGCGAATACTTCCATAGTTTCCGTAATGTTGCACGTTTCTAGGTAACAGGGGCAGCATGCAGGCGGTGACAACAAATACGCGCCGAAGCAAGAACTTGCGGCCACACGAAGTGCACACGGTTTGTTTTGCGCCACTCTACGAAGCGAACTCCGAGCGTGCCTCTTTCGCTGAAAAAAAATATAATAATCTTTCCCGCACTTTCCTCTGCGAGTAAACACGTTTGCTATATTTGCTTCGAAGTTGCAAGTTGTTTTCTTCCAACCCTACTTCCAGAGAATCCTTGTTCATCTTTTATGTTGCGTATTCAGTCGCTGAAGAGAATACTCCGGGCAGATTTTGCCGCACGGAAAACACGCCGCTACCGGCTGCCTGCGTAAATACAGTTTGTTAACTCAGGGCTTTCTTCCACGGACTGAAAAATAAATATCTATCGACGAGCTCAGAGCGGGGCTTTACGTTTCTTGTGCGTGTACTTTTTTTTTTCTTTTTTTGTAGCTTGCAGGCTAGATCTGCTTCTTTTGAGCAAGTCCAAATAACATACGCCTTCCACAGTGGGGCATCATACAGCAATGTTTACTACAACCCGAAAAAAAAAAAGGAAGATGCTTGCTTTGCCAAATGGATTTGTTTCGTGCATAAGCAATGGTTCGGTAGCGCTATTTATTTTTTTCTTTCGGAATTTAAATGCCAAGCTAGAGGTACTAATGTACTGTCGCATGCGGACAACCTGGAACCCATCAAAAGGGACGCTTAGAAGCTGCGCCGAAGAAAAAAACCTTTTAAGGTTCCCTAGAAAAATTGAGAGCTCAGCAAACAGTAAAGCCCGCGTGCGGTCTCCCTTGTACAACATCTTAGAGTACACAAACCGCGGTACTTGTTTCACAATGGCGGGTTTCTCATACACTCCATGTTTAGTATCACGAAAATTGAAATGCGTCAACTTCAGTTTACTCTTCACTTCAATGAACTCCTCGTGCCGTTCGTGCTTGCTTTGCAGCCTGCGCCTATCATTTCGGTATCTATTTATCTCTACTTATTTATTTTATTTGTCACTTGCCATTTTCAATGCTGTGTGCGTGAACTTTTGTCCTCTGTGCGTGACACGTCGCCAGTGGGCACACGTGACACACACACAAAAACAAAAAACAAATTCTGGGGTTTTCCGTCCCAGAGCTGCAATTTGGTTAAAACGCACGCCATGGTTAGCGACTGGGGATTAATTTTCACCAGTTGGGGTTCTTTAACGTCTACCCAATTCACGGTGCGCAGGTGCTTTTGCACTTCACTCCCACAGAAATGGGAGGACATAGCCACTACTCCACCACGGCGGGTCACGTGACACTAACGCCAAGTGCCTAACTTCTGAGGAGTATTAAATATCAAATTAAACTAATAATTTGCATCTGTAAAGTGTGTAAAGCAACTCCTTACGGAAAAGGAATGTAATGGTCGACCAGAGTCCGTTCTCTCCTGTTGTCATATTCATGGGTCGCTGTGGTGTGATTGAGGAGAAGAGTACCTCGGGTGTTCCGTTTCGCTATGTTATGCAGCTATAAATGAAGGAATTATTGATAATTCTAAGATAAATAAATCAGAATTAAATGAAACAAATGAAGATAACAACATCGTAACGGAGACTTTGCTGACGTCTGTCCATGTCACTACCCGAATAATATATTCACCTTGAAGTCCTTATACATTAGTGCGAGGGACCCTCACGCACTATATGGGTGGTAGGTCGAAACACATATCTCCGAACCAGTTCCGTATGTAAGACAAAGTGTAAGCGCGTCCCTTCATATATATCTCTAGCGTCTCCAGCATATCATTAAAGATTCTGTCTCTCTCCATATATATCTGGCCAGGACTGCTTATCATAAACGCTTTCATAAGTCCGTGTCCGCAAAGAAGTTTTTTTCACGATAGATTTGCCTTCTGCTGTGCACGACTTGCTGGCCATGTTCCAAGTAATATTTTACATTGTAAAGGAGCGCCTGTCCAACCTTCCTAATTTTTTTACCAACCTTTCACTAACGTAACCACGAAAGTGGTTTCTAAATGTTGGTCTTGTGTTCGCATCGTCTGCCTTTTATGTGTATTAGAATATGAATGGGCTATTCTACACTCGTGCCAGCACCGTATAAGTACTGTCTACAATGTTTTCATTTTGTAGACCTAAGAGCATATTCACTTTGACCCGCGCTTGTATGCTGCTTTGCAGTTTCTACCATTTACATTATACCGAGACGTGCTGTCTAGAACCGACGCTGTTTTGTTGTCTGTGTGGCAGCTTCAACGGTCTAGTCAGGTGACCACTCCCGTCACCTTTAGCAAAGGAGCCAGTACATATGTTCTCTATTGATTGCAAGCAAATAAACAAACAAAATTAATGCTACGTCGGTCCCTGCACGCTGCGGTAATCGCCTGTAGGGCTGTCACATCTACCAGTCTTTACAGAGAGCGTTCAGTTTAGTCGATTTGTAGTTTGTGATGGTGAGCGTATAGGAAAGGACACGAACAGAACTACCACGTAGACACACCGCTCGATGACAATAGATATGGACGATGCACTCATATGTGGTAAACTTGGCGTCCTTCGTATACTTCCAGTGTGGTAACCATGTGACGTCAAACATGAATACGAAATGATTTAAGCCATGTTATGAAGGATGGCCTATTACCTGGAGCATGTTCGCGTAATTATTTACGGCTCAAGCGTACATCACATGTGTGTCACAAATGTATTATGTGCATTTATTTATTTATTTATTTATTTATTTATTTATTTATTTATTTATTTATTTATTTATTTATTTATTTATTTATTATTTGTTTTTGTTTTTGTTTCTTTGTTATTTTTGGTTATTTGGGTTGGCATTTATTTATTTATTGTGTGCATTATGATGTGCGTGCCAATGTATTCGCGCTACTGCAATTTACGCTATGCGCGAACTGTATGGCGACTAGTCGCATTGGCGGAGTAGTTTGACCCTCTCTGAAAACGAAGCCACTGATCGTAATTCACGTTCTAGCCCTATCCCCCAATTATTCAATCTAAGACATGTTCACAGAACTTGGAGTTCCCACGCTGTGGAAAAATAAGTTTCCGTAGTTTGAGTATTCTTTGACATTTCGATTACATTTCGCAAACAGCAGAGACCGCCGTGCCTTTGAATCGCCTCAGCTTACTCAAAGAAACAGCCGGAGCGCAGTGTGATTGGTGTACAGGAACTAAAATGCGTAAACATTGCTCGTTATGGCTTTTCAGCGCTTTGCTATAAATCCAATCGCGTTTCCCAAGATAGCCGTTCTTGTGAAAACGCCGCAAGCACGGTCTTAACGCAACTGACACAGTGTCGTGGCTTGCGCAAATTTTTGTACCTGCAGAACGGCAATGGTTATTTATTTATTTATTTATTTATTTATTTATTTATTTATTTATCTATTTATTTATTTATTTACCTATTTATTTATTTATTTATTTATTTATTTATTTATTTATTTATTTATTTATTTATTTCAACACTTCAGCTATGAGAGACGTTGCAGTTGTAGGCCCAGATTAACGCGATCGACCTGGGGTTCTTTAACGTTTACGCGCACAAGCGTTTCTGCATCGCGTTCCCATCGTAACGAACCTGCCGCAGCCCTGAAAACTAAGCCCCTATATCGCGTGCGCTAGCACACGTAGAACACCATACTGGCCACTGAGCCAAGCTGGCAGGTTACAATAATAGCATTATTCAGCCTACTTCCGCTACTGTGGACGCTGCTTTCAACGGCCAAGTCGTCAAAAGCACCTGTTATCTATTTTGCCACTTTTGTTTTTTTTCCCACGTGGCACCTTTGTCTTACTTCAAGGCGGAAGCTAAGTCACTGTTGCGAATCCCCTGCTGTATACTTCCCGCGAAGCAGAAAAAGCAGCAGCTACAAAAGATTGACTCACCCGCCTACAAGTGGGATAAGAACAAAAGCGATAAAGGAATACATTGTATACCGGAGGCCGTCCCGTAACGACCTCTTTTCTGGCCTCATAATACGGTGATTCTCCGGACGGTGATAAAGAGGCAGGTCCGGTAAGGACGCTCCCGGTTGCATGGTCGAGCTACTCCACGTGTTACCACCGAAGAACGAGAAAAGCAGTAAATAGTCCAGCAACATCGGGTCTTCTCGCACCAACTCCGGCGAAAGCATGAGCTCATCTAGAAGGCGTCTCCCCAACGCCCTCCAACGGCCTTTTACGGGCGTGGCGCACTACAGGCTTTCTAGAGAGAAAGCATGCAGCGTGGTGGCAGCTAATAATCGCACCGAGGCGCCCACCAGAGTGAAGAACAAAGCGCGTTTTATATCTCCAATATAGAATTACGTTCGCTGCAATCTGACCTCTGGCTTTCGTGCGATGTGCTGGAGTCTATCGAATCTCTTCACAGCTTGTTCAAACTCAGCATACACAAACTTGCATATCTGAATGCCACTCTTGATGCCCACCAACTTACGCGACCATATGTGGCAGAGTGCATGGTGGTAACTTGCGCATGCATGTGTGTGTGTGTGTGTGTGTGTGTGTGTGTGTGTGTGTGTGTGTGTGTGTGTGTGTGTGTGTGTGCGTGCGTGCGTGCGTGCGTACTGTGAACTTTCATTTTATTCTTCGTCCCAATCTTTCACGTCACTCTCTCCCTTCCGCAGTGCAGAAGAACCAACCAGCCTTGGCTTGATTCCATGTCACTCACCTCTCTCTCTAAACATGACACCACCTAGGCATAACGCGCCAAAATAATATTGAATTTAGCTCCGAAAACACGATCACAGGGAGGGGCGGACATGAAGACAGGACAAGATCTTCACTCTCCTTGGGCGTATTTTTGGCGATAAATGCATTATTATTTGACATGCACCAATTAGACCAACAGCAAGTAATACTAGATTATAAGGAGCCAACACACGATGAAACCAAAGTATTTATGAATTGGCTTTTATGCGGCAATAGATTTTCCGCGTGAAGAGGTATACCAGTGTGTTCTTGCACTAACGGTGCCCGGTATAGTCGTTGAAGTAATAGAAAGAAACATGCGTTAATGCGCACGCACGTGATTACTGTACACTTCATGTAGTATTCTAACAGCGCGACACGCGGAACAACAATGTCCCGTGTCTCGCGCTCTTAGAATAGCGTGAGTCCATACCGGAGAGAAAGAAAGAGGGTAAACCGTAAATGAAAAACAGGAGGGTAACCAGAGGAGATCTCAGGTCGGCAACCCTCTATTGGAAAAAAGGAAAAAAAGGGTTGCGAAAGATGAGATAAAAGGAAGGTATACCAAATAACCGAAATTGGTTCGTTGCTGATTGCGAGCGTGTTCCGAAACATAGAAAAACAGGCGGTCGAACTGGAGGTAGCGAAGTGCATAACTTTTGCGCATTTTTTCACAGACTCCATGGCAACTCAATGGCAGCGTCAATGAGAAAATTTTGGTGCCGGGAAGATAGGGAGTCCTTGTAGCTGGACCAGCGTCTAACGTCTTACTCGAGCCGCTTTCCCGCTCTGCGACGATAAGTTGCGGCCGCTCTGGACGACATGCCGCAAGCCATCCCAATCTGGCTGTCGCTGTTCAGAAAAAAAAAAAAAACGGGAAAACAGCATCAGATCGGTCGGAGGAGAAATGACCGCGGCACCAAACGCGTCGTGTCGTTAACAGAGCGCAAACATTCACGCGCAAACAGCGCTGCTCCTCACCGATATCTCATTCGATGTCCTCCACGCGGCTGTATGCTGGGGGTGTATAGTTGCGACTGAACAAGCCAGCACCCAGAAGAGAAAGAAAAAAATAATAAGGAAAACTGACGAACTAGTGATGGACATTACACGAAAGAGGTGCGATTAGGATAGTGCTAGAAGAAGGTGCAAATGGGAATTTCATTCGCCTCACAGCTATCAATGAACGAACGAACGAAAGAAAGAAAGAGTGAGCGAAAAAAAAATACCGAAATAAAGTAATGCGCAAGCGTTAGGCATCTCGTATCTACGTTGTACAACATCGTACGTCCTTCTTAAGAGTTTTGCTTATCGCTCTACCACACAGCACTTCTCATACATTCTGCTGGACGCCGCATTCTTTATTTTCTTTTTTCTTACGTTATGGTGCTTTTTTTCCCTCACCTCGTCTCCTTTATGGGCGTTTTGGGGGATATCGGGGCAGCGCTCACTTTATTGACGTTGTGTTTATAGGTGGCGATAGCGTACTGCCAGCATCCCGGGGGCTGTATCGTTAGCGAAGCGTAGCCTTATCTGCGAGCTTTTCCATCCTGTTAGTTTGTTTCCACTTCTTGGACGGCGAGGCCACCTTCTTCTTCTTCGACCGCTCCATTCGATTGTTCCTTGCTCGCTGACGGACACAGTCCTCGAGGGAGCGGAGTTGTCCGGCAATTTCCCAAATGACACCGTCGTTTTCGTCTCGCTCATTTTATTACTTTCTTCGTTGTAGTAAACGACTGCTCAACGACGTCGGAAAGAAGGACAAGTTGTTGTAGTTCTGCTTTTCTTAAAGGAGCGCTGGCACATATTTTCAAATTTGTATGGACCCTACCATACGCTTCTAACACGTAAAATGATCGCACTTTCAAAGTGTGAAGGTTGATTACAAAAGAATAAAAGTTTCATTTCGCATTTCGCTAGCACGTATGTGTTAATGTGCGTGTGATTTCCGTTTTTTTTTTTTTTTTTCATTCTACGTCTCACATGGAGTAACCTGTCGCAATTATAAGGCTAACCTCTACAGATATCATTAAACATTTCCACTTTTAGCAAGTATGTATGAAGGTTGGGAAACAGGATAAAGCTTACTTCTTCACCCCTCGTGGTTGTTTAGTGGCTTTGGTGTTGCGCTGCTAAGTACGAGGTCGCGGGATCAAATCCCGGCTTCGGAGGCCGCGTTTCTATGAGGGCGATATGCAAAAAAAGAAAAGAACACTTGTGTATTTAGATTTAGGTGCACGTTAAAGAACCCCAGGCGGTCAAAATTAGTTCCGAGTTCCCCAATATGGCATGCCTCATGATCAGATCGTAGTTTTGGCACGTAAAACCCCATAGTTTTTTTTTTTCTATAATTTTAATTCAGAACAAAAGTTAGTCTTGAAATGTTAGACCAGGCGTCATCGACATTATTGTAATGTCACGGCACAGAGCAAAATTTCCTCACATTACGTAGCGGTCAGGCTAGCTAGGATGACGTTCTTCGTTTCAAAATAAGCAAGAGTCCTGCGTGCGTTTTTTTGTTTTTTTTCTGGCTGCCGCAGTGAGCAAGTGAAACGAGCCAGTGTGTTATGACGTCATGACACATACGGCTCCTTAATGCCGACACCGACACTAGTTTACAGGATTGGCAAGCGCCACTGTTCTTTGTGGGGTTTAGAGAGCTCGTGCCTTCATGTAACGCAAAAAAAAAGAAACTAATGAGAAACGGTAAGCTTTGTGTCAGCTATTCTGTAGGAACTTTCCGAAAATGAGTACGATAACAACGAAAAAGTAGCGGAGGAAAAATAAAATACGTATATGTTATGAACAGTAATGGTTACGTAGACAAAGCGATTATACATTAGAAAAATCGACAATTTACAGTTTCACTGATCAAAGACTGCATTAACGGAGCATTGTGTATCATCATTATATCAGTGTTTTTCTTTATCTTCTTTTTTTTCGTTCTGATTGTGAAATCAAGCATGTCCAGAAAAGGAACAATGATTAACTCAAAGTACGGCACGAGAGTGAATACATTTGCAATGTTTAATTAGAAAGCGAGATAACACGGGCGAATGAACCGTAGCTGGCCTGAATCTGACATTCGGATTCAGAACATTTTTTTTTCTTTCTGGCGCGCATGCTTTAAACACGTGTAATGTGCAAGCTGAATGTTCGTGCACTGTGCGCGCGATGTGGCAAAGCGAACGTTTATGTTTCGATGAGCCGCCATCGCAAGCTTTTGCCTCGTGTGGGGGCACAAAAATTGAATCTTTCGAATCAAAACAAAGCGGAAACACTCTGCACCGTTTGCTTTTCAACGCAGACGCACCTAGGACGTTTTATCTGGCGCAAACACGGCGATCTCGCTCGACGGTGCTCGTAGAGAGAGAAAAAAAACAAAGGATTAAAAGCGCCCATTCGCTTCCTGTAATCCTTCTGCCGACGACGTTACACACAAAATAGAAGGATTATAGAGTATCAACAAATAGTCGCGCGTATATACGATGATTAAGCACCTGTGACATCGCCGCTCTGTAAGCTTGGCCGTAGACCCTCGTTCACGTTCGGAGTGATTCGACCCCACTGCGATCGCATCGTTGCCAGTGTGGAGCATTTAGGTCGTTCGCGAATCGTTTAATCGTTTAGTGCGTCGTTTGCGTCGACATGTGCCGAAATGAGACGCCCGTGCGCGTCACCCATTGGTAAGCCGTGTTTTCGCTGAGCTGTCCCACCCGGCTCTCTGTAGAGCGGGAAGCTGTAAATGGCGTATTTGCAGCGCGACTACTTGAAATCGCATTCCAGTTAATGATGTGAATTATCTGTATCTCCATAGAGATGGAGATATAGATATTTCACCATAGATATGCGAAAAACACTACAGATACAGTACAAATACTGAAAATTTCAGAACAGAATAAAGTGCATACAATGTCACGCATATATATATATATATATATATATATATATATATATATATATATATATATATATATATATATATATATATATATATATACAAAACGCAAATGCATTGCAGTGTGCTTTTAAGCAGCAGGAAATGTCCGTGCACTTCTTATCCTAACATATTATCCACGATATTAGTGGCATCCACAATATTTCGACATTGTCAGGCACACATCTCTTAACGGCAGCTGTGGACCACAGTCCCAGCAACTTCTCTAAGCTCGCTGGCCCAAACCTCATGAGTTTCGACACCAGTCAGTTTCTAGGTTCCAAGTTCCTGCGGCACTCTGAAAGATGTTCGACATCCTCATCTGCGCTGCCGCATTCGTGCACTTTTAAGCCTCGTTTCACATAAGTTAAACTAAATCAGTGGAACATATTTGCAGACGTCTTCCACCTACGTACATGGAACGAGTGTTTTTGGAGCATCTGTCGGTCCTTTGGTGGAGGTTCCGGCGAATGCGTTCCTACCGCTTTGACCGACCCAATGTATACCGCCACTGCGAGAGCGCTCGCAAGCGACCACTCGAATGTACCGTGAATGAGTTCAGCATCTTGATATCGTTCCACCGTGGCCTCCGATATGGCAAGCGCGTACCATGGCGCTTGTGCAATCTGGAAAGCCAAGGTTCTACATAGGTCTTACGAAGTGAGTCGGAAATATTACTTAAATTTCCTGTTTCTTTACAAACGCGCGGCTTCTCCGTATAGTAGCGTTCTCGGTATACCCCTGCAGCGATGTTTCAGCTGTACATAGCGCGGTAAACCAATCACTAGTTATTGAATACTGCACTGTGTGTAATTTATAACGAAGGAAACTTCAGTTATAGTCCAGTGTTCGCGGTGTTTGCGACTTCTCCTTGGGTCCCGTTTGATATTGCGTTGGTAACAATTATTTATTTATTTATTTATTTATTTATTTATTTATTTATTTATTTATTTATTTATTTATAATCAAGTCGCAGAGCGTGACGTCGCGATGATGCATAGGGGCTGTGGTCACATTATAGGCGCAGACAAAAAAAACAAAGTAATAATGACTATCTCTGCTGGCATTAATCTTCTCTTAGACAACGTTGACGGCTGTAGCCAAGACTTCAGAAGTCTTTTTGCAAAACTTATGTCTCGAAGCGACGAACAGCCACAAAGAATTGAAATTTCAACGTAATAGCCTGCTATTTAGCCTTTATACTGTGTTTGTTTCTTTACAAACGTGCACTTATTCATACAAGACGAATTCAAGCTCGCTTTACGAAGGATATTGGGGAGCCATTTCCTAGTCTTAATGATGCCGCGTTTACGTTTAGAACGGCAAAACCTTTCGCGTGTGTTTTCCAGCAAGGATACGCGTTGCCATTTCGCTTTCTTTCTTCCTCAAAGTACAACTTCCGCTGTTGCAATCGTTGCTCACCTTTATACGTGTATCTTTGCTTGTTTGTTGACACTTGATTTGGTTTTTTATTTTTCTTGATAGCTCGCACATTATTTGCTACGTGGTGCGGCAGATGGAGGCTGCATGGTATTTCGACTTTATAGCTTCTGCGTAGACGAGTTCTGTTATAAGCTTCTGATTAGCATCCATGCATGTGTTCGGCACTCGTTGCTTGGTTCCCCATTACACGTTACATTCGAGACACCACTCTCAATAAGAAGCAATGTCATCTTTCCAGACCGAAGAGGCGCTGTTTGTGCGACCACGCTACATGTACGGAAGCTCCAACAGTAAATAATAAACAAACATTCACTGGTTCCCTCGCACAACTAGCGAGTTCTTTAATGTTCTCGCGAGTCGTTCCTCGCAAGAAAACATTTCAGTGCACACTCGGGCGAGCGAGCATCCGCCTCCTGTTAGTTGTTAAAAAGAATAAGTTTAGATTATTCTAACGACAATATCCATGCGTGCACAAAAAAAAATTGCCTTTGTGCGCCTAAAAAAACTTTTGTGCTAAAATCTACACTGTCCCGTGCATCCCCCTAGCAACAAGCCTATCGTGGTGGCTACATCCGACGGTGCGCGTTCCATATGCGGCAGTACTTGGTTGTTGTTGCTCGAAACAGAACAGGGAAACGCACACCGTAGAAAGTACAAGTAGTAGTTCCAAAACAAGTTACTTAAAACGAACTTCTTTTGAGGCCGTATAGCAAACAAATCCGGATTGAGCGTCTGCGACATCCGACGCGGAGGTACCCATAACGAGAACCAGGGAGACAGTCGAGAAGTTCGAGAATCTGAGATGGGGAAAAAGACAAATAAATATTTTAAAAAAGGGAAATGGTAAACCCAAAGTGTGGATAAGAGGCGGGCACATCCCTTCGGTGCCCTCTTATGCAAATAACACGCGAGAGCCCTCTCAGAAATGTAAAGTGAGCGCACCGCACAGATACGCGAATCCGCAGGCTTTTGCCAGACGTCGCTGCGTGCTTGCCATCGTAAGGCAGGCTCGCATGTTCCCCGCTCTTATAGGTCGCAAAGTTCGTGTTTCCTCTTCATGCACCTCGAGGCACGCACACGTCGAAGTCTTGCCGAAGCAGTCGCCTTCCTGTTACTGCCTACGCTCTTAGACATGAGACTCGACGAGCATAAGACTCTGCGGCTGTCTTTCTATGGGCGCATCGCGTCCACCAGCTCCAACCTCGTCGCCACATCCAAATATCCTCTCGAATATTTCTTTTCCCATAGCCAAGTTTTTACTGTAAAACTGTACAGAGTAGAGCAAGATGGCATTGTGTCATCGGCTCAGAGAGAACGCGTATGCCGGTTCCTCCGTGCCGCACTGCCTGGGCTTAGGCGGACTGTATAAATCTTATTCAGTGCCTACAGATTTATGTTTTATTTATTTATTCGTATTAGCAGCAGCGCCTAGGTCGCATTAAAGTCGGAGGGGGGAGGGGGGTACATACACACAATAACGAAAATGGATGCAGGATGCACGAAATGTTTGAGCATGGCATACAGGCAGGAGGGCAGTACTAGTTTTCGATGCAAACAAACGAGCGTACAAATTCAAAGCGCCGCAGCGAAGCAGGTACTATCAGTAAGATGCGCAACGGCTGTTGGTAGACGATTCCAGTCACGGCTCGTTTGTGGGAAAAAGGAATTTCTTAGCAGTTCACTTCGGCACTTATATTCCCGCACCTAGTGTGCATGATCCAAAACTAGAAAACTAAAATTTATTGGGTTTTACGTGCCAAAAACATGATACGAATGTGAGGCACGCCGTTGTGTGGGACTCGTGATCCATTTTGACCGCCCGGGGGTCCTGAAACATACACCCGATGCAGGTTACGCGGGGGTTTTTGCATCTACTTGGCTGAGTACGGCTGCATCTGTAATGGTATGCTAGCATGTAACAAAGTAGACATTCGGCACACCGGTTCCTAACCAAACTTACTCCGATGCCTTAACTCTGACTCGTCTGAGGCCGATTCTGTGCACTCGTTTTCAATGTTTCTATCACTCGGTTTCATCCGTGTATCTTCTGCCTTGCTCAACTTTCGATGCGCTCGAAGACACGAGACGAGCAGCAAAGCGTGTGCTAAAATTGGCCTTCCAGCTTGCTTCATTCGCAATCGCCGTTGCCATCACTCGTACGACTGTAGAATAGCGTACAAGTTTCCTGCACCAAAACTATCTCGGTCACCATTTGGAAGTTTCTCTTGTCACTTTCTGTGCTTGCGTCACAATGACAGGCTTTTAACCTATTATTTTCATTCGTTACTGCTACAAATAACGCAAATGGAACGGCGAAGATGTTTTTATTATGCTGTAGTCGTCTCGATCGAAACTTGTATGTTGTCTAGATCTCCGTCCCTGCTTCATTTTAAATATCTGGCTAGATATATCTTTTTTTCTTCTTGTCAATACATTTGTTACGTCATACAAACCTGACTCGACGTGAAAAGTACACCAGCACGCCGTGGAAAGTGCGCTATCAGCACACCCTCGTCCATGAAATTGGCGTTGTAGATGTTGCCCAATTTTTTATGCGTTGCATATTGCAATCACTCAGTTCAGCCCTTGGGCGCGGCCGGGCAGCCACCATTGACCTTTAGCGCAACCACGTGACGTGACGTCACGACAGCCGGAGGAAAAGCTGGGCCCCAACTCGCGCGGTCGCGTGCGGCCGCAGCCACCACCTGACTCCCGCTCCTCCCGCTAGGGGCGCTGCGCCGGCGCGTGACGTCACGGAGGAAAAGCTGGGCCCCAACTCGCGCGGTCGCGTGCGGCCGCAGCCACCACCTGACTCCCGCTCCTCCCGCTAGGGGCGCTGCGCCGGCGCGTGACGTCACGGAGGAAAAGCTGGGCCCCAACTCGCGCGGTCGCGCGCGGCCGCAGCCACCACCTGACTCCCGCTCCTCCCGCTAGGGGCGCTGCGCCGGCGCGTGATGTCACGGAGGAAAAGCTGGGCCCTAACTCGCGCGGTCGCGCGCGGCCGCAGCCACCACCTGACTCCCGCTCCTTCCGCCGTTGTAGCCGGTGCTGGAGCTGTGTTTGTACATTCTGCATTAGCTTCACCGGCAACCACGTATATAGCCGCTACAGCACTTCTCGCCTCACTACTGGTACTTGCACACAGAATGACCAAGAATTAAAATAGCTAAACCAAGTATTACCGAGTAAATCCAAGTATAACCAAGTATTGCCGAGAAAATCGAGTGCCGCCAAGCAATACCTCGCCCTCAAAAACAAAAAAGACCGCGCAATATGCAACGCATTCTTGGCTTAACCAAGCTAAGCCTGGCCATTTCTTTTCATGACCTTGTCGTCATAAAAACTTCCTTTCCATCAGCAGTTCCAGTGTGTCTTAACAAAACGCAAGTTCAGCACTACTCCCTGCAAGCGCTGAATAAAGCGACTGCCGCGATATCTGGCTCTAATAGGACAATAACAACAACAACGCATGCGCGTAATGCTTTACTCTCTGTTCGCATATCACGGTTTCTTAATGCTTTCGCATTAAGGTTTAAACAGAAAGAGAAACGTAAGATGAGCACGTCTGAACATTACACAGCTTCCATTCCTCCCTGGCGGCGTTCGACATCTCAATTCGCGAAGTCACGAACACGGAGCAGTTGTTAACTGCTCTTAGTTTTATTGCCGCTAGGGTGCGGTCCGACCCGGCTGCATCGTGTTTCGCGGGAAGCCTATAATTTGCATGGGAACGTCCCCGCACGAGTTCGCGGTCCACTTTTTTTTTTCTAGCCCGTTATGGTGTCCCCATCTTTCTTTCCAAAGTTTGCTATCTACTAAATTTTGTTCTCTTTCTGTTCTTTTTCACTGTTTCTTTCTCATCACGTACTTCAAAATCCCGGATTCAGAATAATTGCAGGAATGCACGTACTTCTCGAGCGCATCGGGTTCGCTCAACTTTTCCTCTGTCTGTCTGTTTTTTTTTTTTCACATGCGTGTGCACCCCGTCCACGTTTTACTTCTTAAGCTCTTGTCCTACTTTCTTTTCGCCAGAGATGGTCGTAACAATAGAGTGGCTGTCTTTATCTCTGGCCGTTATTTGTACAAAAGAAAATGTATGGGAACAAGAGCTTAACTGAAGGCACTGTGTCTATGACGAACAACAAGAGATGGAGAGTTGGCTGAATTTAAAAGAACGGAAACGATCGTGTTTTCGCACGTTGACGAAAAGTAACAAAAAAATGTTTAATGAGTACACCTCTATTCGCTCCCCTAAGTACAGCATCCCTATACCCAGCTGCAAAACGAAGGGAGGCAAAAGTAAAGTTTGCTTAGCAGGAAAAAAAAAGTAAAGGGGACTGCAAGGGGGGATAAAGTAGACTGCTTTGTTAACTGTACCCGCGACTTCACGCATCCGCGACAAACTCTGGTACTCTTTTTTTTTTAAGGACAAGTCTATGTCGCTGGGCGCCCGCGTTTATGGAGTCGGAGATTATCTTGTTACTGCTACGTAAAGTTTGTTTCGCTTCAGTGACGTACTTCCATGCCGCTCTGTCATCGTCGTCGTCGTTGTTGTTGTTGCGGATTATTAAACGATGAAAGTCTGGGAGAACTGGCTGCCAAGGAGCTGGCGCTCCCAGTCATCGCGAGAGCGATAAGCCACCGCGAGAAATAAAATTTGTGGGCAGAAGGAAGGAAAGAAAGCTTCAAATTCAAGAATAATGAGAGTAATCGTAGGCAAAGAAGCAGCAGTAGTAGGAAAATATGCTTGTAATCTCACATAATAGCGACCGTAAGTTGACTTCTGACAACAGCAAAAAAAGAAGCAGCTTAATACTTTCGTTTCACGAGATTAAGTTCTCGTGCTGTTCCACACCATGCGGCACCTCCCTGGAAAAAAAAAGAAAGAAGAAAGAAACGCTACAGACATCACGCTAAATATGCCATGTTTCTCAGATCGCCTTGACAATGACCGTACTAACTCGTCATGCGTTTGTGCACTAAGACGTGCTTTAGAATAGAATAGAATAGAATAGCTTTATTTCCATCTACTTGATGGAGGAGGCTGCAAGTAAAAGCTGCTCCAGTAGAGGCAGCTTGACGTGGCCCGCAGCCCCCTCTACAGAATATTCGGCAACAGCATACATGCAAACACATATGCATCATACATACATATATACATATACACATATACACATATATATACACATACATATATATACACATATATACTCTCATGAACCCACATACTCGCATATACACATGCACACCCATATCCATACAGAGCCACTGGTGACTAAATCAAAAATACTTAGGGTAGCTTGTGTGGTTCTCGTGGTGAATACAAATGAAACAAGAATACGCCGCTGAACATTATATACACACATATATATACACACACATGCATTCATATACCCGTATATGCATACACACTCGTATGCATACCTACACACACATATACAGAAGCATATATACACACTTTATATCTTAAATCTACGTAAGCGAATAAAAAGTATAAATAAAGAAAATTCAGTGGCGATTTAGCGGCAAATGCGAAGGAAATGCATTAGCATTACGCAACTCTTCTTCGGGGTCCCGGTTCCGTGATTTAAACCGCCTTCAACACAAGCATTGCAAAGTGTTGTTCAGGAGTTCGCTCGACGCACGTCGTGCCTCTTCGAGGAACGAAGTGGGACTGATGGTGTTTGGGAGCAAGCCAATACCATCAGTTTCAGTGTGTGTATATATATATCACATGATCAGCTTCCCACACTGCACACATATACACTTTTCCCCGCTTTGACGTTCCTGTTGCTAACGCAATAAAGGAAGCCGTCTTTCAGATCGCGTCGACAGGCCGAAGCATAGAATTCTTAAAAGACTAATTCTTACTTTAAACATTATACGTAGCTCAAGAAAATAATCATATGTTCTTGTAAATGCACCCGAGAGACCATCGTCTCGGTTCCCCACATCTCCCAAAATAGGCCTCAAACCACCAGTGAAATATTTTTTTCTCATCTCTGTCGCCAACGTGCGCATTAGCCATGTGCGCGTTCTAGCGCGCTGACGCGGAGGTATCGAGAAGTCATACTCTAGCAGCATGGAAGCGACGTTAGCAGCAGGAATAGGAGCAGCAGCAGCCGCAGAACAAAAAGGAACATTCGCTAGTCTACACGTTACTGGCGGAACGTTAACGTACGCAGAGTGAAAAAAGCTCTGATTTCCTCGTCGTTCCGCACTTTTTCTCTGGTTGACATCCGTTCGCGTTCACTTCGTTCGATTCCGCTTCACATATTTCTTGCGTTATTTTCTTCGTCCTTGCTGTTCCTTACAAACGTATCTGGATCTATGGAAGCTACCTCTACCTCAACTCCCTTTCAACGCGCACGTCAGAGTAGAACCCGCAAGCGTTAGGCTCTCTTCCTCTTCGGCGGTGAATCTTTCCGGGTGGCGCAGCCCCCGTATCCTCTTGTCGTTTTCATAAAAGCTCAAGTAAAAAAAAAGAAATAGAGAACAGAGTTATATGTCTTCCATGTGTATTCTATCCCCCGCCCACCACCTTGTTCTTCGTTTTTCTTGTGCGCTGTAAAATAACACCGCTACGGGTTTCTTCGAAACGCATTTTTTTTCTTCTATTCTCCCTCTTTCTCACTCCGCGCGTCGTGCTTTTCCGCATCCTACCTAGACCACGCGAAAAAGCCATCGCATGAAAAGAAGGAGATATCGACTAGGCGCTTTGGCGGCGTCGGCCTACATTCTCTTCGTACACCTTACCCGCCAAATGAGTGCAGCACTGTGCAGGCTAGGCCTGGCATCAGCTACCAATACACACATCTAGAGTCTGTTCGAACGTACCAAGCACCATAGATGAGTTGCCTAGTCCTGCGCGGACGATCACTAGTAGTAGCTATCCCATACTGAAGTCACCGGTCAGCTGCTAACTCTCGTCCACCTTTACAAAATTAAATCTTGAAACACTCCATGTAGTCTACATAAAATAACGAAATCATGCGATTAACAAATAACTTCTGTTTCATAAAGTCCATAGCATGTTATCGACGAGCATTTAACGTACAAGTCTGTATGACCTTCATTTGAATAACGCTATCTGTATTGAGTTACAGGCCCACGTACTGTATAAACAGTATTGTCCGGTACATCAATAACAGGTCGATGGGACATGTACAGACGATGTAAATGGCAGCGCTGTCGTCTGTCTCTTGCTGGCTCCCGCGACTGTCAGTGTCTCGATTCGTGCTTTACGTTTATAAGTATCAATGCGTGCCAAGCTCAAATGTTAGTAACGCTCTTCACAACGATCTCCATGCAGCTGCGTGAATTTTGGAGTCGATAAAACGATTGGCAGTCCTGCTTCCCCTTTGATGCGCACTATTAGCGAGACAGAATCGGGACACGCGGTAGAATTTGCGTTCCATACCTTCAACACGTGTGCGTCTATTCTCCATTTTTTTACATCTTTCGTCAGGGTGGCCGAGTGCACGATGTGTTCCAACGTTACCATTTCTTTCTTCGTTTCGTTCTGTCTTTCTTCCTTCCTTTCTTTCTTCGCTTCTTTCTTTCCCTCTTTCTTTCTTTCTTTCAGTTCTCTACCATTTGACTACCATTTCGCCGTGTCCCTGATGCGTCTCTTTTCTGAGCGAAATGCACCATGCTGGTTGCTACGGCGACATTCCGCAGCCACGTTAGCTAAAGAAGGAGGGAGGCACGTACTGTGTTCGTTGCGGCTTGAACGTCGGCGAAACTCTGCCTATCCGTCGCAATGGCGAACGGTGCACAGGATCGTCACTTTGTCAAAAAGGGGACGCGGAAGCAGTCTCTTCTGTTTTTAAGAAACCTTTCATGCCTGCGAGAAACTCAAACACCGAACAAAGTGGAAATCTGCCCGATGTTGCAGTAGCGCTACCAAATGTCTTAGAAGACTGTCGTGTCGGTGTGCACGCTCGCGCGTGCGTGCGTGCGTGCGTATGTGTGTGTGCGTGTGTGTGTGTGTGTGCGTGCGTGCGTGCGTGCGTGCGTGCGTGCGTGCGTGCGTGCGTGCGTGCGTGCGTGCGTGCGTGCGTGCGTGCGTGCGTGCGTGTGCGCGCGCACACCACTCCGTTACAGCTAGCTCTTGCCATCACACGGCCTTACCTCTAGCTGCGGTATAGGACACGGCCTAATGCTGGAAGCAATATGTAGAGATGGAAAGTGAGGTAGAATGTAGGAATGTTGCCATCCAAGCAATCGATTCAATAAAACGCGCTCAAGGGTCTCATTACGCTCTAGGGACCTGTTAAGCGTTTTCTCTTTCGTATGGGCCACTCCGGGCGCTGCCTCCTGTTACCCTGACGCCGTTACAACAACAACAACGACGACAAAATTGTTGTGCGTCGCTCTTTCAATGGAACTGCTCTTCAGGCGAATGAGAAAACTTGTATTTTCTTTATAGGTGTATTGCGACAGCATGCCAGTATGTACCGCGTCTTCCCTTCAAGCTACAGACATTTTGTAGAGTGATGTTCGCTTGTTTAGCTTTACGGAGTGGAAAGTGTGAGCACTAAAACTTTATTATTATTATTATTATTATTATTATTATTATTATTATTATTATTATTATTATTATTATTATTATTTTATATTATTATTATTATTATTAAACCAAGGCGAGAATACTTGAACCTTTCGATCAAGGATCTCCGCCCTCACGTCGTTTTAGAGACGTTTACAATTCCTAACCAACAAACACAATACAGACAAATAAACAAAGCCATTGTTATCGCTGTTATCGCGCCGGCGTTTACTTTTCCCTCTATAATTGTCGACTCCTCGTTAACGATAGCAAACTTAAAGCTCCAGCGGCGTCCTCCTCGTTCCGAGCCCTTTCCAGTTCCTTCCTGTGAAAACTTTACCCTCGCTATCAGGTTGCCACAGCCACACAAACAGCTGTACTTCCCCCTTTGTCCTCGGGTTTCGATGCCCCAATTGCCGCGAGTTTTCGGGACTGGCCCTCTAAAGGAAACTAAAGTGCCCTAGGGCTCGACGGTCCGTCGAAACAAAAGGCGCTGGTGACAACAATGGCACAAGCACCACTGGCGCCGTCTGCCTGCCTGAAAGACGTTGTCCGCGCAACGCTCAGTTCTCATCCACTTCGCATGCGGCAGATAAAAGAAGGCAGTACTGCTGACGCTACAGACCGCGCCGGACAGTTTTTTTTCTTTTTCTTCTTTCTTTTTCTACAGGAACTGCGTCGCTTCGCCGTACTTGGTGTTCCTGAGTAACGCGCACGCATACTCTAATTCTCTAAAAATAAATGTTTGTACCATTTGGGGCTTATCTTGCGACCGAAAAATAATCGTTATCTAACTTGCCTACCTTTCTTTTCTCTAACCATTCGCGCCCGCGACTTTCACGTCACGAGAGGTAGGCGCGTACCAGCATGACATAGCATTTGGGCGCGAAAGTAGCGTGTAGAAAGTTGAACAAAGGAAACGCACTGTTTGGGTGCAAGACGAGCCTCAGAGGGTGTAAAATATTATTAACACGCATCGCGTTGTGCGTTGTCGAATACAGTAACGAAGCGCCGCTGTCTAATAAGCTGGGGGACCCTAAATGTTGCCTGTTGATGAGCTGATTTGAGTTGCACTGAACGAGTGACAATATAATGCCTTTCGGACTACGCAAGATGTCTTAATTCCACATATGTGTCACTGCATACCGGCACATGCGTTTTGTAACCTGTGCTGCGTCCATACCCAAAGTGTAGTACAGGCTGTACTCCTCAATATCTCATGAACAAACCTGTATGTGACGCTTGTCTGGAAAATTGTGTGCTATGTGCAACCAACACAAGCTGCTGCAGTGAGCATCTGCCAGCTTCTGCTCGCTGCCCGAAGCGACGCACGTCGGGGCTGGCTGCTATATACACGTAAGGAACAATATGTAGCCCGTGCCCATCGAGAATGTCATTTATTATACATTGATGGTATAGATACGTGGTGCAAGAATAAGCCTCGGTATTGTTTTCTCTTCCGTGATTGGCTTCAGCACGCGCTTGCTCTAGTTCTCGCAATGCTGCACGTATCTCGGCGAAACGGACTGCGTGCGCACGCACGCGTGTTCGTCGTTACGCCGCTCTCGACGCCATTCATAGCTCGGACCTCGAGGGCTAATTGCGTTCATTTCAAGTACACGATGGCTGCGCGCATAATTAGGGCTCCGCGCCCGAGTCGCCCGGGCCTTGTTTCAACGCTGGATTTTGCAGTTTCCAGACTCCGCCATTGGAGTAACGCGTGAGGAGGAAGGGTCTTGTGTCCTTTGCGGAACGGGCGCCACGCTAACCGAACAGCGGAACAGCGACAACTTGTGTGCTTTAGCCGCGTCTTTTCTTGCTTTTGCGCGCCATCCGAGTCGACAGCCTTTAACGATGATACAGTGGTTGGTGCGTGCGCCTCTCGGGCTTCGCTGCTAGCTTGCTTGCTATTCCCTCCCTCTGAGTCCTTCTTTCCCCCGCGTGTTTCCTTGAAGTGTCACTTCCTGCTGACAGCACGCGGACTGGCTCCGAAACTGTGGCGGTCGTGTTTGCGCTGCCATCTTGCGAGGACAGCGAAGCCATTGTTAATGCTCTCGAAAGCGCTTGGAGACACCAGGAGGGGGGCGAGAGTTTATCAAACCGCGCCCCTTAGTTTATATTCGGCCCGCGGCGGGATGCGGGAACAAAAGCGGGCTACGCACTCCTTTGGCACTTTCTCTGCAAGCCCCTTTCAGGCGCAAACCTGCCCATGTAGCGGTAAATATACGGGTAATGGTACGGTGTGCAGCTTAAAGTTAGTATTGTCAGGAACAGATGACTGCAATAACATCGAGGACACAACGAATTCGTCATATCTTATGGCATTGCAGAGACACTTGCCTGTGCCTCTTCAGTCTCACTTTCAGGTCACGCGGTAGGTTAGGTATCATTGGGGATCCTGTGTTTCTAAAACTGGCACAAAATATATTATGCTGCCCGTACCAGTAATGCACTGCCCTTTCTGATGTGCGCGGGTATCTTCTGCCACTCTTTCCGGCATGAGAGTTAGGGCAAAGGGACAGGAAAAGAGCACAACTCGTAGCGTAGTGCTTCTAACCCCGTTCTTCTCGGCTGCCTCATTCGTGCTAATAAATAAGTCAAAGGGCCATAGTACAGTCGGTACATTCATCATGCTTTAGTGAAAAGTTCAGATAAAACTGTCGGAGGGCCACGAGCTCCTCCTGCCTTCTTTGTGCATTTTCTTGTGTGTAGTTTTACGCTGCAAATGGTCTAACCATTTCAGGGAGCACGTACTCGCTTATTGCCAGGAACGAACCACAGTGGTCGCATGAAACCGGAGAGACAGCGCTCTCGGTTTAAGCGGCATACTCTCTCCGCGAGTGTAAATGTATCCTTTGTGTGGGTGTGGGTGTGCGCGAATTCACTTCGGCTTGCAATTCTTACGCACGCACAACATTGCGCGTTACAACACGTGGTCTAGAGAAACGTGTAGGAGCACTTCGGTTTCATGGCAACCTATTGATAGCCAAGTGTGGCGAAATTTGTTGGTTCATCTTGAATGGCAGTAGTTGAGCGCTTAGTAAAGACGAGGACAAAAAAAGGAGGCACATGGGCGCTACTCACAACAATGAAGTTTAATTGTCTTGACAGAGCCGAACAGAAGTGCCTTCGAATACACGTCACCGACCACGTAAACCACGGTGCCACCGGGGAGCAATATGACAAGCTAGAGCGCACAAACAAGAATAATGAAAATTTAGCTACACATACGCAAAAATTTCAGCTCTTTGTTGGAAAACGCTAAGGAAGTCTTGTGGATACAGCAACCTCCGTGATAATCAATCTGCTTACTCTCAATTATTAAGCGGGCGATTTCACACTATCTCCGTTTTTATGGAAGAGGGGACGCACACACACAAGCATGACAATGAGTAGCTAGAACACCATCTGAAGGCGTTCTGCCAACTTTGCACTTATGCTCCTTAAGCCCTTCATTCACGCACCGTCCCGTTTGCCCAGCGCAACGGAATGCGGTAGACGACCCTCAATTTGCACTCAACGAACTTATTTTTGTGCATATTTGTGCAACTTTCTCATTCGGATCAGTTGCCCTACACAAACTACCCAGCTTTCTAAGTGCTGAGAACACAGCCTGTACATTCTCCCGAGCGGCTATTTCCTTTAGATTGTGCCAAACTTGGTGGATATACGGAGTGACGGCTACATTATGCTTCTCAAAAGGAGGCCCAACGTTCGTGTTGGAAACACCAAGACCAGTTCTTTTGATTCGTAGGATCCCTTCTGCGGCTGAAACTAACATGTCGATTGGATAGACGGACTTCGAAGGCCGTGAATCTTGCTCGTTGAAGCTGGCTGACACTAAACGACAACAAGACCTATCAAGTGCATTATTAAAGCACATCTTAGTGATACGTTTTACCAGTTTAGAATTGTTGGAATGTTACGCTAAAAGCACTTTATTCGCCCCGGGTGAGCAACACCAACAAACTATTGGTAGTGACTTGAGAGCAGCAGCACCTACAACGTCCACTTTTCACATCGCAGCAACTTATAACTAACAAACAAACGCTAGTTCAAAGATAGAAGCCAGAGGTAGGCGTTCAAATGGACCTGTTGCTGTGTTCTTGCGAGTGGCTGAATCATTTCGAACAGAGCGGCGATCAACGCAGGACTTTTGGGCAGGGGCGTGTTGCAACGCCGGCCAACGCTTCTTTTCTGCAGACTAACGTGACAGCTGAAATAAACGCTCGCATTCGGCAGGGGCGAGTCAACCACTTTGTTCCCCTGGACGTATCGTGTCGCTGGAGATGACAAAACGGTTGTTGTCGCGTCTTCGCGACGGCGAGGCCTGTCGCGCTGTATTTTTCCAGGGGTCCGCACACGCGAGGCGTCATTCTTTCCGCCTCGGGAGCAGTGGCCGAAATTGGCGTCCTCGACAGGACAACCGAAGCGATGCCCGGCAGCAAATTGAACAAGAGCAGCGGCATAGGACGCAAAACGGTCGTGAGCGGGCCAAAGAATGGCATGACCGCCGCTTCGTGCTTGTAGGAAAAGACAGCCAAGGAAGGTTTCTCGCGCGCGATTGGCCCTGTTCCGGAGCGTTTGACGGCCGTCCTTTGCTGCCACCTCCCTTTCTTGCCTTCTCCACTTGGGGAAACAGAACTATGCTTTATTTCCTTAAAACCGTGCATTGTTGTGCAAGCTGGAGCCAGGTTTAGTCGATAGGGACGATCGAGTGTTTGTGAGCGCCCGCGCTGTGCGCGTCGTCTGCTGCTGAAGATAGTTTAAACGAGACAGATGTTCACAGGAAGATGAAGACTTGAAACGATCAAACAGCTGTCCAACACTGTTGATCCTATCTAGATGGCTGGCAGATGTCACTGGAAAACCTCCTGCATGAAAGTAAAGCACATCAGGTAGCGGTACTGTCAAAGAGGTGTCGAGGCAAGCCTGTCGTATTAAGCGTGACATGTCCTGCCTAGGTCCCGCTTAACAGGAAAACTACACCATACAGTCTCCGCTGCGGCCTAGGTGTGGTTTTGTGAAGTAGTAAACAGTGACAGGCAAGTACAGTATACATGCATATATTTGTTTCCTAGATGCTGCTTTGTTTATATCGTCAGCAAAAACATATTTAAACACGTACCGAGAACATCCTTCACTATACTGGCTGTGCGGTGACAGTATGCGGTGACAGTGACCGACTGTGATTGTGTGTCTATGCTCCTTTCTTTCTTTAGCTCTACTTTGTCATCACTTTACCTCCCCCTCCCCTCTTTCCCCAGCGTAGGGTAGCAAACCGTACCTTCCCCTCTGGTTAACCTCCCTGCCTTTCCCCTTTCCTCTGTCTCTCTCTCTCTCTCTCTGCGATATTGAGATAGATATTTTGCTATTGGCTAATAAGATTCGCTAGGACTACTTTGCGTCACAATATGTGCCTCTGTCTTTACAGGAGCTACATGTACGCTATATGCAATAGCTGATGAAAGTGAAAACGTTAGGTTAATACATGTTCTACGGAGAACCGTTATATAGACTATGCAGAGATTGTTTTCGCAGACATTTTGTCGAGTGTTTAAGTTATTGGAAATACACGGTGTTGGGAGTGGCAAGGCAACTTTTTTTTTTTATTTTACGAAGGCTTTTGTGGCTTATCAAACGCGTTCACGGTTTCCTAGCGTTCACCTCGGTGAGAACGCGAATATTCCGTTCAGAAAGTTACCCAACGCGCGGCACGTGTATCGAAGGCGTGGCACCACACCCTTTCCTGTGGGACTACTAGCCAGCTGGGAACGCTTAACGCTGCACGCTTTTCGTGTTACGAAGTAGTATCGCAGCGGCGAGTGCAAACCCGCTCGCGTCTTTCTCTCGCGGTGCGTCCCGGGGTCGTCCCTCGTCGATCGCTACTGGACCGTGTTAATCTTGTTTGGAGGAAGGCTCGTCGTCTTCGTTTCTCTGGGGGATGCACGCCAAACGAGGGTTGGGTGGGAGGAGGGTGTCGGTTTGAGACTCACAGCGACGAAACGATATGAGCAACAGATTATATATATATATATATATATATATATATATATATATATATATATATATATATATATATATATATATATATATATATATATATATATATATGCACACACACACACACACACACACACACACACACACACACACACACACACACACTGGGACGCGATTACGTGGGGATCTGAGCGGCTTTCATTCGGCTTCGTGTGCCCAGTCCCCAAGTCGTCTATCTGCCTGCCTGGTAGGGTTCGGGGTTGTGATTCTTCTTTCTTCGATTCTGCGCGCCGGCCACAGATCGGAAATGAAAACGGCGCTGCGCGCTGTGTGTGCCCGAGGGCGGAGCAGCGGAGCGTGATTGCCTCCTGTGCCACCGCTTCGCTCGCCAGCGCTCTGCGGGGGGGCCCGCGCAGTGGGGGCGGGTCGTTTAGATTGCTGAAATATGGTACCCCCCCCCCCCTTACCTCACACACCCCCTTACCACGATTGCCTCTTTTGTCTTACCTCTGGTGGGCCGAGAAGAGTTGGAGGTCAGTGCGCCTTCGCGCGCTTCGTGGATGCCTCGCGGGCGAGCGCTAATAAAAGTGGCGACGTGAGACTCATGTAGAATTCGGGATTATTAGGACGGCCGTAGAATTTGTCCTTAGGGCTTCGAGCTTTAGCTATATATTGTGCCAGGTGAAATGAAAGAAGTAACCGCAAGAATCTCGCGCTCAAATGTTGGAAAGACGGAGCAAGTGCGTTCAAGTGGAGTGCATGCTTCTTTCTTCTTCTATTCGTTTGCCTATTTTTTAGGTATTTATTTCGTTCTTGCAGTCCCGAAGGAGTGCAATATCATTCTTCTTAAGACCTCGGAGCTTTTGGTGCTGGTCTCCCATTTGCCCAGTGCTGCGGTGGTGTCGGATGAGGGTAAAGTCGGCCGTCTTCTCGCTTAGAACCTCCGACTGGCCCTGCTAAGTACTGCTAATTTACTCTTCCAAATACCTGACTAAATGTTGCTGTAGTTAATGCTTGAATTCATGCAAGGTGTATTCAATTTCATTCCTCGAAGCGTAGGAGTGCACATGTTTATAGTTGATCGTGTTTACCTTGCAAGCGCGTAGCTAGGATCGCCATTAAATACGCGCAGCTGTTGTGAGCGTTTTCGTCGTACAATATGAGCTGTTTTTTATTTAGTTTCCATGCGCGTTCAGGCATCAACGGGATTAAAAGCTTTATTTTTATTTTATTTTTTTCAACCGGAACGTATAGGATCTTTGCGACACTTATCATATATTGGCGCGATCTTCTGTTTTGCGAGCAGTGTGATTAGGCGACAAAGACCGTTAAAAATTTTTGTAATTCTCTTTCATGATATGTATAATACGAGGAGGCAGCTCTACCGTATGAGCCAACGAGAAGTCTAGCAGATGGAAGCGCCATGGCTTATGAATCTACCATCCCGAAAAGGCATTGGTCCTACGTTTGAATCCCGGAAAAAGACGCATTTTTCTTCCACTGTGAAGCTTTCTTTCTGGGAAGCTTTTGTCGGTTTCTTTTATCGGTCTGCGTCAGTCCCATGCGTAGATGACAATTTTTATTTTACTCCGGGAAACTCCTTCAACCTCGCAGCCTTCCACACAAGTGGGGCCGAATTCACAATGCTTTTCATTCGTACATGCTATGTGCCATTGGCCGGCCGCATTCGAGAATGATTTGGCAGGCATAACGATTCGCTGAAATGTGCTCTTGCGAACAATTTTAAAGCGTAAGAACATTTTATAGAAAAGCTGTTAATGGAACTTTCGCAGTCATTTTTGTTCTGTGAAGGCAGCCGTGTTGTGGCATTCTCGGTATCAGAAGAGCCAGCTAGGCAACCTGCGTCGCAGTCTCGAGTAGACGCTTTGAAACGCAATTAAAAAGAATTGTAGAATAAAAGCTGCCACCTTGCTCAACCTTTCTCGCGTGCTTATCTTAGCTCGTACATTTATTTAATTTTTTTCTTGCGTCGCGCCAGCCGGCTCCACTTTCGAGTTCAGCTAGCGGGAATTCGAATCGACAAACATATTTTGCGAGTATTGCGTCTGGTGCTTTTGGCCAACGATCAGTTTTTGTGAATACGGGCACCGAGTTGCTAATTCCAAGAGAAATAGAGTGAACCTACAGGTAGCTCCATCGATCCACGGCAATCTGTACACAACGAAACGGAACGGATCAAAAATGTACGTATAGGCGGAGAACTCGGACAAGCACGAAAAGAGCTCGCCCTTTCTGTCCGTTCCATCAGCCGCGGGGCCGCCTAATTGCGCGCGAAGAAAGTGAAGAGAGAGAGTGAGCCGGGGCACGTCCCGCTTAAAGGCGGGACGGTGTCTATGTGCGCGTCTCTCGCGGACTGCCCGTTCTCCGGAGCTCGCAATTAACGGATAGACGAGTGACCCTAATTGCGCCTGCAGTTGACACCGGCGCTTCCTATACTCCGCCCCCACCTTCCCGGTGCCCTCTGGCAACGGCGGTCAGTGCCATTTTGTTTCCGCTCTGTCGGACTAAGACGAGGACAACTACGGTGCCAGCGGAGCAAAAAACGGAGTCGGGACACGGGGCAAAGCCTTTTGTCGACTGCTTCGCGACCCTATGGGGTGTGAGACGACGTGACCGTGCGACGGCACCCAGGACTAAAACTGTGCAACACTCTGTAAAGCGCTGCCGGAGCCACCTAATTGGAGGCAGAAATCGCAGAGTTATGCCCACACAGAGAGGGAGAGAGACAGATGTTTAGCGAACGAAAGACGGAGAGATCGGCCACAGGTAGGTTTAGGGTTTGCGAGAGGCTGGGCTGTGCCATTTCACCTCCGGTTACATTATCTCACTTGTCAGGAAAATATTATTTTGCCTAAATAAATGAATGAAGAGAAAACAACCCGCCACCGTAGCGTAGTAGCTATGGGGATGCGTTCTTGGGCTCGAGGTCGCGGCTTCGGTCCCGGCCGCGGCGGCCGCATTTCGATAGGAGAGAAATGCAAAGAAACATTCGTGTACTTAGACTTAGGTATACGCTAAAGAACCCCTGGCGGGGAAAATTATTCTGGCGCATCCCGCTACGACTTGCCGCACAATTAGGCCGTAGTTTTGGCGCCTAATATTTTGCGTACTAATTTAACAAGAGTAATAAAGAAATTAAATTGAACGTACGTGTCTCTGTGCTGCTTCTCCGCGCATAAGGCACGAGGAAGGAGACGAGAGAAAAAGAAGTGAAGGGGTGGAGTTTGCAACTATAAGCAAAGAGAGCCATGTGCAGGCACTATGTGAACAAGTGCAGTATGTGGGCGCTGCAACCGCAATGAGCCTGAAAAAAAAAAGAAAGAAAACGCGCGCGCTTACAGTGCTGGAAAATGTGGCCGACTTATGCGCTGACCATCCCGATTCCTTGCTGCACCACCGCAGGGACCGACACACATAATCCAAAATAGCATAGAAAACTGCCCCCACCCCCCACCCCCAATAGTACCATATGCTTCCGTCAGTCTTCTGACAGTGGAGTTCGTCGTACCTGCGTTACATAGGCGCGCGAACGCATCTGTGCTTGTCACGAGAAATGGGCGTGCTTGTTCTTTCTTTTTTTTTTTTTTCGCGCCACCACTGTCAGAGGCCGTGCCATATATTTGTGACGTCATGCTCCACTTTTAGTGCGTGCGGTGACTGCGTTATGCAGTGCTTGTTCGCGATCGTGTTTGTGCAAACCAGCTCGACAAGGCGAGCGTGCTTGACGGGACGCAAGTCTTTGATGCCGTGCGTCGGGACGATTTATGCGCGTGATCTGCCAACGCCTCGTGAATAGCAGGCCTGTGCACCTTGCTTTAAGATGTCATGCTACTTAGGCCGAAACTTATATTTCAAAGCCCGACGAGACGAGAGCGGTGGCGCCAAAATCGCAGTGGCTTACTCTGGAGCATCCCCTTTAGTTTCTATGGTAGCCGGGCAAGGTATCATGACGTCATGAAGTGCAACGGCCTCGTGCTATCTAGGAGGCATTGGTGGTACCCGTTCTGTACTTGTTCACAGATCGTGAAAAAAATAATAATGTCATCTGGTCGCCAAAGAGAACGCTTGCGGATTTCATTAATGCTGATCCCGATAATCGAGTGCATACTTTGTCGCATATTTCGTTATCGCGGTTGACCAATGCGTGGAAGCCGTCAAATCGCGATCATTTGTATCCTTGTAGCTCGCACTATCTGGCGCCATCTTCCAGCTTTATAGGCGCTGCACGCTTTCTTCGAGCGATAAGAGAACGCAGAGCACATCTGTCCCCGCGTGCCCAGCCTGGTTCCGCGCCCACACTTCCTTGGCCCCCAGTTCTTTATTCTCCCGTTTCTTTCTTCGGCTCCGTCCCTGCGAAGCGAGACCGGCAGTGTATCGCACTCATTGGGGCCAACGCTAATGCGGACCGGCTAGGTCGTTAACTCGAAATGCCGCTTTTTCCGCGTCAACGCGCGCTCACTTCGGCGTCGAGTTCTCTGATCTGGTCGCCTTGTACTTGCACGAAAAAAAAAGAGAGATGGGCACCGAGAGAATGACGGGTGAGAACAAAACTTTCTCGTCCGCCTTCGTATTATTTTTTCCCTCTGTACTCGCAGTAACAGTTGTTTCGTGCAAGCGCTTCTATTTTTTTCTTTGTTCTTTCTTCCTGCCTCTCCTTCTTTGAGCCACATATCACGTCCAATGGCTCTCAAGAGCTTTGTCTTTCAACTTATTGCGATTCTGGTCCCTCTTTCGGCAAGTCGACATCGAACAGTTATTTCGCACGTTCTGTGCTCACCCGTCGTCCGCATCTGCAGTTCTTTCATGTACGGATCATATATACGCGTTTTTCTGTGACAAGTTTAATACCAAGTCGCTGCTTATTAACCGCCGCGTGTGCTTCGAGGTGCTCTCGCGTGGAGTCCGGTGACGTCACTTCTCCGGCGCCGTTAGTATCGTTTGCGCAATCTTGTTTTAAGTTGTGTACAATCTTGAGTTGTCATCTATCAGGATAAAATCTGTCCGACAGTGCCTTTCGACGTTGTAACGTCGCAGAAGTGTGTTGCCTTTACTTTCTTCCAAGTTTTGAGTCTGGCTTGTTGTATGGACTAAGCCGACAGCACTTCCAATCCTAAAATTAAAAGTTGACAGAAACGGCTAAGTGGAAGTTGGATCGACGCCTTGCTTATCACTCTTTAGTACGTTCTGCCTAAGATGGACTGACTTCCTAGCCACTTTGTTTAGGTTTGCTTCTATGATAAGAAACGTTTCTCGCTTTTTTCTTGCTAACCCAGGAAAAAAGAGTAGCATATATATTTTTTATTATTCTGTGTTTTATTAGAAGCGCTGCCGAAAGAAAACTGAATTGCTAAGCATCCAATTTCATGCGGCGTCCTTTGAAAAGTCGGGATCAAAAACTCAATCTCTTAAGGCGATCTACGTGAGCCAACGTCAACAGCCAAGTGTTCGAAGTTGCAATCTCTGTTTGCGCGTGAAACCTTGTGCTATACATTACCATGCGAGAGAAAAGCCGGGAGAGATGATATGAAGCTGACACGGAGGACAGGAAGCATACCGGTTAAGTTAAATAAAAATAAATAACATAAACATATACAGCTTGCAGGCTCGCTTCGGGATCATGTCTCAATGTTACGATCTTGCAGCTACACCGCTCGACCACGAAAGTTTTAAAGCGGCAGCTCACGTTTGCCGAAACAAACCGAAACATTCGCCCGGGAAGCTTTCGTGCTGAGAGCTCCGTGACGAAGATTGATCGAGCTGTGTCGGAGCTTGGTGGCGGCGCGGCCACTTTTGCTCTCCCATCGCTATTACTGTGCATCGTCTTGTGGAGGTTCGTGCGGGCCTCGAACTGAAGACAGCTAGCCTGCTGTCCAACGTGTCGTCACTGTCCCGCAACTCCGCACTGGCCAGTCACTGCACTCAACAGCACTGAGTCCAACGCGCTGGTCAGTAACGCAAGAAGCCCGCGTGCTGAGAGTTTCGCGAATTCGACTCCTGATTGGTTGGACTCCTACTTCCAGCTGAAGCTATGCTGCACGATATTGAGCGTGCGGAGCAGAGCAAAAAACTTGGCTGGAGGAGAAAAAAAATTTTTTTTTTCATTCTACTCGTGACGTTGTTGGAGTTGCGCCCTAAGATAACTTTTAAGTTTCCCGTCAAAAGTCTCAAGGCACGCTGTCAGACGTTGCAGCATCACCGATAAGGGTTGTTCGGTGGTGCTGCATCTTTCCGACATTCAGACCGGACGCGGCCGACAGCCATCTCAAGTCAGAGCACCGCGTTCATCTGCCAGAGGATGTGCGACTTGAACTGTATCGGCGTTTTCAACTCAATACGCGAAGAATAAAAGTATCAGCACATCCGCCTTGTTCCAGGAAGCAACAGAAAAGTAGTGGAGGGGAAGATATGTCGGCGCTCTGGCCACGAAACTCGGAAGTCTCGGAGAGAGAGAGAGAGAGAGAGAGAGAGCGGAAGAAGAACCATTACTCTGACTGAATCGTCTGCGAAATGATGCAGAAAGAAGGTTGTGCGATATGTGATGACCCTCCAAGAGACTATAATTGCGCAGCACCGCTCTACACATGCCCACATCAAAGCGACACGTGTAGGTTTGTGTTCACTTGGCTGGAGAGCTCCTAAAATTACATCTAGTCCCATTAAGGGAATCGTGCGGTGACGCTATGAACATTCCAAAACTTAAAGTTGGTCGCTTTCTCCTACGTGGGAAATAAGCCACACGTTTCACTTTTTTGTTTCTTGTTCTTTTTTTCTGTCAGGGACCAAAGAACCGCCGAGGCGTACATACATAAATGATTGTCCCTCTTTCATGCAAAACATGATGTCATTCGGCTGCACACTATAACGTCATATCTGGCTCGTAGACCTGTGTACACGAGTAGGCGGCTACTGAAAATAAACGAAAGCTGCTCAGCGAGCCCGGAAGGCATGACACGTTCAAATAATGGTGAAATTCTACAGAAAAAGCCAGGCATGAGACGTCGAGGGATCGTGTGGAATTCCTGTCATTACGCGCCGCTGCCCACGAATAAATTAAGGCAAATATTTCGTGAAATAAAGCTTTCAGTGCTGCTTAATTTGGTCGACTAAGTCTAGCTAGAGCGACCTTGCATGAAAAGCACGCATGTTTTTTTTTTTTTTTTAACGTTTAAAATCGCAGAACAGGTATGAGAGAGATGACAATGTTCCTAGCTAAATGCTTCAAAGCATTATAGTCATCGCCACGTACAAACCTAGCAACTTTTGATTCCCTAATCAGTTGCAAGTGAGCGCCTTTGTTCATCGCCTCTCTGCCGTGTATGCTTAATGCTCACATCCGCACTTAACGATGCTTTCGCCGCTTGCTGAACAAAAGTTCCGACGAAGCAGTTACGTTCGACGAAAGGCCTCCCGAGCTTCTTCATCGGCAGTAGACCAATAAAGCTGCAAAAAAAAGAGCTTCAGGAGTTACGGCAGCGCTGATGGTTTCATAGGCGCAGTCTTTACAATAGCACGCTGAGATCTCCAGGCGAGGGCCGATTAAATGCGAGAGTACCTGTGGGAGAAAATGCAGCCGTCAGCATCTTTCTAGAATAATTGGAAAGAAAACGCTAACGCTGTTTGGTAGCGCCGCTTGAGCGCTTGTTCGATTGCTACAGACTCGTGGACAAGCTAAGTAAGATGAATCCAAACCACGCGCGCTCACAACCAACTTATATAAAAGCATTATAAACCCTTGTAATCCGCGATGGACTACAAACGCCTGCGAGCCATCTTCCCCTGTGTGCACATAGCGTTAGTTTCATTCATTCATTCATTCATTCATTCATTCATTCATTCATTCATTCATTCATTCATTCATTCATTTGATTGATTGATTGATTGATTGATTGATTGATTGATTGATTGATTGATTGATTGATTGATTGATTGATTGATTGATTGATTGATTGATTGATTGATTGATTGATTGATTCCAAGGAAGGAAGGAAAAGTGGAGAAGGAAAGGCAGGGTGGTTAACCAGTTTAGCTTAACCGCTTTGCTACCCTACACATGGGAGCGGGATGGAGGGGATGAAAAATGGGGAAGGGAGAGAGAGAGAGAGAGAGAGAGCACATAGCACAGCATACACATCGCCAGTTAGAGTCCATCACTCTTGCGTGGTACGTGATATCACTGTCACAGCCACTGGTCAAATCCCGTCTCTTTCAAAAACCGAAGTAGTCTCTTCGTCGCCTTCAGCTGCGATGTCTTCTGTTGGCGGCATGTGAAAATCGTTTGGAGTGACAATGGTCTAGTGTCAAGGTGCGCTAGAACGGATGCCAGGGACTGTCGCTGAACATTATATTCAGGACAGTCGCACAGATTGTGTTCCAGAGTCTCCTCGCAAAGACAGGCATTGCAGAGAGCGTTGTCGGCCATTGATTCCAAAATTTCAAGAGCAACACACAGGCTTTGAATGATGCCGTCGCGGGGAGGACTCGGGATTGATGTCAACGTGTATCATGCTCTCAGTGTGGCTTAACATGGTCTCAAAACGGGATACAGGAGCGCTCCCGCGTTCCACCCCCATCGAACTGTGCGTGCTTCACCGGGAGTCCAACCCGCGACTACGTGCTCAGTAGCAGAGCGCCGTGACCAGTGGGACCCGAAGCGGTAGGTGCACTTAACTGCGCCGCCGTGCTCACCTGAGGAAAATGCGCTCGCGGGCTTTTCATCTCAACGGGCGGGTGAGCAGGCGCGTTAGCTCGAGGAGAGGAAAAAATAAGGAAACACCCGAGAAAGCCGTCAACTCGGCGCTATAGTGCGCGCGGCCCACGCCTTTCGCGGCCCACCGCCAAAATGGCCTCCGAGAATAGCAACGCCAAGTGCCGCCGGCTTTCGACCGGCGGCAGTCTTGCCGGGCAGCACCGCCTGTCGGACGAAATGTCGTCCAGCGGTGACGTTTATGGCCAGCGGCATCTCGGTGCAGTGTTCACCAGCAGCGCTGCCTCGCAGTCACGTGCAGATACGGAGGCGGTGAGAGACCCGACGAGAGAAAATATTTATCTTTACAGACGCTCGAGTGCTTCGCTGCTGCGGCCATGTCGCCACCGGCTGTGCTGCAAGTTACGCTCACTGCTCAGACATGCAGTTCTCTAGCCTAGGCCTATATGTATGCAAAGTTCTCCTGTCGTCTGTCATGCATATTTTTTTTTTGGGGGGGGGGGGGAGGGGAAGGGGAAGGTTGTTGTCGTCTGCTGTAAGTCTTTCAAAATACTAAAAAAAATTATGCCGCTCCTCGCTTAGACGGATGCCCAAATTTTCGCGTCTTCCTGCGGAAAGCAAGATGACGGATAAGTTATGACACTTATAGGAATTACAAACCCACGCTGTAGACAGTGATGGCCAACAAGGTGTGATTTGGGCAGCTTGTTGATTCATCACTGAGGCGTTCAGTGTAGCGAAACTGTAGAACCAGGACGCAGATGAAGAATAGGACACACACACCGCACTTGTGATGTAGTGTAATTTGGTCGCATAAACTCAATGACGCGCAAGAAGTCAAACAAAAATGTGACTGGTCGCTTGAGATTGAGTTGGCATTTTATTTTTATTTTTTCAGCTGGTATGCCGTTAATGCTAAGTATCCTCTCACTCAAGTTTGTCCTAGGAATCAGGCACGCGGTGGCGTTTGTGAAGGAAATTTGAAGAACCTGCAACAGTGAAATTACTGAGATCGCCAACAAGTGCATGATAAAACAAGCCGTAAAATGCGATGAATAAATAACGTGACGTCAACTGCATCGAGTTAAGGATCGTTTTATTATGTACCTTCGATGATGTTGAAGATGTAGATAGTAACATTCAAATTCATAGAAACTCTCTCTAACCTAGCTCAATTATGCATTTAAGAGGGAGAATCCTCTTCCCATGCTGCGTCATATATAGGAACGTTTCAAAAACAATAACCGCGTTCGTTATCAACGTGGCTATAACACGCACGTTCGCTCTAACGGATATCAGCCCTCAGGTGGTGCTTTCTTTTTTTCGCGCTCATGGCATCTCATTTACTCTGATTCGCAGACTCTCGGCAACCGGTGTAAAGACAGCGTTAACCGTGATTTAAAATCTGAGCCGCTCTAACAAGGTGCAAAAAAAAAAAAAAGATATATGCCTGGGCTACGAACGCAGCAATTCGTCCGCGCTCTTCGCTGGATGAGAACTAACTTATCAAAAAATGTACTAGTATTAAAAAAAAAGGTGAGCCTTTCCCCAAGACGCTCGGCCCCGGGGAACCGCTTAATCGGGAATGGAGCCTCGACAACGTACGTAATTTCCGTCCGTCGAAATTAAATTGCCCGTCGATTCTACTTTTCAGGCGGCGCCTAACAAGTTGTTAATGAGATCTGCCGTGAAATGGGCATTTGTAAAGAATGAACGAGTTGCTTCCTTCTCTTCTCTCTTCTTTTTCATACTAGCGTGAATAAATTACGTGTGCGTCGCCGTATTTAAAGCCTCGTATCAAATTTTCTGCCTCTGCTACCGACGTCATAGCTATTCCAGCTTAAATGATGCCAGTGGCCGTATACAAAAGAAGTAAGGAAAATAAAAAAATTTCAAGTCGATGGCATCTCAAAAGCAAGGAGGAAAGCGGCGCACAATGCAGTGGCTCGGTTCGTTGCAGTGAAGCGAATGCCTAGTCAAGGGTAAAGAAATGCTCGCTCCAAACGAGCTCGTGGATGTGACAGGGAGAAACGCGTCAGTACCAGAGCACCTCGCAAAAACGAAGCGACAAAAGTGCAAGAAGAATGCACGCGCGGATAATTATAAAGTGAAGTGGCTGAGGCAACGAAGACATCTCTCGCTCTAAAGCCTCAATACACCGGTTTTTAAAAACATCGCACACACTCTGGAGAAACGGGTAACCTTGCTTTAGCTGCACTTGCGATGCCATCTCCTGCCACTTTGAAATTGTTTCGCAAATTTCTTTCCTTTCTTTTTCTAATTTCGCAAAATGGAAACCTTAGTGCTTCTGCGCAACGCAGACGATGCACAGCCCTAATACTGGCTCATTTTTTTAAAATCTTATTTGCAGCTCTAGCGCGAATGAAACTTGGGGCCCTCAACGATAACAGTGAAAGAAAATTAAAAGAAATAAAAAGTGTCTGACACAAGCACTGTTACGTTGAAAAAATGTAGTCTAAGAATGAGAAATTCAATTTTCCACACGCTTGCTTCGTTTTCTTAGCGAAAAAAAAAAGGAAAGCTATTACGGTTGAGCCAACAACACCGTGAAGGTTAATGAAAAGCTGGAACTGACATCAAATAAAGCGCAATGACTACCGGCTTCTTTCACTGCACCCTCCCCTTTCTGTGTTTCGGCAGAAGCGGGACAGAATTTTTACCAACAAGAACGTCCACTCCTCTAGACTATATATCTGCGCTTTTGGTTTAGCGACATGGCCGCTGTACAGCGACGAGGCTTTTGTGGTTCTGTTTTTTTGAGCGTAGTAAACAGGACGTTTCGATAGAAAACGTGAAATTTATTTTTTTTTAAAAAAACGTCTTTTTTTTTCTTCTTTTAACGCTGCCCTAGCCATCGTTCTTTTTATCCTGTTTTGTTTTTACCCTGCGATGAGTGGGTACATCAAGATCGGCGTCAACGAAGACTTCGAGACTTCGTACGTGGTGTTTTCGCGAAATAGCGTAGCGCTACCGGTCGGGAAAAGGTGCAATTTTGGTTAACGTCCTCTCTGCTGCTGCGCGCCAGATGAGCACAAAAAGGATTGATGAACAAAGAACGCCAGATTCAGTTTGTCTTTCGAATACCGTACAGTGTTGTGAAAGGTCGCGCTTGCGTCGGCTAACCCGTATCAGTGTTAGCTTTCGAGATAACGCGGCGCGACACTTGCGGTAAACGTGCGCTGTTGTCCCATTTACCTTTTTAACAAAACGCCGTTCTGTGCATTGAAGCCCAAAGCAACTCGAACGCCGATGTATTTCGTCGCACAAATTGTGAATGGTTATTTGGAGACTCGTGTCGTCCTGACAACTTGTTCCAAGTTCATACGCTTGCAAAATAACTGGCTACAATTCCTTTTAAATTGCAATCCGCGCCGTCAAGTAATTAGTCAAAAGCTTAATTTGTGCAATTCTCTTAATTCGACGATAATGCATATCGATTTTTCTGGGAAGTAATGTCCGCCTCCTCTAGTAATCCAGCTGAATGACTAGAATTTAGAAGATGACAGGGGCGAATTTAGAAGATCCTGTATGATCTAAAAAATTTGTTTGATGAATGCTATCTGCCTAACTGTATTACCAATTCCATACGAAAAGTAGTGCGCCGGCACGTTATTGATGCGAAAGCGTCAAATTTCCCGTTGAGTGAAAGCGCCGATGGCGTATGTAGCGGCGAAAAACTTCCCATTGTCTGCGACGTCACGTCACGAGTGCGTCACGTTACCCTTGCTCTCGGATGCCTGTGTTATCTGCACGTTCCTTGCCCACGCAAGCTCTCGCCCGAGTTCTAACTGCGCCTTGGTAAGGCCGAATCAAAAGGCACCTCCCAACGCGCTCGCTTGCCTGCGAGAAGTTCATAACTCGAAGGACCACCCAGCGTCGTTCAGATAGACATTAGAGAGTTATAGCTCAGTTAGCCAGCGGGTCTAGCGGACCCAGCAGGTGAGCGTAGACGCCACTGCGTATGTTGTACCGTGCATACGCACTGGCGTCTAGGCTGGCCCGCTGGGCCTCTGGCTCGCTGAGCAATAACTCTCTATTAACGCTTTCGCATTCACAACTCATAAGAAGTGCTTAAGGGTCCCGTGCTGCAAAAAATCCGGCGTCTAGCGTCGACAATCTCTTTGCGAAAAATCATTCCACACCACGCATACGCAACCACGCGGGCACTCCGTGTAGCGCAAGGAAGTTACTGAACTAATGGAATTTCTTCGGGAAAATGCCTAAAAAATCGTAAAGTACGTCTTACTCACAACCTACAGACGTGATAGCGTCGGATTAAGAGAAAAGATAATTCTGTTACTCCGAAACTAAACACAGACACCTTTTCCAGCGTTTCTACCATTCATACATCGGTGCGCCCGGTTCCTTGCAACACCTCCAGATGGCGCTCGCCTCCGTGAACCACGCCCCACGCATGAGGCCGCGTTTCTACCAGAAAGATCGCCTTCGTGCATAGCGTTAGCTGTCAGCGTTTCCCGGTAAACATCACGGTTACGTAAGCTGCAGGTGTCTGGAAGTGTGAGAAGCAGTCAGGGATCTTTGAATGCTATCGCGTTACACTCTTAAATGCGAAGCTTAAGCGTCCTCAAATTTTTGTATTGCGATCGCAGTTATTTGGACACTCCAGGCGCATTTCAGCTGTCGTCGTCGTAGGCGGAGTCGGCATCGCCGTTATGGTCCGTATGAAGTCCAAGGACCATAACATCGTTGCCGCGCGCCGCATGCTCTATGTGCGAGTGAAAGCTTTCGAGGGTGAGCCGACGGTGGTGGCTCACTCTTGCGCGCGCAAGGAAAGAAGGCACGGAGGAAGCACGCTGTCTTCCGTCGCTCGCAAGGCACCAGGGGAAGGGGAGATAGCGAGGCGTTCTACTTCGGCGGAAACTGCGTATGGCGTGGTCACGCCGGCCCTATCTAGGGACAGAGTCTAGGTGCGTTGACGGCTTATAGCTTAGTATTCGCTGTGTTTGCGTTGCTTCATCGCCGCTCAGTTTGCGTTGAAGCGATAGGCAGCACGTAGATCACTGCGCTCGCTGCTCCTTCCGCATTTCCTCACGCCAGTGTTTGCATAGCGAGTGTCCGCGGTCATCGAGTGTGACACCATGCTTTGTTCGTAAGCGAATGTTTACAAGTTTGTACGGTCGATAAAACTAGCATCGTCACTTCTCAAGGTGTCTGCTAATTTGCTATAGCAACCAATGCTTCGCCTTTCGGGCGAAACTTCGACTTATTTTTTTTTGTGCGTCAACACTTCCTTCTGTCATGGCAATAAAAAATACTAAAAGCCTGGCACGTCGCTGGCTTTCCAATATTGTGAAACATTTCTAGAAGCCATTTTATTAGATAGTTCGCAGCTCTATATCATCGCTTTTATCTGTGTATCCTTCGCAGTTTAAAATTGACGTCTCTTCAAATTTGATTTAGGCCTGAGGAAACAGGAAAGTGTCTGCAATACCAGAAACTCGGGTCTCCATCTCCAGTTATGACTTTCTCCAACAGTCTTTGGGTGCTATTTCCTTTCCAAGGTCGCTCTTCACGAATTTCGGCACTGTGCTCACTTAATAGAAAGCTCAACTTCTTTTACGCGAAACAGGCCTATAGTTTCTCAATTGAAATCGTATCGCTCTGTGCGATGACATTCAGGCTGGTTGACAAGCATCCCCCGATAGTCGGACAACGATTTCCCAAAATCGCGGCAATAAAAACTTCGATTCGCCCATACTAGGTGCTTCAGCTCTTTCGAAAGACTAAAACACTGAAAGCAGTGCTCTTGTGTTTCAGTTTCATGTCCGAATGAGCAATGAAAACGACTTTCTGAGTTTTATTTCTATATCTATGTCAAAAGCTTTCCTTATGCTGACGAACTTCGCCCAGTGCTTTCTACGCGTGCTTAGTTCCACGCATAAAGCTCGATTATTCGACGCATTGATTGATTGATTGATTGATTGATTGATTGATTGATTGATTGATTGATTGATTGATTGATTGATTGATTGATTGATTGATTGATTGATTGATTGATTGATTGATTTACTTCGACGCCCCGCAGCAATATCCTGGTTCTAAGTGTCACCCTAGCGGAGAGAACTGTGACTGGGTTTTCACTACATGGAAATTTATAACGTGCACCCAAGCCTAAGTGCACAACTGTTCTGCCACGGCCGCTCAGTGCAAAAGCACAGGGTGCGGCCCACCGCGTCGCGCCTGAACGGTATCTCGGGCCTAGTTCTCCGCGCGCCCGCTGCGGCGCCACTGCTCGGGGACGGCTGCTGATAGAGAGCGCCTTCACAGCTGCGTCAGCACGCGCGATCTCCACTTCAATCAAGGCGTAAATAATGCGTTTTATATTTGTAAATTGCAGGTAAAATATTTAAGTCGTCGTTAGAAGTGCTGATTATGCCACAAACGCCAACAGATTGTCACAGGGGTGGAAATGTATTCTATATATAATACGCCTGAACGCTATCCGTGACGGTTGCCCGTACGATGCACGACCGGGTAACGCACTTCCATCGAGAGGTTCTGCTTGAAGCAATCTATCAGTAAATTTATTCACTTCTCGTGAACACGTGTATACGCTATGCAAGACGTTTACATAGAGAGAACTTGTACCGAGTTTCCCAAGTAATGCAAACTAACGTAGATGACATAAAAACGCTTATCATTGCAAATAATCATCAGTAGATGTTTCTTATCAAGGCGAAGCATATTGAGTGATGCTGGAGTTTATCTAAGGAGTGCGCCCTTTTTAACGTCTCCCTCATCCCCATCCTGCTTGGCATCAAAATCACCTCAGGCTCTGCTAAAAAAAAAAGAAATCTGGCTACATGCCGGGTGTCCACATTTAAGTCATTAATAGAAACAAACAATTCAATACAGGTGAAGTTGTCGGAAGTTTACAAGTGCAGCTGCAGCCAAGAAAAGTGCAAAAGATGCTTCAGCCAGCTGCTTGACACTTTTTTCATAAGCAAAGGAGAATATATGCGCTGGTATTCACAAACGGGGAACCTTCCTTGAGAGAGGTTTATGCGACAACCTCAAAAGTAGCTCCACTGTTGAATTAACATTCCTAGGCCAGTTGGCTAAGAGGGGCCGCAGCAACTTCCTCAAGAATATTTTGCAAGCTCCTCAGTGTGAGCATGGTCCTTTCTCCCACACATTAACTGCCGATACTGTGTTAAACGTGGAAGTAATGCTGATATCAACAGGTGGCACAGATTGCTGCTTTTTCGAATCTCATCTGTCTTCATGACCCGCTGAACAAAGATGTAAGTCAGCTGGCAAAGCTTAACTTCAATTTTAGGGTACGTCAAGCCTCCATTGTCCATATTTGCTATCACCCTGTAGAGTGGCCCGGCACTCCTTGGCGAGAGATATTTTTCAGCTTCTCGACGTTCCGAGTCTCAGGGGAACTCGTGATATTTCACATTCGGGTCCTTTTTGGCATTTGTGTCGCAGAGTGGCGCACAACAGTTGCGCGGCATCGCGCCACATGAACGAGGCTGGATACGGCACACACGCACACCGAAGAGCCTTAACCAAGTACAGCAAGCACAGGCAAACTTGTTCACACACACGCACGCGAAAAAGCACCATATGAATACATCTCGCACGAGGCAAACACGTTCTGACGCGAGAACCAACGCCCGTTTAGCCTCTGCGCGAAGTCGCGAAAGTATTCCCAAACAGTGGCGCCCTCACCAAGAAAGGCGGTCGCAACTGTAAATTCGGCCGAGACGCGCCCGCCTATTGTCCGCGGCGCGACGTTAGCTGGCCGCACCTTGCTTTGCATCGAGCGGCCGTGGTTCTGCATTCCACTCGCATCAAAATACAGCAGCTGGGGCCAGGCATCGCACCCACGACCACTTGGTCAGAAAAAGAAGGCCACAGCCGCAGATCCATCGCTGTGGGTACTTATACTTCGGCGATACAGTGACTCTGGCGGAAATACCAAATCCAGAAATTCGCCTATAATGCCCGCCTCCATAGAGAACAGAACGCGGGTAGCGTGCTACAAGTCTTTTTTTTTTTCGTTCTTGAAGAGCTCGGCTTTCGCTGAAAATTTATCTCGCCGCTCCATCACAGAAAGCCCAGCTTTACCATTCGTGCTTCGAAAAGCCGTGCACGCTTTTAGCGATGCGGAGACAGCCGGCTTCCGAGCCAATATCGGTGCTGGATGGAAGAGTCACGCGCGATAGGTGTGTCTTAAAAAGGAATCCTTCGCGTGTCAGGGGAGCAACTAAACACCGAAACGTCGATGGACACGTCTCGAAAGAAATGTTCCTCCTTGCGGTGCTGCCGCCGCCAGCAGCTGTCTCGGCATCGGTAAAATCAAGTCTGACGCCCAGAATAAAAGCCTTCGTTTCGCCGGTCACACAGGGCACATCCCCGAAATAAAAAAAGTAAACATTAGTACGACTTCAGTCTCCAGGGGAAAAAAAGAAAGTCATGTGTGCGTTTTGAAAACACCGCCCTCCGAGGAGGAATCGAAGGAAGGTGCTGAAGAGCGAAAGTTGTAAACATCGGGGACGGAAAGAGCTGAAGCGACGCGGGAGAACGCGAAAGGCACACTTGTCGCATTGTTTCCGATTTTTCCGTTAAAAGAAGAGCTTCATCTTGATACTAAATTTAGAAGAAAAATAAAGAACGGAGGAAGACGGCGAGACGGAAGCTTCAACTGTGATACCAGCCAGCCGAGTCAACGCTTTCTTTCCTGTATACCTTCTCCCTGTCTTCCTTTTCGTCTTTAGGCACCTTCGCATCCGCGTCGTTTTTTATCGCTGTCAACTTCGATGTTTCGAACGTGTGTAGTATGATGTTGGCAAGGGCAAGGAGACGCGGGTCGGAGGAGACGTTTGCTCTCATCTCTTCGAGCCGCTTCGACTTTTGTCTCTCCTGTTCAGCTTCCGATCGGTTCAACTCTTATGAAACTATCCCAGTGCTTTTATAACTAGGAATCACTGATTCAGTGCGTTTCTTCCAAACTTGGCGCTGTTTCGATATTGGAGAGTGTAGCGCTTATTGTCTTTTGGATCTCAATTGCGATGCGGTAGCTTTTTCCAGAAGCAGTCCTTCATTTTCCAACAGCACTTAATGGAGAGACCACCAGATGAATACCTGAAATAAAAAGACGACCATGCGTCACTTAGGTTCGGTCGTCTTATGGTTTTGTGTAGTGCTAATGGAAGATCAAAAGTAAGTTCGGTGGTGCACTGTACACAAGTGAATCCTTTCGAGATAGTGCAATCTTTCTGCAAAGACGAGAGCACTCGGGGGAACTCCATCGGGTGGCTCTTTCAACCCTAAGCTTTAACTCCACCCCGCTTGGCTACGGAGGAGTTGGCAGAACTGTCTCGCGAAAATTGCTATGCTTAATTATTTATTTACCCACGCACAATGTGATCACGTCGGTGCCTTAAGTGGTACCTTCCGAATATTGTACCAGTTCTGCCGTGTTCAGTGTGATTGAATTGTAAAATTATTCGCCCTTTTATTATTTTTTTACTTTCCAATAGTTTAACGCATCAGAACCAACTGGGTACTAACTAGTCTTTTGGTTAAAGTCATTTGGTTAAAGATGTGGAAGAACTAAATACTAGTTGTGTACACATGACGCAGTGTCACAGTCTGTTTACCAGGGCTTCGTGAGCTCTTAGAAACGCCCCATCTTTTCACCTTCAATGTGAAGTTATTGTTTTTTTTTTATTTGGCTGGTCTTCCGGCCTCACTCGTCTTAATCTGCAATATTTATCTGCAATCTGCAATAGTCGGTTGAAAAACATAAAAATATGACACTTGAGCTTGTATCCATTTCTCTAACGAATATTTATTAATCCCGATGACCAGCACTTTTACAGATACTTGTTTATTTACGACATAATATTCGGACTCCGTCTCCTGTAAGTAGGCATTCCCAAACTGTTCTAACGTCAGGAGAACACTGATTTTATAGAAGCAAGAATCATTGCTCTCTTGAGGCAGCTTCATAGAGTAGCTGTGCGCTCCCTTTTCATTGCCATCCATCCCCGTTTTTCTTTTTTTTTAATGCCGTGAAAGAAGTCTAGTACGCGCACCACGTAAAAGGTTTTTTTTTTTTGTTATTGGTTCAAAATAGTGAGAGAGTAAGAGTATAAAGGCACTGAGGTTGGCCAAAGTAACCGACCGGTCGGCTACTCTGCAGTGGGAGAAGGGTGAAAGGTAGAAAAGATGAGGAGAAACGAGAGAATGTAAGAACTTGTTGCCGTGAACGCAATGGAAGCTCCTGACAAAAGTTACAGTTTTTCATACTGTCCCGAAACTCTTCAAAGCTAGCTCGTAGTGTCTGTGCCTCGTATTGAAGTTTTGAACTTAAAGTTCCACTGCGCATTTATACCGCCTGCCATTTCGTGCCTACGTGCCCACGTCTGTTTATGATCGTAATTGATGAAAACAGTACATCGCTGAATTTATGCCAGCTTTGATTTTAGGCATCATCTCCTTGTTAGCTAGCTAACACGCCCTGTAAACAAATCAGTAATGCGAGTATGGAAAACTGCTCTGTCGAAGGGAAGCCATGCGGGTCGCAGCCTCTCAGGGAGCACCCGCATACACAGAGCTGCGTGAACTTGTCGTCGTTATCGATGGCGATCTGAGCTGCAGACATGAACTAATGTAGCGAGTCCGGCGTGTGTGTGTAATCCAACGTGTACCGCAATTGCAGCTCGATTAGTCATTTCAGCGTCATTAAGCCGCCCCGGCCACAGGCACGAGCACCCGTGTAAGATGGCTGCGAAGACGTCTTACGGATTATTTATCGAGTAAATACTGTCTTTAGATAAACCTTTGTCCCGTCAGAGGGACGATCGAGAACGACTCGCGGGAATATTGATCGGCACAGCCGTTTAAACAGTCCAGATGTATCGTAGGCCCTATGATAATGTGCGCTAAGCACAATTCCTGGAATGCCGTAAAGAGCTCTGTCTTTGTGCTATGCGATTTCTCTAGGACTTAGTTGTCGACTAGGCAGCCTGAATAGATGAGTAAGCGTGCAGTAACTGCGACGAATTAAGAATACGTGGTATTTCTTTATCTCTATCTCTCTCTATCTCTCTGTCTTTTCTTCTTCGTTTGTCCCACAGTCCATTTTCTTAAACAAGAACGTTTTCCTTTATCTTTTGGTATGTTTTCGCGTGTTACGTGTGCGTCCATTACCCAACACACCATATACAAGAATTTTTTTTATATTTTGGTGTCATTAAAAAACCAGGTTGATCTTTCTTCCTTTGCTTCTTTATTTGACGTTCTGCATTTGTTTGCCAACGTTGAAGATTGCGTGAGTTTTCGTTCTTGTGCTGATGACGTTCGTGCCACAAAACTGTCCGAAGTTCTGTTCCGCAATTCGTGAGCGCAATTTGCAAAAGCGTTCTTTTCATTTCGTCCCATTAGCATTATTGCTCTGCAAGCAAAACCCTCGCCAAACACTGTCACTCGTTCCAGTCAGTGCGTAGTGGGGCAATGATGCAACCAAGCGCAATTTGTCGTAAGCGCATCTAAGCTGACCCGACCGAGTGCTCGTTAAGTAGTCTGTTTGCGAAAGTCGTTCGCGCCAACAAAAAAGCGCACCCGTTCAGCAGGTCTGAAGGGGGAGAGGGTGCACGATACGTCCGCTCATCTGCATGTCTCGAAATGCTCTTTTGTCACAGAGAGATTCCACTGCATACTTGAACAGCCACTTATTGCACCAAGCAAACGCGCCGTTGCGGGGACCTCATTATGCAGCCGAGTGACACAAAAGCGCGCTGCCGCCTTGTTACGTAACATCGCCGCAGGCATACGTCTACAGTCTATCACTTATTCTTGCGTTTCGTACAGAACGGCTCCGCGATATAGGCGTAGGTGCTGCCGTTCCGTTATTGCCTCGCGTGTGTCTTCGGAAGTGTATAGCTTACGCGTGGGCTTCTCGGGAGCCGGTCGGGTCCCCCAGGGGTCGCCTACAGCCACTGACCACCTTTGTCTCGTCTTTCTCTCTAACAGACACGTGTCTAAACGTGCGCTGGCGTCGGCGAACATCACCTGCCTCCGACTTTCTTGTTCCTAATCATATTCCGGTGAAAGTGCCGTTGCGTCTCCAGCCGCTTGTCCTCCTTGCGAAAGAAGTAACACGTAAATGTGCAAGTGGGAGAGACGTGCGCAGAGAGAGCGAGGAGGGAGCACGGACGAGTGGTCATTGTTGACTTCGCCTAGAGTGCTCCGATACTCTGCGTCACTTTAAATGCGTGCAGCGTCGGATAGGCTGGAGGGTGCTCTGAGTCACATCGCGTCGCAGTAGGAGGTAGTGTGAAACATCCTCAAGTGCTCTAACTAAATGTATATTATCCTTCGCTCGTGTCCGAAACGCTTGATGATTCCATTTTATTGTCATAATGTACATTTTGCCGCGCCGTCTGTTTACCTGTTTTGAAAACAGACAATACAATGACTGGCTATTACTTGGTGGTGCCGCGTCTCTTAGCTTCGTGACGCTACACTGTTTTCTTTAAGTCATTCCAATAGTGTTCTTCTGAAAAACACACCTAACTAGTCAATTAATCTGTCTAGCTCATGGTTCACACTCTATATTCACGCGTACGCTTACTGCTTCGATCCCTCTACTAACGCAATGGCTTGCACAAACAGGATGCTGCGCAGTGCAACATGTCGCAATAACTAGTAAAATGCAAACACACAGAAAAAAAACATATATTTTCTCTGCGTATAGTATGGCTCACTCTTAGATGTAGCGCCTAATCGATATTCGCGCACTGTTTGCCAAGACTTGAGAAATATATTTTGTCAACAAATGTATGCCTCTACTGCGTCACTTTAGGCATTATTCCTATCAGTGAAGGTGAACAAAAAAAAAAGAAAGGCTGGTGTCAGGTTGGGCGTGAAGACTCATTAGATGTCTCCCCTCTTATATTTGACCCCACTGCACACTGGTCCGCGCTACACATTCGCTTTCCGTGATTGGCTAACGCGAGCTGTGACCTTCGTAGCGCTGCACTCATTCCGTGACGCAATGCGCGGACGAAGCGCTATTTGGCGCGGGCATTATTTATTGCGTTCCCGATGCGTGCTCGTCACGGCTCATCGTGTGTGTGCCCGCGAGTCGCCCCGTCATTGTCGTCGACGCCATCACTCTTTCAGGAGTGGAGCCGTCCCGCTGGCGCCGTTTTCGCAGCACTGGCCCAGTGGGACCGGAAGACGTCCGAGTGATAAATTAATCGCGCGCCCCGAAACTTCGATTGCCGCGCGACGCTTCCTGCTGTTCGCGAAACGGTTGAGAAATACTCCTGTCGCCGCTTCGTCCTCACCTACAGAATGGCAGTTTCTCGGCCTGTATTCACGGAGCGCGGGTCGCGTGCGAAAATCGATCGGTGCTCTGGCGCGGAGTTGAACCCTCATTGAGCTCTGTACTCGTGTTAGGACGTATCCGCACGAGCAATCTACGTTTTTCTCTTCTCCCAATCGTAAATCGCAAGCAGTTAGACTTCGAAAGCAGGCATTGTCCAAGCCGACTTTGTGCATCAAGTGCTCCTGTGAGACGAAAAATCGATAGTCTTATTGTCTCTGTCTTTTTTTTTTTTTTTTTATGGTGGCCGACAAAGACTCGGTTGGCATTACATCACGAAAGATATTTAAAAAAAAACATTTCATCCTTTGGTTTCTTTTAGATTATTTGCTTTTATCTAAAGTACTGGGATGGTAGGAAAATATGCGAAAAATACTTCGAAACGAACCAAAAGCAGGCACGTCAGACACTAATTGCATTTCTTCCATCGACGGAACCAACAAACCACGCTTCGGGTTCTATCTACATCGGTGTGTGTGTGTGTGTAACTATAGCAAACGTCGTCGAGAGACAATAGTGTCTGCAGCGGAGTCCTGCAGGGCGCCTCGTTTTGTGTTCTCAGGAGGTTAGCGTGCGCGGTCGTGGCGCCCCCAAACGACTGGGTAAACACTCGGCAAAGGGGTTCGAGCCACGCGGCTCGGTTGCTTTGTCTTGGGTGGCCTGCTTCGCGGACGTTCACGTTGTCTCCCTAAGTAGTGACGTGCAGCGTCGGGGAAGCTACAGACCTGGCTTTGCATATAAAAAGCCGCGTCATCACAAATGTTGTCGCAGCTAAGCAATCTTCGTGATTAGCAGGCGTTAACTTAGTTCAGGCCAATGACTATGCTAAATAATGTTCCACCGAGTGCATTGAGCCACTCCCGAACCTCTCTTGATTACTAACAGCGGTGTGATGGCGGCTCGTGATCAGACAATGTCAACCGCAGCTTCCGCATCGCTGCGCTCATCTCCGTCGACATTGCATAGGGCGAGCCCGTCGTTTACTCGGACCCGCACAAGTGTCGAGCCTTTCGTCTCGGCCGGCAGGGCGGCATAGGCCAGACAAGCATTATAACTTAGCGTAGGAGAGTTTGTTCTCGTGCAGTACAATATTTTGTTCCGCTCGGGACGGAAATGCTTGGTTAGGGTCATACACCACTCGTTTTTAACTGTTCAATGAAGGGAACCTTGATTTGCATTGAAATGCGAGTCATATTGATACGAATCTTTCACAGTTGACATATTGTAACGCAGCTCTCTCTCTTCGCAAAGCATAGTTTTGCAGTTGTGGTTTGATAGGGAGGCCAGAGAATCCCAGGAAATGACGGGAAGGGAGAAGCGGGAGCTGCAGACGTAAACAGGGAGCGGTTATTGATTCTCATGGAAATGGGAAAGCGTGGCCGAGACAATACTGGAGGCACGTCCTGACACCAAGTTGGAACCTGAGTAAAGTACGGCTAGCTGGTGGAAGGAGCTGGTCGTATACGTACATCGATAACGACAGAGCGGAGATGACAAAATAGAATGTGCTTGCCTTTTCCTTTCTTTTTCTTTTTTCTTTATGTATTGCTGAGAAAAGTGATGCTATTTTAGGGTCAAAAGGAGATCGATGTGCTTGTTTGGCAAGTCATAAGTGCGTCCTCGTGCAACACTACTCTTCTAGCGCACAAAAATTGATGCTTGCGAACTTCCTGCGTTGTGATTAATCAGCCACTATTTGTACAAATCCAGCGTCCTTAACAAGCATTCGCTAATCACTCCAAGAGAAGTTTTCGAATTGTATACCTTTGGCCTTGTAGTAATAAGATTGCTCAAGCAGCACAATGCCAATGGCTCCTGGCGTGGGACAAACGCCTTCTCGATGTCAAAATGGAGATTACGCTTCGTGCGTGCTTGCGTTTTTGTGTGCACGGACCACAGTAATCATTGGACGATACCCGCGCTTGAGTTACCACGTCCCACATCACGGTATCGCTGCCGCTGGGTGACATGTTTGCATCGGGCAGGGAGAGACGTGACATCGCTTGCGCTTTGATTGCATCTTGTCTAGACAGATGAATTCGGCTCCTGCGTACGACGTCTCTGACGACACCTCCATTGAAACTCGAGTCGGCCTTGTCGCGTTTCCCATTCGCTGATGAGAAAATGTCCACTGCGTAAGGATACTTCGCAAAGTTCTCCTCATCATTTTCTTTTTTTCATTTACCTTAGCGGGGAGCATCTTCATTTTTTTTCTTTCTTTATATTTACCATAGCTGGGAGAACAATATCAGGTTGTATTTGCTTGTCACATGGTTCTGATCTGTGGTAAAGCTGTCTAGAGGAGGAACAATGAGCAATCTCCACTTCACTGATTGCATAGATATCGCCATATCACAAAGATCGCGTATACACGAGCATTTCCTAATATAAATACATGTACGCAAAAAAAGGTAGGCTACAATGTCGACATTAGTGAAGAGAAATTTGGTGAGCGACATAAATTACGCAAATATTCAATGACCCAATCTTAGTTGGCTAAGAAGTGGTTGTTCCTACACTCTGCAAAACATGCGTGACGCAGTGCCATAGACGAACGAAAACCAAATTTTTATTTCAGTAGGCAAAATCAGAAGAATGCCTAAAGCAGAATGCGTACTATAGCGTAATTGACTTGAATTTCGACTTCTCCTTCAATAGCGTTCTTGTACTTTTTTTCTCTTTGTGTTTGATTTGTTGCTGTCGCACTTCATTTTGTTATTGCAGTACTAGCGAGTCAATGATGCATTAAGCAGTGAGGAATAAAAAATAAAGACAGTCCAGTACTCACCTTTGTGTCCCTCATTCTCTGACTGCGCAGGCAACGGCAGCTGTGACCAGGTGATCATGAGTAACAGCTCCAAGAACGGCACCATCACGAGCCCCAACTACCCGAACCCGTACCCGCCCAACACGCGCTGCAACTACCACTTCCAAGGGGAAGGCAAAGAGCGCGTCCAGATCAAGTTCACCGACTTTGACCTCTACATGCCTCACGAGGGCATCAAGGAGTGAGTCTGCTTTTCTTTTTTGCCTCTTTTTCCTCGCTTGCTACCCCGCTTAATACGCAACCTGCAGTAGTGCATGTTAGTGCACTACTGCTTCGTGGATTTGAATAAACGCTAACTTTGTTTTGTTCTTTCGTAGCCGCTTTAAAAGCAGCGATTCAATAAGCGTCTATGCAGGGCAAGACGCTATTACATGTCCATTGATTTCAATATGAAATATGCTTACTTCATCACGTTTTCACCAGCAGTGAACACGAGTTTTCCCGGTTTTGCATTAAGAATTCCGTGAAAAAGTCCAGATGCTTCACGCTGACGTCATTCACTCGTTTAGAACTTAAAGCCAGACAGAACAAGGGGGGAAGAACCTTAACATAATGCAATCGTTCTGAAGCGTGAGCAAGTTGATACATAGCTAAAATAAATGCAATGGCGTGATAAAAGAAACGACGACATCAAGACACACTGAATGTACAGGCACGCCACAAGCGCCAACGCTGTACTTACATCCCCGTTTGTGTTGTACATTCTGTATGCATCTATGCCGTCGTTATTTCTTTCTTTTCTCGCGCCCTTCCGTCTGTTATAACGTAGTGCGCTGGTTTTAGCCATCATATAGCTTAAATACCAGTGCCGTGTACCGAATTTCAAAAGCATTCAGTGATTCCTGTTATCACTCGAAGTCTCTCATGACACGAGAAAAAAACATTAATCGCAGCTTCACTCTAAACGACCGAAGCTTTCGCTTTTGCGCTGGCTGTACATGACAAATGCTCGCAAAAGCAAGAGTTATCCTTTACATATCGTTCGGCATGCGTCGCTTTTTTGTTGCTTTGATATTAGTTTAATGCACAAAAGCAGCCTACACTCGGGAGACCTGTCCGCGGACAGCGGACGTCTACGTCAGTCAGCCACAACAAGACACGCTCTTTCTGCGCTCGTACGTACATGCCGAGACTATTTGTCACGGACGTCCATTCGTCTTTCATTTAAATCACTACACTCTTTTGCCGCGCTGGTGCAACAGAGAAAAATTTCAAAGGAAAGAGGGGAAGGGAATGAAAAGGAGAAGGGGGGGGGGGGGGTGCAAGAACTGTCAGGGCGCTTTTTCATCGTCTCTGCTCTAAAGGAAGGGTGGCAGCGAAGTGCCAGACGTTGGTTCTGCTTGTTTCTGTTTCTTCCGGAGCGCAATTATTCATCCTCTGACGCACTCGTATTAACAAACTTGGCTCGTTATTTTTCTTTTATCTCTTGTTCACGTCGTTTTACGTGGTCCGTGGCCAACTATCTTTTATCGCTTGCTCTCCCGATAACAAATTGAGCCCGGTTACTCTCGAAGGGCACTCCCTCGAGAGCTCAAAGTGGACGCAGCAAAGAAAACACGACAAAATGAAACGCGTAGATATATTATATCACTGAGCGACCCCATAGGCCCACCGCGTCGTGCGCGTCGCATATAATCGAGCTGAAAGCCTGCAGGCTTTAAAGGATCTTCCGGTATATTCGTTCCGAGCGCAAGCGTTGGGCGCACAGTATGGTTCTATTCGGAAGAGTTCCCGTATTGTCTTACGCTTCCTTTTTTTTTCTTTTTTTTTTCTTTCTTGGTCCGCGCAACTCGTTTTTGTGTGAGCCTTTTTCTAGCCACCGCTTCGATGCATGTTTCTCTGTCGTGACCGACCTCCTCGACGCCGTGCTTTCAGAGGGAAGAGGTTAAAGCCGAGCTTTCAGGAGATTGTTTCAAACGACATTGACGAAGCAGTTTGGCTGCAGCATAGCTGCATATCGCTGATTATGGCGTCCCGCCTTCGACTTGTACTAGTGTTGGACGTGTCTCCTTGGCCTATGGACAAAACTCTCGATTTATTTTGTCTTTTGTTTCAATCTTCCTTCACTTAAGGTATGTTCATGTAACTTATGGCCAGTGGAGATGGCGAAAGAATACAAGGGCGCCTGCCGAGAAGGGTTTCGGCGTAATAAATGTGTCAGCACTAATTCAATTATATCACCAAATTTCATAACGTGAAAATGAGTGCTAGATTACCCGAAGCTACGCGTAGCTTTTTCTTTATCGTTTGCTTTTCGTTCACTTTTCCTGTATATCTTGCGGATCTCATCACTTGCTTTGTTTTCACTTGTTTTCACTTGCGATTTCACATATCGTCCCACGATATTTAGTTATCAATTGCGTATCCCGTATACTATATGGCTAATGAAATTTTTTTTCATGCTTCCATTTTCCCTATTGTTTCTTCATATTTCGTTGCGGTATATGTTCAAAATTCCAAAACTTGCCGCACATGGTTTCTTTTTTTTTTGTTAAGAAATTGCAACTTGGGGTCTTCCCCCCCCCCCCCCCCCCCAGTCTATGGTAACGATCTTATTTCATTTTTATTTCAACTTTCAACTTATTTCGCCTTTCACGATAGCGTTCGGCACCTCCAAACCATCGTTATCTCCGAAATACGCAGGTTTTCATGGCAGATGATAAAAGAGTAACAAAGGTTAATGATGTGAACGGACATAAAATGTGGCCCTGGTGGCTTATAAGTGTCATGCTATTCATTATTGTGCCCCCTGTAAAGCGTGCACCTTTGCATAAATTGCACAGTAACGGCAGAGCCCACTTTACAAAAGAGCAAGAGTTGGTTGTATGGTTTGAAATTAAGGGGCTGGTTGGCAAATAATCGCACACGAAAAAGCAGTACGATAAATAAAGTTTTCCGTATCTTAGGCAATGCACGCAATAGTCAATAAGTGCCCAGATTTGTTGTTCACCCATAACAGTAAAAGGACAAAAATGTCGTGCTAAGAGTGCCTAAATAGCGCTAATGTAACTATTCACTACTTTATTTTAGGTCGCAGAAACGAATAAGCTTCGAATAATTAACACCTTTTTCAGGAAGCGTAGCAACAGAAAGTGGCCCTGGAAAAGTTCTAATGGTGAAACAAGAAATCAAATTGACTTCGTACTTTCTGCTCATCCCAGCATAGTGCAGGATGTAGAAGTGATAAGCAGGGTAAAGTGCAGTGATCATAGGTTAGTGAGGGCTAGGATTCACCTCAATTTGAAGAGAGAAATAGCAAAATTGGTCAAGAAGAAACAGGTCAACCTCAGGCAGTGAGGGTAAAAGCAGACAAATTCAGGCTGGCACTTGCAAACACACACACACACACACAGAGAGAGAGAGAGAAAGCAAGGACAGGAAAGGCAGGGAGGTCAACCAGAAGAGCATCCGGTTTGCTACCCTACACTGGGGGTGGGGAAAAGGGGAATAGAAAGAGGAAAAGGGGAGAAAGTGAGCACTGAGCGTGTGTGGGCGGGACACTATGCGTAGGGACGCTACAAACGGTCTCTTAAGCCGGTGCACTTCAAGTATTGCGCTAATGCACGATTCGCTTTTCGTGCCAGTGATGGGTGTGGCCACGGTCCGAGTATTTTTGACTCGGTGAACGGTCTTAAGTCCAGTCGGTGTAAAGTTTCCCGCAAAGACAGGCGTTGTACATCGTAGCGGGGGCAGATACACAATAGGTGCTCGATGGTCTCCTCGCACCCACAGGAATCGGACATCGGGTTCTCGGCCATTTCCAAACGATAGCAGTATGAGTTCGTGAAAGCTGCCAGTTCCCTGGCAGCGTCCGACCTCACCAAAGGTATTGAACGCGTCTGAGTATCTTCGTGGGCAGACCGAGCAGCCTTGTCAGCTAGGTTGTTGCGGACGATGCCACAGTGAGCAGGAATCCATTGAAATAGGATGGTGTGCCCTCTTTACAGAGCATGGTGGTGCACTTCCATGATGTCAGATGTCATCTGCTCGTAAGTTCTGTGACGTAATGCAGACTTGATGCTGTGAAGGGCTGCCTTAGAGTCACAAAATACGACCGATTTCTCTGTTGGCTCTTCGCTGACGTACATCATCATCATCAAACAAATATGCAGCCTTAGAACAGAGACATGATGATGACATAGAGCTAATGAATGAAAGCGTAACTAGGCTGGCTTCAGAGGCAGCAATTGAATTGGGAGGCAAGGCACCAAGGCAACCAGTAGGCAAGCTCACCCAAGTAACAAAAGACCTAGTAAAGAAACGACAAAATATGAAAGTGTCCAACTCAAGATATAAGATCAAATTCGCGGAACTGTCAAAACTGATCAACAAGGCGAAAATAAGTGATATACGAAACTATAACGTGCGAAAGATTGAAGAAGCCGTAAAAAATGGACGCAGCCTGAAATCAATGAGAATGAAGCTTGACATAGAACAGACCAACATGTATGCACTAAAATATAAGGAGGGTAATACAACCAGCAATCTCGAAGATATAGTGAAAGCAGCGGAATAATTCTATACTGACCTGTACAGTACCCAGAGGAGTCAGGATACTTCAATTAGAAACAGTAATGAACAGGATACAGAAACTCCTCCTATAACTAGCGATGAAGTCAGAAGGGTCTTGCAAGACATGAAACGAGGAAGAGCGGCAGGAGAAGATGGAATAACGGTCGATTTAATCAAAGATGGAGGAGACATAATGCTTGGAAAACTGGGGGCTCTTTATACGAAGTGTCTATTGACTGCAAGGGTCCCATAAAACTGGACTAATGCAAACATTATACTAATCCACAAAAAGGGAGATGTTAAAGAATTGAAAAATTATTGGGCCATTAGCTTATTCTCCGTATTATATCAAATATTTAGCAAAATAATCTCTAATAGAATAAGGGCAACACTGGACTTTAGTCAACCAAGGGAACAGGCTGGCTTCGGGAAGGGATACTCTACAAGTGACCACATCCGTGTCATTAATCAGGTTATCGAGAAATCCGCAGAGTATAATAAGTCTCTCTATATGGCTTTCATAGATTACGAAAGGGCATTTGATTCAGTAGAGATACCAACAGTCATAGAGGCATTACGTAATCAAGGAGTACAGAACGCTTACGTAACTACCTTGGAAAATATCTACAGAAGTTCTACAGCTACCTTAATTCTACACAAGAAGAGCAGGAAGATACTTATTAAAAATGGGTCAGACAGGGAAACACAGTCTCTCCAATGCTCTCCAAGGAGGAGGAGGAGGATTTTACTTGTAATATAGAAAGCATGCAAATTAGGAACTGTCATTGTATTTTAACTATTCAAAACCTTATTTTCTTGCTTTCTAGCTTATACAGCCAGAAATGCATGCTTAGTCAGCCTGGAGGAGGCTTCTCGTCTACGTGATTAACCGCGTGCAATAAAGCAATTACAGCGGCTAAGCGGATTGTTGTAAGCCATGGCTATAAAAGCCACAATAGTCCGACCAAATTTGGCGTAGCCACGGCACATCATTAAAACTCAACTGAAGCTTCTAAGTATGCGTAAGTATACTCCACAATTTCAGTTGGCTCAACCATAAAATTTTAATTGGCCCACACCTAACTTCAAGTTGGCCCACCTCCAAATTTAAGTTGGCCCAACCCTAAATTTCGAGTTGGTGCAGGTCCAAATTGCAGTTGAGCCACCCCTTAATTTCAAGTAGGCCCACCCCCAAATTTCACTTGACCGACCCCAAGTTTCAAGTTTGTCCACCCCCAAATTTAAGCGTTTGGCAGGCATTCTCAGGTCATGAACAGCAGTTTGCGATTATCCCTCAAGAGAAAAGTGTATAATAGCTGTGTCTTACCAGTGCTCATGTAAGGGGCAGAAACCTGGAGGCTTACGAAAAGGGTTCTACTTAAATTGAGGACGACGCAACGAGCTATGGAAAGAAGAATGATAGGTGTAACGTTAAGGGATAAGAAACGAGCAGATTAGGTGAGGGAACAAACGAGAGTTAATGACATCTTAGTTGAAATCAAGAAAAAGAAATTGGCATGGGCAGGACATTTAATGAGGAGGGAAGATAACCGACGGTCATTAAAGGTTACGGACTGGATTCCAAGGGAAGGGAAGCGTAGCAGGGGGCGGCAGAAAGTTAGGTGGGCGGATGAGATTAAGAAGTTTGCAGGGACAACATGGCCACAATTAGTACATGACCGCGGTAGTTGGAGAAGTATGGGAGAGGCCTTTGCCCTGCAGTGGGCGTAACCAGCCTGATGATGATGATGAAATTTAAGCTGGGCCACGCCAAAATTTAAGTTCGCGCATGCCCAAATTTCAAGTTGGCCATCCCTAAATTTCAAGTTGACACTCCCCCCCCCCCCCCCCCCCCCCCCCCAATTTAACTTGGCCAACCCCCATATATCGAGTTGGCCCACCCCCAAATTTCAGTTGGCCAACCCCTACTGTAGGCTTCCCGACGCTCTTTTTATGGAGCCTTATGTATCCTTATGGGAATTTTCTCTGATGAGTATTATATATTTATTTGGTTTCGATTGTTCCGCAACGCCTATAAAGCTTCCACTCATTTACATTTACATCATCATAATGATTACATGTCCTAACTTCGCAAATTACGCATTTTTGTGCCGATACAAACCATTACACTTTTCGCGTGGCAGGCTGGGGTACTCGTCAAAAAACGCTTACGCATTAAAACACTTTGTACACGTGTCGTGTAGTTTCCACACAGCCCTAGCTCGCCCTTAGATCCGGCCAGCGTTGATTACACCTGGCCAACTTTCGTTCGGCTAAGCCCTGGAAGCCTAGAGGTCGCGAACCTTGCCGACGTTATTGCCCTGCCCCTCACGGCCGGAAGCACCACCCGCAGCAGGTCCGTTCCGAGCGGAGGCCTTGAAGTGGCGGCTGACCCAGGTTCCAGCCTCATCGATCGACCAGGTGAAACTGGGACACACGGCGGCGGAGAGGAACCTCGCTTTTCTTTGGGCCGCGCGGCCCATTTCTGCATTCGCGGCCAGGACCACTGTGTGGCCGCCGGGTGCGGTAATGCGTGCATATCAAGGCCAGGCTCCGCGAGCAGAGCTCCGTGCGTTAGACCCGCGCTTTCAAACGCCGAGGCGAATCCTACCTCCGAGCGTTCAAAGTCTAAGCGTCTGCTCAAGCTTTCTTTCTTTCTTTTTTGCTGGAAGGTGGGTTCCCTGATCCCCTTCCCACCCACCGAAGCCGCTTGCGGCAAAAAAAGAGGAAAATAAAGAAGAATGCTGACCTACTTTTGTGCCGTGTCTAGCATGTCTGGACCTTTAAGTGAATTTGTTCTGTCGGGGCAATTTTCCCTCACGGAGTTCTGCGCTTCGGTTACATAGGCTATATGTTCAGTAGGTAAATATTGTACGAGTTGTTATTGATTGATTGATTGATTGATTGATTGATTGATTGATTGATTGATTGATTGATTGATTGATTGATTGATTGATTGACTGACTGATTGATTGATTGATTGATTGATTGATTGATTGATTGATTGATTGATTGATTGATTGATTGATTGATTGATTGATTGATTGATTGATTGATTGATTGATTGATTGATTGATTGATTTTATCTCTTCCTTTCGCAAAGGGCTCCGAGTTTTCTGCCAATGAATAAACGAATAAACCATTCATTTGGTCAGGATGGCTCATACGCGGCTAGTCTGATACTTATTACGATTGCAGCAAAAAGTATACAGGCTGCATTAGCGTCCAAATGATTGGTTGAGTTTAGAGAAAGAGAGAAAAAACAGAAAAGGCGAGGGTCTTAGTCAGAAAACTGTCTGGTTGTCTTTTGATCAGATGGATTTCTCTGAAGTGCACCAAAAGCGCATCACACGACAGCCTTTTTTTTTTTATTCCGCTCAAGTTGAAAGCGGCCGGCCGTGGCCGGCTGTTGAACCCGCGACCAAACGCTAAGTAGCAGAACTTCATGTTCACTGAAACACCATGGCGGGTCGCGAATAATAAAGGAAGCGTGTTCAGTTTTCGAATAACTTGTTCACTGTCAATTTTAACGTTTCAGTTTCAGTTTACTTCTTTAATAAGGAGGAGATATACATGTTTACATAAGTATACAGAAGGAGGTCCCAGAGCATGTGGCTGAAAGGGGACCTCCTGTCAGAAAATATATACATTAAAGGAAATACAAGGCAAATTGTCGACACGTTGTCTGGTGCCTTGGAAAACAGAACACAGCTCAGGCCACGCTGTGCTTCCGAGATCTAGATGTCCGTGTGCATTCGGTCACCACTGACGCGTTTTATATTTCAGGAAACGGTTTATTACAACGCGCGTCTCTTTTCTTACGTGTATGCAAAGAGTTGCTGCAGTCACAGCACTTTAGTAGGTGCAGTTGGCAACAAAAGTTTATGGAACAGGGGTTCCACATGCAAGTGTGAATGTCCACTCTGTCGAGAAGATATGGCGATTAAATCTTTATTTAATAGATAACTGTGTAGGTCGCAAGTGCTGCTATGCTCTAAAACAGCTGTTTGGCAAATTTTCTGTCCCGTAAACTTGTCTGGTCAACTGTACTATATACGGCTCGCGTCGGATGCATAATTTACTAGGCGCAGCTCAATCGCCCATTTTCAAGAAACGCTGCAACTTCGTGGTCTATTATCATGTTCAGCGTAACGCAGCTTAAACGACGAGTAGTAAAGCCCATCCTTAATTAAAGCAGAATGCTGCGTCGTTATGGGCATTATGTTCTCGCTGCAGCGGAAAATTTATAATTCACCACAACGCAACGTGAAAATTGGTATACAATTCGCGAACATAATTTATGCAACAAACAGGGCAATTTCTCTCTCAGTTAAAACAAATACGAAACAGAGAGCTGGTCTGAATAACGTCACGTTCATCCCCTGCTGATAATCTACGGGGAATGCCGCTGGCACGCTATCACCCAATCACGCTGCATCACTGGCACGCGTCCTATAGCGAGAGCGTCGGTGTGTTTTAAGTCATCCCCGAAAACAAGTCGTTTCGAAGCCTGGTCACGTTCGCCGCTGGCAATTTCCTTTGAATCTCGAATGCGGCGCCAATACTTGCCCGACGACTCCCCACGGACGCGTAAATTATGACTCGCTGGGAGACGCGACTTTCCCTGCTGCCGGCGCCGCCTTTTTCTATTCCCACCCAGCTGCGTCCCTAATCTCGTGCCGGAGACGTGCTTACAGGGTTTTAAGGACGAGTTATAGAGGACGTATTGCGATTATCTTTTCGTTATGAAAACAAGCCGCTTGGCGAATCATCCGTGGCGGTTGTATCCTCGAAACAACGCGACGTGCTGAATGCGAAAGCGATTTGAGACGAAGACCAGCAACCTAACTAATCTTGCACATCTCTGTGTGCACCCAGAACCTAAGTACCACGCATGTGAGAGCTTATACGCGGCCTTGCTAAGAACTGTATACGTCGCTGTACGGTCCCTAGTGCGGACATAAAAAGGATGGAAGGAAATACAGACATGTTAACTAAACGTTGTTAAGCTTGCCGCCCTAGACGTGGGGAAGGGTAATGAGGGAGTAAAATATAGAGAGATAGAGTAAGAAAAGTCTTTAGGTAAATCACTCTATAAGGTGCAGTGTGCAGGGAACTCAAGACTGTCGCCTTAAGGTATTGAAGTATAGATCGTGTGGCTTTCTGGGCTCATGAGCTGCGAGACCGGGCTCACCTGTTCTTCGGCAAAAGGCTGATCGTCTAGTCTTAAGGATTGCTGTAGAGACTGGTTTTGTTATTTGAAGCGGGAAGAGTGGCAGAAGATGTGATTGGTAGTCTCCTCACATTTTCGCTGATCACACATGGGTGACTCGGACATTCCCAACGCGACACAAGCGATTCACAGCCAACACACTGGAGGGATTGCACTGGAGGACTGCGCCTCTGCGCAGCGTTATCACGTGGTATAGGCGAACTCTAATACCATGTTAATATACTGAAACAACACAGAGGGGAGGTCCACCTTGTGTGAAGCGGATCTACCAGATTAAGTAAAGGCGGCAGATGTCAATGGGTCACCTCACGTTGCGATAACAAGGATTGAGATGGAATGACATTGTAGGGAAAGAACGCTTCGCTTTAGAAATACGCAAGCCCAAACGCATTGTTGGAATCTAAATGACGGGAAGCCCGTCTGAGTTAGCGAGGTAGCAGCAGACACGACCACAGCCTCATCGTGCCTGTTAGTTGTCTGTGCCAAAATGACGAATGACATATATGACGCTTGTCGAGGAAACGATGTTGATGACAGATGTGTGCGCAGAGAAGTGGCGGCACATATCTGAACTCACTTAAGGCTTCCGTGGAATTTGTGTCACATTGGCATATGCCCATTTTGGTGGATTCACCACGAATGGGAACATACCCAGTGTACATTTCCAGTGGCCCAAGTTGTCTACTCGCCAAAGCAGCGGCAAGCAGCAAATTGTCTATTTGGGTGCACGCCCCGAGAGAGAGAGAGAGAGAGAGAGAAAGAGAGAGAGAGGTTAAAGACAAATTAAATGCAGGGAGGTTAACCAGGATTGAAGCCGGTTGGCTATCCTGCACTTAGAAAATAGGTAAGGATGAAAATACAAAGAGAAGGAGAGGAAGTCCGGTGTTGACGTCGCCGACGAAGTGATCGTTCTCTGCTATGTATCACAGACGGTCGCTCAGTCCGGTAGCCTTCAGAAATCGCAGAAGCGCTTTTGTGGCCTTCTGAAGCTGTGAAATGCGAGGCCATAGTCCCAATATGTTGTCCAACAAGGGCTGTCTTCCGTCTAGCAGGTTTGTAGCTGTGCGGAGGTCAAGTGTTTCATTTTCCAAGGACGGAAAGTGCTTCGTAGTCTCCTCGACGCCAAAGGCACTGGGGCACAAACGCAGTGGCGTGCCCATACTAGTGGCCCAACTTGCCTACTCGGAAAGAAGCGGCAGCCTGCACTTCAAAGTGAGGGAAGAAAACCCGCTTTTAAGAACGCAAGGCCTCTTGGAAAGAAGTGCGACTCACTTGCAACAGCAACTTCATGTTTTTCTTGCGCATGATATCCCTCACGCATTAGATCATGCTCATCAGTCGTCGCTTCAAGTGCACGTTGACGAACTCGCGCTAGCAAGCCGCAGATATTACTGCCAGCGTGTTTGGTCCAGCGCGCTAACGTGACGCCATCTAGCACGCGCTCCGCGAATTGTGACTGTTCCCTCCGAGATTTCGGTCCGCAGCTTTTGTCTCGGTTTCTGCTCATGTCGTTACTGTTGTTTTATACGTAGCTTGAGATTACAACACAAAACACGGTGCAATACAAACCACTGCAAACACCGAGGGTGGCTCGCTATCGTAAGCATAGTTATGCGTAGTTATAGATCCAGGAGGCACATAAAACATGATATGCCCCAAAAATGAGGTTTCGTAAACCAGTGCAAACATAATCGCGGACATGTACGCGAAATCCTAAGGACAATATTGTGCAGTGACTCGCATTCGTTTGTTTTGGTTCTTTTTTTTTCTTTCACTCCTCTAAGTGCGGGCGTATGTGTGCCCTAAAAATGTTCTTTTTGTTCTCGATCAGTATCTTTATTTTATTTTTATTTTCTTAAACGAAATTTATTTTTTGCCTATAAGTGAAATGTGAATAGGTGGAGGTGTACTCTCCATTAAGCCAACCTCTCCAGTTAAGCCCAATTTAAGCCTACATACCTGCTAAATATGTGTGCATGTGTAGCAATCGCACACAGCAAATCTTTCGCCTAACGCATAGCTGCTGTTAGCTTCGCGCATCATTGGAATGACTACGAAAATATCGTGCCTCCCACACTACCAGTGCAAACATACGGGGATCAAGAACACGAAGATCGAGCACTGCTTGCGCTTTATCCCCATGGGCGTCGTGTTCCACGTCGCTCTGTGTAATTGCCTTTGTTCCAAGCGAAGGAGAACCCGCGACTATAAATGACAGACGGGCGCCGACTCTCCTCTGGAGCAGTTCGTTTCATGCTTGGCACAGCATTCAGCCCACTGCTCCGCTGAGAATCAGCGCTGGTGGATCAGTCAGTCGTTGGATTCGTGCCACTCGCATACTCCCCCGTTCGCTGCGCCGTTTGAAACAACGGGACAGTGCCAGCAAGCGCGGATTTCAGTTTTCTCGTGTGAAATATCCAACCGAGCTTCGCAGTGAATACGAATAATACAAAAAGGAGGCTTTAAAGTACAGAAGAATGCTGTGTAAAAAAAGACAACAGCGCTATTTTCCTCTTTCATCTTCTCTCTGCTCTCGGATTGTATTTGTTAGAGCGCGAACTTTCATGTTGTACTGCGGAAAACGTATGTTTGTTTTTCTTTTGCTGTACAAATAAACTTCGAACCTAAACTTAACATTAAATGGCCGTGTTCTAGCTTTCTCTCTAAGTTTGCTTGAAGTTAATTCCTCCTCTCTTTTCGTTTCCGTCCTTACGGCTGACCCCGTAAACCTTCACGTTACCGCTGAAAGACCGCCTGCCGTTGTCCTCCGCGTCGCGGAATTCCCTTGTTCGTCAAATTACGCTAACGTTGAACGAGGGGAAACTAGAACGCCGGGCACCAATAAACGTTTATTCTGGCCGCCTACCCGCGCCGCTGCGACGGCTAGATACGCGTCCGGTGTAACGAGCACCTTACCCGCGCCGACACACCGGCAAAATCGCCCGCACATCGCCATGCCAGTGCCTCGACGTTACGCGTATACATTTATTCCCACGCGCGTAAAAGTGCTCTGTACAAGGGCGGGTCACCGAGATCGTACGCTGATAGGGGCCCTCGTTGAGAGCCACCGTGCCGCCTCGTCTGTTTCCACCGTACTTTCGGCCACCATGGGTGTTGTCTATGTCCTTCCTCTTGATGGAGGCATGCGGTGGCACTTTACTAGCATGCAGCATCATTGCCAGTGCTACAGTGTTACTCCCCGAAGGAATAGTACAGCTGCCTGGCACCGGCCAGAGGACGCTGCGAGGTTTCCACTGATCACCCAGCGTTGCCGACACGGGCCGCTGGGAACGCGAAGAAAATGAGGCGCCATTCCGAACGATAATGGCTGAAGTCTCTTCGCTCGTCCGAGCGTTACCCACCAAGCTTTGTCGAGCTGAAACTCACGGATGTTCCGATCTCGATCGCAAACATGTCTAGTCATATGCGGAGCCTGCTCACTTTCGACATTTTCGCATCTCTCGGACACGTTTGATGCGTTAGCCTTGCATCAGGTGACCGGAGCTGTCGAAGTGACTGTTTATCGCGTCCACCCCTTTTTGCTTCCGTGCACCGTTAACTAGGTCTTGTGTTTTAGCACTGCTGTAAACTCTGAAAACTTTCAGTGCGTGGTGCCTATAGGGACCAGGGATTCCGCGACAAAGGCGATTTTCTTCTCTGCCTATGAATGTGTCTTACAATTGAGGATTACAGTCAAAACTTTGCATTGTGAACTTTCAAGAGAACTGGCCGATTTCAGCTTGTGCGTCTGAATTAGGAAGAAATTAAGCTTTTTTCGCCGTGCCTGCGGTCGCCGCTCGATAGCAGAAGATAGAACTGTGTCTAACAGATAGCGGTGGACCACTGAAAGGCAAGGTTCAAGTACTGTTTAGAAGCAGCGATAACGACGACAGCCATGATAACGATGATAACGACGATGACGTCGCGACGAACGACGGTACGAAGACTCACGCGTGGCAGGCCAGGTATCGAATCCTGCGTGGATGGAGACGAATGGGTGACCAGCGCTGAAACTTTGCGTGCTAACAGTAGCCTCGTTGCCGTAACACAGAGCCTATCGTGTGCGGAGGAAAGCTTTCAGTAGCACATGCTGCTCTTTCGCCTCAGCAAGTTCACCGCTTATATTGTGGCACATATGTCTATCTCCTGACCTGACTGGGCACCAGCACGCTATAACGTAGGAGCGCATACGCTCCTCGCAGCGCGCATGTCCATGAACACACGTTGGCTGGCCGTATCGCGCTAAAGCGAGCGGTGATACAGGTGCGCGTCTGTTATCGTTAAATACGTCGTGCCATGTTTGCGGCTCTCCTACCGAACGGTGTCAGCATATTTCGGTTGGGCATTTAAAGCTGCCGTAGACACTCCTGGCCAGCGCTGGTTCGAATACACGTTTCTTTCTTTTTCTTTCTTTTTTTGAACCTTTCGTTGGTTAGAGAAACATGATAAACAGGAATCTAGTGCCTGTGACAAATTTCACAAAACTTGAATTATGCATAATGACACGTGTACTTATCTTTATCGGGCGACCACGTTTCGCCGCCTAACAAAGGTTATCGCGCAGCGCGGGACGCGCCTGCATGTATGCGAAGTTTCTGGAATGTTATCGATGGTTCCATCCACTGTCTGTGACCGAAACTTCTGTAATCTGATTGCATGTGTGCGCGACGCGAATAATGTAGAATTTTGTGGAAGGCGCGCGGGTCCCAGCGATTAGTCTGGAACATTCGACGATTGATGTATAAAAGCCGACGTGCTTGACCCGTTGGTCAGATTTTCGGCGATCGCCGACTGTGTTCGCCGCTCTCGTTGTGCTTTAAGTGTAGCCTGTTTTGTGGGCACAGGTTCGCCCAGTAAAAGCTAGTCTTGCCTTTCACAGTATTGCTACTGTGTTCTTTGACGTCACGACCACGTGACAATACTATGCTTAAGCGCTAGTGCTATAGAAGTAATTTTCAGCATTCATTTCTCTTTTCAAATAGAGCTCGAGTGAGTGAGTGAGTGAGTGAGTGAGTGAGTGAGTGAGTGAGTGAGTGAGTGAGTGAGTGAGTGAGTGAGTGAGTGAGTGAGTGAGTGAGTGAGTGAGTGAGTGAGTGAGTGAGTGAGTGAGTGAGTGAGTGAGTGAGTGAGTGAGCGAGCGAGTGAGGAAAAGTAGAAGGAGAAGTTGTAAAGGCAGGCCATGCAGAGTTACAAAATTTCGTTTTTTACCCCACACTCCGAGTGATGTAACAAAAATTGATAGGCGTAACATTAAGAGGAAAGAATACAGCGATGTAGATTATAGTGCCAATAAGGGTAGCCGATATTCTAGTTGAGATTAAGAGGGAATAATGGAGTTAGGCCGATCGTGTAATACAGGCAACCGTAGGTCCATCATCCTTACAGAATGGGTACTGGGGGAAGGCAAGCGCAGGTAGACAATTGCAGGTCACTAGAAATTAGGAAGTTTACAGACATAACATAGTGTCAACTAGCACGAGGCAGGACGAATAACAGGAGTGTTTTTAGCTGCAGGCGGACAAGCTGTGGACAATATCCACTTATTCGAATGACCTTCCTTGGCAGCAAAGTTTGTTAAACATTTACCTAAATGTTGTACTCATCCTTAGACTAACTGCGCGCAAGCGGGGTTTGTCGCAATTGCACTAAACCGCCGGCAAGCTCATTCGTGCTCGTAAAGGTGGGTGCCGAACAAAGGTCGCGTGTGCATAGGAGACAAGCGGGAGAACCGCCGTGACATCGGTGTCACTTCTTCGGCCTCCCTATATATAAGCTGCTTAGAAAACTGGCGCATTGTTCACATCGTTGTCCTGGCTGGAGCACGCCAGTTCTATCTTTCGTGTGCGCTGCACGGATTTGACGGGGAAATAGCGAAGGAACCCAGCCGTAAAATGTTTACGCGGCCGAGGCCACGGCACGGCACGTGTAGAGTCGCATCGCTGGATAGTGTCAGCTGGTGCGTTTTCATTTCTTCCTTCTTTTTTTTTGCTGTCTTAGTCTTCGTTCGTTGCTAGCTTATCAGTCTATGTCTATCAGTCTGGGCAGTGCCGCTTTGATAGAGTACAGGAACAACGAGCCGTAGGCGGGGTGGGGCATCTTTTTTCCTTCGCCACAGGTCACCTCTCGGTGTCATGTGGATGTTTGCCCAAAAATGGCGCATGCTGGCGTCCTTATCTGTTCGAGCCATGTGCTTGTCATTACGTTTACGAGTTTTCTGCGGGGAAAACCGAGGGCGTGTTTCCGTGTTTGCGCCATCGCGCCGTGGTGGGTGTTTTTGTCGACGGTGTATAACCAGTGTGACCCGTTGGGGGCGAAGAGCTCAGTTTGCGAAAAGCTATTTGCAAAGCTTTCGCCGCGTTGTCGTTTGAGGCCTTCAGCCGAGCACGCAACGCTGCGGGCTTTCTTCTCGCCGGGCCCATCGTCAGATGCCCGCATCTGGAGCAAACGGAAGTGCCGTGAACTGGTGTCTTACGAAGGATCGTAAAGTTCCGAATGTGGGATTTTCCTACGCCGAGCCAGTCCAAAATATGCGGCACCCATGTTAAAAATTTACTTTGGTTGGCGTAGTGCCCCGGGTTCTATCTGCCTTTTCACCACCATCTATTTTCATCATTAAGGCGTTCAAAATATCATCATATAGTTGTGGCACTCGGACACACGGGTGTCTAGGTGTTTGTGTGGGGATAGTGATTGATTGACTGATTGATTGAGTTAGTTAGTTAGTTAGTTAGTAAGTTAGTTAGTTCGTTAGTTAGTTAGTTAGTTAGTTAGTTAGTTAGTTAGTTAGTTAGTTAGTTAGTTAGTTAGTTAGTTAGTTAGTTGGTTAGTTGGTTAGTTGGTTAGTTAGTTAGTTAGTTAGTTAGTTAGTTAGTTAGTTAGTTAGTTAGTTAGTTAGTTAGTTAGTTAGTTAGTTAGTTAGTTAGTTAGTTAGTTAGTTAGTTAGTTAGTTAGTTAGTTAGTTAGTTAGTTAGTTAGTTAGTTAGTTAGAGTGCAGAATTCTACGTGACTCATTGCCCGTGGGAGTGGTGACAGAGCATTTATTACTGCGTCAGCTTTGATATCTTATCGATAAGACAAAACAAATTGTAATCCCTCGTATCACTGTAAGCTGAGATCAACGAGTAGCCTCTTCTTGCCCGTGGTGCATGTCGAGCAACTCTTATTTAATGACTACCGCTGCCGATACGATCAAAAACTGCCTCTCTAATTGCAGCTCACAATAACGAGCTGCTCTCTGCAAAAGACTTCCTACTTGTTCGTTTCGCTTCATTACAAATCTAAGTATAGCGAAGGCTCGTCATAGTTCCTCGTACACAACAAATCTTTCTGCCACGTCAGCGCTGGTATAAACATGCGATTAATGCTTTGGAGCACTGTCAACAAGCGTGCATATTGTCGGAACTTCGACTTCTTACTCGTCGCAGGAGCAAATTCCGCCTCGTCTCTGCTGCCTTCTGAGAATCATCATTATTTTCCCTGCACGTTTTATCGAGGGCCATAATGATCGACTGGAACGTCTTTCCTCCGACAGAGTTATTCGCCTGAGTAAAAAAAAAGGAAGAAGATTATTTCTACGCGAGTACTTTCGCTTCCACGTCGCCTAAATGCAGAACATACAACCATCATGTAACCGAGGTGTGCTTCGTCTGGGCTTTCTGATTCTGTTTTTCTTTGGTTCTGCGTGCTCGAAGTTATTCTCCGAGCTTGCGCCACGCATTCGCTGCAAGAGGACGGATGCATTGGCAGCCACCGAAAAAAACAAAACAAAGAAGGGCCAATCGTGGGAACCCAGTGCGATGCGTGCAGACCTTACTTCGCAGCTCCGGGGCGCCCAGGAAGTAAACACCGATGCGGCGAGGAACGTTCGCGGAAACGATGGAGGCTTTTTTGCTCGATTCTGTCTCGCGCAGAACAGCGCTTACGGGCGCTACGTGCAGGAAAGAAGATATGGAACTACGCGAAGCAGAACGGGGCGCATGGCAGAAGAAAACGAAACAGAAACGGCGGCTGCAGCCAATTTGCATGAGGCAGCGAAACGCGCACCGAGCCAAAGCGCCTGTCGGTCCGTCTGCCGCTTTGGAACAAGCTGCCGCATGCGTACGTATACAGTATAGACTCCGGCACAAACGGCGCCCGCGGAGGAACAGCCCGCTTCGCTGTGCGGCGTTCAAAGCGCGCTGATGGCTGAGCGATTGGGTCGGCCTCTTCTCCGAACACAAACAAACGCCCCACGCGCTCACGTGCGGACCCCGGGAACGTACGTACGCACGTATTGAAGCACGCACGCAAACGCTTATCCCAGCGGCGAGCATTCGTCCTGTGGGGTGGGGCGAAAGAGAGACAGGGAGAAGAAGAGATCCCAAGGCTCGCGGTTCCGGTTCGCTGCGGTGCCGGTGCGCGCTCGTCTATGTGCGCCGTTTACTCTCCATCTCGCGTGGCCCGCGGTGGCAGCTGCAGCACGGGATGGGGGTGGGGGGGAGGAGGGGGGGTGCGACCAGTTGCAACGCTGGGAAAGCGATGGGCAAATCGATCTGGATGGTGGTGGCTGCGAGGCGGTCCGCTTCAGATTCCTCGGATTTCTAAAGCCGCCGCACTCCCGAGTCCGCGCGGGCCGAAGTGTCGCAGAGCGCCTCGCGCGTGGACTTATATACGTTGAAACGGAACCCGCGCTCCCCGCCCCCGAATGCTTCTTGCGCTGCCGCGCCTCATATCGCCGTCAGTTGGGTGCATCGGTTTGCGCTAATCGGTGAGCGTGTCAAAAGGGCACGTGCCCTCTCCTTGTGTAGGGTACTGCGAGGCCGTCGTTTAGCAACAGAAATGTGCAATGCTACAATGGCATAACGCATTGATAATGAATGAAACTATGAGCACTCACACTTTGCTATACATTAGTTCTATCTATCTATCTATCTATCTATCTATCTATCTATCTATCTATCTATCTATCTATCTATCTATCTATCTATCTATCTATCTATCTATCTATCTATCTATCTATCTATCTATCTATCTATCTATCTATCTATCTATCTATCTCTCTCTCTCTCTCTCTCTCGGTCGCTCGCTCGCTCTGCTCATTTATTTATTTTTTTCTTGGGTCAATGTATGCAATGATGCGTTAGTCGACAATTCAGATTCGTTGGCTGCTGACTCAGCTTTCAACAGTCGCGCTCGAAACTGATTTGCGCTTTCGAGATATTTCATCCAAGAAAAGGATTCGTCCACGCCGTTTCCAACCTCCTCCTTTGTAGCGCGAAGTTAGCTCGGGCGACGTGGAAGAAGAATGCGCTCATTAACTGAACAACTCAGCGCGACGACGTCGCGCAAGTCCGACTGCGCGCACTCTCCAGCGGCGCAGTTTAGCGCAGCCGCCGCACAGAATTAACTGGGCTACCTCGCTCGCGAATGAAGCTAGACATTTCTTCCTGTTCTTAGAAAGAACTGGTCTCGGTATGCAGTCGCGCGCACTCAGCGCTGCACATTTTGGTTGAGCGCCGAGACAAAGGGGGCGCAGGAGTCGGGAAGTGGGGGGCCCCCGGGGTGGTGAAGGGGGCAGAGAGGCGGTGCACGCAGATGAAACGAATCTGCATGCAAACACGCTTTCGAGGCTAAAGTGGCGACAATGGTAACGGCAGGGAGGAGTTTGCCGCTACGCAGCGCGTCCCGTTTCCAGCTGGGTTGACCGGCGGGACTCCGGGGGATCGGGTTTCGGCGAGCGCATTAGCCGACTTACGCGCCATCCGAGACGGGAAAGCGTCGGCGGCGGCCTGCCCCTTCCGCTCGCCTTGGTTGCTTTCGGCCAACGCTCTGCTGCCGTGTGCGCCTGGAGGCCTGCATGCATTAGCGCCGCCGCCATCCAGCGCCGGAAAGGAGGAACGGCGAGCACGCGCTAACTTTCGACTTCGTGGAGACGCGTCAGCTTGTTGCGAAATTACTAGGCGATTTCTCTGACCCCCCCCCCCCCTCCCCCTTTCTCTCGTCCCGATGACAGCGCGCTCTCTCTCACGCTGTCGTTGCTTCTGAGATCCAATCTGATTTGTGTACCCGGCGGAACTTCTGGGTGGAACTCTCGGCGTCTAATTAATACCTCTGGCCGTCCCCCGAAATCGGCCAGGTGGAGTCATGATTAAACGAGGGCAAGGCGCGAGGGACCGGGCCCCACCAATTTTCGAGATTCACAGCCAGTGCGGCAGAGCATCGGAATATTGCCGGCGCTGCTCAAAGTCGAGTCGCTACCCAATAAGCTTTGTTAGACGTTCCCTGAAATTTTCGCACTCCCTCGAGTACTAGAACTGCCTATGAGAGTTATGAGAACGTTGAACGTGTGTCCTCCCATTGGGAGAACCTTACTCGAACTACTACCAGTTATTCGGTGAGCAACTAGCGTTAGAGTAGGTGGGACTGTTAAGAGCACTTTTTATGATTGACTGCTTTATTTTTTGTTCTTTATTCCCGTGTGGGGAAAATGCTGTGTCTTCTGTGTTTCGACTCGCAGGTGAGCAAACTTCGCAGGAGACGCACGCTTGCTTGTTGCTACGTAAAATTAAAACTTCTAACTTTGCAAAGTTGGTTCTTTTTTAATCTCCTTTAAAACACCCGCCTGCTTCTTTTTCGTTTTCTTCATTCTCTGTGACAGAGCTGCTGGGCAAGCGTGTGCAAGTTTAGTAGTGCTAATTCTTAGAAGCTTGCTTTTCTGTTAAGCGCCTGCTTTTGAGGAGAAGCGCACTTTACAAACTGAAAACCAATATTGATTTATTGATTCATGCGGGTAACTTCTCTCAATGGTGCCGGACGCGTTGTTTTCACAAACTACTTAGCGTCTGTAGAAAGCAGTGAACGTGTGCTGAAATTTTTGCGTGTCTTTTGCTTAGATAATTGTGAATTCTAGCGTAGCCAGACAAACAACCGCAAAAATATAAGCCTCCAAGATTACTAACCAGCAAACTCGCTTCCATTTCTAAGTAAACAAAGGCAAGAAACCAAGAAATAATGTGGTCGTAGGCAGAAGAAAAGAAGAGAGCCGTTTGTGGCAGATTCTAGTTCCGTATCTTCTCTAGTGGTTGAGGCGGACGATTGAAGACTGCGCAGGGCAACATAAATTAACGAAAGTTACAACGGCGCAAGCACCAACCACTAAGTACTTAGCAATGAGTGCAGCAGTGGACTTTCAACCTAAGTCAGTACTGACATGACACTACACTGTTATTAAATATGTATATAATAAACATGTAACAGGTTCGAAAATAAGTCAATCATTCAAATAACTTTACTGAGTGCCCTGCGATTTCGCGGGGTGGGCCTAGACCCCACCTAGGTTTGGGCCAAGGATTGATGGCCTTAGGCGGCTTCCTCGGCTCGTTGAATGGCCTAGAGTTGGGGCTGCAGGTCCGTGCTGAGCAGCGCAGACTCCCATCGCGCGCGGAGGCTGTCGCTGTTTGAGGCTTCGTCACCTTTATTATGTATTATACGCGTACATTCCCGTAGGATATCCAGGAGTGCAGATTTCTGGGCTAGTCGGTTCGTTGCATCAATTGAAGTCATAGCTCTGGATTGACGCGGACAAGAAAGACGGCAGGACGTGCGCTAGGATCGCCATCACATACAAAAGGTCCTATGGTCTTTCTTGTCGGTGTCAACCCAGTGCTTTGACTTCAATTGATCCATGGATATATCGCTCTAGAGTTGCTCTAGAGTCGCAATGTCTGCACTTGTCAGTCGTGTATAAATCTGGGTGTATTAGGTGCATGATTTCTGGAGTGGGGTAGGATCTGGTTTGTAAATGTCGCCATTCGACGGATATATATATTTTTTTTTAATTTCGGGTACGGCGGCGGGAATGTGCACCTCTGAAATCTATGTTGCTGTGTAATTCCGTGAAATCTGGTCATTCGATCTTCCACTCCCGCTAATCGGTAATTGGTGAGGCGAGGCTAACCGAGGCTCGGTCCGTAAGCTTCACGGATTAAATGTCCACACATCCTTCTGGAGATCGCCCGGCTTCTTCAAGCTGCAAAGAAGCAGTTGTCACAAGGTTGTAGTTTTGTTGTCATCGGTCATTTAGTCGGCATTGTTCCGTTACAGGCAGTGTTGTAACCAACGCTGATGATGCTTTTTCCGCTAGAGCAAACAAAATCCAAGAAAGAAGCTCAATGAATTGCACTGTTGCTCCTGCTAATAAGAAATAAGAGAAATTGACAGCGTTTAAGCCGCAATGTTGCAAAAAGGGTTACGAGAGGCGCGGGTTATGAAAAATTCCGGATTCATCTTGACCATCTGGAGTTCTTTAACACGCACCGAAAGAGTAGTAAACGAGATATATTCCATTATACGCGGATAGGAATGTGGTCGCAGCTGCCGCGATTCGAACCAGCTACCTTGAGCTCAGCGGCATTACGCGTCGCCCACTAAGCTTCCGCAGGAAGTGTGAATTCGGAGGGTATGCGTGGCTCACGCGCAATCTTGGCTCTCGTACTTACGACTTTCGCCAGCGTTGATCACAGTTCAGGGTTTTGTCAGATCCCGTGACAGCGTAGTGCGACGTAGAAAAAATGAAAAAAATTACGCTCCAACTTCTAGCGTGGTTATGCAACACGTCTGTCGAGTGCCTGGATCACGACCCTTCGGAGTTCTGCCAAGTCCCGTGGCAGCCCATTATGATCCTAACATCGTCATCATCACAAACGCGCACACACACACAAACACACACACACACGCACGTACACACGGTTACACGTTTCCGTGAACAGGTTACCATTGTTAAACGTTATCTTTATTATCTTATCCTTAATTTTTTTTTTTTTGACGAAATGCCGCGCGGTTCTCAGATATTGCCCCGGATCTCTCTCAGTGCCGCACTTTTTCTTTGTAGTGCTGCGAGGGGTGCACAATGCTGCCTATTCATTCTTGCAGGCTCCAGTGCTATTTTCAATCTCAGATAACAACAAAAGAAAGGAAACGGAGGAAATACGTATCGGCAGAGAATTCTTGAGCGCGTGTCCTATCCGGCACCTGAGTGCGCGGACACTTTGGCAGCTGTGTACATTGAGTTTACAAAGAAGAAGGTATAAAAAAAAACAAATTTCCCGAAGTCTTGTCTCCCAACCTCCAATAACGCTGTGTCGCGGATTGTTTGTCCAGTTATACAACGGCCGCAGGCGTCGTTTGAAGAAAGATTGATCATCCGAAAAATATATATATCTTTAAAAACAAAAATCACTGAAACTTTCTAGTTTCTTTTTCTTTTATTTTCCCCCGAAAACCTGGCTGTTGTTCTCTGTTTAGACCGGGCGACCTAATCTTTCACACCGGAGTGGCTCGGTTCCTAAAAGTTCGCTCTAAAGAGCGCTTCGCTCAATGCTGGGATTGGTCACCAAGCGACAGCCACTTTGAACGATCCGAGCGCACTGCAAAGCTTCTTTTCTCGCCCGCATCTGCGCTGTGTGCCGAAACTTTTGGGGCGCCTCTCCCCAGCACAGCGCCATTGATCCTCGTCTATCGCTGACAATGAGCTTCTTTTACCGCGGAAAGGTGGCATCCTCACAGTGGCGCTGGAGAAACAATGGCGCACGGATTGGTCGCAAGAATGCCGCTTGAACGGACGTCCTTCTTGTTGGGATGCTTTCATTGTTTTTCAGTGAGGCCCAGCCGTCTTCCTGTTAAGAATGCTTAGAATGTTGAATGTTAACTATGCTTAAATTTGTAGTTATCGAGATGTGTGCCTGGTGTTTCATTTTTAAGGGTTTTTCCAATCTTAGGCACTTTTTATAGAAAACATTGAGAGCTTAACTCGAAAGTTTACAGGTCAATCATTCTAAAATTATATACAGGGCGTTTCATGTAACTTGAACCAAGAATTTTAGAAAAGTTATTAACCTCAGCATAATGAAACCAACAGCATATGATCTGCCGTCATGTGGTGCCTTTAGAATATTTCTTTATAACCTGCTTAATTAGTTAATTAACTAACATGAATTATACAATATTTTGAATGTTCACGTTAGGGCCAAGTGCGTTTCGTTGGTTTATAGATGGGGTTCAGAAACGGCTGATGCAATATTTTTTTTTTTTTTTGCAACAATAATGTTACGTTGCGATTTTTTCGGCCTTTAAAGAAGGCCGAAAGAAAGGCCTCGGAGTACGAAATAAAACCATGTGATTGCGCTCGTGCGCTATCGCATTCCAGCGCTCTCAAGCGTGCGTCGAGCCTATCGCTTATCAGCGACGACGGCGCTTCCTTTCCGTATGTCACCGTCAAAGATGGTGACGCACTCTGAAGCCGAGGCCTAGAGCCGCGGCCGCTCACTTAGCCACGGTCCGTGTGCACACTTCTTACGCACGAAGCGCGGTAGACAGCGCTGCAATACGATAGAGCATGAGCGCAGTCACGTGGTTTTGCTGCACATTTCGCGGGCTTCCTTTAAACGCCGAAAAAATCGCGACGCAGCAGGTACGTTACCAAAAAAAAAAAAAAAAAAAAAAGAGGCCGCTCGTTTCTGAATTCCCTCTACAACGCAACGAAACGTACCTGGGCCTAAAGTGAGTATTACATATTTTTCATAATTTATCGCAGGTAATTAACTAATTAATTAAGCGGAACATAAAAAAACACTCTATGGACCACCACATGACGCCAAACCATATGCCACTGGTTTCGTTCACCTGCGGCTAACCACGTTTTTCTAAAATCCTTTGTGCTCGTTGCGTGAAACACACTGTATGTCCAAGAATCCTTAAACTTACATTCCTTCTAGCGTATGTAGTGGGCAACGTTGATGTATCTTGCATTGTCGTGAGCTAAGAATTTTGAATATCTCGACTTTCATCAGAGTAAAGTAACGATATTCTGTAAGGTATAAACTAACGCATCAAACCTGTCCGATGTATACAGCTTACGCAATTCAACTGCTTGTCCGTGTATCGAAATTATGGCGTTGTAGTTGCATACCTTTTCTTTACTTGCCATTTTTGCTCATTTAGCTTAATACTCAGAGCCTAACTCAACGGTCTGCTCCCTAAAGTCACTGGAACTCAAATTTCACCTTTAAGTTCGACATATCGCATTAAAACATTTTAGTGGTTACCTACTAAAATAATCTTTGCATTTTACGTAAATGTGAGCACGTAAACCGGAGCTGGACTCGGACAAAAGCTTCCTCTTAAATGTGTTTTCGAAGTGTAAAAAGCTAAAACGCATTGTAGGCTCATTTCTTTCCAGCCTTTGTTTTCCACTAGCTTCGAATTTCTGTCTGCTCGGATGTTACAACACTCCCATCTTCCGTGCATGTCTGTATTTCTTCCGTCTTATATAAACCGACAAGGGCTCGTAACGGTAGCGTGCTTTTGAAGCGTCCTGGAAAAACGAGCAACGATGAAACGCGGTGATAGACAAAAAAAAAATTTTGCGGAACTTACGTAAAGCTAATCTTCCAGGCCTCGTGCGATCAGCCTATTCTTTCCGGACTAAACCGCGGCAGCTTGTTTCGACATTTCTCGAGCATTGTAAGCGCAGACAAATGTCTGGAAAAGGCTCGAGTGGTTTTAGAATTCAAAAAGACCGGCGGCTTTCCAAATCCACCCTTACGACGACTGGTTACGCAAGTGGCCAGAATGGCTTTTTCCGAGCGCGTGAAATGAAAAAAACATCTTCGGCATCCAACTGAAGGTACTTGCATACGCAAAGCTCGCCTTCAGATTCAGTACAATATGTTTGAATGCAGATTATGTAAACGCAATGTCTACGGAAAACCTGTATTTTTTGCAAATCGGTAGAGCACACGCAAAGAAAGCAAATAGCTGTGTTGGCATTTCTTCTTTTCGCTTTGACGCCACATTTCTAATCACTCTTCAACGCTTTGACCACAATGTTTGCAAAGCGTCTTTCGAAAACGTTAAAGCGCCTATTTGTCTCGATCTCCGAGGAAAAGAAAAGTTCTGTCAACTTTCTTTTTGTCAGCACGGAGGGTGACGACAAAGCCGCCGGAAAATCCGGACTTGATGCATTGCAGCCTGACAAAAGAAGTGCGATATATTAAACGAAAAAAAAAAGAAATTCAAGTCATCACGATTTGGGAAAGCTCTTTTTGATACTTTCCCATAGATGGAGTTTACAGAGTTGCGTTATCAGTTTACTGTGCTCAGTACCGAAACCGTAATGAATAAATATATTGTTATGAAGAAGAAGTGCCGGTTAGCCCGGCGCATTTCCAGCGTATGAAGCGCAACGAAAAAGTGCCGGTTAGTCAGGCTCATCACCAGCGCTTTACGCACGGGGCCTTTCTGACTGTTCACAGGTTTTTGACTACCTCACCGATTTCGACCTCTCACTTCTTGCGTACCCTGTCAATAAACACCTTGACAATATTAAATTATCAATTGATTATTTATTTATTTATTTATTTTATTTTTTATTTAACGCTTATTGTCAATCTCTCATGTGATTATAACATGAAGCGAACAATAAAGTGAATAAGAATAATGCAACGTATAATTAAAAGGCTGTTAATGTAAATGTATCGCTAGGCCAGAATGAAAGAACTAAATTCACTATCAGAGATCCAAGATATGGCTATGACATACGGTTGGAAAGTTAGAATTTAATGTTTAATAGAAATAACAAACCAATTATATAACAAAATTACCACAACAAACCAAATAAAATAGCTAAAGACGAAGCTTCAACTTCGTTTTTATTAACTAAGTTTTATCATTGTTGGGAAAGAAATAAGGCACAAACTGACGTAGAATTCACAGGCGTCACCAAAATAACTAAATTAAAACCTTTTCCTTTCACTTTAATGGGTTCATCGATTGTCTGATGATAAAGAAAGAGAGAGAGAGAGAGTAAAGTTTATTTATTCGCGTACAGCGAACATCATCAATTTCCTGACCGGCTCCACTGAGCAGCTGCCTCACGGACAAAGCTAGGAACCGAGATCCACTTTCCCTGTTCATATACTGGTAAAACTAATAATGAATTTCATTAGACCTAAGTGCATTAAGCCTAATGAGAGGATTCGTGTGCCTTACTTGTATATCAATAGAAAAATTGCAGTCTGCCCAAAGCTTTAAAGCATCCTATCAGCGTAAGACATACAATGGCTGCACGAAGAAGACAAGTTCTTTTTCTACCATTGTAACCTTTCTTTTTTTACGCTTTTATTAGGTGTCATTTAGCATCATTCCAGCAGCAAGATTTAGATGTCAGTTCATGGCTCTGACTGTTGATGCGCTGGTAAGAACACCATTTTTCTCATTTTTGTTTCTTCTTTATTTATGCATAGCGGAAGCCTATAGCTTTGTAGATATAATTGTCTGCTAGCAAACTAAGGCTCACTATCACAATTTCATAATTTCGTGCGTTCTAGTGCTATGACATGCGTAAGCGAGGTGCATCCTTTAGCGCAGCCGAAAAGTCTTTCATCGAAGCTTATTGACTTGCAGCCAACTGTGCCGGAAAGTATTCTTCATCGTTCGAGCCTGTAATGCTGCTCCACGGTCGTGGAACAGCGTAAAAGGCTCAACATCATAAAAAGAATTTGCCTCTAGAAATGCGCTCGCTGGATGGACAGCGCGTTTTGCAATTCCAACGAGTTCCAACGTCATTTTTTTCTTTCGTCTGAGTGGTCGACGTTGCGAAATCACTGAAAATGTCAAGTCTGTACTCAAACTCTTCGAAGAGTACGGTGTCAGCACCGTCGACTCCTCTTCGGAAACCCAGGCCTCTTTCTTTTCTTCCTTTCATTTTTCTCTCTCTCTCTCTCTCGTAGCAAACGCGCCGAAAAGCAATTTTTAAACGCGCTGTCGTCAGCAAGATGGCTCTATTGGACGCAATAACGTTGGTTTGGACTCCACCTCCTCAAAAGTGGGCAGCCCAGAGTCGGAGTTACGATTACTGCAGCGGCGTTCGGAACGACGCGCGACAGGAAATAATGCCGAGTTTCTCGCGACTCCCGCAGTTTGTTTTCCTAGATCGACGTGTGCGCAAAAAGAATTTAGCCTCTCGGCGATAACAACAACTCCCAACAAAGTGACTGCCTTCAAGCGAATTTATCGTGCTTGGCCTGTGCTGTTGAACAACAGCGCTAATCATCGCCTGCTCCCGCTCCACGCTAGTACGAACTGCATTCAAACAAACTCTGGGGTTTGAGGTCCCGAAGTAGGAACAGCGAGTTACGAGAGAGGCCGTAGTGGAAGACTGCGAATTAATTTTCGCCGTCAAGGCTTCTCCAACGTGCTCCTAAATTTGAGTGCACGTATTACCCAGTTTTGGGTACAATCAGCGTGTTACGTCATTCGCTGAGCTAGGACCGGATCCCCATGTTCATCTCACGGTGTGACCTGACTCTTTATTCCTTTTTTTTTCTACGTGACATTTATTTACTGGTCTTGTGCTACACTCTACGCTCCTTCTGAGATTTGCGAGCTCTTTGCTTTCTCTTGGACGTGTCAGCTCAACCCAGGGCTCACGCTTTCGCGTATTTGTTTCACGTGGCAAGATATAGTTGGATATAGTTGGCAAGATATAGCTGTTTACGAGCGCCGCCGTTTCCGTATCATTGCAAAATAGAAAATGGGTCGAGAAAAATGAAAACCGAATTTGCGCTATTTCAATGAGTGTGTCCTCAGGTCCCTTCACGCAGCCCTTGGTAAGTTCACTGTGAAACTTCGCAACTCCATCCCCTCTGTTGTGGATGTAATAGCGATGCAGTGGACTGCGGGACGTAGCATCATCGCTTTTCTAATTAGATGACGTCAAATTTGGTATAATGTAAGAATTCTTTCCGTTCGGATTCTGTTACATCTGTCGCCCCCACGACTGGCTCATTTGGGCGTTATCGAATAGGCGGAGCACCGTCCCGAGCACAAACAAAGCACTCAGAAGAAAGGTTATTGCCATAGAACTGTAACATCATCCCAGCTTAGGCGTAGCAACTATTCTGCGCTGTATAGGGTATTAGCGTTGAACCGAATATACATCTTCATTCTTACGTCAAACTTGATCGACGTTCTCCTTTTCATCTGTTTCATGGGGGCACTGGACTAAGAGCCCATTCCCAATCATACAAATGGGAAACAAAGTCTCTCTCTCTCTCTCTCTCCCATGCATCTGCCTGCCACATTTTTATCTCTACGAGTTTCATTCTACATAGCGCGTCGTCATTTTTCTACCGCGTTGCCTCTTTTGCATATAGACACGTTTTCAAAATTTATGTTCCATATGTGAGTTCTCCGCGAACGCTTTTGGTCAGTCTGTGTGACATGGACGAAAAGTCTGTGTCAGACGGACTGACCGAAAGCGAAGCCGAACTTCCGAAACGCCTCGGTGACTCGCATTTCCATCGACTACCTCGGGCGGCTGTCGCGAAGCTAAAACACAAATAGGGCAAGTCGACCTCCCCAGAAGTGCGAGCTACTGCTTCAGTAGCCGTGGCACTTTGAACGTAAAGCTCGCGGTTTTGCTTTTTCTTTTTTTTCATACCGTTCCTTACGTACATATGGACGTCGTATATAACCGTCGTTTCAAAGTGAGATCAAGGTCCATCCTTGCTCCTTACTTGTCACTCGGGCTGCCAAAATATATTCAGTTCTAACGCACTTTCTAGGACTCGAAAATATATACTGTCGATACGGAAATATTTTAATGTAAGCGGGAAATCGTTTCCCGTTGCAGAGGTGTAAATGCCGCAAGGTTTATTTAGTGGATAGCTGCCTTCGGGTGGAACTTTTAGTGTAACATCAGGCAAAAGCTGGAAACTGCATCTCCTGCGTGGCCGTTCGTCTTTGCGCCTGCAGCGTTGTTCGGCCACCTCATCTTACCTCCTTCACCCTTGCCATGTGTTCAATACGTGGTGTCCAAATGTATGCCCAGCGACCATTGCCTATGAGCAGCATAAACAAATCTTGGAGGCTATGCATTTGCAGGCATAACCCGAAATAGGTTTGTCCACCTGGTAGATAGGTAGGAAAGAGAGAGAGCAGGAATGTCAACTAGAAATGCGTCTGGCTGGCCACTCTACGCTACGTGATGGGAAAGGGGGGATAGAAAGATGAAGGTTCTTCAACGTGCGTCCCTGCGCAATTTAGGTGAGGCTTGGTCCCCTTCACTTGTCATATATATGTAAACAAATGTGCCCTCTTTATCCTCCCTGTTACCATGCCTGTAACCATGTTTATAGTACGCGATCAAAAAGTGATTTCTCATCTTTGCAAACTTAATTGGCGCTCTCACATAGAACAAGCTATCCCTAAGGAGAGACGCGCAGTGCAGCTGCTATACGTAGAATCAGTAATCGGTATTCTTTTATGCGAAGAAGCACTCTTATCATGATTTACTGTATGTACGGTCTCTTTCGTGATTAGGCTGTTTTCCGTTCATACAGTATTTGTGCATGCATAAAATACACCTCTAAATGTGCTGTCTGTGCGATGAGTTCTGCTCGGCTGCTCCACGTCGAAGCTCAGTATTCAGTTAGAAGACGTCTTTCTAAGTGGCACTAAATTTCCGCCTGCCAAATGTTTGAAGGCCTTTCTTTTTTGCAAAATTCGAAGTTAACGTTATAGTGGCTGATGCTTCATGAATCTGACGAAAAGCAGTATACTCTTTTCTTTCTTGGTATTTTCCCTTCCGCTTTCTATATCAAATTACACATCAGTTTATCAGGCAGAACTTCGCGCAATTGTTTTAACTGCGCCGAAATCAGTCCTAAACACTTCATCAGCAGTTATTTTCACAGATTTACTTTCCGTATCCAGCGCGCTTACAACATCAAACATTTGGCTTTTTTAAGCGCATATTCTTCATCAGTTCTGTCCCACTGACGTTTAGTTTACTTACTGTGAGTACCAGGTGACTGCAGAGTTCACTTAAACTAAATGGTTGATTCTAGCACGTGCTCTGAATGGTCCGGGAAATCTCTGTGCTTCCTTCTACTGTTTAGGTCACTGCAGCTAGAAACAATTGTTTTATGAGAGCAGAAAAGGTCTCAGCAGTAAAAATGTTTGCAAAGCCATCTACAGTCACTTGACAGTAGGGTTGACAACTGTCCCGAACTTAGCGAGACAGTCCCGACTTTTGGGCAAATGTCATGAGTTCCCTACTTAACCCAGTCGGGGTGGCCAAATGTCCCGGCTTTTCCTTTTTATCCGCTGAATACCAATCAGTAAAGCAAAAATTTTTTAGAAGCCTTATAGCTAGGCTAAACCTTCTCTTTGGTCTTATGTGGCATTGTCGTAAAGTAGAGGCGGCACGTTTTTCGTCGTGATGCTAGTATTGTAGTGGGACATAGACGTTCAAAGGACCGCTATCTGTATTAGTAGGCGTGTTAGCAAATCAACCAATGCATCCTTCTGGATGGTGACATGCATGGTGACAGGGTATAGCACTAAGAAAATCGCGCACCTTCGTTGCATGAATAGACTGGTCACTTCTGTCTCTGAGAGGATGTTAAAAGCAATGTGTGGCGAAACCTTTACGATCTCTACATAATTACAGGCGTTGCAAATAATTACTGAACCCTCGCTTTCTTCTTTTCCCCTCGTTTCATGCCTGATGCGATGTGCGTAGTTGACTTCTCCGGTGCGTGACGCACTTGTGTGTAGGCAAATTTTAAAGCGTGTGAGTTATTTATGGTCTTTGCAATAAATTACGCATGCAAGTGCTCCGGAGTGTTATGAGAGCGTTTTACTAGCAGCGCAATATTTAGCCCGCTGCCCTGGCGTAACTACAAATGCCGCCAATATCAAATTCAGAGAACTCGCGGGGGGGGGGGGGGGGGGGATAACTTAGCCGGATACTAAGCACCTTAGTGTAGTTGTAGTTATGACAAAGCTGGGCAGGTATGATATAACAATTTCTGTAGCTCTATTATATTCCTTTCTTATGATTCACTCGCTGACGGCCGTTGACATCCACGTGATAACGTAGATGGAGATCCGCTCGGAACAGTGACGAGCTCTGAAAAAGAAATAACGTTGGAGTAGAATCGCTGCGTTAGTACGACACGGGGTATATTTTAAACTTAAGGAACTGGCTGATCAGATGTGAACATGGCCGGTTAGTTGAAGGAAATTCGGATGAGACGGTGTTGTGTGCTATTACGACACTTCCCGCAGCGTAGCGCTCGCCACAGTCTGTCATTGCTTGTACTGCTCTGCTGGTGAGCACGAGGTCGCGGGATCGATTCCGACAGCGGTGGCCGCCTTTCGATGGAGGGAAAATTCAAAAAATGGGCAGTTTCACGCGAAGTGCTAAGCATTAAAAGCGACAGCAAGCTTCAGCGTTGCGCTAAAGTTTCTCGGACGGTGACCAACAATACATGATACGAGCCTGAAGGGCGCAAACACATGCACGTGCAATGCAGACAAAGGGAGAGCCTACCTGATGTCGACTGGAGGTGAGTGAATCAATGGCTAGCACTCACTTCATCGTAGCCGCCATGTCGGTGCACCAGCACAACGACAAGCTGGGTCCTTGACGTCAGGTGAAAGCTTTCAATAAGATGGTTTGCCCTTACGTCATTGTAGTCGCACTGTGGGCGCACAGGCAGGGCGACCAGCGGTATCAGTGACGTCGCGTGTAAACTAACAATGCGTGAGGATGAACACGTGATGTCGACTGGTTGTGGCGACGCAGCACGCGAGGCAAAACCGCTGCTGCGTAGTAGAAACAGTGACGTGGCAGCCACCGGGCGTCTCAAAACGCTGGCGTGAAGTGGAGCACCGCCAGCGTCGTTGCAGGCGTCTCACCCTGATGGTGCGCGAGTTGAGAAAGCAAGAAAACCGTCATGGTTTGTGGCTTGAAGTTCTTACTGACCGTTCCGTTCAAACCACAGTCATAACCTCTGTGCGGCATGCAAACATCTGTTCACCACGAACACCATATAATGCTTCTTCGCAGAGCCCACGCAGAGACGAACGGTGAGGCCGCTTCGCTTCGTAGTTATTGGCGCCAAACGCACTGAACGTCCATCGCGTTTCTGAACACTTTCTAACCCCTCTATGCGCGGACGACGCATGCGCAGTCGCTAGCGTGTCAGTATAGGCTCGAGTGTCCCTGTGAATGGGGGAAAATGCTCGTGTACCGTGATTTAGGCGCACGTTAAGTAGTAACTTCAGGTGGTCAAAATTAATCCGGCGCCCTCCACTGTAGGACGTCTCTCATCGCCCGAGTATTTTGTCTGGCACGCTGAACCATCAACGCAGTGCACGCATCACATTTCGGCGCGTACACCACCGAATCGATACTGCAGAGGTCTATTAATATTCGCATTGCAACACCTGAATAGGTAAGGCCCAAGTTCTGTGCGCGCGGACAAGCAGAAAAAGAAGAGAGCGAGCGTCCCGTACTATGTCGAAGATTATTCGTTACTCTCCTGGGGGCAGAAATACGCAACGTTCTCTCCGTATGACGTCACCGGCTATAGATCCGCCAAGCCATCTCGCTGGCGCTGCGCGACGCCTGTTGATGCTGTTTACTTCTTCGCATGCAGTCCTCGCGGCGGAACCATTGCTCACTCGTCCGGATTTTCTTTCTTCTGCTGCTGCGCTCGAGTGCCCCGGCTCGCGATATATGGCGTGCTCGCTTTTTCCAAGTAGCGCACCGAGTGCCACTCTTGACGGAGATTTATCGCGAGCGCCAAAGTCCTGGCGTATAAGTCCAGGATTTGCTGCTCTCGTATGAGGCTCAGTCCGACGAACCCTCTAAGCCTTTTTTCTACCGCCATTCCTCCACCCTCTTTCTTTTGACGTGTCCGTAATTCTTATGCGCGACAGTCTCCATCACGACCATGTGTCACGCTCTTCGCCAAAAGAGGGCCCCATGTGACCCTCCCTTTCTCTCGTGCTTGGGCTCGCCTTGGCTAAGGAACGTGCAGATTTATTCGGCATAAACTAGAAGTTGATTGAAACACGTAGTTTATTTACAGATCATTCGCGTGATCACTTAACCATGTAGACATTCATCTCGTTGTCACATGCCGTTTTATTGTAATCGCGTCATTCCATACGCACGTCAAAAACAGATCATTGACGCGATCACATAGCAATGTTCCCATTCATCTCATTAGCACACGTAATCTTATTATCAATTACCAGATCATTTTATACACGTCTAATCAACCGGATTATAGTATACCCGTTGTTAATCTCTCGTGTACTGGGTTCAGTCTGTCCTTGGATTCTATCGACCTCTCAACATTTGTCAACGTTAAAAGGCCAGGCCAGTCGTTCGCTGTTTAAGGTGCAATTGATTTGCTAAGTGCGAATGCGACACATTACTCAAACTCATGACAACTTCGCTCTGACTAAGGTTCCCTGAGTACCTTTTAATGAAGTAGTTGTTCAGAAGCTTTTAAAAAAACAGAGAACGACCCGCCATTTCAAGGGCATTTAGTCAGGGGCGGCCTTCTTTTCCTTTTTATTTATCTATTTATATTACCGGGTGTTCCATAACCACCCTTTGCACAGAGTTCTTTTGAGATAGCAGTTCCTGACTAACCAATGCCTGTGTGGGACTAACCACACTAACAGTTGATGAGATAGGCGTATATAATGATTAGGCACTGTAATCGTAATGACTTTATTAACTGCATCCACAAAGCGAGCTGGACGAGTTGGTATGTTAACATCGTGTAAAATAAACATTGCAAAAGGAAGAGGGAACGAAATAAATAGACAACACGGATGCTACACTCATAACTAAAGGTTTTGTTGAACTGACGACATGTACATACATACCGACGCATGTGGTGTGCGCAAGATACGCCAGGCGCATCAGCAAATCGTGCCACTCCAAAAGCGTACATCTTTCTCAGGTGAATCGATAGACCCCCGGTTAGCGCATGGAGAATAATATTTATGAATTTGGTTCGACTAGTTTCCGGTTTGTTTATTTTCCTTTCTGAATAGAGCCTTGCTTCTGAAATCGAGCATTGTAATGACAACGTCTGCAACGCACGCTCAGCGCGCTGAGCGCGCCGAAATTTTGACAGCAGTGTCGTGCCTCTCCTAGGCGTACAGTATGTAAGACAGCGCACCGTTTGCCCGTAGTATACTTTCTCACGTGATAACGATATTTCAGACTCGCCTTTCAATCACACACCTATACACACTAAACAGGATACAAAACGCCGCTTGTGTTTGATGAGACAAGTAGTCTAGCAGCAAGGGTGAGCTGCAGCCGTTCCGGCCTGGCGCCATGTGTAGCTTGGAGAAAGTACAGAGTGCATGCGAGTCAGTATCCAAGAGTCTCTGCAATCGCTGCATATTCTTCGTCGTCCGTGCGACAGCTGTTTTACCTGAAAACACTTTCGGCGATTCACGTTTTTGGACGAGCGAGTGCGCGGGTTGCCCGTCGCGTTCTGCCGTCGACGTTAGTCCTTCACCGGACAGATGAATCGTCGCCTCGCCGTCATCGCGAGCTGCTGTAGGCATGAAGGATGGCTCGCGGCCGTCACGCAGCAAGGGCGAATAATAAGCTTCCATTGTGTCGTCACTCGAAAGTTCCTCGACGATGGAATGACCGGGGGACAATGGGCCCGTCGCGGGATTCGCGGGTGCCTTGGGGCGCCATCTTCCGCCAGCTATGCTTTAATTTTACGCATTTTTTCGGGCGTCAAGGCTCTCTCGAAGTATACGTCTTGGTGTCTGGAGAGGAATGCTGAGGCTTGCGCGTAGGCGAAGTTGCCGAAAGTTTATTCCTCCGCTCCAGCCGGTGCTGCTCTGCGAGTGTCGTTGACTGGAACGGTAGACGAAATAAAATCTCCCGCATGTTTTGTCGCTTGTAAGAATGTGGCTCGGGTGAATTAGTGATTCATGATCATCTGCGCACAGCACACGCGAATGTGCATGTTCCATTCTGCCTTGTTGACTTGTCCTTGTATGCGTTGTACGTAGAGGATAACTCTGTAAGAATGAAGTGAGCGGGCATTCTGGTTCGCGTGTCTTTGCGATGTCGCCGGTGACTTGCCAGTTCTGAAGGCAGAGAAACATAAAGCAACAAAGTGGCATATGATCAGCGACAAAATAAGTTTTGCTAACTCCGGAAGCGCGTTTACAAACCATATCTCGTACGAGCACTGTTTGAATAGACGAGGAAAACAGCAATTCCTTTTAGGCGCGGCCATCACAGGGCGTGGTAAAAACGGCGAAATTTATTTTATGCGATGTGAGTTACAGAATAGCGAAGAATAGTAACTTAACAGGGTGTCAGCTTGGGCGAGGTGGTAACACACCTCTCCAAAAGCATTTTCAGGTAAAACATCTACGGCATGAACTTGCAAAAGCGCGTTGCAGACAGCAGACAGGCAGAGAAACGAGTAAAGACGTGCTATGTTTCTTTTACCATGTTCTTAACCTGTTTATTAGCCGATGTTCTGTCTCTAACCCACTTTTGCGGATTTACTACAGAAGAATAGATTTTGATGAATGACTAAACACATGTGCAATGATGCGAAAGCGTAAAGAAGTGACAAAAAGAAGGAAGAAAAGCAATTCTGTATACGGTAGTCACAGGACCTGACCCTAAATGTTCCATACTCTAGAAGGCGCCATTTAAAGCACAGGGGAGAAAAGAATGCGCATTCTTTGCATCACGGAGTCAATCGCAGAAGGGTCTTGCAACGGTGGTTATGTGCTTGCGTGCCCTGTTGAATCGGTCATGTGTGTAAACGCGTCACATTTCCAAATCGCCTTCTACATGCAAAAACAGGGTTTATATCTGCAATGATGGTATCTGGCGAATTTATACGGAGGCTAAATGCAAGAAAACGTTCGTGTAGTACATACATTTAGGCGCATGGTTCAAGAATTCCAGGTGGTCAAAATTAATCCGAACTCTTTCATTGCGGCATCTCCCCTAACCCACTGCGCAATCAAGACGGTAAACCTCACGATTTAATTAACTCCCGTTTACGTTAAAAGCTATGGCCGAAGAAGCGTCTGTCACTAAGTTGTTGCTTGCACAACAGCGTCTTACGCGGTTTCATATTGCAGTGGGAATAATTAGTGCGCATACGACCCAACCGTAACAGTCTGGCCGAAGTTCTACGTTCGGCAACGTCCACAGTCGGGATGACGATCTGCGACGCAGCAGGATGCCTTTAAAACAGCATTTACCTTGACGAACTTTCTACCAAAGGTCGCCAAAGGTAGCACCGCCTACAGAATCGGTGAAATAGGCCTCTCAGAACCGAGTGTGCGAACACTTTTACGCAAAATTTTCTTGTAACGGCATCCTCAATTTGCTTCGCGTCCGTACTCGAACTATCGAATTCCCGTGCAGTTACGTCCAGCTCTCAGCGAGCGGGATCATACAGCAGACGGGCTGTTTTAGTGCGACATAGCGGGTTACATAATCCGCAGCCAGACGAAAAGAAAACCAACGCGGATAAGCTTGCTGAAGCGAACATTCCTCTGCCGACGTTACAGCGCTGCGCATTAGATTGTGGTTCTTATAAAACCTGATTTGTCCCGGTCGTATCATCTCCCAATTCTTCGAGCTCAACGAAGAGCTATTGCATTCCCATAACTGCCTCGGCCGCCTGTTTCTGCAGCTCGTTTTTTCTTTCCTTCTTTCTTTTTCTTTTACTTTTCTCTTTCAGCGAAGCTTCCTTTGTCTACCTCCACAGCACGTAGTTGTCATTTATTAGTTTCCTTCATTATATTCCGTTTCCAACTTTTGGGGGCAGAAAGGGGGGGGTCTCGCTCTGGTGCTTCTGCAAAGCCCGAATTTAATAGATCCAGCACACTTTTCAATGGGAGGTTTATGCGATTATTGTTGCCAGCTCCCATCTTGCCTTTCGTACTCGCGGATATTGAGCCAATCAAAATGTTTAAACGAAAGTGGATAGCCCGCCTGAAGAACACGATAATGAATTGCGCAAGCGCGTCCAAGAAGAGCCCGGTTGTGGCGAACAAAAACGACAACTACAAAACAATGCTCGAGCGTAGTATGTAATGCGAACCTTTTATCGGTACAGAAAAAAAACGCGATCAATAGAAAATGTGAAATAAGGATCAAGCTTGATCTTGTTACATACCACTTTACGACACTGCTAAGCTGCTTCGGGCCTCCTTATTGCGTTTCGTTTTATGTTCAGTTTTGTGGGCAACTAGTGCGCTGCTCAACGTCCTTAACCGGCCGGCGAGCCATACCCAAGCTCGCGGCCCACCCTCCTCTCTACCCGTCGCTTCTCCCTAATGATTCGTTCTTTGCAAAATTACTGCCAGCTGCACAAAGCAGCCAAAGGACGGCCCGCCGATGTGTAATCTTGTCATCGTCGAAAGAAGAAAAATTAAAAGGAAGAAACTTTCATACTTATTTATTTATTCGTGTTTTTTAGTCCTTTTGCGGTGAGCGCTACTTATTTTGCTTCTGAAGCATCGTCGTGTCCCTTATGAGGGCAGAAACACCCTTAACGAGCTGGGAACATGACTCGCTGAAAATTGAATTTCCTTTTTTTTCATTATTTTTGGTATTTTCTTTCTGTTCTGTGTTTCAATGGTATGCCGTATTTTTTGTGCACACGGCGCATTACCTTTTATTTCTTTTTTATTTCTTTTTCATATTACTACGTAGGCGCTACCAGTTTTGATCACCCAACAGCGCGCGCGAAGGAGATGAAAAGAGAAAGTATACGGAACGACACAGAAGCTGCGCAGTCGGTGAGAGATGTATCTGAAACGACGCGATACTGAGCTGCATTGTCACGCGGTAAAGCGACGACGCAAAAGTAGGAACGGGATCAGGTTATTATTAATATTAGGTGTAGTATTCCATATGAGAGCGTATATAGGATGGACAGAGAGGGAAATAAGTGACCGTATGAAATAATTTCTTTTCATTTTCCTACATATTCTTTATAGTGTTGTTTCTGCTATGAGAAAAGGAGTAGCCGTCACGATTATAACGTGACTAAGTCTCTTTCTTTTATTTTAATTTCAATAAAAAAAAAGAGAGGGAACAGGCTGACAACTGCCACTGAGAGGGGCACAACGCCTACCTATATACTCGTTAGCAAGGTGCAGGTAGAAACAGAGGTTGAAGGTTGGAAGAAGGGAAGTAAAAAGGAAATAAAGAGTAAACAAGGAATACGACAAGGGAAGCAACATAAAGCAAAGCAATGACCAAGAGTTCGCCCAGTAAAAAGCCACGAGCTTTTTACTCGGCGAACTCGAGTCCAGAAAGGAGAGTAGCCCCTCAGCGACAGCGATGAAGGCGATCTTCGAGTCTCAGCGCGCAAGTCGGTCCCCTTTTTTTGAGCGTGTTGTGTATGCGTTGTCGCGAATTCCCAATCAGCTGGTATGCTTACGAATGCGTACGCGCAGTTTACATGCATACGGGACAAGTGGGTGGACACACGCGAGTGCTGCACGTGTCACTGAGCTTAAACATTCCCAAGTGTGCCTTACCAGCAATGACGACCCTCTACGCACGTCAAGTATGTATGCGACGTCGAAAATTCCCGACCGCTTTGACTACGCGCGCGACAGTTCGCGCGTGTTCTGTATACAGAAGGCAACTACTCAGCCACCGGCTGAGCACCACTGGCTGAGTTTAATGGGTGCTTCCTATATCTGAGTGAGTAAATCTGAGTGAACCGTTACGAAATGCTATAAAACATGACAACTAGTTTGACGTAATAGTTATGCGGAGACCCGCAAGGTGGGGAGAAATAACTAACAAAGGGAAAACCAGACATCCAGTTTGTTGACAAATTCGACTTCGCCCTGCCATCTGCTAGCAGCCTCGTTAGCTCAGATGGTAGAGCGACAGCCCCGGAAAGGCGCTGGTCCTTGGTTCGAGTCCCGGACGAGGACGAATTTTTTTCAACTGCGAGGCTTCTCTTTCGAGGAACCGGGTTGCCTTTGTTGCAATTGCTACGAACGGGTGGATGTCTGATTTCCCCTTTATTAACACGACAACTACGTAGTATCGGCTGAGTGAACGGGGCCGCGCAGTTAGGTTATATAGGTGAGGAGCTAATCGAGTCAAATCGCAAGCTTGACGCGAGCGAAATGTCACTGTGATCGAACCTGGCGGAAAGTGTGCGCAGGGGACCGAATCTCGACGGTTGTCGCAGGTATTACGCGCGATTGCAAAGATGACGAAGGTCGCTGGGTCACGCAAACCTGCAGAGCGAGTGCATGTGCAGGCGAACGCTGTGAGCATTCTTTATTCATGAAGATCCATGTTTTTTTCGTATCTGACGATAGCCGCCGTGCTTTTACCTGCAGTAAGCGTTCACAACCACGCGTGCTTTGACGTATTGATTAGGTTTAGCAAAATTTGAAGATAACGATTGCGATAACATGCACAAGGGCTGTATGTTCTAGTACTTGTAATATTATAGTACTTGCAATGCAGTATTTGTTATAGGTTACAAACGCTCCCTTATGTGCAATTGGTTTCTTTGTTTTCGTTATTGCCATTATTCTGTGATTGAAATGTTCGTTTTTATTACTGCTTGTATAATTTCAAACATATCGAATTTCTGTGTATCGGCTCTGCAGCCATAAGCTGTAGGACCTCTTTCTATATACTTTGATATGTAATGAAATAAATGCAAGAAATGTTTATGAAGGGAAAAAGTAACTTATGCGCCAGGCACCTTGGCAAACATTTCATAATATGACGCTTGGCACCGTAGTTACCTCGAGTTATTCATGCACTTCTTCTCCGACTAACGTTAGCGTTGATGTCGCGATAATTATGATAGACTGGCACGACTGTTGCCATTATTTAAGGCAAAAAAATAATCGTCATTTAAAGGTGAAAATGCGTATCTTTACATTGGCTTGGCCTTTAAAGCGTTTTGCAAGCTGTGGTACGCCTAGCTCTTATGCTCGGTTTTTTATGCATGCTTAGAAACACTAGGCGTTCAGAATTATGTGGGGTCCACGATCACGGCCTCCATCATAAACCAGTTCTCCGAGCTAAAGCTTCCTCTTAAGGGGGTGTGTTTGTGCCACGGCTAATACTCTTACCCTCAAGAGTTAGGATCGAATCCTTGATATAAACATATCAAGTCCTTTCTTCTTGAAGGGGCAGCGCAAGACGACAAAGACAGAAGGAAGGAAACACACAGGACAGCGCTTCTCCCTTCTGTCTTTGCCGTGTTGCGCTGCCCCTTCAAGATGTTCAATCCGTACCAACTTGCTCAAACGTCGATTCTTCTACAAGTCGCCTTCCTTTTGTGGCATTTTGTGGCAACTAAACACGATGACATGAAAACAGACGACACGACAAGTGCATGAAATAGAAAACAGACAGCGTGGTGACTTTGTCGAGTGGGTCATTCACAGCGAAGTTTTTTTTTTTTTTGCCGCTGGCAGATACGGACCAGAAAAGGGGCACGGGAAACACGTACGATCGCAAGGGGAGCGCTTCGTATGTCACGTGACGATTCGACTGTCCGTGTCTGCCAGCGCTAAAGCAATTTGACAGTGAACAGACGACATGAAAGCAGCATTAAATAAACTTTCATAGCTACGCACTGTCGAACTCTCGTGAGATATTCATGAGCGCAAAAGGTGGTCCAAGATTGTACGCAGTTTTCAACTACTGTTTCCCAAATTGGAGACATACTTTGAGCTCACTGTCGTGCACATTATTTTTCTTTTTTTCTTTTTTTTTCTTTTAACTGCCAAGCTGTATATGACTAGCCGAATTCGTTCCTCCGTCCGGCCGTCTGTCGGTTGCCTGTACGCCGAAAACTCCTCTGGCGCAAACCCATGCGCCTGCGCGAAAGAGAGAGAGAGAGAGAGAAATAAAGGCGCGATTAGATAGCAATAGGCGTGTTTAGCCCGATCTACGACGTCACTCTACCTGGCCCGAATATTCAAATGACAAGGCTGGCGTAATGAAAGCAGTGCCATCAAAAATCACTGTTGCCCACTCGGGAGCATCCCCATTAGATTCTGTGGCAACCAGGCCAGGTAGCATAACGCCATGGATCGGAGTGAAAATGCCTTGTGCTATCTATGTGGTGTTTGATTAGCTGCGCCAGTAGTGACGTCCTTTCTCTCTGTCGCAGCCGAGTGCGCTCGCAGCAGTTTCTCTCTGGCTCCGAAATGGTTAGGCCAGGCGTCATACGTACTCCTGAGGAACAGGCAGCTTTCGATCAGCAACGCCGCTAGCAGAACCGGGAGCGAGCTCGTCTCCACCGTGCCGATGCTGCAGCCCGGGTACAAGAGCAGGCTCGTGCAGCCTAGCACAAGTCGCAACTGCGTACCGAGGATCCGGTAGCCTACCAAGCCGTCGTTTAATGAACCGTCAGGATTAACCCAGTGATAAACACCGGGGCCGCACGTTTCAGCTTCGCTGGTTAACCATCCGCGCATAGTGCTTGGGCCGTGATATTTTGCACTCTTGGCGGTATGGTTGTTTGTCATCGAAAAAACCAACACCGTGAAGGGTACACAATTATTCATTACGCATGCATCGATCGATCATGTAAATGTAACAGAAGCTCGTGCAGCAAAGCTTTCTCGCAAAACTTCTGAGAGCATCTATTCCTTAATGCAACAAAGGGAACAATTCTATGCACCACGCGCTCAAGTTTTTCATACTGGCAGCAGCGCCAGACCATAACCTAGCGAGTGGAGGAAGCATATCTCGTAGGAGACGTGACGCGTTCACGCTGCCCTCTAGCCATAATTCATCTCGAGGCTAGAGTTTCCTCGTTCTGTAAAAGTAGTGCAACCACGCATGCCTTACACGACTACAGCGCATGGTGGTGAAGGCTCATGAAATATGCGTTCTAGAGGCTTGCTGCTGGGCTAATTGGTTCATGGTATGTAGCAAAATAAAGAGAGCGCAAAAGCGGACACGGACAAGGCTGAACAACACTAGCGCTTGTGCTGTTCAGTCTTGACTGTGTCTGCTTTCGCGCTCTCTTTATTTTACTAAATTTTTCTAACGCTGCCGTGGATCGAGCAAAGATTTACTTATCATGTTCAAGCATCCCACGAAACCGGCCCGCGCGTATATATTGGCCAGAGCGTCGTCTCACTTCCTTGGTAGTCCAAGTGGCTACAGTGTCGGTAGCATTCGTAGGAAGCTCAAAAAATTTGCAACTCCATCTGGCCAGGTCATGTTCCTATAGTTTCTATGCCCCGGAAAACTTCAGTGAGCCCCCATCTACATACCCATACTCATCGGTTTTTCTAATTTCCTTCTCTCGCTGCCACACGTGGCTTGCGAATCCGCGCCAGCCAATAGAAATCAGTCGTGACTTCGCCGCTCTGTCTCTGTTAGTGCGTCTTATTCTACACGCGCGCGCGTGATTTCTTTTCGGCGTGTCGCCCAAAAAAAGAACTCGGTGCGAGATTGCACTCAACTTGCGTTCATCGGACGCGTATACGCAACTTGCGGCAGAATAAACGCGATTACCGACTTTCCTGATCGGCACGCATCGGCGCTCGTAGAATTGCGCGCGCAAGGCGACGCGTCGCGACGGAAAATGACGCGCCGTGTGGCTGCGGGCAAGATCAAGAGAACGTTAATGAGCACAGTGCCGAGTATTGGGAGCAGATTATACAGAGCTGGGAGCTCGCGCAGGGGCGAGTTCACCGGTTGCCGCGGGGGAGAGAGCATAAGCCCTGCTTTGTGCACTCTGACGGCAGGAAGCACGGGCGTGTGGCTAAGCGGATTACGGCCTCGAGGTCGGGGTTGGATGCTGAGGAGGGAGACGCGCGATACGGTATCTGCATGCGATGCCCCGAGTGGCGACCACATCCCAGGGGCGCTCTTGACAGCGCGGTTTTCATATCTTGACGGCGGGCCGGGTTTTCAGAAGGGCAAGATAAAGGGTTGCGCAGCCACCCCCGACGGTGTGCAACAGGAGCGTACACTACGAAGAGCGCTAGGGGAGCCAGCGCTGTGAATTTTTCTATTCATCCCTTTCATGCTGTGCCCCGACAATATTTAGGATAGAAGGCTCGTAAATACTATAATGTCCGCGCACAAACTTTCTGAGGCTTTGAAGTTTTAGCCGATGAGTGCTGATAGCCTGGTGAATGTGCCTCTTGCCTTTACTCTTACGGTTGCGCAGTTGCCATCATCGCGGATCGTGCTCGTTGGGGTCGGAGGGCACGTTTTACACGCAACTCGCAAGTGCAACGGTGCAATAACGGGGGCAGATATCGAGTGGATTTTGGCGCCTAAAGTGTGCCTAAATGTACATGGCCCACAGTTGGGGTTCTTCAGGTGAAACTGTAATGTATGTTGTTGCCAGATAGACTGTCACGTGTTTCACACCGTACCGGGTCTGATTGGTGGCGCTCGGGCGGAGCAGTAGTTGCTCGTCTACGCGCGCATGTGCACACACGCGCACGCACTCGCACAATAAAAATAAATTAGCTCTCCCTTGTCTTTGGCCTACCACTGCTTTACTTGTCGGTGTCAACAGCTATACAAGACATTATTGGGTGGTCTCTCGCGGTGGCAATTGTTGCTCACAGTTCATTAGCCAAGAAACCACTTCGAGCGCTTCTTCACTTCTTCACTACCTGAAAGCAACAGACTTGAGTGCCCGACTGTAGACATCCTGCACCTAACTCCGTGCATGTGAAAGTGCGATATAGACTCTCTCTCTCTCCCTCTCCCCACGCGTAGGGTAGCAAACTGGACTCAGTCTGGTTAACCTCCCTGCCTTTCCTTCTCTCTCTCTCTCTTATTCCCTCTCTCTCTCCTTGTCCATGTCAGCAGCGAAAAAAGAGGCTGCACTTCTTACGAGCGACTTGTTCTCTAAGCGCGTAAAAACGCTGAACAAGTCATTCTTTCTGTGTATATCTTTTTTTTCATCGCTACGTTTGGAACATACGCCTTAAGACATCAACTGCTTATTCGAGTTTTTTTTTTTTTTTTTTATATACCAAAAAGAAAATAGCTCATTGGAATCGTCGATGACGGTGAAATGCTTATTCAAAATCTAAACAGGTGCGGATGAGCCAAGCAAATTTAAGCTCTAAAGTTTTCGTATACATCTTCCATCCTTTGTTAATCTTATCACACTGTCAGTGAACGTAGTTCTGAACAAATTAGTCTTCTTACCAAAATGCCCAATAGAATACACCTACTATCCTTTCTTTACGTTGCCTTTTGGTTATATTTATTTGTACCTTCTAATTTTGCGTTATTGTTATTTACTGTGTCAGAGCTTGTTTACTTAGTGTGTCATAGTATTCAACGTTTTATGTAGACAATTCATACGTAATACTTAAAGGCCTCTTCTGTAATGCCTCGCCAGTGCCTGTACGCAGCATACTTGAGTGCTCGGCTATATACACACTGCACCTCGTCTAGTGTGCTTGACTTGGTCTCTTTTCACTCTCCGGTTTCCTACCCTCGTGCAGAGTAACAGACTCCCGGTCTTTCCTCGCTCTAATGGTGTCATAAATCATGATGATAATGAAGACGAATACGATCGTTTCCTGATGGTGATGATGTCGACGGCAGTCGGTCCTTTCCTTTTTCTGCCCGCCTAGATCCGTTCACCTAGATCCTAGACCTTTTCAGCGAGATGTCCTCGCCCTGGCACCCTCCTACCTGCCCGCGTGCGGCAATGAAGGAACATCCTCCAGGGTAATATCCGCAAAAAGGCTTAATAGAGAACTTACAAAACAGAAGGAAATATAAGAAATTTCGGGGGCCCATATTGACGAAACGTATGTTACGCAAGTGGAGTCCGTGTTTACTTATCGGTCAGTGATCGTCGCTCGAACACGCCGATCGCTATCATGAGGTGACGCACCCCGAAACGCCTGTCAGTGAGGAGATGCTCTTGCGTAAGAGAAATTTCGTGGCGACCACTTGCGTAAGCATATTGCGTAACGCCGCCTATAGTATCAGTTTCCAGTGGTGAATCTAAATCCACCACAGCGCAAGTACTCGCGGAAAGCATGCCATCCCATCTCGAAGATTCCCTCGGTCCCTACGACGACGCGGAACGTTTATGAGGGATTCCAACTGCTACACAGACACCTGCAACATCCACATGTGTCTTGCGTGTACGCACCAGAAATGAATTCCTTTCTGACAGAATAAACGAGGGGTACATACTTATTTGCAGAAATTCATTTTTCGTGCCGCCTTTTGAAATAATGCTTAAACTTCAATTTTATATCTTAGTACTGGAATCTTACTTCTTGTTCAATGAAACAATGGATCGAAACACTAAATCGGCTTACCCTGATAAAGTATATACCTTTAAAACTGTATATTTGTTAATATTACTGTAATAGGTTGATCATTAGGATATAAATTCAAGATCAAAGTTTCATTTTTTAATGTCCCAGCCGGAACCCAAGCGCCAGGCATGTCACCTGGGACGTTGCGCATTTCAAAGCATTTGCTCGTACTTGGGCCGTTGTGACTCCGTAAAAGCTTTTCGAAACATTCCAGTTTCAGTCTGTGGCTCTTTCGGAACACAATGTGATCCGTCATTAAGGACGAAACGTTAACTATAGGCCCCGGCAGACGCCGGCCAGATCCATGACGTCATTGCTAGGTGGTGCGAGAACTCCAACGCGGCGGCGCCACCCGTCTTACATTGTTTGCGTCTTTCCTGACTTACGGTGCCTCTTTACATGGCAAGAGTGGCTTTTTCGGCAGTGTACAAAGTAGTTGAAATATTTCTTTTTTATCTTTAGTGTTCATTTAAACTTATATATTGCTCGATGTCTTTATCGTGCACGTTCTCGTGAGCGATAAACAGCGGTGAAACAAGAGATGTCTTGCAGGCTGGAGCTAACATTTCCACAACGAGACTGGTCTTCGTCAGGACGACGATACGTGCCATTGTCGGAAGGGACGGTGGCGCCACCAGCTTGAGTCAAAGATCCCGCATTTAAACACTGTTGATCATTTCGTTTACATCTTCCAGTAAACATGTGTCTTGTTTGGAACGTCAGAGTAAGATTATTTCACTTGGTTCATAGCACGATGTGTCAGTGTATGATGGCGCATAATAATTCGATAATTTGGTTTGTCGAAAACGCCTTTATGCGTGCTTTTCATCAGCATTTGGGGATGGAGCCACGTTAGAAGGGATCAAAATGAATGCATTTAAAGCTTTCGGATGGAACTCCGGGTCATATGGCGTACTTCAAATGAAAAATTGCGCAATACGAGCAATTACCACATGACGAAACAGACACAGGCAAGAGCTGTGTCTACTTATTTTTGTCTTGTCTCATGACGTCATGGTGTTCGCGTCCATCCTGGGTTGTCTATCAATTGTAGTTGTACCCCGGTCACAAGAGGCACCTTCTATCACGATTGAGCTCAATCGGGATCGCATGTCTCGGTCGCGATTGGTTCTCTTTAGATGCTTACCTATAAATAAGCCAATTGCGATGAAGAAAGCGATCCCTGTCAAACTCGATCACGACCGAAATTGCCCGTGCGACACCGGTAGTAGAGAGACGCTAAATAAGAATGATAACTGAAGCTCCGTTGGTGTAACACAGTTCCGGACCAGTAAAAACGTCCCTCTTAACGTGAGAAGCGGCTCGGTAAACCAGAAACGATTGAAAGATGAAATGCGGGCTTTGATGCCGCCGTGAATTTCACGCTCCAACTCACAGTAACGTCATAGATTCCGACAGTCCACTCGGGTCCAGTTCATCCTAGTGGCGCAATAGACCCAGTCTGGGAAGTTTCTGCAACCTTTCTGGCGCCAAGGCGGCTCAAATAGGAAAAACAAAAAACAATAACATTAAAATTGATGACGTCATATTGACGTACAAGCACTGAGGCGTGTGGGCAAAATTCAAAGACGTTCATCTTCTCCCCTATAGTAATCAACGTGTACCGCGGGAAAATGGTCGCGCCTGATCGGCTACCCTGCACGTGGAGAAGAGAAACTAAATGCAAAATAATGCAGAAGGAGAGCCAGTGTGCGCACATCCTCAGATGAATGTTTACTCACGTATAGTCACACGCACTCGTTTAATCCATTTGTCTTCAAGAAGCGCGTGCTTTGGTGGCCAGTTGTGCATAGGTGTTCTTGGGTCAAGCTCCCAGCATCTTTGCTTCCTAGAACAGCCTGTCGTCTATAGGACTGAGGCTACCTAGTACATAGAACATATCGTTGAGAGTCGGAGGTTGGACAGGGGCACACGACATGACATGACAAAAACTTTGAGTCCTGAGGGACTGAGATCTTGGGGAGTCAAAACCGAAGGCTCCCGAAGATCAAGTCGGTGGCTCCGCCCACGATAGGACCGACCGGGAGATGACGTCCCGCCGCAATGTCGTGGGCCCTCTGGACAGCCTAGAGTTGAATGTGGGGATTGCTGCTCTTGAGAGATTCCCGTCATTGTTCTTTCGTGATGGGTGGAGAGGCTTTAACGGCTGGGCACAGCCAGAGCATGTGTGCAAAAGAGCATGAGTCATGACAACATTTGGGGCACGACTGTGAGTGATTAGGATCATTCCTGTTAAGGGACCGAGGAGTGGGATACGAACGGGTTTGTAGAAGTCTGAGTATTCTAGCGGGATGTTTGTTCAATTTGGGTGAGGGGGTGGAAATGTCCTCCTGCCCAGTCGATAATGGGAAACAATTTCGGGGAAAGTACATAATGGATCTTTGTGGATGTTGACCTCTTTCCAAGCCTGGCTACCCACGACAGCGCGGTACGTGAAATCGCGCGCTCTCCGGTGGGCCTGCTCGTTAGGATTACATCCAAGCGGGTTAATTGAGCTATCTAGATGGGCTGGGAACCACGAGATGTGGTATCCTCCTTCGCTGCTCTCCCTACTCATTTGAAGTACTTTAACCAGAATACGGTTCGCCTGTTCAGACACGAGGGTGGACGAGAAGGATCTAACCGCCGTGCGCGAATCCGAGAAGACGATAGCGGGAACTCTTGAGCTGTGAAAAGCCAGAGCGATCGCCGCTTCCTGCGCCACATGGGCAAACTTCGTATAAACAGAGGCTGCATTGACCAGGTTGCCCCCCGCGTCTACCACCGAGACAGCGAACTTATCCCCACTGTCATATCTGGCAGCATCGACAAAGGGGGCATCTAGTTTCTGTTGATTGATCTTTTTAAGGATGGACTTGGCACTCGCGAATCTTCTACCCTCGTTATGCACTGGGTGGATGTTTCGCGAGGCGGGGTCAACCATGATGCGAGTTCTGGTTTCCCGGGTCAAGCTAACTTTGGTCGACGGTTCATGTCTGGGTTGGATTCCCGCTTCTTCTAAAATATTGATCCCTGGCTTAGTGGATGAAAGGCTCATTAGTTGAGCCGCTGTGTGAGCTTCTATTAGCTCATCGATGGTGTTATGGAGTCGTAGCTCCAGCAGCTTCTCAGTGCTTGTGGACTTCCGAAGGCCGAGCACGCGCTTGAGGCCGGTTCTGATTAGGGAGTCGATTTTGACCTTTCCGCTTTACCCCAGTTAAGGCATGGCGCGATGTAGATAAAATAACTCAGGAAGAACGCCTGATAAGCTCTGACCAAATTGTCCTCTTTGAGACCACCTTTTCGATTTGAGACGCGGGCAACAAGTCTTAGGACATTACTAGCCTGTCCAGTGAGCCTGTTGAGGGCCATCGAGTTACAGCCCTTGGCATCAATGAGGAGACCTAGAATCTTGACCGAGTCCACCCTCGAGAGATTGAGAGATTTGAGAGATTGAGAGAGCTCTTGAGAGATTCCTGCCATTGTTCTTTCGTGATGGGTGGAGAGGCGTTAAGGGCTGGGCACAGCCAGAGCATGTGTTCAAAAGAGCATGAGTCATGACCACATTTGGGGCACGACTGTGAGTGGTCAGGATCTATCCTGTTAAGGAACCGAGGAGTGAGATACGAACGGGCTTGCAGAAGTCTGAGTATGCTAGCTTGAGATTTGTTCAATTTGGGGTGAGGGGGTGGAAATGTCCTCCTGCCCAGTCTATAATGGGAAACAATTTCGTGGAAAGTACATAATGGATATTTGTGGATGTTGACCTCGTTCCAAGCCTGGCTACCCGCGACAGCGCGGTACGTGACAGGGACACAGAATGTGTTCCATATTTTCGTCACATCCACAAGAGTGGCATGTAAGGCTGTTGGCCGTTCCGATAACGAATGAAGGCGAATAGAGTTTCCGACTTAGTATAGCAGTCTCAACTGACTTAGCATTGTTATTTAGTGCTTCTTTAGAGAGCTGTCATCGCCCTAGAAGTGGCCACACAAACAGTCAGCGTTTCTTAGCTGCGAACAAGTAGTGAGGGATGGCCGTTCCACCTTGTAATGTTGAGTGCCGTGGCCTGCAATGCTCGTCTCCTCTGCCGCAGGTGCGAAAACGTGGACTCCGTGATCGGCTTCATCACCATCAAGGGACAGCGCGAGCGGCTGGACAACTTCTGCGGCTCGCAGCTGCCCAACCAGATCATGTCCAACGAGCACCGCATGACTGTCATCTTCCAGAGCTTCGGCAGCAGGCCGCCCAGCGTCAAGGGATTCCGGGCCATCTACCAGTTTGTCACCAGTGAGTTTCACGTGCACTGTGCGCGCGCGGGGGCGAAGTGTTCCTACACGCTTGTCCAAGTAGCCATAGCGACGAACGCGGTCGTTGAGCATAACCTGCGTTTATCGAATAGTCTTTCAGGGAGAGCAAAGCATGCTAAAGTTAAATCGGACTTTTCAGTTGCTAAACATTTGGTAAATTAAAATGCGGGGTTTATAACGTCCAGAAGCTGCGCCCTAGACTACGTGCGACGCCGTAGTGGAGGGCATCGGTTTACTTTTGGCCACCTGGTGGTCTTTAACGTGTACCCAAAGCACGGTACACGAACGCTTTTGCATTCCGCCTGCATAAGAATCAATGTTTATTTGATAAAGTTGATCGATGGCAATGCGGCCGCCACGGCCGGGAACCGACCCGCGCCCTCGCGTTAAGTATAGCATAATGCACTGCTATACAGGCAACCTCTTTGCTGACCTACAGATATAATGCATCAAAAATCGATGGTAAGGGTGCCGAAAGAAAAGAGAGCAAAGTATTTGTGCGGCTGTTGTGAAGCCACGAAATGGTGCGAACGACGAAGAAGAAAAGTTGGAAGGCTATTCACCTCTAGTTGACGCCGATTCAAGGCAATGCCTTTTTGAGTGAATTGGCGTGAGACTTGGGTGTATGAACTATAGGATTTATTCTGTGGCCAACGGCTTATCACACGGCAGCGTCTGCGCCTTCGACCCGAGGCGCAAGCGCCTCAAGGACAGCGTCTCAAAACGCCAGCAGTCACGAGAGAAGAATGCGAGAACGCTCCTCTTACCACCGGTCCTAATACCACCGGGAGCACAGGTGCCAGATCTGTCCTCGATATCGGCGCGCATTATTATATTTCACTGTCTCCGGGATCGACCCATGAACAAGAGGCTAGAAGCATAACCGATACGGAAAAGTAGACGTAACCCGCCAAGAAAGACATTGCCTGTAAAAAAAAAGTGTATCGAACAAAAAGTATGCAAGAACAATGCACTACCGAGTTAAGCAACCTTCAAAGAATGCGCTGCAGATATTAAAGGCTTCGGACACAAATGAACGTGATAACACATACTGAACTGCTAACACCGATAACACCGCTGTGGGCATTGTAGACAGTACGACTACTGACTCTAGCTAGTTATATGAAAGGGAACACAGGAGAAGGCGTCAGATAGCCTCAAACCCAAATTTGAGTGATACGCGGTGGTCACCGTCGGAAACAATGGGGAGGGGCTGCTACGTTCATCGGTGGCACTTCCACCCCACCTACATTTCCGGAATATAAGGAGCATCTCGTGGGCAGCTGGCTGTGATAACGCCTTAGAAACTAGAAAGACCGGTAATGCCTTCGAGTGTGGCGATATGGCCACGGCGACCGCATATCGATGGAGGCGAAGTGCGAGAACACATGTGTACGTAGATTTAGGTGCATGTTGAAGAGCGCCTGGGGGTCGAAATTTCCGGAATCCTCCACTACGGCGTGCCGCATAATCAGATCGTGGTTTTGGCACGTAAAACCTCATAATTAAAAAACTGTATGTGGCGATAAAGATATCGATGCTGTGACGATGGCCACTGCCGATGACACGGTGAATGAGAGCGAAGACGGAAGTGAGAGCGGGTTGATCGGTCCTGTCAGCTGGCCACGGGATGCTGCCCGCACTGTAAAAAAAGAAAGCGCGCTGGTGTGCCACCGGTGGATTTAGCAGCAGGTCCTTTTCCACTTTGTTTTTGACAGCGAACGCCGCGTATCGCCCCTGACCGGGCTTAGATCAGAAACTTTCTGACCATATCGCGGACGATAATTTTTCATGCATGAAGTAAGTTAAACGTAGGCCACGTTGAATTTGACGCTGGGAACGCATGCCTGGGCTACGCTGTAGCGAAGCCCATTAACAACCATTTTTGACGCGTGAATTTCGCATTGAATGATCGATTGATGAGCTGCCGTTCGCTTATTTGATGAAATACCTTCGATTTCCTTTTTTCTGATTGTTGCTCGTTTTGACGTCTTCTAGATTTTGGCATTCCTTCCGGTCGTCAGGACCCACAGGGCGGTAAGTGCCAGCATTTCTCGCTTTTTTTCCTCCTTTTTATTTTATTTCTTATCGTCCGTTGACATCAACCCACAAGCAAAGTAGGGCATCGCTTGCCGAGAAAGGACGTACGTCTGTATAGTAGAAAAAAAGAAACACAAAGAGGTTCGCTGGTTGATTAGAACGGTTGAAGTGTAAGCGAAAGGACATTTTTCTGCAGAAATGTAACTCTCCGCATTCTTTCTTTTTCTTCTTCTTCTTCCTCATCTAATTCGTGCAGTTCGAAAGTGAAACACAGTTCGGCACTCGAATGATTTTTGTTTTTCGCTAACACTCTTTGTCTCATTAGGATGAAGTACTATAATGTTCCTCTCAACAGCGAACTTTCGTTTGTTGGTACACCGCATGAGAAAATGTCTCTTGCGGGAACCTGGTTGTAGCTTATTACTTTTTCTTGCTAAGGTGTCCCGTTTTAACGAACATCGTTATCAGAATCGACAGGCATCGGACTACGTAAAGTACCCTTTACTTTACCTTAATAAACTTAGTGGAACTTGAGAGGTATGACAGCTAGAAAACTTCCGCGAAGAAAAACGAGTGAGGACCACAAAAAGACACAAGAGCTGCTTCCAACTGAATTTATTTGACACGCATGCAATGTGGGTCCTCAATTAAGAAAAAATAAACGCAAGCAGACGTCACGCTTATGTCAAGTGCTATCAGCGTTCTAGCTTAAAAAGCAGAGCGTAATTAAATGAACTCTATTTCGTTAAAGCGAATTGACGGTGTGCTGGCGCAAGTTTGACTCCACTTTTTTTTTTTTTTATCCTTTTCCCACTCAGTTTTTTTCTGCACTGAAATCTTCTTGCCCCGATTGGTTGCGAGCTCGTCCAACTTGTTATAAGGTATCCCAAACGAGCGAAGAGCGCAATAAAAGCAAGAGATAAACTTTAGAGCTAGACCATAGGCGCTGATTTGTTTTCTTTGAATGCTATTCAGTATGGTTCACGCTCACTGGCTACAGAAAGTGCGCACGTGGTACGTCCGCAAAGGTTTATCAGTATCGCTGCATGACACTTCTTTGTTTTTCCTGCTTGAGCCGAACTTGCCTCCATGCGTTACGACACTAACTTCGTAATACTGAGTTATATGCGTAGAAGTACTACCTATTATGAAATATCAGGTTTACGGGGTAGTTAAATGGGATGATGATGGTGGATGTGGTGGTGATTATGATGATGATTGTTCATTGGCATCCGCTTTGAAATGGGGCGGGGACAAACCGTCACCTAGCCCACTTGCGTTACTCGGGTATGCTGTTAGTGCTTTTCCTTCTAGCATTCTTGCATACATCTCTAATCTTCTCTATCCCCTGTTGCGGCTTGAGGTGGCGTTTGGGCCAGATCCACCAAGCCCACTGACGAGCACGTCCGGTAGTAGGAATGAAGGAAAAAGGGTTTATTTTGCATTAGTTAGGCTGGCTCCAAATAGGGAAGCCCACTCCATACAAGGAGGAAAGAGAAAAGTAGAAGGCAGGGAGGTTAACCAGAATAACGTCCGGTTGGCTACCCTACACCAGGGGAATGGGAAAGGGAAAACAAAGATCACAGGGAGAGAGAGGAGGGAAGGAAAGAAGTAAATTGCGGTGAGTTCGTTGACGCGTGTGGTCTTACAGAAATTGCATTCACTCCATGCAGGAGCATATTAAATGTCTGAGCTCACATCAGGACACGTCAGCCGTTGGGATCAACGCTGCGTTGGCTTCCGGATGGGCGCTGATGAATGGGTGGGGTTGCCTCACAGTAATTAAGGCTCTTGGTCGTGTTTAGGCGTAACACCACCTTGTACCGCTCCCTATGCCTGTAATGGATCCGTTTATATCAGTCCCTTCCCTGCTTTTTTTTTTCACCGGCACTCTAAACGTCTCTTGCTTATTTCGACTGCTGACTGGTTGATACTTTCGTCTACTTTCATCACCCGCGTTGGTGGCGCCATCCTGTTACACGTAGCTTAACCACAGGGCACAGCCACAGTACGCAACGATATTATTGCAGTGACTAACCATACGCTACTTAACTGTTGCTGTAAATCGTCGGCAGCAACATGTAGTTTCTATTTACTTCGATGACAACGTCCCTACAACACAAATACATTTCTAAAGTGCTGTTTGACTACACGTCAAAATGTGTCAGCAGCATTTTTACTGTCATCCATGCCTCCGGTATACGTATATAGAGAATATTAAACATTCTAATAGATTATTTTAGCATATGGCATTGCCGTTCTACAGTTACCGCTGCGGTTGCTGTCAGTCTTCGAACACACATGCGCAGTGAACCGTGAATATGCGCGGTTGACGTCCGGCAGTACTGATAACGGTAGAACAGTAATAAGCTCCATAATTTGAACACACATTAGAGCCATATATTATACGTGAGAACTGAACGCAGTTTGGAGACTATGTCAACACTGAAGAATTCTGTATTAGTCTAGTCTTGGCGCCTTCAAACGATAAACTTGCCTGAAAGAAAATCGTCCACTTAACGCAGACAAACCGCGCATAACCTTTGAACTTCCTCTGTTTCTCAATATGCCAAAGCAGCCAGCTAAGCGTTAAGCGAGGGCAGTACTTGAAGCGCAGCTCGGAGATTGGATCTTTTCTTAAAAATACGCGTTTGGTCGTACGGCATCAGTTCAAATGGCGGCGCTTGCCAACAAACCTCTCTATACATATCTCTCTTTCCTTCTAAACGCTTCCGAAGGAGTTTCGTCATGCGAGAGACGTGGCTAGAGCATCTTCCCCGCTGATCCCGCTTCGAATACCGCGTTCATTGCGAGGCGGAAGATCGGACGAAACAAACTTCGAAGTGCAAATTCACTTTCCTACGTACTTGTCCTTCGCTGCTTATTGCCGTGCCAGGCTTTATCGGAAGTCCACTTCAGCGCGGCGATGACGGCAGTGCCCCCTATTCGAGTCACCAGCAGACTTAATCCTATCGTATTCTTAGACAGCCTTCGGAAGACAAGACGGAGTCGCTAAGGAAGTAAGGGCCGTTTAATCGCACGTCGACACGTCCGCACGGCTCTCCGTCCCTTACTCTTTTCTTTACTTCTTTCTTCAATTTACTTCTTCTTCAATTTGGCAGAGTGACCCGGAAGCATCGCAGAAAGAACGTCAATCACGGATGTTTCGGGCGATTACCATAAGCGAAGGGAAGGCACAAAACGAGGAAACAAAAGGAAATGTCACCGCGTTTTTCGTCAGCGCAGCAGACGATAAAGCAACGCGAGAAGCCAGCGACTGGAACGAGAACGAAATGAAGAGGATATAATTCGTGACAGGCAGGGAGAAAGAAGAAGGGGGTCGGGGTGTAAGGAGGGGGGTCGCCTGTGAGAGGACGGGACGGCCACTGGTTATACGCGTCGCGTAGAATAGCCGCGGCGCCTGCAGCGGCGGCGGCGAATATATGGCTCCGTAGCCAGAACTGGCAGCTCGCAACTTTCTCGCGAAGCAGAAAGATGCGCTTCCCCGAACGAACATCGTCCCCCCCCCTCCCCCCAAAAGCCTGGCGCCATGTTTGTGTTGTGGCGGCTTTGTTCTCGGCCCTTCGTTTCCATCTCGCCCTTGTTGCTCGGTGGCTCGGCTTCGGCGTATACGCAATGAAATCTGGGACCGCTGCCTCGTCGCGAGTGTTGTGGGATCTCTCACAACGTGCCTTCTCTCCTTAAGTGCTGTTCTCCCGGCGTCGAGACGAGTTCAACGCGATGCGGGGAGAGGAAACAAGGAAGAAATAAAAAGAAAGAGACGTTTCGCTCGCGACGGCATTTTTAGCTGAGGCTTCCAGACAAGGCTCGTTTCTCCGGCCAGCGAATGACTCTCCGCGGCAATAATTTCTGGGCCAACAACTGCGTCTGCAGCGTTTCGAGAACCGGTAAATATGGTCGCGGCACGGCAGACGGAGAAATAGTGTTCGGAGATAAAAGCAGCCGCGAAAGAACCGCACGAAAGGAAAGCGGCGAAAATGGGCCGCCTGGCGGCAAGACGTGCGTCGCTCGCTTCGCCTAACTTGGCAGCTGATAGTGCGAGACGCGTGAAATGCAGACCCGCTGCGCTATTACTCGTTCGGCGAACGCTGAAAGAACAGCTTTATACACGATGTTCTTTTCCTGTCGCCAAAGGCTGGTTATCACTTTTCATGTAACACTTCCTCTTGATTATGACTGCGTGCGATACCTTCTGTGTACACTACCAATTGAGCACATCGCCCGGATTTTCCGAGTGCTCACGCTAAACGACAACGTTCCGCGTTCTGGACGCACCCAGATAACGACTGCCCGTGCAGAGTGGTGTATCCGAGGGTCTCCAAAACTGCACCGCTCACTAAAGTTCGTCCCTGCAAATTGTGAACGCGCTCTTGCGCTTTTCGCGTTTGCATAGTTTCACTTATTTACTTGTTTAGTTTTTTCCTTCTCTGACCCTCTTAGCTACGCGCTCGAATCTTTCGGCGCTCGAAAAGCTGTTGCCTCCATTGAGAACGAGTAGCTTCTCTCGGTCTACCGAAAGGAAAAGCAAACAGCCTCTCGGCGCGCGATCGCCCTAAAAGGACCCTTATAAGCGTTCGCGGCGGGCCTTCGTCCCTCGCCTCGTTTCCTCTTCACCTCTTTGCTCTTCTTCACTCCGGTCCCATGCATCTACTTCCTCGCGAACGCGGACTGACGGCTTAGAAAGGCAGCCTCACTTTGGGACCGAGGCCTCTTCGCCATTCCTTGAAAAGGAGGAATCCCTCGAGGGCCCCGAGATTTAGCGCCGCCTGGCGGTAGCAACGAGCTGCCGAGCGCGAAGTTTGTTCCTCGCGTGGAGTGCTCCAGTCACGAGGAAGAAAAACTCCCCACGGCACACCATTGGCGTCAATGCAGAGAAGACCCCTTGCATGCATTTTCCCCCTTCCCTTTTCTTTTGTGTGTATGTATGTGAGTGTGTGTGTGTGTGTGTGCGCGCGCGTTCTCCTCACATCCTCTCCCTCGGTCTTTCCATACGCTTCCCTGGGGTGGTGTGAGAGACTCCTGGTACTTCCGAAGCTGTCACTAAAGAGCGTATATGTGCATCGGCTTGGAAGGGGGCCACACCGAACCGATGGCAGTAACGAAGCAAAGTAGAAAACCCGCCTCCCTTATTCTCAAGTGTGCTTCGTTGCCTTGCACATTCGGCCAAGTATTGGCGACACCGGTCACCGTCCAAATGAAGACGAAGTATAAGCGGCGCAGTATGCGTAGTATAGGCTGTCGTGCCAAGTTTAGTAGTGCGAAGGATAACCTGTCGGTTGAACGCGGTGTCATCGCGGGGGCCCGCGTCTGTACCATTTTCCATCTCGTAAAACGCGCCAACCGTGTGCATAAAGCTTTAAAATACAAATTGGCCGCGCCACCGCCACGAGCTTGACAAACTGCCTTGCTGGAAAGCTAGCTTTGAGGCTACAAAGATGGTCGGCAGATCCAAGTTTGCCGGTGTATCGGGTTACGCTGCAAGTTCGTTGCTCTTAAAGTGCTCTCTCGCCTAAACGCTCACTGTATCATCTCGCCATGGCGTTTAGCGTACCGCTACCATACCGTATCGCAGCGGTAGCCGAGCTTAGCCGCAACGAGACTTCAGGAAAAGGCCCGCACTCTCTGTCTGCGACGTAGGCTTACGTTTAGATTGAAAATTGCATCCTGCGCGAAAGAAGAAGAACAACTAAATGCCCTTCGCATGGGACTGCAACTGAAAATGCTTGTGAGAGCAAGTTTTCTTGCTCATCACTATCGCTGTTTCAGGTGCAGCTCGACGAACTTGCACCAGCAAGGCGGAAAAACTACGCTTTTTGGTGACATGGCTGTATTTGCCATAGCGTGGTATTGTGGCGCCATCAATGCTCCTAGAGTTTCACGCACCTCTTTCTTGTCTTTTTCTGCAGTTATGTCTAGCTTTAATTGTTTTTTGCGTGGTGAGACACGCGACGCGCAAGAGGCTTCAGTAAAGTATATATATATATATTTATATGTACCTGCCATTTGTGTTGCCTGCAGTTACTTTCTTCTTCTTTTTCGTAACTTTTCCTAAATGTAGCAATGGCGTTCAATTAAAGTGTTATGCAGCGCTACAAACATCGTATCGTGCAGTTGTCCGAGCGCGCATTTGGGCTGCCTCCTCCGAGTCGGCTCGAAAATGCCAATAAAGAGAGCTTTCGCTTTGCACGTATTTCCCATTACAACTCTCCAACTGTTTGCATGGTTCCTTTTTGAAGCGGCGTCCAATTACCAAAATGAGTAAAAAGTAAAAAAAAAATCGTGTAAACAGTCGGCTGAACCGTACCGCACCGGATTGTTCAAACGTACATGCACATGTCCAGCAGGCAGAAGTGCTCAGAATTTCGCACTGGACCCGCGCGCAATGTTTGGTTATCGGGTTATCGAATCGTAAACAAGCAACCGGGAACAGCAAACGAAAACAAGACGACAGAAGAAAGCAAATAAAAAAAAGTTTGTCGCATTCTCGCATGTGGGAATCCGTACAGCCGTACACAGATGTTTCTAGAAAGCAGAAGCAAACAGGTCGGCGCGGAGCGTGAGAGTCCAAGCGACGTCGTGCCCCTCTCCTTCTGTGTATACGCCCGGAATAGGCAGGCTCCGGGGAGAAGCGTGCTCTCAGGAGCAAAGTAATGCGACGCAGAAAGAGACAACAAAAGGTGGTTGCGAATGTATTGATCAAGCCGGAGCCCATTGTGATCGCAGAGTTCGAGGGGGGACCCGAGGGAAGAGAATCGCCTTTGTTCCAAGCTGGGCGGGAACTCGCTCGTTGCTGCTTATCGTGGCAATGGAGGCGTCCTTTTTTGTTCTCCGTTTTTGCTTAACGAACACCGAGATCAAAAGCATGAAAATGAGGTAATTCTTTTTCATGTTGCTGCTGGCGTAGGCATAAACAGAGGGACGCGAAGAACGAGAACTACGACGCGATCTCTGCCTACAGAACTATATCGCAACTCTCTCCTTCTTTCACTTTTTTTTTCGTTTTCTCCGCTGGTTTCTTTCTGAGTCTTTGACGCAGCTGTTTTCAACAGGAAAGGATTTAGGCATAAAAGGAAAAATATCGTCCATGTATTGAGTAAGTCCCAGAGATTCTTCCTTTTTTTTACTTCCTTATTTACGTACAAGCGCTGTATCCCCATTCTCCCCTCTTCATCCCTTGCATGGTCTTTCTTTCTTTCTTTCTTTCTTTCTTTCTTTCTTGCATTCTTTCTTTTTTTTTTTCTTTCCAGCCCTTATGCGATCCGGCCACTTCCACCATCTTATGCTGTCAAACAGAATATCAAGGCGCATGTTGAAAAGTTTAGCAAACATGTCTGAGCCGAAAACAAAATGGCGGTGTTTCATTCGCCAATCCTCGTGAAGTGCTGTCGCGCTCGCCTCGCAAGTAACGCCGTGTAACACTCCGGGATTTCGCGCTAAAAGAGAACACCGAGTGGGCCGCGAGAACTGGTAGACCGGAACGAAATAAAATCGAAGAGCTAGAGGAGGGGTGTGCACGACGCTAGTAGAACGCGTCCGAGGTTCTCAACTCGACTACAGGGCTCCTTAGAGGGTCGTCTTCCCTATTCCGTTTTGATATTTCTTATTCGGCACGCATCGGCGAGGCATCGCAAGCACTTCCTCGGACTTTTCTTAAACAGGCCATAATAATGCACACGAAAAAATAAAAGAAAGGCGCTCGCTCGGAAGTGAACGCTTCTTTAGTTGGATGGTCACGCTGAAAAGAGAACGCTCCCGCACATGTGTGACAGTGCCGCTTAATACGGTGCAGCATGCTGCGTGTTAACCCTGTAATAGCCAAGCGCCGTCCCGCATTAAAGAAAGCTTGAACAACTATTTCCCTCCTATGCCCTGCTCTGGAGAGGACATCTGTACGGAAAAAAAAAAAATGCCATGAAATGTTATTTGAGTTTTAATTTGTATGGCACAGTAATTAATTAGTAGTTGATTGGTTGAAATGCCCGCAACAGAAAACTCTCTCCAGCCTTTCAAAAACGCTACTACTGCCTATGCGTTTAGTTTCCAGTGCTTAAATCAGAGTCTTGAGTTATCAAGAGAACGTAGCATATCTGACACGCTGTGCAGTAGGGGATGTCCAAAACGTGGTGACCATTACGTGTTTCCGGCTCCGGAATCGCTTCCGGCTCATGCACTTAACAAAGGCCTATAGCTTTTGATATCCGTTTCTGTTACTGCGACGACACGGTCGTTGAGGCGTGGATTGGGACACCACTTACACAGTGTTATAGACACCCCGCGAGAAGGTGACTAAAGTCAGGAAGGAGGAAACAGAGCTAAGTTACGACGTCACCTACGCTGCACGAACTAAGCTGGCCCTATTCAACATACCTAAATTGTGCTCGTGGCTTATCTGACGTTTAACTAGTTCGCGTTATAGTTAAAACGCCGGGCTTTAAATGCAAGCCTATCTCTTTTTTTTTTTTTTTTGCATAGGCGAGCGCAGTCTAGCCGGCCGTTCAATTTGCAATGGGCCCAACTTGGAGGCGAACGTTTCTGCCTATATATTCGCTTAAGGAGGATCTGCGCGTGACTACACTGGATTCTCCTCCTCAACTCAACTCCCCCTCCTAAAACGCCCAAATAGAGCTTAAACTGTGGTCAGTTACGAAGCGACGCAACTTATAAGAAGGAAAAATAAAGCTAACATCGATGAATAAAAATGACGACAGTGACAGGCCCTTCTGGATCTCTCGATAGATTCCCTAGTAGGCATTCGTGATTGTCCTGGTAGTAGCCATGATTGTCATTTTTGGAACGTTTACAAAAACAAATGTATCTTATTCTAGTACTTCTGTGATTTATCCGCGATGCAATTGGTTTATTTGCTTGTGTCTTGTTTTCGCAGCGCCTGCTTCTTATTCCGCTTAAGTTTTTCTAGGTTCTTCGGTGATTCTTTGAGTGTTCTTCATGCATGAATGCAACATGCATTGCGCAGGTTTCGTTGATTAATTAGTTCACCTGGACTTGCCCAGAGGACACGACAGTAGGAGGAAGGACAGCGGGGGGGGTGAGTTGAATGTTTATGCAGAGAGATATGCCCGTGTGATGAACTAATATGAGGACGAGAAGTATTATAGAACATTATATATACATATAGATATATATATATACATATATATATATATATATATATATATATATATATATATATATATATATATATATATATATATATATATATATATATATATATATATATTTAGCCTCTCCAGACGCTGAGCACATGCATGCCGACGGGCCCAGCAAAAATGCACCGATACTTCAGAAAAGTGAACTTGCTTATCTTTCCTGTGCCTGACCGAACACTCTCCGTGTCATCTCTTCTGGAGAAGGCACAATGCCGTGAAAGTTATTTGAATGAATTTTATTGAGGAAACACCATGTACAGATACAAAGGAATGCAGGCAATGGAATGGTCTGCGCAAGCTTAAACAGCTACACCCGCTCACAAAAAAAAAAAAAAAACGCACAGAAAGAAGAAAGCACGCTAAAAAGACTATATACACAATTTCCTTATACAAAAAATTCTCCGCATAACTCCATAGCAGTCTGAGCGCGTATTCGCCAGGCAGTTCATCCGCTACAGCGGTAATCGTAAGGACAGGCGTAAGGATGGCGCGCATGGCATTAACAACGGCGGTCAGCCAATCACAGGCGCTTCTTCCCCGGAACGAAGAGCTTCGTTAATTCGTTCGCCGGTTTCTGCGGCCCAGAAATACATACGCTTCTTAGGCGCAGGCACACTTTCAATATGCAAATTATTCGCATCTTCATTAATCGAACCGCAAGATGCAAATTAACCATGCTTTACTGCGAAAAGGAACGCTCCCTCGGTCAACCATTAAGACGAAGGCGTGTGTGGCTCGCGTACGTGAGTTCTGAAAACGAAGCAATCGGGGGCCAAATTCACAGAGTTCCTTTTTCTTTTCCAGTTTCTCACTTGGGCAAAGGGAGGGGGTATTGTTTATCTTTGGCTCGCCGTCTTCGTTAACCCCTTCTGGTACTGCGTGGCCAAGTGTGCGCGCCAAGGAAACGCCTCGAAATGAGCAGCACTAAATAACTCATTATGTACACTCACCTTCATACTTAACCCTAGCGCGCAATAGGCGCGCCTTTTTGCTTCTCCTGCTAAGGTCGCTGTAGGCTTCTGATTGGGGCGCTTTCAACGGTGCAGTAGACTGTTGCGCCTTCTTCGCAAAGCGGTCGATGTTTGCTCATTACAGCCTGTGCTCGCTAAAGTTCAGAAGCTATATATGTGTGTCCTCATTGTTCGGATTAAGCGCATGCGGAGGCCGCACAGCGCGAAAGAGACGCTGCTTGCAGGGAAAGGCAGGGAAGACAAGAGCGCTGTCTTCCAACTGAATGCTAAGTGAGAACTACTGAAACTTCTGAGGACCAAGTATGCATAGTGAAACATAAAAAAGAACGAAAACCTAGAAAGGGAGACCAAGATCGAAAAAGGCAGAACGATGACAGAAGCATACAGCTGTCCTGTCTAGAGTTAGGGAGAAAAGGAAAGGCAGGGATAATAATCTTGCTGCAACTGGTTTGCTATATACTCTACATTGGGGGAAGGTGATTCCTACCTAGATCGCACGCAACTATAGTTACGTACAATCTATAGATAGGCAAATTCACGCTTAGAGCGATAGATGCCTGGCTCGCCATTGCTTGCCTCGCCATTGCCTCGCCATTGCAATGAGTGTGGTTGTTACCCTTTGTTCAGCAATGTGACGATTCTTGGTAGGGGCAAGGGCAAAGAAGAGCGAGAAATCTTGGAAGCGTACTACATCAGTTTATTAGGTGACGACTGCGTTAGTACAACCTCGGTGCGCTTACTTCAAAAAGAATTTGAATTTCTAGGTCGGTCACGATAGAAGCGTTTCTTGTCTTTTCATGCTCTGTGATTAGCGATGATGCAGTTGCGCATGCTCTGCTGGCCTTGCTGGGACTACACCGATTCTAATAAAGCTCAGTTGATAGTCCAGTCGTTGTGGTGTGAGCCTCTCCTCTTGTCCTTTGTGTTTTTGACTGTTTTTTTTCGTTCAAGTATGTACCAACTGGCCCAGATTTCAAACCTTCGCAAAAGACGGTGCGTGCTGTTGCTTTCAAAGCGGGCTAAACAGTAATAGAACGCATTATCTCTAAAATTTATAAACTATCGACACAACATCTCAGAGTTACCGAGTTTCGAAATTTTCGTTCTTATTTGTAGTTCTTGCATGTTTCACCCCATTGTTATACGCGCTCTACTTGTGTTAGCTGTATTTCGGTTGCGTGTAGTTGTTGTGTTGTATTCTTTCCGAACTATTCCTAGTGACATTTAATTTATGATATATGCAGTTTTCGTCGATGTCCCTCTCTGTCTGTCTTTTCACTTTACGTAACAACTGACCAAGAACCTTTAAGAAATAGTATGATCGTAATGTTGACAATCAATTTCATCACGTACATTATCGTCGTCATCGCGATAATTAAGAGGTTGACGATTAGCGGTTCCTTTTTCGGGTTGATCGATCACAGTTCAGCGTATTTAGCTTTTCTTCTTTCTTTCTTTTTTTTTTTTTTTTTGCATGCGCAAACTCGTTACTTGTTTTATTACGTGTTCATTGTACGTTACCGTGGATCTTCACGAGGCGCACGCTGCAGATACACGTATGTCGGGGTTACACGTAAACTGTTTATTGGGCGGACTTATGCCCTTTACACCATGATCAACAATTGAGTTGCGAAACCTCTAAGCGCGAGCGCCAGCGTACGTCGAATTGAACGATGGTGCTATCACGTTGTTCTCCCGTTTATAGGGATGTCATTGTACATTCTAGACTGCCTTGAAATATCCGGCCAAGTTCGAGACAATACCACAGTAATCGGTTGTCACTTGCGTGCATACAGTGATTGGACGGGCCCGTGTCTTTCTAGATCTGACTGCGACATTCGAAATGGAGGAGGAGGAGGAGTAGATTTTAATGGAGAGAAAGGAGGAGAGGTCGGCCTGGAGAGCGTGTCTCTAGCCTGCTACTCCTCACTGGGGAATGGGGAAGTGGGAAATACAGGGAAAGGTAGGTGGCGGATGATTATGATATGCTACAATGAGACACTATATACACGTTGTCCAATATGCGGATGCGCACTGGAGACGCAATACACTAAGAGTAATCTTGTCCGTACAAAAAGTAATCTTGCCACAAAAAGTTATTGCGCAAACACATTTCGCACTGACTACACGTCTCACAGCTTCTATAGGCGATCATCTAAACCAGTCTCACTTAAAAAGTTCGAAAGTGCTTTTATGGCCCGTTGGGCACAGTCAACACTCCTCCACGCGCCCAAAAGCTTTTCTTCTGAAAAGGGGCGGGAGTCCAAGCTGTCAACTGTATATTTGAGTTTTCTTCTTTCGGCCGCATATTGAGGGCACACGCAAAGTACGTGAGCTATTGTCTCGAGAGTGTGACAGACGCTACATTCAGGGTCCCGTATTTGTCCAATCTTGTGAAGGTATCGGTTGGTGTATGCCACACCCAGCCGTAATCGATGAATGAGCGTTTCCTGGCTTCTCCGCAACCGAAGTGGATGCCGGAATTGTAATCCAGCGTCAAGTCTATGGAGGCGCTCTTGTCGATGTTCGGGGTTGTCCCAATGTTGCGCCGTAGAAGTTTTAAGGGAGGTATGGAGCAAGGCGTTAATGTCATACCGGGAAAAATGAATTTTTATAATAGTTCCGTCAGTGTGCGCCTGTTTTGCTTCTGCGTCAGCCTGTTCGTTTCCAGCTATTCCACAATGGCCAGGAATCCACTGCAGCACGATGGTATGTCCGGAATGAGACGCCTCAGCAAGCAGATACATGATGTCATAAACCAGGGGACTATATGCGGTTCTGTCACTCATATAAGTGCTGATGAGTTGCAGTGCTGGTTTTGAGTCGCAGAACACTGTCCACCTCTCGAGACTTTGTTGCAGTATGCAGCGAACTGCTTCTCGAACTCCGGTCAACTCAGCTGCTGTAGACGACGTCCTTTGTCCTATCTTGAAACGTTGTGCGATCCCCATTCCTGGCACCGTGTAGGCCGCCGCGGAAGAGGTCTGTGTCACAGAACCATCTGTAAAAATATGTTCGTAATATCCATACATGTAAGCAATGTATGATAGCGCGAAATGCTTGAGGCCAGCAAGCGGCATCTTCGACTTCTTCGTTATTCCAGGGATTGAGAGCCTGACCGTTGGCTTTGCCATCGTCCAGAGTGGAACTTCGGGTATGTCATACGGTTCGAAGTCCGACGGCAATAAGTCTTGCTGCGACAACACGGCTTCTGAGTAGGTGGACACAGGCCGTACGCTTGTGACGTTCGTGAGTGGATGGTTCCTGTGTCTAGTCAGTACCCTTAGATGCACTCGCAATGGCTCATGTTGCAGATAAACTCGAGCTGGGCACGCACGTGCCTCTGCAATAGTGCCCCAAGTAGACGCACATCGTGGTAGTCCTAGGCAAATTCTCAGTGCGCGAGCCTGAGCACTTTCAAGTGTGCGTACAGCAGTTGTACTAACCCGAGAAAGTACAGGCGCACTGTAGCGGAAGTAGCCAACAAAAAGTGCCTGGTAGAGCTGCAGAAGAGATGACTTGGATGGCCCCCATGATTTTCCAGACATATGTCGAATGATCTGAGTAAAGCTGTCTAGCTATCTTCTTAATCCTGAGAGGCGCTTCGACCAGGATAAGTCACGGTCGATGATGGAAATGGAGAAAATACGGTGACGTCGGGCGTGTTTATCTCGAGCGACAACATAAGCATCGTAACGAACGACGAAATATGTACAGGTGCGGACAAAAATAACTGGAACACGGGAGCTAAGGCGGAATTGGCCGAACTACATCCCAGGGCCCTCTTTTATAGCAGCCACGGGGAGAAACAAGAAACTGCATCACACACGCACGCAGCCAGTTTCAGCTTCTCGATCTGTTTCTCGATTGGATCGGAGCGTGCCTGTACCAACGTTTGCTTTAGCCCGATGCTTTCAGCCAAGCCCAGTCCATAGCCACGTGCTTTCCGAGGGCCGCTATGTATAGTACGCATACCTCCGTTCTGGAAGCACGCCCGTACCCGGTTAAGTCAGCAGCTGGACAGATGTGTGCGAATGAGCGATCACATTTCCTCTAATCGTTGATCAGTTGATGAGTGATCAGTGCATGATCAGTGATGAGCGATCAGTTTATGAGTGACCTGCGAAATCGCAGCATCTTAAATATGTTTCTTCCACTCGCTATATCGGCTGCTCGCTACGCCCCTGCTGTTGACACGCAAACTTCAGCGCTGGTCCAGCGTATACGTAAAGCCCACGTTGCATGGTTTTATTGAGACGGAGCGAAGTGCCCTCGAATGTGTGAGACACTCGTTGCACGCTGCGCTGCGCGTATTCAAAGGGCACGTTTCTTCGTCTGCGAAAGTTCAGTATATATGTAGTGCGAGAACATATGTCGATGTGATTCATTCGTTACTCGCCTTTTATTCGGTCCAGCGAGAAGTGGCATCAAAACACATTCAGCTCGGTAGTGAAAGGACAGAAACTGCGATGTTTTCGAGCTGACTGCATTTTGCTTCGGCCGAGTGCTTTTCGTCGAATTTTTTTATTCTTTCGCCAAAAACATCGCAACATTTTAAGGGTTATTGATACTTTCTGGGAAGTTTGCGAGAGCGTTCTCAAAAAGTGGGGCGGTGGTGGTGATATAAACAAAAGATACGATGCTTACTTTTAGCAGCAAGCTTAAAGCGTTTATCGCGCCATATGCAATAAGGCTATGTTCGGTCGTTCGAAACCACTTTAATGCATGCAGCATCAGAATTCTGCGACGGTCAAATGCATGTAACCTGCTAAGTTCGTTCGCTTTCTTTTCAGTCTTGGTAGGCCTAAGATGCGGTAATTTGTAATATGAGTGTGAACATTCATAGTGATGCGAGTGTCTGTTAATACGAACCTACTTTGTTTTCGGTTGACCGTTTATTTAGGTTATAACTAGACTATTCCACCGGTGACGTCACAGATTACGCGTTTTTTTTTTTTCTGCTAATTACGGATCCTTCCACCCGCAGAGGGGATTACAAATTTTGAGCACGTGAACTTTTCTCCTTCTCTCGTACGTAACGTATGTTTATATACTCGACATTTAACTAGCCTCAGCCAGCTGTTGCCACTGTTTGGGACAGCACAATGTCCTTGGTGCGGTGATTTTATCCTACAGTGACGCCGCCCGTATTTCCTCCACCATGGTTTCTGGCTTTGTGTGCCTCTCAAATCAATGGCATACTGCGCATTCCCAATCACTTATTCTATAAGACGCTTAATATTTCATTTTCTGTGTCCACCTAAACGCCCGCTTTAAAAGTGGTGCGATACGGAACGTCACGCGCAATAACGGCAGCGCCATGTTCGTGCGAAGCGTTCTTGCATGCCTCACTTTCAAGTTTCTTTGAACCTACATAGCAGCCAGACCTCGAGCACTCCGAGCGGAAACGGTCAGCGTTATCTACTCGCGCGATTTATTATACGTGCCTCGCGTTTCGGTGGCGTAATCATTTGAGCCGTCTGAGATTTCAGCCCCGTGACAACGGCACCCTCTGCGCACCGGGCTGTACGGCAAAAAGCGTTGCATGCGTGAACCTTGCTAGCCGCGCTCCGATCCCAAAACGCTCCTTTCCCGTAGCGTCTTCATCCCGAGGAGTGGGCTGTTGTCTCTACCGGCGCCACTCGCACGGGAGCCCGGGTGTGCATATTTTACGCTCCGCCGGGTGATTCCTGGGAGTACACCGCGAGAGCGCGGCCATTTTTATTCGCATCAGGCCAGTTCCCACGCCTTTGGAGGGAAGGCTCCTGACAGCTCGCAGGGACATGCAACGTTCGTGAATAATATGCGCGCTAATCGAGCTGAGTTCTCTCCCGTTTTTTTTTTTTTTTTTCTTTCCGGCAGGATCTAATAACCGCGGCAGCCTCATGAAGATGGCAAGTGTTCACCACGTGCGGAAACGCGGCAGCGAGTCGCCTGCTTTCCATAAGCTGTGTACGGACGTAACGTCGCACTCGCGCAGCTTAACTGTCCTGTGCTTCCCCTGGACGTCCGCTCAAGTGACTTATTTAAGAGACTAAAGCAGAGAGGTCTGTCGAAGAAGCTTTCTATCTCACCTGCTACTCTGCATAGGGACAAGGTAGAACGGCGGGGAAGGCACGTACCTCTATAAGTAACCGTGAATAAAAGCAGTACGCCACAGGCCACTTTATCCAAAGCATAGAGGGAACGCTCCCGCATTGGCGAACACTCCCGCGCTTTGTTTTGTGAACGCTCTCTCTCTCTCTCTCTCTCTCTCTCTCTCTCTCTCGCACGCACACGCACACACTACCTTTTGCCGTTGTTTAAGCTAAAGAGCACCACTCACCTTTAAGCTGTGAAATTGCGCACCTTCCGTAAAATGTGTCGTACTTAGGTGCAAGACTTCCTCGCCCAGGAATAAATCACTACGGCGTGTAAGGCTCTCTCTGTAACGCTCTCTCTACTCGTCACGTAATGCTGCCTGGCCCCTTTCTTGTTCTTCCTTCGAGGTCTCGCTTTCGCGAAAATCTCACTACAGTTCCTGTGTTTTGACTCGCTCTAACTTGTAGTCATTTCTAATAAGTTTAGAACGCACGGGAGTGCCTCCCTTGTTTCTTTCTGTGTGCGTCCCCTAGGCGCTGCAGTGTCTTCGAATTATCATTGCAAACAATCAGCTCCGTAGTAATTCGTTATCGACGTTGTTACATGTCCAAATGCCACGATTTGATTTGTTTGATTGCTTTTCTGCGTAAAGGGAACGCGTTACCCAGGTGGCCTAGCGCCTTATGCTTCCATTCCATGGTTTGTGAGCAATGAACCAGATCAGTTATTTTATCTTATCTATACCTTACAAACAGGAGTACCCTTTAAGCTTTGAGTCGAATGTGTTTCTTTGTGCTGAACGCTGTTTGACATCTTTCCGTATTGAAAACAGATAATCATTCTTAAGTGGGTGCTGGAGAGAGAGCGAGAGAACTTTTATTGATGCCAGCAATCAGGGGGGTAGCAGACGGGCCGAGATTCCCTGGGTATCTGCGGCTGCTTCGGCTAGCTGGACGGCCCAGACCTGCTGGAGATGTTTAACTACGCCAATCATGTCACTTCAGATCGCAAAGGGTACGCATGAAAAAAAAAATCAGAGAAATTCTAAGCACTCCTTATGAGTTGTGTATGCGAAAGCCTTAATGTCCAATTGAACCTTGCTGAGCGGCCCTTTGAGTTCTGCACTGTGAGTTATCTTATCGAGTTTTGCTGCAGTGTATGTCACAGAGTATCGCAATTAAATTAGTGCGTTGTTTCTTTCTTTTTTTTTGCATCGTACTTTTTGTTTTGTTTTTCGCATCGTTCGCACCGTACTACCTGGTCGAGTACATTAATCGCATCGAATTCCAACACAGAGACAGTGCGCATGCACACGTTCTGCTATGGCTGAATGCGGCGCCTGATCAAGAACTCGGTCCGCACGCGCGAGCCTCGACAAAACAGAGCGAGCGAAACGGTAAACCTGCTGCCGCCATAGCGCGCCAGGTGACGCGTGAGCGCAGCGTGCATCCCCGCGACGTGCCTCTGCCACTTCGCTCGTTTTGCTGCGTTCTTCCGCTCCCTTACTTCGTCTGCGGTGTACTGGCGTGGACGGCTACATTTCGCTACTGCCTTGGTTGCGGCCGCCGCCGACGTAGATGCTCCAGCCTCCATAGCGTTGCGTGCTGCCCGAGCCAACAGGCAGCAGCAGCAGCCTGCGGTGCCAACGCCGCATTCCACCGACGCCCTGCGTGACGAGAGACCGAGGAAGCAGCAGCAGCGGCCACCAAGGCAGGTAGTCGTGCTCAGCAGCTAAGCCCAGTAGCGGAGAGAGAGGCACAACGTGACGATGCCCTCTACCCTCACGCAACACCTGGCGGGCTATCGGGGCAGCAGGTCTTCCGTTTTGCCCGTTCTGCTCCGTCGAGGCGCGCTCGAGACGTGGCGTCACAGCCAATGGGAATTTAGTTGCCGTTTCGCTGCTACAGACGCCGGCTTTTTCGCTCGATGAGCCATTTGATGCCTTTCGCATCAATAACCCACTCCTACACAGCGCACACGGTAACAAGCAGCTAGATTGTCTGGTTCAGGCAGGTGTCCCGGAGGAAGATTATTAGCGTCTTCTGTGCACGCAAAACGCTAGTAGCGCTGCTTCAAAGTCCAAGAATGTGAGATGCAACTCGAAGGAGCCGCCACGTATATATAAAGCTGATGTAAAGGCTGCTTTTGTGGTCGCAAAGCGCGTGTAGTCGCACGAAACATGGTGAAAGCCCCCGCGCGTGTTACCTATACACTAAACAGCGGCGATCGCTGGAATCGCAGTTCGTGCAAGAGGTTGTTTGTGTAGGCGACGTTTAAACGAACACGGTACAGACACACATGATCACGTCCTTGCAAAGATGTTTGGCACTGTCGTCATTGTGGCCGCCATCTTGGAGTACCAGCACGTCGAGAAGCTGCGTAAATAAGAAACGTTACAGCACGACAGGCACGCCTTGCGTCAAGCAACAGGTCGGCAGCAGCGATAATCCGTGGGAAAACGGTCACCGTCAAAAAGCGAAAAAAAAAAAACGGGCGTGTGACTGGTGGTGCACTGACGTCATGATGGCCGCCATGTTCGGGTACTAGCAAGGTGAGCGGATGCGTGAGTGACGTCACGGGAAAACTATATATCTATAACGGATAGTGTTTTATAGGTATTTTTCATGGAAGTCATCGTGGCCCCTACCTAAGGGCAGTAGTGCGTCAACAAGCTGCGTAAACAAAACATGTGGCGCCAAGACAGTAGGAAAGGCGCGTTTTGCACCGAGCGGTGAATCGATAACAGTGATAACCCGGTGAAAACGTTCGCTGTAAAAAAAAAAATCGAAAACGATGTACGCACGATGACAGGGTACAGTGACATTACCGTGGCCGGCATGTTTGGGTACTACGAGAAGCTGCATTCGTGGTGTGAGAAGAAAACTTTGTAATCTGCTTTCCCACGCAGTGTGCACCTTCATCTACAACAGCTCGGAGGTGTCCAATGGCACGTTCTCGACGCCCAACTACCCGGGCGTCTACCCGCGGGACACCGAGTGCCACTACCTCTTCTACGGCAAGAGCAACGAGAAGATCTACATCGAGTTCGCGTACTTTGACGTCGAAGGCGTGCCCCCGTACGTATTCTACTTGACATATCGATAGTTGGCTCGCGTTAACTATAAGGCACTGGCTGCTCACAACTGGACAAAGAAAGGGAATTCCAAGTCCCTGAACTATTCTAATTATGGACTCTGTAGCGCAACGTTTAGTTTATATTGATAGTTGTTCCTTTCTAAATATTTTCATTCCTTCTGTGCGAGTCTACCGCTTGCACATAAAATAAAGCCCAAGTTTATTTTTTATTTTTTCATCTTCAATTTCGCCTGAAATAGTCGCATCCCTGGCATCCGTTTGACGCCACAGATTTCAGGACACCTTCGCATATGCCGTTTTTGTGGACCATGCTGCCACATTACTTCATTCCGAACCCAATGTAGTCCTTCTGTGGTAAAAAATTAAATAATTGCAAATGCCAGCAGACACTGCCAAAATGCAAAGTCACATTGCGTGAAAGTCAAGGCGCCGTCGGCACCTGTCTCGTTTTCACGCGCTGTCTAGCCTATACCAAGCTTGCTTTCACTGTGATAAAGATGCATTTTGTAAGCTCTAAATGTATCTTACAACTCTAATGTAATTTAGTTTGTGTTTTTAATATAGGGACAATACATTACAATAGTGTTCCGCTCATTCAATACAGTGCGGTCACCCACTCCGTTAGAGGAAGCTTGGTAAGCCGGAAGACATGCCAGAACAAAGAACGGGTGGCTGACGCCGCCTTGGAGTTCTCGCACCAGTTCGGTGCGACGCCATGAATTCAGACAGCGTCTTCTCGGCTCACGACATCTTGTTTATCAGTTAAGAAGGACTACATTACATTCCAAGGAAACCATCGATTCAACCTGGAAAGTTTTGATAACTTTGCCTGCTTCAAGACAAGAAATACGACAAAATACGTGACGTCGCACTGACACACCAGCGCTAAGGTTTCAGCGTGGCAGTCAACGACGGGCAGCTGCGCCTTCATTTTCATCTGTAATAATAATAATAATTATTATTATTATTATTATTGTTGTTGTTGTTATTATTATTATTATTATTATTATTATTATTATTATTATTATTATTATTATTATTATTATTATTATTATTATTATTATTATTATTTCCCCTTCAATGCAGGTTGACAGAAGGCGTGAGCCTTAAAAGCTGGAAACGCTTCACGTGGGTTATTAATGAATCTTTTTTTTTCAGCATATTAACAAAAATCGAGTTCTAAAATCAGTTGTCCCATAGTAATGCATGGGCTGCCAGAGAAGTCACATTGGGAGGCTCTGTGTTAACTTCGTCCCCTCCCTACCTCCCCCTGCCCCTCGGGGTGAGACGGAGGGAGAGTCTTTAACGTGCACCCAAATATTAGTACGCGAGCCTTTATATACACGAATGCGAAAAGATGAGCACACAGCAGGCTAACTCGTCTTGTCGTCTTGTTAGACTACTACTTCGTGTCCTTCTTTTCGTATTTGTGAACATAGACCTACTCGCCCGACAACTTACCTTGTTGAGTGCTGGCGCATTCCGCTCCATCAGAAAGCGACCGCAGTGGCCGGGAATCAGATCCGCGACCTTGCGCTCGGCCGCGGAACGCCATTGCCACTTAGCCAGCAAGGTGCGCCTATGAAAAGCTTAGTTTTTACAGGCCAATGTAAACCTACTTAGGGTGCGTTCCAATACTCTCTGTAGACGGCTAAACAAACAGCGAAATGGACACAGCACGCATATTAAGGGTCGTTCCAGTTCTGACGAAGCCGACAGAGAGAGTAGCTTCGCGATGAGAGCTTCGAAGTCGAGAACGATGCAAACTACTTTGGCCGTCCAAACAAGACGGCAGCTGAGCTGCATGCTTAAAATCCTGGCGGTAAGGTCGTCTGCGCGCTACAAAACGTTGTCAGGCAAGTAAGCTACGTTGGCTGGACACACGCTCTGTCAGTGTCTCGTTTCAGCGCTACTACTCTCTCGCTATTTATGGGCAAGCTGAAACTGCTACGTTGCGTCTTTGTAGGTTCGCACGTGCAAAGCTTTAAAATACAGCGATTACGCGTTTCATTTTTTCCTTAGTTTTTTCTGACGACGGTATATGGCGTCCTGTCGCAGAGACGTGTTATAAATAAGTTTGGTTACATGGACGCTAGGCTGCCTTCTTAGCTAGCAGTCTAATTAAACTGGCATCGACGCCTGCGAGAATTCGAGTGCGCCCGTATAGCGTTCGGTGTCTTCTTTTCTTTAAGAACACGTCGTGCCTTGTTCCCCCACGGTTGCAGGTGCCTCTCGGACACGGCGAGCGACTACGTGGAGTTCTCCAACTTCCGCACGGTGGACCGCAAGATCCCGCGCCACTGCGGCAACCTGCGACCGACAAAGATCGAGTCCGACGCCGACTTCTTCCGCGTCTCGTTCAAGTCCAACGACAAGTTCGACGGCACCGGATTCGAGGCCTTCTACCAGTTCAGAAACAACCCCGGTGCGTCTTTCTACCACGTGACTTGCTCTTGATACCTATAGCGGGCCCATGTTGCCCGTTGCCTTTCAGTTGAGGCGCAGGGCCAAACGAGGGCAAAAAGAACTATTAAAAAAAAAGAACTATAGGAATGCACGACATCGAGGCGCCGATAGACAACTGAGGATTTTAGGGTGCAGTGGTCGACATATGGGGTGTCCCAGTTAACACCAAGCAAGTTTAGAAATGAAGCGAGGCCTTCTGTGGAGATAATGCTAACTGTGTATCTACCAACCTCCCGGAAGAGTATCCAATATTCTTGGCGTGAATCCCAATTCATCCAGTGTTTTTCGTGTTGTTCTGGCTAAAGTATTTAGTACTGATTAATTGAGAAACACCCTATTTATTAACTTTATGACCACAATGCAAATTCAAGGTTTGTTGATTAGATATGAACACATAAACTTTGAGTTATTTGCGAAGCGTTACCGTTTGCGTATAGCTTTTCCGTCCTTGCTTGAGAAAATGTCCGCAGAACCTATAAGAAACAGCCGTGGCCCACTGCCTACGTATCTCAGCGGCTTTCTTTCTGTCGTACAAAATTAAGCGAGAAGATTAGATGAATTCATGCACAGCCCATCGTGCTCACTTGTACATCCCGGCTCTTCTGTCAGTATTCCTAGAGTAAATACCTATGTCAATAAAGGAGCAAGACTACGATCGTTCTAAGATGAGAACATGGCGGACGGAAGCACACTTTTTTTTGCAACAGTGAGGCGACGCGCCGCCAGAAGTAAATATTTATTGATTCCTATTTATGTAGTATCTCAACATTCATGTAAGCACAACTGCACTCCTCGTCGGAAACATGTACAGTCATTGTCAAACTTAACACGAACACGCCTTAATAAGCGCCCTCTTGCTTCTCCTGTGGAGGATGGTGGATATTTCTGGTTGGTGTGCCTTGAATGGCTGCTTAAGAAGCTTCAGCTAAGAGGCGATTCCTATTTTTTTCCTCGGAGCCAATTTACCTATTCAAATGTACGTAGAACGTGTAAATTCTGTCCCTCGACAACAAGAGAACCGATTTGAATGAAGTTTCTTTCATTAAATAGAAAATGCCGAATTCTACCAACTGTAGGAAGCAAAATTTCCTGTAAGGAATCGTAGTTTTTTTTTTTTTTTTTTTATGTTACCGAAATTTGGTAACCTCTACAAAAAATTCCTGCACTAAGTTTACAAATCTGTAACTCTGCACTAACCTTAGATGTCTTGACATCTGCAGAATAAAATATAGTGATATCCTTTAAAGCGAAGCTTTCTTGGCGAGCCTCCCTGCGCCTCTCGCTGACCGTGCCTACCGCCTACTGCTGCTGCTCGTGCGTTCTCGCCGAATAGCTCACAGCCTCACACTCGGCTGCGAGACGGCGTCGCCATGTAGGAGCGATAGCTGACACTACTTGACTCGCAGCAGTGGGAGGTAGAGGGAGTGGAAAGCCGACCTAGGCCAACACCTCCGAGTATATAGGAGCTGTTGCCTAAGCTGACCTGCGCGTGCGAATCATTGGTCGCTGAGGGGACCGCGACGCGGAGAGCCGCGATGAGACGAGAGAGGGGGCACCGGAGCAGATGGCCTCACGTTGCGCATGCTTCGCGCCCCCTGGAAACCAAACACATGGACCGTCCGACGAGGGGAGGTCGGGTATGCCAAACAACTGGCGCAGAAAGCCGGCTTGCCCCTTTCAGCCCCTATAACGTTGGTTGCGCTCAAAGGTTCGTGTAACGCATCGCAGAACTCCTCGCTCAGGGCATCCTTGAACCAGATGAGAGTAAGTGCGCGTGAACACTCCATCGTAAGCTTCGCTTTATGTATGTATTCCAACGGGGCACGTTGCATCTGCTGCATTTTTATTACTGAGTTTGGCGTTATAAACTTCGTGCATGGGCTGCTCTCCTTAAGCATTCTTCTTTATCATTTTTCCTCAGTTTTAATACCTAGGACAGAAATCTGCTTGCTATAGTCGGTGTATGAACTTTTTATTTCTTTTGAATTGAACAAACTGCACCCAAGTAGGTGCAATGGTTGCCGCGAAAAGCAACATTTAGTTCTCATGTATTTATATATGGCCCTTGAGGTAGCGCAACAACAGGACATGTACACAAGAAGGAACGACAGCCACACAGCGCTCGGAGCTCATCATTTTACGGAGTTTGATCGCTCTCGCTTTTACCTTGGATATATAGAGCTCCATCCTTGCGGTCATGAAACACACAAAGGAAAGCTACACATGCCTACACATGCCTACATTTCTTTGCCTACTTTCCCTGGTTTGGCGTAGCTGCCTGGCTGCTGTTGGGTCCTTCATTGTCTCTACGAATATATATAGTATGTGCACCTCTCTTCCGCGTACCAAAAAGAAATGACTTTTTACATGGTCTTGGCTTGTAGCGCGAAGTGAACACGCACACAGAAAGGAGCAGACCAGGACGAGCGCTAACTCTGTACTAAATTTTTATTAAAACGAATAACATATATATAGGTGATTGCAAAAACAGCAGCATAAGAACATGACAAGCTAAAAAACATCAGTTACATATATCAGGAGGTATGGAAGTCAAAGAAGGAAACAAAAAAAGATTACTTCAGATTAGTACACGTATTGCGAAGGTACTGAAATTCGCAATCTAACAGAGACAACGATGCATGGCTAACGCATGTGGAATGCCGCGATAATTTCCCGTGTAGTTTGGCATTTGTGTCTGGAAAGAATTTTTGTGTCTTCAAAGAAAGGTTTACAGCCACAATTGTAACAGTGTGACACTAAATGTGATGCATTAGGATTGTTTAGTGAAAGTTTGTGTTCTTTTAGTCTAATGTTAATGCACCTGCCGCTCTGTCCAATGTAAGCTTTCCCGCACTCGAGTGGAATCTGATAAACTATACCGGTGTTGCAAGGCACTAAAGGGGACACATGTTTAACGCCGCAGTCATCTTTTCTTTTTCTGCCACCCTGTTCAAGTTTCCTACTTATCATAGAGCACATGTTAGACAGCTTGCGAGGGGCCGAGAAAACTGTACTGACGTCATACCTATTGGCCACGTTCCTTAAACCATGGGATAATCTATGTATATAGGGTACCACAGCAAACTTTGTTTCTTTTTTCTGTTTTTCTTGTTTCTTACCGGTGCTTTTTACCCATTTTAAAAGTTTTTCGCAGGTTAGTGATAATAAATGCGCGGGATAGCTAGCCTTTCCAAGCCTTTCTATCTGTTGTGAAAAACTTTGTTGCATATTGTGCGGACATGACTTAGTAATGGCAGACCTAGGAGTTGAATAAGCTATCCCCTGTTTAACAAGTTTAGAATGACAAGAAGAAAATTCAAGCAGTGGCTTCTTCGCCCTAAGCGAATAATGCCAACAGACATGCTCATCCTGGAACGTTAAGCACAGATCTAAAAACTGTAATTTGTTGCCCTGGATAAGCTCAAGCGTGAAACCTAGGCCCCCACCACATTCCCTAAAAACATTTAAAATATTCGTAGCTTTCTTGGTGTAGTTATCGCGAGAACAAAACACCAGGTAGTCATCTACGTATCTAAACGCATGCACCGCCAATTCCTTAAGATTGTTTTGTAGTTTTCTATTGACGCGACTTAGATAAATATCACCCAAAACTGGCGCAACTTTTGAACCAATGCAAGCTCCCGCTTTTTGTACATACATATAACTACCCCATTTTACAACGGTATTCCCTATGTAAAACAACAAAAGTTCTAGAAAAGATTCCACGGGCATCCCACAGTCCTGAGTAAACCGGAACTCATCTTTGTTGAGCGTCACTGCTTCTTTAACACACTACACAGTAGTTCCGATTGCGGAAGCGAATAAAAAAGATATTTTACATCAACACTGATCGCCGAACATTTACCTGGATTATTTTCTGTTAGGAAGGCTACAATTTCTTCCGAATGCCTTATCCGGAAGGGGTCATTAAGAGGAACTGAAGACAGTACATTATGCAAAAAAGTTGAGACAGTGTACTGCCACGTTCCTTTTTCAGAAATAATTTTCAGAAATAATACATTCAGAAAAAAAGGGGGGGTCTGCTCCTTTCTGTGTCCGTATTCACTTTGCGCTACAAGCCAAGACCATGTTACCGTACCAACTCGCCCAACTGTCTATCCTTTTGCATGACTTTTTACATAAGACCTGAACATTGAATATCGGCTAAAGTACGAGTACATCGATCTGTTAATGGAATGGTGCATTATATTTACGTCATTCGTTTATTAACCTTAGTTTCTTTCATTGAGGGCCTGAGTACGTGGCACGGGGGGTGTGCTCGTTCTTGGCCACTCCTTCATAATGGGCACATCCCGCCATGATTCTCGCATGAAACTTGTGCTTCAAAATGTCAAGCACAAGAATAAAAGAAACTAAGTGCATAGGTACAGCTTTGAATATATAGGTATTTTTTGTTTTGTGGAAGTGTTCGTATGGCTTTCGATAATGATGATCTACCCGCAAAACAGCGAAAAGCCGAGAACGTGACTGAATCTATCAGCCGAAGGTCACCGTGGACCCTAATTTTCGCTGTTCTTGTTGATCTTGCAGACCCTTTCACCGTTCGACAAGTCTCTGCTGTACAGAACAAGCAGAATGGTAAGTGATAAATAGCGCCTGCTCCTTCATCAAGCAGGGCGTTGTTTCATGTGCGAGCATTTGCACCTAGTTTAATCGGAGAGTTAGAAAAAGAAAACTAATCCTATAGAGTCGGAAACTGATGCTAACGTTTCTTTTTATTGTGCTCTCTTGACAGAGGTTTGAGGAGAAATCATTGTTGCTAATCTCGGGGCTACAGTTTTCTTCTTCTTTTGTGTGTATGCTTTGTGCGAGCATCAGAAGTAAACATTGTTAAGTTTTTGTGACGGGGAACAAACAGCCGGTTCCACAGGTGTAAATCGCGAATCTAACTGTTTATTGCGTGTACTTGTGCCCAGAAAAATAAGTAACACTCAAAGCACAACGATAGTGGCGAGCGCAATCCTCTGTCGTAGAAATCTGATCTCTCGGTTCAAGCCCGTTCACAATTTGTACATGCATTACACTACATCCGCCCCACGGTTCAATAATTTTTTTGGTGGACAGTAGGTGTGTCCTGCGCTGGAGTGACAAACCGATAACAGTGACAACGGGGTCACCATCGAAAAGCAAAACAATGTACGTGTGATATCTCCTTAAAGGGGCGATAGAAAAATTTGTATTTCACTGGTATTTGAATAAAGGCATCTGAGTTGGTCCCGAGCGAAGCGATATTGGAGCGCGAGCTTAACATCCAGTTAAACAATGGGACGAACATCATAATCAAAGTAATGGAACCAATCACTTTATTCATGTCCGCCAATGTGCGTACAGCAGCACTGTTTCTCGAGCTTTCTTTCTGAGTAATTCTTGTAACTAGCTTACCTGAGTTAGTTTCTGCACTATTTACATACCGAGCTATCAAAAAGTAGCAAAGTAACTAAAAATTCAATAATGCTGAAAGCATGAGCACTAAGTGGCACGAAGCGTTTTCCGCAGAAACGCAGAAGGTATATACACGTTTCTTTTAATAACATAAACGTTCATTGCCAGAATAGTTACATTTATCACCCACAAGTGACGCTGTAGCACCACTGTACGCCACTTCCTTTCGAAGGGAACGCTCTTGTCGTCATCATCATCACCATCAACAACTGTACAAACTATGGATTGATTTATATAACGAGCACTCCCCCTCTGAAGCGGCGGGGGGGGGGGGGGGGGCGGATGCCGCCAAGCTTTTTATTTTCATGTTTCTCCTGCGCTTATTACTGGCCCTCAAGACCCATGCTTCGTGTTAACAGAGCATTCAACGTGATAAATATTTATCATCTTAGAATATATTGCTTTTGCGCCATGAATACACCAGTCGACCTTTAAGTTTCTCCGCCGCACATTCAATAACCTTTCCATCATTACTTTTAAAGCCCAAGGTCTCTAGCTGGGCTACTGCGTCCTCATTCACGTCTGAGTGGTATAGTGCGGCGTGCTAACAAAACATGCCTTATGGTTTCTGCGCTATTTCCCCATGCTACGTATGCATTGTCGTCCTCGACCAATTTTCATCTATGACACCGCGTTCTCAGGCACCCTGGTCAAGTTTCGAACAGTAGTACGCTGCCTTTTGAAGTTCGAATTTTTTTATAAACATCGTATTGCAAATGTGAAAAGTACCGTAAGTTTGACTGATGATCATTGATGATTTCTTTTTTGTGGTGTCCCCTTTGAAAGGAGGCGGCGACAAACAGTCACCTAGCCTGCTTGAGCTAATCAGGTTTTACTACGTCTCTCGCAGTCTACCATTTTGCCCATCTCTACTTCATACTCTCACGCTTCATTGAAACCTCTAGCTCTTGTCGTACATTTACGTATGCCTGTCCCAACATCGGCTCCACCTTCATCCTGCTTTGGATGCATCCGTATACTCGAAACGTCTGTTGCACATCTCGGCCGCTGACCAGTTAGCAATCACGTTAGCTTTGAATCCCGGTACTTCTGCAACGTTGGCTTTCCCTATGATCGTGGTTTACCCCCGGTTGTCTCCGTGCACTTTCTTTGGCCCAGAAAGCAGTTCGAGCGCTTTTTCGCTACCTGAGGGAAACAGACTTGAGTGCCAGACTGTAGACATCCTATGCCTAAGTTCTCTCTCTCCCTCTTTTACTCCCCATTCCCCTCCCCACGTGTAGGGTAGCAAACTGGACTCAGTCTAGTTAACCTCCCTGCCTTTCTGTCTTCCCTTCTCTCTCTCTCTCTCTTCTTTACTTGCTTGCTCCCATCCCCCAGCGCAGGGTAGCCAACCAGACTATTGACTGGTTAACATCCCTGCCTTCCTATATTCCTTTCTCTCTCTCTCTCTCTCTCTCTGTCTCTCTCCTTTACTTGCTTGTAAACTTTGCTCACATCTTCTTTAATTTCGTTTCCACGCTTTTGAGGTACAAATGTATTTGCGCTTTAGCCGTTCATTTCTTTTCATTTTTGTTCCTGGATCTTAAAAGGGCTTGTATTGTTCGTTTCTACGAGCTCAAAAGAAGCCTAGCCCATGTCACCCTGCACTGATATCCATGCATTTTGAAAGCACTGCAAGACAAAATGAAGAGCCTCTTTATCTCTCTCTCTCTATCTCTATCTATCTATCTATCCATCTATCTCTCTCTCTCTCTCATTTGAGGTTTTACCGTGTGCCCCAATGTCAACCGGTCAATCCAGCTGTGGTTAACTTCCAGCACCGACAAGAGTTCCGATTTTAAGCTCAGAATGACATTTGCGAACGTTAGCGCTGGTACCATTAGTCTTGCCCAAAGTCCTCGCACTACCTCATATTTATTGTAGCGCCTAAGTGTTCTATCTTCCATTATAGCTGTTTTACACGGCCCCTTTTATTAAGAATTTTTTATGGATGTTTCAGTCAGCCTTTCCTTCGTTTGTCTAACCCAGATATTTATATTGCTTGGCTATTGGTACAATCAGCTGGCCGCTTTGGAGCGCTATCGCGAGGCGGTTTACATTCGGCTGCTCTACATCGAGGGCTTGGAACACATTTGTCTGGTTCACTGAGAACGCCGCCGTCCAGCTCAGAGTGCTAGGCGGCGATCTCACCTTAGGGCTGATAGTGCAACCGAGATCCGACAGAATTCCAATCACGTGGCTCCTCTGATAGCTCTGGGAGTAGCTGAACGTTCGGCTGGGGCGTATTCTCTCTGACGCCAACGTTGAGAGGCCTCTGCGTCGGTGCAAACCGGATTGTGACGTATCAACCAGTCGAACATGAGTACGATGCCACAACTGGAGCGCCGCCTGTCCATGAAAAAATGTACTATTGCGGCACACACACACGCACACACAAGAAATTGCTATTAAAAAGAAAAAAAGTAAGTAGAACTTGTTTCTGGGCGAGTTGGTTGAGATCTAACGAATGCATTGTTGCGCCAACAGGAAAATAAAGACTTAGGGGGGCAAGTAAGAAACGATAGGTCGAGCGCTGACTTCAATTGGTTTATTCTTACAGCAGAGCAGGGAGAATTAACAAATGTGCATGTGTACATCAATGTTGTCCAGAGCGATTCCACTGACGTTTTTAACAGCTGCATCCCGTTGTCAAACAGAGAAACAGAGGTATCATGAATACCACTCGTGCCTATCTTTTTTATGTGACATGCCTCCAAACGTTCTCTTGCTAACGTATCACCACTCCTGCCAAGTATCTTAATCTCACGCAGTAGTGGCTGGCATCTGCCTGCCAAGCAAACAATGCAATGCGCAAGTAAATGTGCACTACCTTTGTTAATTATATACAGAGAGTTCATGCTCCCGGGCCCGGTTATTGATGTCCCATGTAGGACTCCCCACATTTCAGCGGTATCTCGTACATAACGCCCATCGCACATTTCACGTACGGTCTGGTGTGGTTTTTCTGGCATCCTGACTTTCTTTATCAACGCGGCTTATGCGCGGACACAGTCCAGCCAACTTGCGTGGCGCCGAGGAAACAACTGGCACACCAAACCTAGTAGCGACTTTCTTCAAGTCGTTGGAAAGTTTGTGGACGTATGGCACCCCTGCGGGTTTGCATACGTTTTGGTCAGGACTAGGCATATGCTTTTTTTCTTCACCTTCTGAAGCAATGTTCTTGACACCGCCCTTAGGACCGAGCTCGCGTAGCCGGCTGTGTGTATACTATAGCCTCGCCAATTGCTTATCAAAGCTAGCCTGCATCGCAGGAGGGCACGACTTCATGAGTCGATTCAAGGAAAACGATAGGTAGAGCGCTCCACCTATCGTTTCTCACTTGCCCTCCTAAGTCTTTATTTTCCTGTTGGCGCAACAATGCATTCATTAAAAAAAAGTCATCGTTTATTTTTCTCTGTGTGTGTGGATTTCTGTTAAAAGCGCATCGTTCGGCTGTCTATACATACTCAAATTCCTTTTTAAAGTGTCGGCTACTTTAGAATCACGCTGTTTAGTCACATGTCCTTATAATGGCCATTTGCTTGACAAGCTTCTCCGTGTTTTTTTTTTTTTTTTCTATTTAGCGCACAGATTTTCGCCTGCAACCGCCCTGCTGTCTCTGGTCCTCCTGTGGCTCCTGGTGGCCGACCACTGAGGCGACAGGCCGAGTAATCTTTTTTTCCACTTCACCCAACGCCGCTCACTCGTCGACTTCAAGTAACCCCCCCATCTCTGTACGTACTCGATGTGTTCTCGCTGTCACCTAAGAAGATGAAGCAAAAGAAGCGACAAACAACGGAGAAACACAAAGACATCGACACGCTTCACACCTTGCGCTCCCGCGCCTCGGTAGGTGCTCCAAAGCTCGACCGTCTTCCTCAGAGAAGTGGACGAAGCTCGTGCTGTGTTAGCGCGTGTGCACGTGTGTTCGAAGTACCCGCTGTGTGAGAGGGCGGTGCCTGCGGTCCGCCGTACGACGGAAATCCAACGCGCACAGACTGTCGTTGACGGACTTCACGCCGATTTCATTCGATCCTCCCGACGTCTCCCTCACCCCGCTTCACTGTGACTTGTATTTCTTCTTTCCCCCCTTTCAGCGCCTCCCTACTTGTTATTCACGTGCGGTGGTGCAAATAGCGTGCGACGCTCGACGTCGGGTTTACGCTGTTATTTGAGTGTACGTTTATGTGCGCGTGCGTGTTCGTGTGTGCGTGCGTGCGTGTGTGTGGCAGGTCATTCGAGCGCTCCTCTCACCCGCGGAAAACCGAAGGACTCTTGCCAAAGAACCTCGAAGAAGACGCTTTCTGCACTTCAGCGGGAGAGGACCGTGTGGTGAAAACAGAGCAACGTGAAACACGGAACAAAAAAAAAGAAAGAAAAGAGACAATAGTGACGACGATATGTCGTCCGGTGCACTTTCATTGTCTCTATCTCTCTCTCGAGGAATAAAACGACGACAGAGTATAGGCGCGGTCACCGCGAAGTGCGCTGTTCTCGAAACGAGGGCAACGACCCCATCTACAATATGTCACCCACCCACCCCACCTCATGTTTGAGCTCCGTGTCATAAGCTTGCGTTGTTGTTGTTTCGTTTTGTTTTTTGTTTTTTCTTTACCTAGAACGTCCCGACATTGTTTAGGCCACGTAAACGCATGGGCGATGGGACGCCGTTCGTAAAAATGCGAACGAGTTTGGCCCCAAAAGCCGTTGGCGTTAGTCGTCCTTGCCCGGCCTATAATGAGAACGAATCGGGAGATGGGAAGCGTGTTTTCAAGTAGGTGTAGCTGGTGTTTATAAAGATGTAAATCAGCTTTTATCTTATCTCGGACATCAGAAGCCTACCGAGTCACTTACGTGCGCGACGTTAAAACGGCGTGTCACATAATACACATTCACATAATAAGTGTTGGTTTTCTGCGCGCAGCAGTTCGTGAAAGGAAAATATCGCCATCCATCTCTGGGTAGCTCGAGACTACAAAAGAAACTCATACGGGCATCCCCATCGAAGAAGAATTTGTCTCATCCGGGTATCGAACGTGTAGCTAAGGGCTTTCAACGACTTTCAAAGGCTTTCACTCTATCATATGAGCTCACCCGGGAGAACTGTAGCTGGCAGTACGAATACTAATCAGTTGAAAGCTCAAGGTGCAGGAATTATCCTCGAAACTTCTGAAGAAAATGGAAATCGTGCCCGTTGTGACTTGTCACTAAAGAAGAAGTCAGTGGCGGCTTAGCAATAAATGCGAGAGAAATGCGTTAGCGTTACGTCGCACTTCTTTGAGGTGCCGGATCCATGATTTAAACTTCGTTCACCTTATTGCAAAGTTTTGTTCAAGAGCTCACTCGATACACGTCCTGCTTCTTTGATCTTTGAGCAGCGAAGTGCAACTGACATATATATGTATATACTCTTTCAAACACACATACACGCTCTTTTAAGCGCTACCATGTGACCGACTTCCCACAGTTCAAACAGGCACACTTTTCACCACTTTGACACTCTTAACGCATTAAAATCTTGTCTTGGCTAAATCTTGTCTTGGGTAAAATCTTGGCTTGTCGCGCGCACTTCCATTAGTTACCACAGCACTCGCGATATACTTTTAGGCTGCGAATCACACGCGCGTTAAAGCACACCAATGCGTTCCCGACTTTCCTGACAGCAATGTATCGAGAAAGCAACGCCTAGAGAAAATAAATGCGCGCTAGGTAGACACTTTTATTGTTTGGGGACACGATAAGCCGCAATGAGTGTAAAAACGCTTTTTCTGTTCTTTTTTTTTTATTTAGAATCTAGGGACTTTCATACTATCAATGAATTCGACCTCGAGCTGCCATCCGCTAGCTTCCTGGCCAGCTTGGATAACAGAACGACCGCAACCAAAAAGGCTTTGGTCATTGGTTCGACTACCGGACGAGACAAATCTTTCTTCGGTTTTGAAGCTTTCTTTCTACGTGACCCACATTGGGGTTCGCCCCGTAGCGCAGTGCTATTTCCGGATGGATGAGGCTGCTTTCCGCGAAACTTCCATCATTTTGCGGATTTACACAGAACGGATTTGCTGCAGTTTTCGTTCTGCGGTTAGTGCTCAACCCCTTCATTGGCTGAAGACAGGTTTATTTTAAATCAATATAATTGGCTCTGTGTATCTGTCTTGCTTAACTGGCACTGAAGGAGGAGGACGAGTGCCTTTACACGGATTATTTTCTTTTCCTTCACATTTGAACCTTAAAATCTGTGGCGAGATTTCATTTTTATTCTTTCTAGCCACGAAGCAGTGAAATCTTTGTAGACTGACCGTTACCTTTTTTTTTTTTCTTTTGACTAAGTTTTCATGTAGATGCCCACGACAGCGCTCAGTAGCACTGCGAATTATTTACTCATTTGGTTTCTCAAACACCTTTGTGTATACATATATACATTTCTTGCATCGCACGCACAAACCGAAGCTTTACCCAGGCGTTCTATTACTCGCATTAGGTTATTTCGTTGCATTGTGTGAAGTTGATTCGCCTATGCTTTTGTTCGGACTGCTCTTAGGTGAAGTTGATGAGCACGATAAGAGCAAGAACAAGACAATGTAAACACAAGAAGTTAGAGTGCAATGTTGTTCTTATTTTGTCTGGTTCCATCTATGAACAATAAAAATTACTATCTTGAAAAGCGTGTTGATGGTTTCTCATGGATGCATGCAAATGGTCTCCGTAAAATTGGCAGAAACCATCGGAAGACGAGTGTCAAGGACGAGGGAATAGCTTCCTGCTAGACCTGCTGCAGGGACGCATATTCGTTAGCGCTAATAATTTATGAGGTGTGTGGGTGATGCGACATGTGGACATTTGCGTTTTCCTGGAATCCGTCAGGTGTAGTCTTCGGCGTCACCGGGAGACGAGATGAGAGGCATGCCGATTGCACCTTTTCCTGCAGCTGTGATTGTACCATCAAGCATGCACTGGCCAGCCTCTCGTGAACCGTTGTCAATGCGGCAAAGGCGCCTATTTTCTAGAGGGACGTTGTTTTTTTTTTTTTTTTGCGAACTTTCCTAGGAATTTGCAAACCATTTCGGCTTCTGCTGTCTTGTCGACAGCCACGGCAGCACTCGTAACGCTTACAGGCTAACGCTTATATGACAAATCTTATGTGTAGCCCCATCTGCAAAAATCATTTGACGGTGGCCTGCACTCTTCCCTACGGAATTACTCAGTGAAACAATAAACGTCTCCTCAACAATATATTCACTGCCGCAGATATGTGCCTACAAGCGCACAATTTCCTCATGGAAGCTCAGATTTCTATGCCTTCTTTCTTGTCTGTTGGATCGTCTCCTCAGTTGGTTCATCGCTGAGTAAAGCGGGCCTAGACAGTGTAATCGCTGAGTACGCAGTTCATGGAGACTGCACTAATAAACAGTAAAGTGCCTGAGCCAACCCTAGAGACAGCGCAGTGGTTGTGTGGACGCATACTGGAAAATAGTGTGCCCGAACTTTTCTAGTACGTGACCCCTTTAGGTAGTACAAACCTACCATGCCCCTCACCCCCCCCCCCCCCCCCCCCCCCCTCCGTATCTCCACCTTAGTAAACGTTATGAAAGTTTAATTTTTTGATTACGCAGGGGCATTTACATATAAATTTATGTAGAAGACATTAACCGCATCACGGCGAGCTACCAAAAATACTTGTTAATGTCTTTATAACAAGGACTGAGTTCTTCATCTATTTTAATTAGAAGGATGTATTTGCTTTCTTGACACAACCATATCTGCTGAAACCCAATTATATAATTCCGGTGAGACAAAACTGGCTGCGGTTGCAAGGCCGCGTTCGGTGATGTTTTCTTTTTAGCAACCACAGGTTTAGATAGTCTTTTGTCTTGCCGTTTCTCCGTCCATTTTATGGCTAAAACTACCTGTATTACTCTCTGCAAAATAAGCATCTTTTCATGAGTGATATATATATATATATATATCCTTGGTGCCAGTGTTTGTTGGCTTCTTATGATAAGACTAATAAAAATCGGGCCTCTTGGTTAACCTCCTTTCTTCTCGTTCTTTATATATAGATATATATATATATATATATATATATATATATATATATATATATATATATATATATATATATATATATATATATATATATATATATATATATATATACAAGAAGAAAGGGGGTTATCCGACGGGCACGATATTGTGGCGCCGTTTCCCCATCCACTTTCTTCGGTATTTATATTTATTAGTATAACCCTGGGAGTGTCAGCCAGCGCCACCACTCATAAACCTTGGCGTCTACAGCATGAGGCACGAGAACGTAATCCTTTTGGGTGAAGGCAACCGGTCAGTAAACCCACACACGCTACCTGAAGGCATCAATGTTGCCAGATTCTAAACCCTCGTTCATTACATAACGAGTGTCCTACCTTTTATAGCATGCTCCATCAGCCTGTCGTTTGCACACCGTTCAGTCTGGCCGGTGTAAACCTTTACAAACATCATTGGTATGGAATATACAACCTCTGACGTTCATTTAACCAAGGGACATTCATGCCTCGTTTGACACCCTCGTTTGCAAGGTGAAAAACAAAGCTGGAAGGGACAGGGTTGAACTCCAGCGACCGAAGGTGAGACCTTTCGTTACGCGTGAATAGGTGAAATAGGCGGAAACACTTCCAGTAGGATGGATATTGATGTATACGCCCCAAACCAGCGTTTTCCAGAGAAGTCAGTGGACATGGCTGTTTTGACATTTTACTGGACTATATAGGCTTATCTTTTTTTCGGAAATGCTAATTTTTGGAGTCCGTTTATTCATCGCGTGCATAGGCAGAAACACTTCCAATATGATATAGACTTATGTATATACCACGAAGCAGCGTTTTCCAGAGAAGTCAGTGAACATGACTGTTTCGACATTTTACTGGACTATAGGCTTACCTTTTTTTTTTCGGAAATGCCAATTTTCGTAGCCAATTTATTCATCGCGTGAATAGGCAGAAACACTTCCAATATGATATAGACTTATGTATATACCACGAACCAGCGTTTTCCCGAGAAGTCAGTGGACATGGCTATTTCGACATTTTATTGATGATGTAGATTGATGTATATACCACGAACCAGCGTTTCCCAGAGAAGTCCGTGGACATGGCTGTTTCGACATTTTACTGAACTATAGGCTTACCTTTTTTTCGGAAATGCCAATTTTCGTAGCCAATTTATTCATCGCGTGCACAGGCAGAAACACTTCCAATATGATATAGACTTATGTATATACCACGAACCAGCGTTTCCCAGAGAAGTCCGTGGACATGGCTGTTTCGACATTTTACTGAACTATAGGCTTACCTTTTTTTCGGAAATGCCAATTTTCGTAGCCAATTTATTCATCGCGTGCACAGGCAGAAACACTTCCAATATGATATAGACTTATGTATATACCACGAACCAGCGTTTTCCAGAGAAGTCAGTGGACATGGCTGTTTCGACATTTTACTGAACTATAGGCTTACCTTCTTTTCGGAAATGCCAATTTTCGTACCCAATTTATTTATCGTGTGCTCAGGCAGAAACACTTCCAATATGATATAGACTTATGTATATACCACGAACCAGCGTTTTTCAGAGAAGTCAGTGAACATGACTGTTTCGACATTTTACTGGACTATAGGCTTACCTTTTTTTTTCGGAAATGCCAATTTTCGTAGCCAATTTATTCATCGCGTGAATAGGCAGAAACACTTCCAATATGATGTAGATTGATGTAAATGCCCCGAACCAGCGTATTCCACAAGCGTTAGTGGACATGGCTGTTTCGACATTTTACTGTACTGTAGGCTTACCTTTCTTTAATTTTTCGGAAATACCGATTTTTGTAGTCCAGTTATTCATCGCTTCAATAGGCAGAAATACTACCGCTAGGATGTAGATTGATGTATATGCCACGAACCAGCGTTCTCCAGAGAAGTTAGTGGACATGGCTTTTTGGACATCTTGCTGGGCTGTAGTGTTACCACCTTTTTCGGAAATGCCAATTTTTGTAGTCCATTTATTCATCCCGTGAATGGGCAGAAATACTTTCAATAGGATGTAGATTGATGTATATGACACGAACCAGCGTATTCCAGAAAAGTTGTTGGTCATGGCTGTTTCGACATCTTACTGGAATATAGGTTTACCTGTATTTTCGGAAATGCCGATTTTTGTAGTCCACTTACTCATCACGTGAATAGGCAGAAATACTTTCTATAGGATAGAAATTGATTCATATGCCACGAACCAGCGTTTTCCGGAGAAGTGATTGGCCCTGGCTGCACTGACATTGTAACAGGCTATAGGCTAACCTGTCTTCTTAGGGCAAGCCAATCTGCGCACGTCCATTTATTCATCGCGTTAACTGGCGCCAGCACGTGCATTCACAGAGGAAGGGGTGTATGCGCCGAACCAGCGGGTTCCGGAGAATTAATTGGACCTGGCTGCACTGACATTGTAACAGGCTGTAGACTTGCCTTTCTTGTTAGGGAAAGCCAATCTGCGCTTGTCCCTTGATGCATCGCGTAAATTGGCGTCAGCACGAAGCAGTAATTATGTGTTGAATGGGTATATTTGTTTCACTTAGGGTACGCAGGTACGTTTTGTTGTACAATGCGTACACTGGCCCGCCGCTCCATCGCGAAAAATAAAGGTTATGACGCTAGGGCAGCTCGCACCAAGACGAAGCACGCTGCGCTAAGAGTACAGTCTGTGTACTATGGACACATGGGCTGTGCTGCGGGCCACTGTAATATCGCACCGTAAAAAAATGTAGTCAGCGTAAAGTACGAGGTTATGCGCATTGCTGGAATGCCGAAACCCTCTCCACATTTTTTTTTTTTTCGAGGACGGAGCTGCGGTCAGGGCTCGTCTTGTGCACCTCATATTGAGCGCGATAGTGAAAGTAGAGAATCCTAGGTAATAAGGCTCCTGATTTCTTTAAATGTCTTTATTCTTTTTCTTTTCGCCCTTACAGGGATGCACCGAATTAGTTAAACAAGGTGCGGGAATAAAGAAAGAGAGAGGAGTCGTGATGGTGGAAAATTATAAACTGCATCGGGGGGGGGGGGGGGGGAACTGACGGTCGAGACGGAGAAGCCTGGTGCCAGTGGCCGGAACGTCAGGATTATCCAAGAATACTCGTTGCGACCGCCATAGCTCGTTGGCGGCTGCAGTGGTGTTCTGCCCGAGTAATGCCAGGATATGGGGGAAGCAGGTCGCCATTGTGTCGGGAGCAAAGCAAACGGCCCGTTGCTTAGGGCCAGAGCACAGCAGGCAGTCCCAGATTAGGTGCTCGAGGTCCGCCCGGGCGTTTCAGGGGGTGCAGGTACCCGTGCGCGAATGTTCCAGGTCATCAAGTTCTTGCAAAAGGATAGACAGTTGGGCGAGTTGGTACGGTAACATGCTTTTGGCTTCTAGCGCGAAGTGAAACACGGACACAGAACACGGCTTCTAGGACACAGGACAGGACACACGGACACGGCTTCTAGCGCTCGTCCTGTCTGCTCCTTTCTGTGTCCGTGTTTCGCTTCGCGCTAGAAGCCAACATCAAGTTCTTCTTGCCTGCGAATACGCTGCACGAAGAAACTGCTAAATTTTCTGACAATGTTTCCTTTTGTCCGGCTTTGTTGTCATTCTTGTCCTGGGAGAAGTACTACTATATTCGTGTCTCGAATCTGTGTCTTGACTGTTACATACTCACTGGTGGCGCATTGAGGCTGGCATCTTTACCAGGTGCCGCAACTGACGCTGGAACAGGGATTGATAAAGGGAAATTTAAATCAGACATCCACCGGTTCGTAGCAACTGCTACAAAGGAAACCCATACGGGTTCCTCGAAAGAAAAGCCTCAGAGTTCAAGAAAAATTCGTCCTGGTCCGGGATTATGGCGGAACGAAGCTTTCTAATAATGTGGATAGATGGCACCATATATCACCGCCGCGCACCGAATTGGCAATCTCTGAAACCATTGTCGGGTCCTTACAGCATAGAAGTAGCAAGCTGAAATTAAGTTCTAGAGCTTTGCGCACCAAAACCACCATCTGATTAGAAGGCACACTATAGTGGGGGACTGTAAAAGAACGTATACTACCTGTGGTTCTTTAACGTGCACCAAATACACGGTACGAGAGGATTTTTGCATTCCGCCTCCATGAAAACGCGACTGGACTCGAACATACGACGTCGTGCCCAACATCGCAACGCCATAGCCACTGGGCTACAGCGGAAGATGGTAGCAAATTTCTTTCTTTCCAGTGTGCCCTAGACACAGCGCGAAGTTCAAGTCAGCCCAACTAGTCGCGCCATCAATACTAGCTAGTACGACGTAATTAAGTCGCGAGTATTATTGGCTCTAGAATTCACACCCCGGTGATGGCTTTCTTGGAGTAGCAGATCTCGAAGCCTTTACATTTGCTGGTTACAGGAGCCAGAAACACCTCGTTGCCACGATGTTTTCGCGATCACGTTGTGTCGTCCATTGCAGAAGTCCCCTTAGCTGCCACGACCAAATGACCCGTGTTGCTTCAAAGTCTACGCTAACAAAGGGCTCTCCTCTATCGTGAATGGTGATGCACTGCACACGTTTCAACTTGCAGATGGAAGTCGCTGAGCCGTCCAGCCTGCTACCACCATATGCTACCATCATCTTCCTGTAGCGTGAGCTGCTTATACTTTCAATAAAGAAAGCCGTTAATAAAGCGACGAGAACTTACGCAAACACCGCCTTTTTATCTAATTTAAACGTGCCGCTGCAACGTTAAGGTAGTTGGTCTTTCGGAGACAGACAGCTGTCGTCTACCAGCTCACCCTGCACCCCTCACGTAGGTGAGAACTAGTGTAGGTAGTTCACCTTGAACCTCTTGTCCTACCTACATTTCACAACATATTGCGGCAGTGCACGCATAATTAAGCACCGAGTAATTATATCATTGTTTCCTTACCACCACAGGAGCAGTAGATTGGGGCCTCCATGACATCGATAATTGCTTCACAACTAATGGGCGTGCAACAGGCATCAGCAGGACAGATTTTGCTATAGCATGCAATACCGCCGTCAATGCCAATGCACCCAAGCCAGCTGACGCCGGCGAGCACTTAGAGCATCAACTGGAACTAGACAGGAGGCTGAACTCTTTCAAAGGCTTCCTTTATTTCAATCACAGTCTCGCGCGTCCGCTCGGCGCTGCTAGCGGAAGTCCACTGCGAAGGAGGACTCTAGTGCCGCCTGAAGAGCACAACGTCGCAGCAAAGGCCCGTCGCAGCAAAGGCCCGTCGCAGCAAAGGCCCGTCGCAGCAAAGGCCCTGGGATCTGTAACGACACCAGGAAAAAGAACAAATCTTGTTAATCGAAGCAGTACAACGACTAAAACGCGAACAAATCGAATCGTAACACCCGCTACATGTGTAATCACATGCGAGTGCGATATGCAATGTCCCCACGTAGGCAGTTCCTATGTACGGTTCTAGAATAGAATATCATAACGGAGCCTGAAAGTGGCCTTTAACAAATTCAGGCGAATATGGAAATACAATGATGCGTTCCAGCCGCAGATGATTTGTTCGCATATTTCTTGATGCTATACGTACATGAAGATGCGATGGCCGAGCCCGAAGGTTGGCGGCGCAGCCATCTCCGGAACGGGCAGGCGGCGCAACGAAGCACCGCTTTCACCGAGCCGTCCGAAGAGCACGAGGCGGCAGCGAAACTCCTCCGCATGGTTTCCCGCCCAACGGAGGCCACGAGGTAGATCCGGTTGAACTGTAGCTGAGCCAGGAACACTGGACAAAGCTCCCATACGGGAGCCCAAAGGGACGTGAAACTGCGATGTCGGAAATAAAGAAAAAACGTTAGTGAAGCGTAACCAATGGCGGGATGTACTCACCCTGAGAAGGCGGTGACGGACGGGCGCGAAAAACGCTACAGAAAAAGTAACAAGACTCGGGCGCTGAGCGAAAGGCCGGTGTCGCGAAAAAAAAAATAACGTAGGTTTCTTCGAAGATCCACGGCAAAGGGAGGCCCATGAAAATAGTGCAGCCGTGGCCGTAGCTCTGACGATGAGCTGGCGTTTTTCCGGAGATGGCCAAAGAACACACTGAGCCACGGAAGTTGCACCACACGGCAATGCGCAGTTGGCAGATGATGCTGTACATGGGCGTCGGATCTGCAATGAGAGCAGGGACTGGTGAAGCAAAACAGAAAGTGAGAAAGACATTATGTACTCACGTGAAAAATCAGTGGTTTAGCGGAACTTCGGTGGTCCAAAAGGCATGGCGGGGTTCATTCGTAACACGCGAAAAGGCGTCGTTGAAATGCGAAAAATGGTTCGAGACTGCAACGAAACAATGGAAGTTAGCAGAAGAGAAAGCTGCAACACCCGTTCGTCGGTGTCACCCGACTGCCAAATTCCGAATGCCAAATTGCGCACGGGAAGCACTTATCGTTCAAGAGCACCTCTGTCGCGCGCGGGCATTCCTTGACACGATAAGGTGCGCCGTTTGCAACCGCATTCGGAACGGGTCGCCGTACGCAACGCAAGCGTAAAAGGGGCAACCCTATACAAGCTAGTCCTTCCTAGTGTTCGCTAAACCTGAAGCTCGTGTTCGACGACACCCCTCACGCTTCCGTCACTGACGGGACCCGACGTCACGACGGCGGACCAAGAAACCTTCGAGTCAATTAAGCGCAGCAACAGTCGTCGCAATATCGTTAGACACAAATCACGCTCGAGGAGGCTAACCTTTAGTTAACGAAGCCCGCTGTTCCGAGTCGGCTCCTTCCGCGTAGGTCCCCTGCGATGTGGTCGCGGTGGTTTCCAGATGCCCCCGACGACTGGCCAACGGTCCAACATGAAAAGCATAGTCCGGTCCAGTTCAGGGGTCCCTCGGGCAGGCAGCACAGACAAGTTGCAACGCGAAGTGACTCCCCGGGGCAGCTACGTTGTCTGCTTAAAAGGGCAAGCGCAAACGGCGCCAACCGATCGTGGAATGTTCTAGAAGCTTCTTTCTTGATAACGAGCAGAGGCGGCGCGCACGCCCAGGGAGGAACAGCGAATGACGCGGCATTTCTGCTGGGCTCGCTCCTATCGTCAGACTATAGCTTCTTGACGGCGTCGTTTGCTTGCTCGTGTGCGTTCTATTGAGTGTATTCCAAATGTCGGCATAAACAGCTATAATTTGCCGTCTTTGCCAGACAGCTGCCATATTATGTTCCGTTTCCATCCTGACGCAGACCGCGAAGACAGCTTGAAATAGTGAAGCCTGCAATGATGCCGTCTATTTTGCTGTTTGAGAAGACGACACAGATCAATTTTAACCACCGGGCTCTTAAGATATTAACATTGTTGGGACGTTAAAAACTAAGCGTTTGTGCTGTTTAGGAGACAGCCACCACCTTGGAAAAACACAGGATTAGGTGTGCGATATGCATGAGTGGTCATACACCGGAGGTTTGCGTTATCGGTTGCCTGTAATGACGGCGACTAAGTAGCCCCATAGCCTCAAATAGACTATGAGAGAAAAGGCTGACTTTTTATTTCTTTGAAATTCTGAGGAGATAAATACAAAATCTTTTCGATTTGGCAACAAAAAAATATCTGGTGTCGTGGGTTCGGCGAACGATGTCCGAGCGTGTTCCAATACGAAGTGATGGTGAGAAAAAGCTCCCGTAGTATACAGCTGCTGGAATGAATTGAAGCAGGGTACGTTAGTCTGTCGCTGACAACGTTCGAAGTGCTAGAGATGGATCAATTGCGGAGTTCTGTCGTCAGGGCGTCTGAAACTCAACGACCGCTGTCATTGAAAAGGGAAAGAACACAAAAAAATGGGGGGGGGGGGGCGAGGCAAGCAACAAGTTGTAGTATCAAAGTCTCCCTAATCAAATATTAGAACATATAAACTCCGATAGCACCTTCACCAACTTCTGGTGTAATTACTCAATGTGCCAGCATTTTGAGGACAACGGCAAATGGCAAAGGACACGTTGAATAGTTCCCTCGCTGCATGAGCCGTCAGAAGCGCACCTGTCGGTTATTCCGATTGGAAAACCAAAAGATTTTGTGAAAGCTACTCAAAGCCCCCCTCAGCGAAGTACTGGTGTCTCTGTTCGACATAGTCCAGGTGGATAACGGAGGCAATGAAAGCAATCAATGCAGACGTGTGTGATGCAAACTTGGTTATGTTCCATAAGACATTATCGTGAGACATCATTCACAAGCACTCGAAGTTTCCTTTCGTCACCAACGCGTCACTGACAACAGTCTCGAGAAAACTTTCGGCCCCGTGGCTTTATGAAATCTGTTATTAAGAGGAAGCTTTACCTCGGGGGCTCCTATTTACCTAAATACATGTAAAATAGAATTCGTTTTTCTCGGCAACCACTGCACGAAATTTGACGAGGTTTGTTGCATTTAAAACAAAACTTAAAATCTAGTGACTGTTCTTTTCGAATTTTTTATTTAGGTTGTTAATTTTTTAATTAAAATTGGCAAAAATATTTTTTTTTTCTGAAATCAAGGTTATTAAGTTTACAACTCCGTAACTCGGCAATGAAAAATAATATCATAATTATGTGAATTGCATCTAATAGTACATCTAAAGTGAACAAAATTGATATGTTACACATAAATCTCAAAAAAATTTTGTATTTTTGAAATGCAGCTTTTGCAGAGCCCTTATACACAACGTAACAAATTCTCGTAAGATGTCAATTGACGTACCAAATTTGTCCGCTTTGAATGATATAATGGATGCCCTTTACAGAGCCGCGATACCGGTTCTTGAAGCAAAGTTATTTTGTAAACTTCCGGTTTCTTTCTTTTTAACTTACGTATTCTTTAAAATTCTTTTAACAAAGTTCGGACCCTAAATCGAAAATCCGCTTCCAACAGTCACTAGAATTTAACTTTCTCTCTCAAATTCAATAAATTTCATTAAAATCGGTCCAGGGGTTGCTTCGAAAAGGCCTTTCTGTGTTTTACATGTATTTGAATAGGCCGCGCCGGAGTTGGGCCCGGGCTAAAGCTTCCTCTTAATTATGAAAAACTGATCAAATAATTCAGTGTTCCACTAATGGTTCTTGTGTATATTCTCAAAATTGTAGGCACATTTCCTGTTCGCTGAAGTTCCACATTTCTGGAAGTCGGGAACTCCGGCAATAAGCCGCCAAACGCGGCCACGCCCTGAAAGTGGCTCTCAAAGGCGGAGCGAGAATTCTCGGCGGCTTTCAAATCTCCCGCCGAGCAACGCCAAATGCGAAAGCAGTTTGGCAGCCAGCGCCATCGTTCCCTTTTCCCTGTAAACACGCAGCGAATTGCGCGCCCTCCGAGACTCGCAACACCGCACTTTGCTAAAATTTGTCGATAGATAGCGGTTGAGTGCTCCTTGGCTGCAGCTCGGTAGCGTGGTGACAGGATAGGTCCCTAAAGAAAGAGAGCATTGAGAAAAAGCTTCGGGTAGGGCCCAACTCCGACGCGGCCTTTTCAAATACATGTAAAACGCAAAAAAGCTTTTCTGAGATAACCGCTGGACCGATTTTAATGAAATTTGCTGCATTTGAGAAAGAAAGTTAAAATCTAGTGACTGTTGGAAGCGGAATTTCGATTTAGGGCTTGAATTTTCTTAAAACGATTTTTAAATATTTGACCGCTCGAAAAAAATAGAAGCACGAAGTTTACAAATTCATAGCTCTGCATTAAGAACTGATATCGCGGTTCTGTAAACGGCATCCATTAGATCATTCAAAGCGGACAAATTCGATATGTCATTTTACGTTTTACGTGAATTCGTTACGTTGGTTGCAACGGTTTTGCAAAAGTTGTATTTCCCTATAATTAATTTTTTTATATTCATGTGTAACATATCAATTTTGTCCGCTTTAGATGTACTATTAGACGCAATTCACAGAATTGTATTATCATTTTTAGTGGTTGAGTTACAGAGTTGTAAACTTGATAGTTTCGTTTTTTGAAAATTTTCGATTTTTGCCAATTTTTAATAAAAAATTGACAAACTCAAAATTTTGAAACCAACAGTCACTAGATTTTAAGTTTGTGTTTTAAATGCAACAAACCTCGTCAAATTTGGTGCAGTGGTTGCCGAGAAAAACGAATTCTCCTTTTACATGTATTCATGTAGGAGCAGCCAGCTAAAGCTTCTTCTTAAGACATTGTTTTTGTTTTTCTATTTTCTTATTTAGAAATGTTCATACATACAAAAGAAAGAAGGAAAAGTTACCACATTTATCTGTTTTGAGAGCGTCGCAACAGCTGCAGCGTGACTGTTTACCTCCAAACCTCCTGCATTTTGTATTGCCAAAGTAATACGTAATGCACCTTATGTATAGGCTGCCAATCTGTGAGGCTCTAATACTAAATATAACGTCAATGTAACTTATCTTCCCCTAACTTAAATATTACCCGCGGTGATAGTGCACTAGCTAAGTGGCGTTGGCGTTCTACAGCTGAGAGGTTGCGGGTTCGAAATGTAAAAACGTTCGTGTACTTCGATTTAACTGCACGTTAAATAACTCCAAAATAATCCGCAGTCCCACTTTACGGTGTGCCTCATTATCATATCGTGGTTTAGTCACGTAATACCTCAGAATTTAATCTTAATTTCACAATTTGGTATCGAAAACAAAATAAACAAGGAAAGAAACCAGGCACCCTGTCTACATGTCTACCTGTCTAATTTATTATTATTTGTTTTTATTGTTGCCGTTCTTAAATGGGGACTGTTGGTGCTTTTGCGACGCATCCTCGCAAATCCCCCTCGTCGGTGCAAGCCAGAGTATTCAAGGAGGCAGGAAATACGACAAGGACGACGACAACAAAATGACGCTTTCTTCGCTTCTCTCTCTCTCTCTTTCTTTCTTTCTTTCTTTCTTTCTCGTTCTACCTTTTTTTTTAGTGCGTAAGCATTTCTGTGGTTGCCCAACGAGAAAACGGTCCGTCCGTTCCTCCTTCGCGTAAGGCGAACGCTTTCAAGATAGAACCAGCCAGCTGCGCAAACAGACGACGACGAACGCTCGAGCAATGGCATGAAAATTCGGGGTGGGCCGAAATCCTGGCGCCCAGCCGAGCGTCCTTCAGGACCCCTACTTTGGGAAATAATGTTTTACCACCATCACCACCACAAATTTGAAATCTGGGAATAGGCCAAGTTAAATTTCGGGGTGGGCCATCCATGGGGTGGGCCAAGCTGAAATCTGTTCGTGGGCCAACTGAAACTTATGGGTGGATCAACTTGAAATTTGTCGATGGGCATACTTATATCAGTGGGTGGGCCAAATTGAAGTTTGGGAGTGGGCCAACTTGAAATTTGGGTGTGGGCCTACTTGAGATTTTGGGGTGGCCCAATGTCCAATTAAACGTTGCTGAACGCCCTTCGAGTTATGAACACCTTGAGGTCAGGCGAGCGCGTTGAGATGCTTGGCGCGTTTTCATTGGGCCTCACCGAGGCGCATTCAGAACGCAGAAATGGTGGGCCACCCTAATCTTTCACCTAGGTGTCTTCAGTGGCACTCGCACCTCGACGTTGGTGCTCTTTAGCTTAACTTTATGCGAACGCAGCATACGAACCGAACTGGAAGGCAACTGCTTTTAATTAAATAGCCTGTTAATGATCATGCCACCATCTTGTGTGTGACGTCATTAAGGAAGTCATAATTTCCGCCTTTTACATCCGGGTTTCCAGGAATCTCTCCAAAGTCGTGCTCACGTGGAGGATCCAAGTTATACATTTCTGCGGTTTGGTGTGCGGTAAGCAGTAATTTCTAATTATTTATAATTATTCCAGACAATTCAGTAACTCCACATGTTGCTTAAGATGTGCTCTGATATCATAACTATAATTAAGCCCATAAGTGTTGCACTGTCCTATTTTCTCTCAATTTTTTTTTTCTGATTTATTCTTATTTTCGTCCCCGCTCGTCTCAGTGATTTCTATCTAATTCTAATTATTGCAGACACTTCAGTAACTCAAATTGTAACTAAACTTATGCTCTTATATTATATATATAATGAAACGCATAAATTCTGTACTGCACTGTTGTTTTATTTACTTATTTATTTTGAATTTTGTCTCCGGCAGTCTCGGTGGTTTCTAAATAATTCAAATTATTCCACACCCTTCAGTAACTCAACATGTAACTAAATTTATGGTCTGATATCATATCTTAAAGAAACCCATAAATTTTGTACAGTACTATTCTTTTCTATTTTTTCTCATTTATTTTGACTTTCATCCACGCTCGTCTCAGTGATTTCATATAATTATAATTATTCCAGACACTTCAGTATTTCGGCATGTAACTAGACGTATACTCTGATATCATATCAATAAAGAAAGTCATGAATTTTGCACTGCACTATTTATTTTTCTATTCTTTTTTGCTTGTTTGAATTTCGTCCCCGGTCATCTCAGCTATTTCTAATTAATCCTCATTATTTCATACACTTCAGTATCTCAACATGTAACTAAAGTAATGCTCTGATATCATTTCTATAACTAAACCCATAAATTTTCTACTGTACTATATTTTCAATTTTTTCTGATTCATTTTAAATTTCGTCCCCGGAAGTCTCACTGATTTCTAATTATTTCCAATTATTCCACACACTTCGGTAACTCAAGCTGTAAATAAACTTAAGCTCAGATATAATATCCATATATAATGAAACCCATGAATTATGTACTGTTACTGTACCATTTCTTTCTCAATTTTTTCTGGTCTATTTTGATTTTCGTTCCCGCTCATCTCAGTGATTTCTAATTAATTCTAATTATTCCAGACGCTTCGGTAATTGAACTTATAAGTACGCTTATGCACTGATATCATATCTGTAATGAAACCCATGAATTTTGCATTGTACTATCTTTTCTTTTACCGATTTATTTTGAACTGCCTACCAGGTCGTCTCAGGGGGTGAAGTGCCAGTGCTGCTCAAGAAACAAGAGTGTCAGTTGATCCTTAAGCCACTAAAGAACAAGAGCGTCCACTATACCGAAGGCACCATGATCTTGGAGCTAATTAGAAGACAAAAAAAATATCAAAATAAATTCTGGGGGTTTACGTGCGAAAACCACTTTCTGATTATGAAGCACGCCGTAGTGGACGACTCCGGAAATTTCGACCACCTGGGGTTCTTTAACGTGTGCCTAAATCTAAGTACACGGGTGTTTTAAGTGTTCTAAGAACGGAGGGGCTGGGAGGCTGGTCCCGTTGAGCTCCCCTTTCCATCAGACGCAGGTCAGGTCTTGAACCGTAGCGGCGTCCTCCGCCAGCTCAACAGCCCAGAGCTGGTCTGAGCGTTCGCCGAGCAGTATAGCCCCCCATTGCTCGGGGGTGTTCATTTTAGCATTGTGATTTATGCTGTGCCTGATACTGTTTGGAGGTGATTGGCATTCCCACATAATATGATGAAGGTCTGCACGAGGGGATGATGGCCATCGACGCCAGCTTTTACGGAAAGTGCGGACGCAAAGAACCCTGCTTCGAGCATTTAGCTGATGCTGCGGTATATTGTTTACAGGTACCCTGAGCTTACACGTGTCGCAATAGACTACGCAACACCAACTGGCTGCTTTTTTCACGAGCCTGACCTGTGCTGCATGCTTCTCTGTGGGGTGGCAGAACTCGAGATGGAACAAAAACATGGGACAAGCAGTTGCTCCCGCACAACTTGCTGACACTTCTACAGCGAAGCTGTATACTCTACCGTCCAAAGAAATTTCCGTACCGTTGTTGGCGTGGTAAGCAAGAAACTCCGCATTCGTGGGCCGATCCCGGAGACAATGCACTGCTGGGCCGACCTGCGGCGGAAGATGAAGCAGGGGTTAAGCACTCGCCATACGTGGGCTGATCCCAAAGATAGTGCAATGCCAGGCCGATAAGCGGCGGAGGTGAAGCAGGCGTTAAGCACTCGCCATACGTGGGCCGATCCCGAGAATAGTGCAATACCGGGCCGACCCGCGGCGGAGGTGACGCAGGCGTTAATCACACCCGATACGTGGGCTGATTCCGAAGATAGTGCAACACCAGACTGACCCGCGGCGGAGGTGAAGCAAGCGTTAAGCACTCCCCATACGTGGGCCGATCCCGAAGACAGTGCAATGCCGGGCCCACCCGCGGCGGAAGATGAAGCAGGGGTTAAGCACTCGCCATACGTGGGCTGATCCCAAAGATAGTGCAATGCCAGGCCGATAAGCGGCGGAGGTGAAACAGGCGTTAAGCACTCGCCATACGTGGGCCGATCCCGAAGATAGTGCAATACCGGGCCTACCCGCGGCGGAGGTGACGCAGGCGTTAATCACACCCGATACGTGGGCTGATTCCGAAGATAGTGCAACACCAGACTGACCCGCGGCGGAGGTGAAGCAAGCGTTAAGCACTCCCCATACGTGGGCCGATCCCGAAGACAGTGCAATGCCGGGCCCACCCGCGGCGGAAGATGAAGCAGGGGTTAAGCACTCGCCATACGTGGGCTGATCCCAAAGATAGTGCAATGCCAGGCCGATAAGCGGCGGAGGTGAAACAGGCGTTAAGCACTCTCCATACGTGGGCCGATCCCGAAGATAGTGCAATACCGGGCAGACCCGCGGCGGAGGTGACGCAGGCGTTAATCACACCCGATACGTGGGCTGATTCCGAAGATAGTGCAACACCAGACTGACCCGCGGCGGAGGTGAAGCAAGCGTTAAGCACTCCCCATACGTTGGCCGATCCCGAAGACAGTGCAATGCCGGGCCCAACCGCGGCGGAGGTGCAGTTTGCCATTAAGGGGCCCACATACACAGCTTCGCTCGTCATCCTTCACAGAGTAGAAGGGCACCGAGTTTTTTTTTTTCTTTAGCTTCTAGATCGCGCCCACGTGCATGCTCCCTCTGTCGTGTATTGCAGCAGTCCCGTTGGCTGCCACGACCAAGTGACGCGTGTTGCTTGAAAGCCTACGCTAACAAAAGGCTTTCCTCTATCATGACTGATGATTCACCATACAGATGGTCGTCGCTGTTCCATCCGGCAAGCTACCACTATATCCTACATGGCGCTTCGCGGCCTCCATTTTCCGCGAGCTGCAGGACTTACCATTTCAGTGAAGAAAGCCGTTGTTACGTTTCGCCTACAACGCGCGGTAATGCCGGCGCGGATGCAACGGACGCCGAGGCTTCGCTCAAAGCGGCAGACATTTTGGCCCGTTCGACGCCGCCGCAACGCCTCCCCGCCAAGCGTGTCCAGGCGTGTTTCAGTGCCACGTGTCTTCGTATGTGCGTGTGTGTGTGTGTGCCCACGCTTGTCAAAGCGCGGCAGCCGGGGAGCGGAGCTCCCCAAGTGAGGAGCCAGCAGGTCTGTCCGTCGGCGGGTTGGCGATGCGTCACTGCACTCGGTTCACCATGTCTCTCGGCTCGACCGTGCGCGCCGTCGTGGGCTCATGCTCCGCCGTCGCGTGGGCTCATCCCGTGACCTTCCTTCTGGCCCGCGACGCCGAGAGTATAAGAGTAGCTGCCCCCGGACGCCAGGAGAGAGGCTCCGATTTCTTCTGTTGAGTTACGTGCTCTCCCGTCTCTCCACTTCGGTCGACCTGACCGGCCGCTCTTTTGCTATGTTAGAATAAACCAGTTGTTCTGTTACCAGTCTACTCATGCTTTGCCGGGACCTTCGGATGCTTCCAGTGCCCCAGGCCGCCAGGCCAACGCTACCCTTGGGGCTTGCGACCCATTGGCAATAACGGGCGTCAGCACCGAGACCCCAACAACTGGTTGCCAGCGGTGAGATCGCGACAACGGAGGCCAGCAGCGAAGAGATGCGGTTGAATGTATGCTGAGCAGCACAACGACCATCCGGGAGCAGTGCAACGAGCCCTGTGTGATGACTGGTTGCCTGCAGCGGAACGACTGCGCTGAAGTCTTGGCTGCGAGGTTTGGTGAGTGCGGGACTTTCTTCTTCTGAGTTTTGCCAGGCTTTTGTTAGTGTCAGAAACAGAGCTGGTAATTGTGGTTGTCGTTGCTGCCGGGTTAGTTTGCGGCAAGACAATAGTAGGCAGTAGAGAAAGCAGCATTCAGAGCAGCCATGGATTTGAAGTCGTTGCGCAAACCGAAATTGCTGGAGCTTGCAAGAGAGTTGGGTCTGGATGTCTCAGACAAACTCAGAAAACCAGAACTGCTAAGGGCTATTCTTGAGTTAGAAGCTGAGGATGACGAGCTGTCGGAATGCCTTGAGACCATTGAGGAGAGGGAGCTTGAACTTAAAGAACAGAAAGAGAAAGATGAGCGTGAACTTAAAGAACAGAAAGAGAAAGATGAGCGTGAACGAAAAGAACAGAAAGAAAAAGAAGAGCGCGAACACGCTTTGGAAATGAAGCGTCTCGAGGTAGAGATGGAACGCGCTCGTAATGGAAGTCAGACACACGGTGCAGGAGAACGAGTATTGTTCAAAATGACTGACCTGATGCGGCCGTTTAAGCTTGGAGAGGACATTGGTTTGTTGCTGGTTAACTTTGAGCGAACGTGCGAGAAGCAGGGGTTCTCTCGGGAAACGTGGCCACAGCGCTTGCTCACTTTGCTACCCGGCGAGGCGGCCGACGTAGTCGCTCGCTTGGAGAGAGAGGAGGCAGAGGATTTCGACAAAGTGAAATCGAGTCTGCTAAAAAAGTACCGGCTGTCAGCGGAGGCGTTCCGTCGGAAGTTTCGGGAAAATGAGAAAGGCAAAAGTGAGTCATATACAGAGTTTGCGTACAGGCTTATGTCAAACATGCAGGAGTGGCTCAAAGAAGAGAAAGCGTTTGGTGACCACGAGAAAGTTCTGCAGTGTTTCGGGCTAGAACAGTTTTATAGTCGGTTACCTGAGAACGTGCGGTACTGGGTCTTGGATAGGCCAGACGTTAGTACGGTGGCTAGAGCCGCTGAGTTAGCCGAGGAGTTTGTGACGCGTCGGGCTCGCGGAGCTAAGGACGGTCAAAAGGGTGAATTTGGCTCCAAGTTTGAGAGGCCGAAGTTCACACCCATGAGAGCAAAGGGGGATACACGTAGTGCGGATGCGAGTGAAAGCAGTCCGACCGAACGTAAGGAGACGGCGGCAACCGAAGCCGAACGCAGAAAGCGGTTCGAGACGAGGCAAGCGCGCGTTTGTTATACGTGCCAGAAGCCGGGTCACTTTTCGGCGCAGTGTCCAGAAACAAAAACAAAAGTCGTGTTTTTGTCTTTATGCAGCACTGACGAGAACATGAAGCTTCTCGAGCCTTACATGCGAGACCTCCTCGTGAACGGGAAAGAGTGCCGAGTGCTTCGCGATTCCGCAGCTACAATGGATGTAGTTCACCCCTCTTACGTAGAACCCGATATGTTCACGGGCGAGTGCGCATGGATCAAGCAAGCAGTGGAAGCTCATAGCGTGTGTCTGCCGGTAGCAAAAGTGCTTATTGAAGGACCTTTCGGAGCACTTGAGACGGAGGCCGCAGTGTCATCTATGCTGCCCCCCCAGTACCCGTACTTATTTTCGAACAGGTCCGATCACCTCCTGCGCGAGAAGGGGCTTTTGTTTGGTGAGGCTAGCGTTCAGGCCTTAACCAGATCGAAGGTTCGGGAGCTCGCTGCAAAGGCGGTAGTTGCGGGGCCGACGTTGTTGAACGATGAAAAAGGGTCAGAGGCGCAGCAAGCTGGTATTCAGAGCACGCCCGAACTGAATAAAATTGCGCCTGTAGCGTTAAAGGCACCAGATACTGGAGAGGAAAATCCCGACACGGGAAAGTTAGAAGAGCTGTCTCCAGATTTGCTCATCGCGCCTACGTCAGACGGACTTAACAGGTTGCTAAAAGTCAGCCGGTCGGCTTTGATAGCCGAGCAAAAGAAGGATGGCAGCCTAGAAAACATACGCTGCATTGTCAAGGAAGGTATCGCCAAGAAAAATGCTCGCTTTGTGGAAAGAGGTGGGGTCCTGTACCGGAAGTATCTAGACCGCAGGGGAGTGGAGTTCGATCAGCTGATCGTGCCTCAATGCTATCGTCAGGATCTGTTGCGCTTGTCGCATGGGGGTTCGTGGTCCGGACACCTAGGAGTTAAGAAAACTAAGGACCGTCTCTTGCAAGAGTACTATTGGCCAGGGTGTTTTCGGGACGCAGACCACTTTGTGAAGACATGCGACACCTGTCAGCGGGTGGGCAAGCCAGGGGACAAATCGAGGGCGCCGTTGAAGTTGGTACCTATCATTACGGAGCCTTTTAGACGGCTCGTTATTGATACAGTGGGACCTCTGCCGGTAACAGCCACGGGGTACCGACACATTTTGACTGTGATCTGCCCAGCGACAAAGTTCCCTGAAGCAGTGCCGCTTAAAGAACTCAGCTCAGTTGAGATAGTCAATGCACTACTGTCCATATTTGCGCGAATTGGTTTTCCTGCAGAAATCCAGTCAGATCAGGGTACAGTGTTTACTAGCGCTTTGACGACAGCCTTTCTCGAAAGGTGCGGGGTAAAGCTGTTACACAGCTCAGTGCACCACCCCCAGTCGAATTCCGTTGAGAAGCTCCACTCCGTCATGAAGCGCGTGTTGAGAGCATTGTGTTTTGAACATCAAACTGACTGGGAGCTGTGTCTGCCTGGAGTGATGTTTGCATTAAGGACCGCGCCGCATGCGGCTACGGGGTTTTCGCCAGCTGAGCTGGTGTACGGTCGCTCGCTGCGATCTCCGCTTCGCATGCTTCTAGAATCATGGGAAGGCAGGGGCGACGACCCAGTCGTGGTAGAGTACGTGCTTAAGCTCCTCGAACGCTTAAGAAGGGCACAGGAGTTGTCAGGTGAAGCAATGGCAGAGGCCCAGCAGAGGGCCAAGGTTTATTATGATCGGACAGCCAGGGCCCGTCGTTTTGAGGTGGGCGATGAGGTCATGATATTGCGCACATCGCTAAAGAACAAACTCGACGTGCAGTGGGAGGGCCCAGCACGGATTGTTCAAAAACTGTCGGACGTTAACTACGTGGTGAGTCTGCCAGGAAAGCGGAAAGCACAACAAGTTTACCACTGTAATCTGCTCAAACCCTATAAGCAACGGGAAGCAGTGGTGTGCATGATGGTAAACGTTCCCGAAGAGCTTCCGGTCGAGCTTCCGGGACTAGGCTCAGTGACGAACAGGAAAGACACCGATCAAGTCATTAGTGACTTAATAAGTAAAGCATCGCTGTCGCCTGAGCAGAAAACCGAACTACACCAGCTCTTACAAGAGTTTCAAGGTCTGTTCTCTGAGAGGCCTGGTAGGACTTCTGTCCTTACTCATGACATAGAACTTACCTCCCCAGAGCCAGTACGATCCAAGGCGTACCGGGTGTCACCCCGCCAGAGCGATATTATGGAGGCTGAGGTAAAGAAAATGCTACAGCTCGGTGTTATTGAGGCGGGTGAGAGTGATTATACCTCCCCTTTGATTTTAGTTGAGGTACCGGGCAAGGAACCTCGTCCTTGCGTCGACTACCGCAGGCTTAATTCCATCACTAAGGATCAAATTTATCCGATCCCTAACATCGAGGAGCGCCTTGAGAGAGTGAGTAGCGCTCAGTTTATTTCCACCCTAGATCTTGTCAGGGCTTATTGGCAGGTTCCACTTACAGAAGAGGCTAGTAGGTATGCGGCGTTCATTTCACCAATGGGGACATTCCGTCCTAAAGTTTTGAGTTTTGGTTTGAAGAACGCGCCATACTGCTTTTCAAGCCTCATGGATAAAGTGTTGCGGGGACAGCAAGAATTCGCTTTACCGTATCTAGACGACGTAGCGATATTCTCCGCATCCTGGCCTGAGCATATGGAGCACTTGCGGGCAGTGCTAACCCGCCTGCGCGATGCGGGCTTGACAGTCAAGGCTCCCAAGTGCCACTTAGCACAGGCCGAGGTTGTCTACCTCGGACACGTGATTGGTCGGGGTCGTCGCCGCCCCTCTGAAATAAAGGTGGCCGCTGTGCGAGACTTCCCGCAACCGCGCACGAAGACCGATATTCGGTCGTTCTTAGGTGTCGCCGGCTACTATCAGAGGTACATCCCCAGGTACTCTGATATCGCGTCTCCCCTAACGGATGCTCTAAGAAAGACAGAGCCGCAAACAGTCGTCTGGGATGAGACAAAGGAAAGAGCTTTTAGCGCCCTAAAGAGCGCCCTAACAAGCCAGCCTGTGCTACGATCGCCCGACTACACAAAAGGGTTCGTTGTTCAGTGTGATGCTAGTGAGCGAGGCATGGGCGTTGTACTGTGCCAACGGGAAAATGGAGAAGTAGAACACCCCGTCCTGTATGCTAGTCGTAAGCTGACGAGTCGTGAGCAGGCGTATAGCGCCACCGAGAAAGAGTGTGCGTGTATCGTGTGGGCCGTTCAGAAATTGTCATGTTACCTAGCCGGCTCGAGGTTTTTCATTGAGACGGATCACTGCCCTCTCCAATGGCTGCAGACCATCTCTCCCAAAAATGGCCGCCTCCTGCGCTGGAGCCTCGCTTTGCAACAATATTCCTTTGAGGTACGTTACAAAAAGGGGAGTCTCAACGGTAACGCCAATGGCTTAAGTCGAAGCCCCTAACGTGGGAATCAGCCTCAAAATTGCTTGTTACTGATGTTTTTCTTCCTGAGGCAGGATTTTTAACCTATTGCTTTCGTGTAGTGTTTCAAAGTGATGATGTGCTTTCTAGTGCAATTTTCCGATTTGTGGACGCGTTCTGAGTGCTGCTAAACTACTGTAAGGAACTAGGCAGCAGTATAAAAGGGGAAAGAGCCTGGCAGGGCTTAGTGAGGGTTGTGCCGTGCTTGCTGACTGAGCGGTTGACTTTCGGCGTAGTTCTAACGCTTGCCGGAAACGAGAACAAAAATGTCAACTCTCCCGAAGTCACTTTGCAGTGTCCTGTGTGTACCTGAACGTGAGAACGAGGCCTTCTCTGTGCGCTGCGCTCAAGAAATGCCAAAGGACGCCCGACTTCGGTTATGAGCATCATCGAGCGACATCCCTCCGGACAGCGGATGCAGTCCCCTGACCATCGGGATCTCCTGCCCCCGGCGGGGCGGTCTGTTACGTTTCGCCTACAACGCGCGGTAATGCCGGCGCGGATGCAACGGACGCCGAGGCTTCGCTCAAAGCGGCAGACATTTTGGCCCGTTCGACGCCGCCGCAACGCCTCCCCGCCAAGCGTGTCCAGGCGTGTTTCAGTGCCACGTGTCTTCGTATGTGCGTGTGTGTGTGTGTGTGCCCACGCTTGTCAAAGCGCGGCAGCCGGGGAGCGGAGCTCCCCAAGTGAGGAGCCAGCAGGTCTGTCCGTCGGCGGGTTGGCGATGCGTCACTGCACTCGGTTCACCATGTCTCTCGGCTCGACCGTGCGCGCCGTCGTGGGCTCATGCTCCGCCGTCGCGTGGGCTCATCCCGTGACCTTCCTTCTGGCCCGCGACGCCGAGAGTATAAGAGCAGCTGCTCCCGGACGCCAGGAGAGAGGCTCCGATTTCTTCTGTTGAGTTACGTGCTCTCCAGTCTCTCCACTTCGGTCGACCTGACCGGCCGCTCTTTTGCTATGTTAGAATAAACCAGTTGTTCTGTTACCAGTCTACTCATGCTTTGCCGGGACCTTCGGATGCTTCCAGTGCCCCAGGCCGCCAGGCCAACGCTACCCTTGGGGCTTGCGACCCATTGGCAATAACGGGCGTCAGCACCGAGACCCCAACACCGTCAATAAGGTAACCCCAACGCTTCGCCAGAACCCACGTAAACACCGCCTCTTTATCGAATTAATTTAACGTGCCATTGTAAGGTTAGGGTTGCTAAAGTCTTTCGGAAGCGACATCGACGGCACTCGTCTACCAGCTCACCCTGCACAGCCGTCGTAGCTGAGAACTAGTGCAGGTGGTTCACAGTGAACTTTTTGTCCCACTGACATTTCACACATAAGTACACATAAGTACTGAGCCATTATTGCACAATTCACTTACTAGCACAGGAGCACTAATGTACGTAGATCGGTACCTCCGTGGCATCGATAATTCCTTCGACTAAATGGCTTGCGACAGGCATCAGCAGGGTAAAGTTGCTATTGCATGCAATACCGCCGTCAACGCCAATGCGCCCAAGCCAGCTGACACCGGCGAGCACATAAAGCATCGACAGGAACTAGACAGGAGACTGAACTCTTTTAAAGACTTCCTTTATTTTAATCAGTCATGCGTCATCTCTGGTCTGCTAGCGGAAGTCCACTGCTAAGGAGAAGTTGGGCGCTGCCTGAAGACCACAATGTGGCAGCAAAGGAAGCTCAGATAGCAGATGGCATGACGACAGCACGAAACCAGTCGTCGCAGCAGCACCAGGCAGCAGAGCCGGCAGCATGCAGGAAACGGCGCCAGCAAGAGCCCTGGGACCTGTAACGACAGGAGGAAAATAAAAATCTCATTAATCGAAACAGTACAACGACTGAAACGCGAAAGAAATCTAATCGTAACACCCAGTGCAATCACATGAGTGCGATACGCAATGTCACCCCGCAGCCTGTTTCTAAGTACGGTTGTAGAATAGAATATCGTAACGGAGACTGAATGTGGCGTTTTACAAATTCTGGCAAATGAAAGAACACACTGATGCGTTCCAGTCGCAGACGAATTGTCGCATATATATGGATAATATACGTACATAAGTATGCGATGGCAGAGCCCGAAGGTTGGCGGCGCAGCGAAGCAATGCGGACTATGGCCGAGAAGGATGGCACAGCCATTTCCGCAACGGGCAGACGGGGCGACGAAGCACAGCTTTCACCGAGCCGCCCGAAGACCACGAAGCGGCAGCGAAACTCCTCTGCACGGTTTCCAGCCGAACGAAGGCCACGGGGTAGACCCCGCAGAACCGTAGCTGAGCCAGGAGCACTGTGGACCAAGCGCACATACAGGAGCCCAAAGGTACGCGTAACTACGATGCAGGAAATAAAGAAAAAAAACTTAGTATAGCGTAAGCAACGGTGGGATGTACTCACCCTGAAAATGCGGTGACGGACGGGCGCGAAAAACGGGACAGAAAAAGTAGCAAGACTCGGGTGCTGAGCGAAAGGCCGGTGTCGCGAAAAAAGAAAAAAAAAACGTAGGTTTCTTCGAAGACCCATGGAAAAGGGAGGCGCATGAAAATATTGCAGCCGTGGCCGTAGCTCTGACGATGAGGTGGCGTTTTTCCGGAGATGGCCGAAGAACACACTGAGCCACGGAAGTTGCACCACACGGCAATGCTCAGTTGGCAGATGGTGTTGTGCATGGGCGTCGGATCTGCAATGAGCGCAAGGACTTGTGAAGCAAAACAGAAAGTGAGAAAGACATGATGTACTCACGTGAAAAAGCAGCGGTTTAGCGGAACTTCGGTGGTCCAAAAGTCATGGCGGGGTTCATTCGTAACACGCGAAAAGGCGTCGTTGAAATGCGAAAAACGGTTCGAGACTGCAACGAAACAATGGAAGTTAGCAGAAGAGAAAGCTGCAACACCCGTTCGTCGATGTCACCTGACTGCCAAATTCCGAATGCCAATTTGCGCACGGGAAGCACTTATCGTTCAAGAGCACCTCTGTCGCGCGCGGGCATTCCTTGACACGATAAGGTGCGCCGTTTGCAACCGCATTCGGAACGGGTCGCCGTCCGCAACGCAAGCGTAAAAGGGGCAACCCTATACAAGCTAGTCCTTCGTAGTGTTCGCTAAACCTGAAGCTCGTGTTCGACGACACCCCTCACGCTTCCGTCACTGACGGGACCCGACGTAACGACGGCGGACCAAGAAACCTTCGAGTCAATTGAGCGCAGCAATATAGTCGTCGCAATATCGTTAGACACAAATCACGCTCGAGGAGGCTCACCTTAACGAAGCCCGCTGTTCCGAGTCGCCTCCCTCCGCGCCGGTCCTCTGCGATGGGGTCACGGTGGTTTCCAGATGCCCCTGACGACCGGCCTGCTGTCCGAGTACAAGCACGCGCACATGAAAACCATAGTCCGGTCCAGTTCAGGGGTCTCTCGGGCAGGCAGCACAGACAAGTTGCAACGCGAAGTGACTCCCCGGGGCAGCTACGTTGTCTACTTAAAAGGCAAACGCAAACGGCGCCGGCCGATCGTGGAATGTTCTAGAAGCTTCTATCTTGATAACGAGCAGAGGCGGCGCGCACGCCCAGGGAGGAACAGCGAGTGACGCGGCACTTCTGCTAGGCTCGCTCCTATCATCAGACTACTGCTTCTTGGCGGCGTCGTTTGCTTGCGCGTGTGCGTTCTATTGAGTGTATTTCAAATGTTGTCATAAACAGCTATAACTTGCCATCTTTGCCAGATAGCGGCCATATTATGTTCTGTTGCAAAGCTGACGTAGACCGCAAAGAAAACTTCATATACCGAAGCCTACAATGATGCCACTTGCTTTCTATAGTGAGCAGATGACACAGACCAGTAAGGAATCTAAAAATTGAGCGTGGGTGCTGCTTAAAACAGAGGCACTGCCTTGAGAAAATGCGTTTGTGTATGCGATCGTGCACCTGTCCCCCACCCCCCTACCCCTCTTCCACTCTCTATCTCAACTTTGTATTCCGTCTTTCCCGTCCCCCAGAGTAGGGTAACCAACCAGCCGCATTTCCGGTTAATATCCCTGCCTTCTCTCTTTCTTTCCTCATCCACCCCTATATAGGTATGCGATCTGCATGGGTCGTCATACACCAGAGGTATGCGCTATCGCTTGTCTGTAGTGAAGCCGACTAAGTTGCTCCATAGACTCAAATATAATATGGGAGAACAACGGGGCTTTTTATTTCTTTTGGAATTTTTCGGAGAGAAATGCTCACAGAAACTTTGCGGTTTGCTTTGGCGACAAAAACAAAATTACGGTGCCGTGGTTTCGGTGAACGATGTCCAGGCGTTTTCCAATACGCACTGTGACGGTGTGAAAGAGGTGCCTTAGTATGTAGGTATCGTAACTTATTGAAACACAGACCCTTATTGTGTCGCTGACATCGTTCGAAGCGCTTGAGGTAAACGGATTGCGAAATTCTTTCTGAGCAAATGAAACACAACGACCGCTGTGATTTAAAAAGAAAAGGGGGGTGGGGAAGGCGCGGAATACGTTGTAGTATCGAAGTCTTCCTAATGAGATATCAGAACGTAGAAACTATCACCGTAATGCATACCGGGCAACGTTGGCGGCGAAATGCAACGCGGACTCTTGCATGGGTGGTAATGTTATTGTTTCGCCCTTTTTATATTTGAGTCAACGATTTACCATAAAGGGCATGCGCAGTCGTGGTTTTCTTTCATGAAATTTTTTGTGGGCTGCCAGGATTTACTTTGTAAAGAACGTAAGACAAGGTATGCGCAACTTTAGTGATAGAAGAACTTTAGTACCGCATAGAATATGCGTGATTCTGTCGCTGGACTATCGACGCTGGACGAGGGATGCCGACGGCGGATTTTTTGCGACACGAGGCCCTTGTCGTTATAGCGTTAATAGCTCCCTCGCTGCATGACCCGTCGAAAGTACACCGGTCGGCTGTTCCGATGAGGAAAGCAAATTATCTGCGAAAGCAACGTCAAGCCACACCCAGCAGAGTACTGCTGTCTCGGTTTGAGGTAGTCCAGATGGGAGGCAGAGCCAATGAGAGCAATCAAAGTGGTGCAGACATGTGTTATACAACCTTGGCTATATGTTCCATAAGATATCATTGCGAGATCATTCGCAAGTACTCGAAGTTTCGCTGCTTCATCTCTTCTTGACAGCGGGATGCATGTTCTGCGTCGTCTTCATGAGCAGCTTTACGGCATGCTCCTTGTTTATTATGGCACATCGCCTTGGAAGCAGTCAAACTCAATATCATGCTGGGGCATGTTGTGAAGCACCAGTCCATTTCTAGAACTAGTTGTTAGTACACTGCCCACGGCGTGAAGTGTACAGTAAACAATATAGAGTGGCTTTGGGGTCACTGAGCACACTCCACATTTTTGAGAAGCAATTACAATTTTGCAAGGCGAGCAGGTTAGCTACCGACTCTCCAAGCTCGCTCCCTTTGCCTCAGGCAGCGCCTGCAAGCGGCGTTCCTGCCCTGTCTTTTCTAATACTTCAGCTTTTTCACGTATCGCAATCAAGAGCCCACATAACGGTCGCGTCCCGCATACCGTCACGAATCTGCATTCTTTCATTTGTGTCCGTGTGGCGCTTATCGTTTTGGGCCTGGTGATCCCTCGGAGCGAAGGATGCTTCACAGGCAGACATGCAGCAGTCACGGGTGCTGTTCACGTATCATCGTTCACTCAAGGCCACTAAATCAGTGTCACCTCAGTCTTACGGAGAAGCAGTCATGTTACAGATCTTCGGCTTTTCGAACGCCCAGAAATCACAGCTCACTCACTTCAAGACAACAACGTCGCCTTCCGACTGTCGTGAAGGCCAGTCTCCCAATCCTGACAGATTGACCGTCACGGATATGCCTCTAATTGATGACAGGGTCATTGTAATGGACTCCCAGGGAAAGGACGTCTACATGTTCACAATTTGTCACGTCATTGACTCATATTGTGCAACGTCGACCCGGCAAAACGGTAAGAGACCGGCAAAACGGTGGGACGTTGAAGAGAGCTGGCAAAACGGTAGGCAAAAGGGTGGGGGTTCGACAAAAAGAAAGTGGGAGTACTGTAAAAACGTGGGACGTTGGGACCGAGATATTTTGTGAACGGTTCGTCATTTGTGATTGGCCAGTAAATTCCCTCGACGAGTGAAAGGGAGAAAAAAATGGCATAAAAAGCGGATCTGGACTGCTCTAAAAGAGGGATGCTCGGACATGCAATGACTTAAGCATGTAGTGTGCTGCGAGAGTTAGAGACGTGTTTGTTAAACTCAATCATGTCCATTTGAATATAAACCTTTTTTTTATCTCTTCAACGTCGCTCTGGACCTTTCTTACGCCCGGCACCTGGAACGACACCATCCATGGCACCTAAGTGGCCGCACGGACCCGCGACTTCACAACAACCGCGAACTTCTGGAATCTGACTTTAACGGGGAGCACTCTTCTGGCTTTTGCTGGTTGCTACTGAGCTCTGCATAACGTCCTAATAATATCTGACGTTGCCGGCCAGACCCGCAAGGCTCAACATGCGGCCTCGTCTTTGTTGGCGGAGAGTCTTGCTGTTGGAGGAATTAAAATGCACGGGCTTTCGTTTGAATTTTCCGCCCTTTTCATAGCGTACTATTCTACGGACACATACCTCAGCGCGAGATCGATGCGCCGGGCTCGGTCGCAATGTCCAAACCTGGCCAGTTAAAAAATTTCATCTGCAATCTGCCCTTTGCCGCAGCGCCAGAGCGAGTCGCGCTGTCCGTATGAAATGGTAAATATCTTACGACTGCTGTGTGCCTTTCACGAAGGCTCAGCCGACTGCTTATAGGACCTTGTAATCTACCCGTATGCTTCATCTTGCGATTCAACATTACACCTTGTGGATCAATACTTCTTGCTCTTTTGTGGGGAGGTTTTCGCCCCGGATACGTACTACGTTCGCGTTTTTTGTCATGGAACTTCACGGGCAGCATATTGGAGCTATTCACGTGAAGCTTTGCATGCATTGGGAAACGGTAATGGCGGAGGCTACAGCAGCAAGCAGCGGCTGAAGCTCACGGAGGTGGAAGCCGCCACCTAATTTCATGTCCACTGCAGGAGGGAGCTCTCCCCCCAAGACCTCCAGTCACTCCTGTCCTTCGTCAGGGACAACGGAGCCGCAAATTCTCTTTGGAAAAATAATTTAACTATGCAGGAAATTACGATGAACTGTTTGTTAGTGGTCGCACGAACAAAAAGTGATTTTCTTCATGGTCGCGCCGGTCCAACGCCGATCTAGAGTCGTAAGAGGGTAAGAAGGCATTCAGCTATAAACGTGTAATGATTCTACGGAACAAACCTCTACGGATTCTCCATAATTCTACGGATTCTCTCTCTCGCAATTGCCGAAAACTCGTTCTTCTCAGGGGGGTGAACCCGGCACCAGGAAAGTTGCTCCACCAAAATCCCAAACCTTTTATTTTCCGAGAAAATAAATATAGGTAAGCTTCTTTAATCATCAGTGGACCATTCACAAAGTCCCGAGAAACCTTCCAGCGCTCTGGCTTTATGAAATGTATCTGTTTTTAATTATTAAGAACTCACTAAATAATTGAGTGATCGACTGATGTTTCTTTCGCATTTTCTCAAGATTACTCGCACATTTGCAGTGCGCCGGAGTGTGCCATTTTTGGAAGTCAGGAACTCCGGCAATCTGCGGCCAAACACGGCAACGCCGCTCAGAATAGTTCGTATACGTTCCGGCAACGAGCGACATTTCTGGGCGACTCTCAAATCTCCCGCCGAGTAACGCCACACACGGAAGCAGTCTGGCAGCCAGCGCCATCGTTCCGTGTCCAAATAAGCATGCAGCCAATTGCGCGCCCTCCGAGACTTGCAACGCCTCACTGTACTAAAAATTGTCGATAGATGGCGCTTGCGTGTTCGTTGGCTTTGATGAGTGCTCGTTGGTTATGATGTATGTACATGGTGAGGATGGAGAGGGCGCTAGGAGGAAGCGATATCGTCTTTAATCTCTCATACAAACCGGCGGGTACAGTAGTAGAGCAGCAGCTTCCAGGTTTATTTTATGCAGACGGCATTGTGTTGTTAGCTAACAAGCAACGTGATTTGCAACGTCTGGCTAATATCTGTGGACAGGAAGTCAACAATTTAGGTTTGAAATTTAGTGTTTGAAAATCAGGTGTTATGGTATTCAATGAAAACAGTGAACAGACAGTGGCCATACAGGGCCAGGAAATACCTCGGGTCACAGAATATAAATACCTTGGTATATGGATAAACAAAGGCAATAGATATATGGAAACACAGGAAAAAATAATAACAGTGAAGGGGAAGAGAAATGGGGTGGGGGCAGCCATAATGAAGCACATAGCGCTATGGGGATACAATAGGCACGAGGTGCTCCGAGGTATGTGGAAAGGTGTAATGGTTCCACGACTTACTTTTGGAAATGCGGTTGTTTGCTTTGAATCAGGGGTACAATCAGGACTCGATGGCAACCAAAGGTCAGTGGGTCGCCTCGCATTGGGCGCTCACGGGAAGACTACAAATGAAGCTGTGCAGGCTGGACTAGTTTTGAAGTGAGGGAAGCTCACAGCAGAATTGCTTATGAACAACGACTGAGGAATATGGAAGAAAGTAAATGGGCTGGGAGAGTGTTGGGGTATCTGTACAGGAAAAACATTGATTCCCAGTGGAGGAAAAGAACTAGGAAGCTTACCAGCAAGTATGCGGCCTGTAGGGCGGGCAACACAGCAACAAAGAACGTCGAGCGGAAAGTCAGAGAGGTTGACATAATCTCATAGGTGGTGGCAATGGAAAAGAAACCTGTCATGAGAAACTACGTAAGAGGAAAAAAACGAAATCAGGAAAGAAACAATTTATGATAACTCAAAGGGAAGCTCATTACTTTTCGAAGCGAGATCGGGATGCCTTAGAACACGCACCTATAAAGCGAGATATAAGAAGGAAGAAGAAGCATGTGCTTGCTGCGGTAAAGCTAGGGAAACTATGGAGCATGTTTCATTAGAATGTGAAGACGTCTACCCAGCGGTTGATTTAGGCACCATTGGCCTCCTTGAAGCCCTTGCGTTCAGCGAGAGCAGTGGAAAAGTAAACATGTCTGCAATAGGGATTAGTAAGAGGTGATTGGAGGACTGGTTTAAGAAAAGTAGGGAAACGCCAAAAAACGGAGACGTACAAAAGCACAGTTCGCAATAGGGGATCAGAAAATTTGGTTGTGGGAGTGCATAGTGTTTTTCTTTCTTTTTTATTGTTTAAACTAGGTATGACATTAGTAGCATAATAGCAAGAGCTTGGTGGCGCAACCCACCGCCCCGTTCCAAAGGGGACGCTCATAATATCTATCCATCCAGCTTTATCACAGAGAAACATATAGATTTGTCTCTCATTATGTCAGTTCGGCTTTGTTGCGTGGTTCAAAAAAGACAGCATTAAGACATTGGTTTCGTTTTTGTCTTTTTTTGAGAAATGTTCTTGGTGGATATTCTGTGTGAATGTTCTCTGTGTATGTCTGTGTGAGCGTGAATGTTTCTCTATCTCCAAACCCCCCCGTATTTTGTATTGTCAAAGCAATACATAACACTCCTTATCTAGACGCTGCCAATGTATGAGGCTCAAATACTAAACATAAACTCACGGAAACTTATAATGCTCTAATTTAAAAATTACCCCCGGTGGAAGCGTGGTAGCTTAGTGGCTATGGTTTTGCCTTGCTGAGGTTGCGGGTTCAAAATGCAAGAACGCTCGTGTACTTAGATTTGATTGCACGTCAGAGAACTTCAGCTGGTCAAAATTATTCCGGAGTCCCCCATTACGGCGTGCCTCATTATCATATCGTGGTTTTGGTGCATAAAACCTAACAATATAAACTTAAATTGAAATTTTCGTAATGTAAAAAAAAGACAAAGCAAAAAAAAAGGAACCAGACAACCTGTGTGTATGTATTACTGTTTTGTTTATTTATTTTTTTATTGCCTCTATTCTTACTGGCACTGTTAAATGGGCACTGTTGGTGCTTTTACGTCGAAACCTCGCCACTCCTCTTCGTCGGTGCACGCGAGAATATTCAAGGTGGCAGCAAAAACGACCAGGACGACGACAGCAAAATGACATTTTCTTCGCTCCTCCCTCCTTCCCCTCTCTCTCTCTCTTTCTTTTTTTTTTCTTTCTTTTTTGAGTAGTCTTTAGGACTTTATGACAGCCGGTCACAAAGAGACCTGCCTTTCCATGTTTCTTCCCCTAACAATAATTATAGCAGTGGCATCCGCCGTGGTGGCGTAGTGGCTATGGCATTGCGCTACTGAGCCCGAGGACGCGGGATCGAATCCCGGCCGTGGCAGCCGCATTTCGGTGGGGGTGAAATGCAAAAACGCCCATGGTGCGGTTCATTAGGTGCACGTTAAAGAACCCCATGCGGTCAAAATTAATCCGGAGCCTCAAGTACGGCGTGCCTCATCGTCAAATTGTGGTTTTGGCATGTAAAACCCTTGAATTCAATCAATTTAGTTTAGATACACCAGTGGCGACAGCTCTGAATACTTACTATATCTACATTAGTCTTGTCCATGAACCTTCGGGGCATACAAGTACAGTATTGTAACTGCAGGCATCCTAACAGTGTCTTTCTCTTTTTTTTTTTTTTTCGTCAATACAGCGAAAGGATAATTAAACGAAAAGAAAGATATCTTTAAAGTACATAAGCTTCAGTGGCACAAACTGGGCGAATGGCAATGTAACATCAATGTTCCCGCCCTACATTTCACGCATAGGTCTACGAAATAAACGAAACTAGCTCAAACGCACTTATAAAAGATGCTTTTTGCTTAGGGAACACTCGGACTCAGACTCACCAACATTCTACTAAGCCAGGCTACCTATGCAAAAAAGGTGAGGCGTGCAGACAGGACACAAGAGAAGAGAAGTGGATAATGAATCCTTACCAACTGAATAATGAATCCTTACCAACTAACTCAGCTTTCTGTCGTTCCAGGCTACCTATATAATCACAGTTTGCCTACGTATAATTGCGCATAAAAAGCAACTATTTCTTGTAGATATCATCGCACTATGAATAACATATTCACGCGTAAAAAAAAAAGACGGTGAGAGAGAGGATAATAATGAGGTGTTAATTACACTGGTAACATAAGAAAGAATGTCAGTTTCGCCAGAACGGCGAAGCATCTACACCGATACCTAAGTTAAGCAATGCGCTTGATCTCCTCGGAGGCTGTTCTAAGAATGCGTGGTTGGGGCATGTTGGCCCAACGGAGCACGCAAGGCAATTCCTGCTGGACAGATGGAACAGGATGTTCCCTCCGGATAAACAAGCGATTGATTACTACAGTGTCGAGTGTGACGACACCGAGTAGTAGAAATGTACATAGTGGCATTGCTAGCACCATGAAAGCGCTAATGCAAAGGTCACTGTCTTCATACCCCATGTTATGCATACATTTTACACAGCGGAGGAAGTGAAGTTTAAAGTCTTCGCGCGGTAGTTTTAATATGTCCTGTCATTTTTCTTGCGGGCCTTCAGCGTAGCAGAAAGAATGAACTGTAAGCTCTCTTGAGCAGGCAAAGCAGGCGTTAAGCACTCCGCACTCGTCGGCCGATCCCGAAGATAGTGCAATGCTGGGACGATCCGCGGCGGAGGTGAAGCAGGCGTTAAGCACTCCCAATACGTGGGCCGATATCGAAGTTAGTGCAATACCGGGCCGCGAACCGTGGCGGAGGTGAAGCAGTCGTTAAGCACTCCCCATACGTGGACCAATCCCGAAGATAGTGCAATACCGGGCCGACCAACGGCGGAGGTGAAGCAGGCGTTAAGCACACCTCATACGTGGCCCGATCCCGAAGATAGTGCAATACCGGGCCGACCCACGGCGGAGGTGAAGCAGGCGTTAAGCACACCTCATACGTGGGCCGATCCCTATGATAGTGCAATGCCGGGCCGACCCAGGGCGGGGCTTAAGCAGACGTTAAGCACTCCCCATACGTGGACCGATCCCGAAGATAGTGCAATCCTGGCCCGTGACCCGCAGCGGAGGCGAAGCAGGCGTTAAGCACTCCCCATACGTTGGCCGATCCCGAAGATAGTGCAATGCCGAACCGACCCACAGCGGAGGTGAAACCAGCCTTAAGTACGCCTCATTCGTGCCCTGATCCCAAAGATAGGGCAATACCGGGCCCGCCCGCGGAAGAGGTGCAGTTCGCCCTTAAGGGGCCCACACAAGCTTCGCTAGTCATCCTTGTTCCCAGAGTGGAAGGGCACTGAGTTTTTTTCTATATACTATATATATTCATCCACACAGTTACCTTTGTCTCACTTGTACGTTTTCCGGTCATATATTTTCTTCCCTCAATGTTTTCCTTTCTTTTTTGCCCTCCTCTTGCTAGGGTGTTTTTCGCCGGTATTTCCCTTGCATACAGTATATCATGAGGCTGCTAAATACACTCCGGCAGAAACATGTGTATTGTTTGTGTTGTTTGTTTTCATTATGAACTTTACCAATTTCTCCTCTCTATTAGGAATAATGAAACGAGCCAACGTCCACTATACCGTAGGCACCACGTGCTTGGAGCTAATTAGAAGACAAAAAAGAAGAAAGCCAGTGCCCGCAGAAAGTAAAAAAAGTTAGTTTACTGGGGGTGAAAATTCAACGAATAAGAATACTAAAGGTAACAGCAAGTGCTCCTTATAACACAACAACGACGACAACGAGAATGCCGACACGAAGACGAAAGCACGACGCTGACAATTTGCTGATCGGAACTGAATTTTCGCTAAAGTCGTAGGTTTGTTGGCAGACATGATACCTGGATACCTGAACATAAACAGTTTGGATACCTGAACATGAACAGAATCATCAAACTGTAACCATTTCTCAGGATCTGAACACGTCATACTTGGACATCACCTGACCCTACATATGAGCCAATACCGCGCCAACTTGTCATGGTCGACTTCGTCGCGATGCACGCGAGGTCGTCCTCTTACGCTACAGTGCTGCCTTTTTGTAGCCTACAAGATACATGCGCTGGAAACCATTACTCTTGGAATATTTGCAGCTCCCAATGCCGCGCACAAACTGAGTTCAAATGCCGGTCGCACGGTTGTTGGTAAAATGTCCCCTTTGTTCGCCATCTGGTGAAGGTCAAGAACACGATGCAGAGAGAGAGAGAGAGAGAACATCTTTTTGGGGAAGTGCCTGTTGGGTTCGAATGAGGAACGGAGGGGCCGGGAGGCTTCTCCCGTAAAGCTCTCCTTTCCGTCAGATGCAGGTCAGGCCTTAAACCGTAGCGGCATCCTCAGCAAACCGAACAGCCTAGAGCTGGTCTTTTGGGCATTCGCCGAGCAGTATAGCTTCCCATTCCTCGGGGGTGTTTATTTTAGCATTGTGGTTTATGCTGTCTCTCATACTGCTTGGAGCTGATCGATGGGCCTTCCCATATAATGTGATGAAGGTCTGCACGAAGGGATGATGACCGTCGTCGCCGTTGCTTTGAGCCTGCTTTGAGCATTTCGATAAAGCTGCGGTAGATTGTTTACAGGCTCTCTGAGCTTACACGTGTCGCAATGGACGACGAAACACAAACTGGCTGCTTCCTTCACGGGCCTCACCTGTGCTGCATACTTCTCTGTGGGGCAGCAGAACTCGAGAAGATGCAGCAAAACATGGGACAAGCAGTTGCACCCGCACAACTTGATGACACTGTTTCTTTTTTTGTTGTTGTTCTTAAAGTGCGAAAACACGCGATAGCGCAAGTGCGCGCACACACACACACACACCGAACTGAATCGTTATGTTGTATTAAAGCAAGCATATAACTGCAGGGTCCAGCAACAGACAGACAAACCGGCTCTATAAATCTCCCTAACAGGCTTCTTTCGGCCGGTACCGAGGAGAGCCTCCTAAACGTGTGAAATTGGCGAAGGAGAAGAATGTGATGAGGTCGCGGCGGTGCCCGACGCGGCTCCAAGCTCAGAAAGAAAGAAATAAACCAGCAGCGCTGTGCGCGCGCTCTTCTTTGGAGGCACCGCGGGCGCGCACCCCCTTGCACGGAGGCGCAGCCGGCTCCTCGCTTCACGATCTCGCGTCGATGGCGGGACGCTTTCCGCACCTCCGCGTACATCATCGAGCCCCCCTCTTCCCCTTCATTTCTTCGCTCTCTCCTTCTCTATCCTTACCTGTCCCTAACGCTCCGGTCAATTTTGTGCTTGAAGATTGCTTCAAATTTGTGCCGACTTTGCGCTGTGTTCCGCGTTTCCCCGCAGTACACTCAGCACTACGAAAGAGCTACTCTCTCTCTCTCTCTCTTTCACTCGCTCGCTCCTTTCTTTCTCTTATCTTTCTCCCCACTCGTTCTCTCGTCATATTTCTTTTTTTCTTTTTCTCACTTTGAGAAAAGTCGTTTACTGTTTCTTTTCGATTTTTGTTGACGCTTTCGTGTTGCTTTTGCTCTGTATGTTTCCGGTGTACGTTCGGTCTGCGCATTTTGTGCCTCTCGTGTTTACTGCCGCTAATAGCGCGCGGCTGTATGTGTTCGGCGCTGCCTGAAGAAGAACGAAGGACTGGCTCGCTTCTCTTCGCTACACGCTATCGCCGCGCTTCCTCCGACGTCCGCCTTTGTAGGCTTCGGCCGCGCAGGCGTGAAGAGAGGTGCTAAGTGCCCCGTAAGCCCGGTTCGTCGGGTACCGCCTCTGCTGAAAGGGAGAGAGAGTTAGGAGGCAGCGAATGAAAAATAAAAGAGGAAAGGAGGTAACACCTGTAGCCAGCGAGCAACGATCTTTTCCTTGCCATACCCTGCCACGCGTTCGTGTTAACGCATGCTCTACGCATAGGTGTCGCTCCGGGCACAGCAATCGGCGGCATATCTTTGCGAGTCGTATGTCTTACACCCTCACGACCAACCGGGCTTCTCTCTCCACATTCACACACCTCTCCCCAGCGCTTCCTGCATGCTATTGCACAACTTTTCTTTTACTTCGTCTAGGAACAACCTTCGCACATTTGTGTTTGTACGGGCTTATCGGTAAAGCAAAGTGTATTTGCTTTCTTTATTTTTTTTTCTAAAGCCGTTAGCGGCGACACGCGGAAACGGACAAGACACCTACAGAGCGTTTATCTGCGCGTTAACACTTCGCTAACGTCCATTAACTACCCCGACGACAGGTATCTTTCTCTCTTGTTCTCTGGTCGGTCTGTGAAATGTGCATGCGGTGCGACGTCCGTGTACAACCGCATCATGCGCTCGGTATACTTTGGCTGCGACCTAGCAGATCGCCAAAGGTGGATTTGTGGTTAATATCTCAGTTGGCGTTGTCCTAAGTTACGTTTACACTAGCAGGACCACTATCGGAGCGATTGGGTTTGTCAGATCGAAGTCTGGCCTTCTGTTTCGTTTAAATGCTATATATATATATATCGGATAGTGTAGAGATATCGACCGTCTCAAATCTGTATGTACTCAAATGCGTCCGGTTCACTATTTGTATAGACTACAGCATAGTGTAGACGTGCTATCGTAGACGTTTTCTCGGAAGTAGTACGTATACGTATATCAGGCAGCAGTGGTGCTGGTGGCATTTGTTATGGTTTAATAAACCAGAATGCGTCGTAAGGCACTTGTGCTGCGAATTCAACTATTTTAAGAACGTCGTGATAGCTATGCCACACCGCCAACTCATTATACGACAAGAGAAAATCGGAACATGGTCAGTCATTGCAATGGAAACGGACTGTGCCTCCGCAACCAAGGCAGCTCCGCGAGCCCAAAAAACCACCCGAGGAGAAACACGTATATGCACCAGTCACGAAACCAGATTATCTCGAAGAAAACCAAGCTTCTCTTCGCCGCGTATAGTTACGTTGGGGTCAGCCTGTTTAGTCAGGTAAATCTTGTGCGGTACCGAAATGGCTGAAGCCGGTGCAAGTTTGTATCACAACGTAGAGTATCGCAACGTAGATGCAGTGAGATCTCGGTGGCGGGACAACATGTTTTCCGGCTTCCGTTAAGTTGGCTTTCAGTCTTCGTCTGCGCTATAGTTTGGTTTGGTAGCTGAGCCCGTAGGCGTCACCCTCGATGCTCGATCGTTACGGCCTTCTTCGAGCTGTTTTCTCTGATTTGTTCTTTACTGTGGTGCGGCGAGGCTCGCTGGTGGGAAAGTTCGGGGCGCGTTGGTTGAACATATCGTCGCAAAGAGAGGCTATACCATAAGTATTGTTCGCGCAGGAGCTTTCTTGTGTACAGGCATGCCTTGCGGCTGGACACGCGGGCGCCATGCTAAACTTAATATACAAAGCCTACGGACCAATCCCTTTAAGAACATCATTATAGTGTAGGATCGACGTATAACACGCTGCCAGAGCGCAGGAACAGTCTGAGCCAAAGGGTTCTTGCATGCGTCATCTGCATGCTGGAAACCACACATGTCTGAAAGAAAACGATGGGAAACGATGGCTCATTTCGACCAGGTAGGATTCCGTAACATGGTCATAAACGTAACCGTCCCAGCTGTCTCCGCACTCATTCCCCGTCGAAATGTGTCCGGGAATCTAACCAGCCATTTCGCTCTAGGTGGCAAAACTGATCACTGAATTGAGGCCGCAAAGTAAGAGACCCCCCCCCCCGCCACCCCCCTCCTCCTCCTTTTCAGCCCACAGAGGCTTCCAAACACCGCGGGTACCACGAAACTCTCCCGTACAAAGCCCGGAGGCGAACTCCGAGATCGCGCACGCAGTGACCTCTGCACATTTCTGAGAAGACTGCACATCGCAGAAGCCAGAACAAGCGAAGCAGGCGGGATGCAAGCCGTGTTATAGCAGCCGAATGTGAGTAGAGAAAAGCCACAAAACATGAGGGCCAACGGGCCGGCGGTGGCATGGGTGCCGAGAGACATGTTGCCACGAAGTCTGCTGTAGGCGTCCTCGAAGAGGGCCCCTCGAACAGCCGGCAGCCGTGAGTCGCTTCTCTAAGTGCCTCTAATAACGAGGCGCGACGACGCGGGCAATAGGAGCACCACCAGCAGCAGCAGCCGAATTCAAAGCCCAAGCAAGATGCGGGGATGGAGATAATTGCAGCCTTATTACTCTCTCCGCCTCATTATCGGGGATTATCGGCACCGTGCGCCAAGCCGCGTCGTGAGTGCCGTGCTGAAAAGCGGTGACGAAGCGCCCGCCTTGCATTTCTTGCTTTACGACGACCCCCAACCCCTCCTTCGGCCCTTGTCAGCGCTGTCTGTGATCAAACCCGTGCAGTGCGGCCAGAGGTATACCAGCTTGTCGAGGCACCGCTAAGTTCGAAGCAAAACGTAGTGTCCTGCTTGAATGAGGCCGCAGCCTAGCAACCCTGCAATGGTCATCACATTGGTCATCACATTTAGCGTGCAGGATTTAGATCCTAGCGTTTGCGAGTGATTCGCTAAAACTGCGAGCGCAGCACTTTTACGAGAAGCGGCGCGGATCTGCCGAGTCCCTCAGTGCACCACACGACGTGTTGCTTCCGCAGACTCGTATATATACACGCCGCTCGATAGCTCGTCGCATTGGAAGAAGCGGCCCGGGTAGCCTCGGCTGCATTGCACGGGAAGACGGAGCGTGCGCCGCCCGCACCACCCCCATGCCACCCCTGCAAGGCCAGCTATCCAGGGCCGGCGCAAGGTGCGCGCTCAGCCCGCCAAACAACTTCACGCCCGGCCACCACGCGTCGCCAGCGTCGGCCAACAAGGTGTCAACAGGTACCTCCGGCGGCGGCCGGCTCCTTCTAATTTATGCCAGCATCCTATGGCGCGGCGCTCTTGCATATCAAGGCCGTAATGAGGGCCCTTTGTACCGCGGATGCTTTTCGCGCCGGCCTTTACCCAGTGAGAGAGGAGGTGTCATAGGGTGAGGAGGAACAAACAAGCGGTGCTTTTCACGCTGTATCCGTATGCGCTTATGCGTGCGCGAGCGCCTTGAGCGAGCGTGTGCAAAGACGGAGAGCTCCAGAAAAAGCCGGCGCCATGACCGAGCAGGCGAGAAACAAACTCCTTCCAGTTTTCGTCTATGCAAGTAAAAAAATGGCAGTATTAGAAGGAAGAACGGAGAAAAAGAGCCCACATTTGGAGCCTTTTGTGAAGCGAGCCACGGCGCACTAAAGCCGCGCTCGAAGTGCTCTTTCTCGCGCTCCGGTTCTGCTCACTCCGACCAATCGCGTCCCTATAGTATCTGCCCTTTCTTTAGCGAACTGCGCATATCCATCCAGTGGTTCGCACACAAACGCTGTCCGATCAATGTAATCAAGGCACTTACTTCTGTGCTTCTGTATAGGTATATATGGCGCCAAAGTGTCCCAAGTGCGACAATATAGTGACCAAAGCAAGGGCACAAAATTAAGGAAACAGAGTTTACAGTTCATTTTCTTCAGTATTAATCAAGCTTCTCCCGCCGAACGAACGAACACAGAGTTTAGATATAACACATTACGAGACCAAACTAATTAAACTAGGTTTTGCTGCTAAACTATAGTCGCTCCAAACTGCTTTCGTTCCTTTGGCAGAAAAAATTTTCATTACCCAAGAAAATACCTTCCGAATTCGCTTTGTTTAGACGTGTCTTATTTTATTGATTAGATAACTAAAATTTCTTGATTGCTTATTTGTTCAAACATGAACGCTGCTATCTGAGTGTGACGTCACGTATTTCGAAGGAACTTCCCGCATTTTGGCCGTATTCGAGAAAGAAAGGCCGTCTACAAATCTGCTACGTTCATAGTCATGTTCATTTATAATGCAATGTCGACCGTGCTTTTCCGCTGATAGGAAATTAGCTAGACCTTCCACTTTTTGTGGAACTCTTTCGAGCTTGTTTCTTTCTCAACACTTCATAGTCCCTGCTTTAACCGGCGTTTACTTTTGATGATTTGCCTTTACTTTGAAGAAATTGTGGCTATTTCCTATTTTGTGTGTGTGTGTGTGTGTGTGTGTGTGTGTGTGTGTGTGTGTGTGTGTGTGTGTGTGTGTGTGTGTGTGTGTGTGTGTGTGTGTGTGTGTGTGTGTGTGTGTGTGTGTGTGTTGTTGTTGTTGTTGTTGTTGTTGTTGTTGTTGTTGTTGTTGTTGTTGTTGTCTGTGCCAGAACGGCGGGGTGTTTCCTATCGAGTAAATGCATATTGTCTTCTTTCAGTTGTTCTCTCTCTCTCTCTCTCACTCGCTCTCTCTTTTACTGCGAATGTAGCTTTATGTGAATAAATAAATGAAAGGTCAAATTTCTAACAGCCACCTTGGAAACACAGGCTTGGCGGGCTCACTGCAATGAACGCGAATAACCGACCAATCATCCTTCCTTCCCTGTTTTTATGCAGAACGGACGCGGAAGCGTTTTTTTGTTTTCTGCTTAAACAGGTTCGGTTTCTCAGCTGAAACGCCTGAATCAGGGAGCTTTAGAAGTGGATCTCGTTTGAAAATCAACACAGTACAAGTACGGCTTTCTATAGGATACGCAAGTCTTATCAGCTGTACTTCTGGCAGTCGCCGCAATTACACAGCTATTCGAAGCAGTACGCGTTCCACGCGATAGAGGTCCGGCGGACGAAGCGACGGCGCCCTCCGCGAACGACGACTTCGCTGTCATTTTTCGTCCCCGACTCGCGAATCGTAGACGCGGCGGTGCGTTTGCGAGGCGCGCTCCGTACGGCAAAGCCCCGGCGCAGATCGTTCACACCTGCAGGCGCGTGATGGGGGCGTGGCGTGACCCGGTCGAAGCGCAGCGCCACTTCGCCCTCGGTCTCGTTGCTATATACGCACGCGCTGCGCACATGACTGCGCGGCGTATGCCCCGAGAGCCCGTATGTGCGCGGCGCAGTGTATAATACGAATGCCGGCTCGGTGTATATGTATAGTATAACACAGCCGCGCGCAACAGAGCTGCAGAGTGCGTCCGGCGCGTCACGGCGTATCGGTGCGATCGATCTTTTCCGTAATTGCCCTCCGTCTTCTTCGTCTTTCCACGTTTCCTCGCACGTGGGCACCGCGGCGGAGGCTGCAGCGTCTCCGCACAGCACACGACGTGTCGGCCGCGAGCGATGCCGCGTGCTGATTATCTGTATTACGCTCCCGCTAGCGATGGAAAACGCGCTGTTACGCCACTGCGCGCGTCGTATGCGAAGCGAGGCGAGATAGCCGGCCCGTATGCAGTAATGGCGACTTGTTGATGGCGTGAATCCCTCTGCCCTGTTATTACAGGCGCGCCACTCCCGCCTCTCGTCCCGGTTTCTCTCACTCCTTCGAGTTGCGCTTCTTTGTCTTAGACTCGCATGTCGTTCTTTCTATCTTATTTTCTCGTTGTTTATATACTTTATGTTTTTTTTAAACATTTGTTATTGATTTTTGCGGGCCACTATTTTCGGCCATTCGAATTGCTAAGGCCCAATTCTGCGTCGATCGAACGCCCCCGTGGGGAGGAATGCCAGTTATCACTACGTTTCCCTTGTATCTCTTTTGCTCTCTCTCTCTCTCTCTCTCTCTCTCTCTCTATATATATATATATATATATATATATATATATATATATATATATATATATATATATATATATATGTATATATCTATCTATCTATCTATCTATCTATCTATCTATCTATCTCTTTTCTTTCTGTTTTTCTCTCTATTCTCTCTTTTACTCTAAGCATGGAACAATACAATTGTTCGGGCCATCTGTGTATACGCAGTGAAATGTGATGATTTCGTAACTGCGCGCACAAATTGGCGAAATATTGAATGTCTGGGTGTCGTCAATTTTCTGAGTGACGAAGACATTGTGCGCCTTGTAAGAACCCGCTGCTGTTCTGTGGAAAAGAAAGTTTTGCTTCATAAACTGGCCCTTCACTTCCCCCCTCCCCCCTTCCATAAACTGGCCATGAAACACGATTACACGGTTGTCTGTGCAGGAAACAATACGGCGCATACTATACTGTAAACTATGGGGCATTCATCCAAACGATGTCACCGACAGTGGCACTTCGGTAGAACCGCGAAGTTTCCTGGAGATTTAATGACACCTTTACTGACCTAATCTCGGCAGCGCCTCTGATGCGGCTTACGCTGGTCTGCTATTTATAAGTGCACAATTTACAACCGTTTGCTTATTAGACGCGAAGCTGATTATGATGCACACCTACCTTTACGGCAGTCATTTCTGACTGAAATAAAAGAGCGCGACTGACTTTGTTTCTCTCTTTCCTTCTTTCTTAATAATAATAATAACTATTATTATTTTTATGCGGGGGGAAAGCGACTGTCGACCATCCCCTGCCCGGTTTTTCAATAAAGAGAATAAAACGCCAGCGCCCAACTTACAAACATTTCCCGGGTGCGCAAATTACGCTCCGAGACTAATTGCAAAAAAGCGACGTTCCTCGTGGGCTGTAATCGTTTTCGTAGCCACACGTGAAGCCACGCGTGCGCGTCCCCATGCGCAAGCCACAACATATGTACGCGTGTACAAGCCGCCCGCGCGACGCAAAGAAAGCTGCGGCGCTCAAGGCGAGAGATCATTAATCACACCGCCGTTGAGCGAAATTGTGTCCCAGGCTGCGATTAGTTACGCGTGGGTCCCCCGTTGAAATTCGCCCCACCTCGACGGACCGCGATTTAGCCCCCGTATTTGGAACGCTTTGAAAATCGCCATCGGGGCCAGCCTTTCCCTTCGGCTGCCTCTTTACGTTTCCGGTCAATGGGTTCGTTGTAGCCGCGGTTCACCGTGAAACCCTCCGATTTTCCGCATCTTCGCTTGCGATGCTTCGCTTGCGGGGCTTGCCTTCAAGTGTGATAGATTTCACTGATTCATGCGGTTTAACGTCGCGAAGTAACTAAAAAGCCTGCGCTCTGCTGTTGAGCACGAAGAGAGAGGGAAAGAGGAAAGAAAGGAAAGGCAGGGAGGTTAAATAGACTTTGTCCAGTTTGCTGCCCTTTCACGTGGAAAGATGCGGGAGTGCAAGAAAGAGAGAGAGAGAGACAGAGAGAAGACGCGAGTCTAGATCACTCGGACGCACTAAGCAAAGCACAGATATATATACAGTGGGGCACTAAATTCTCTCGCCTTCGTGCAGTGCGGGAGAGTTCGCGTAGCTTTCTGGACTGATGAGCTGTGAGGCCAGATTCCCAAGACGTGTGCTTCTGTTGATGGCCGATCGCCCAGTGTACTCAAGGCACACTAGACAGTCTGGCGTTGTTTACCCAAACGGGAGCAGTGGCACATGAGATAATCGATGGTCTATCCACATCTGCCCTTAGCGCGCACGCAGGCGTCAGCCATTCCACTGCGATGGCTGTGTGATTCAACGAGGGCTACTCCAACCCACAGTCGACTAATCGCTAGGTTCGACCCCCAGCTGCGACGCAAAGAGAGCCGTGGCCACGGGACTCGAACAACTGAGCCACCACGATGATTGCACAGAAAGCTCCAGAAAAGCGGCTGCATGCAAACATGTTTGCTATTTGGGTGCAAACGTGCTTGCTATTTTGGGGCAGTGAACTAAGTAAGAATAACCTGTGAATTTCCAACGTATCTATGTGCTGCGCTGAATTTGACACCTCAAAATGCTCATTTATGTGCAGCAAAATTAACGCAATGTTATAGTTGCGTTTTTTGATATGCCATAAAGAAGTTCCAGCCAAGGACAGTTAAGCAAACCAGTTGTTAATTAAATAATTGGTGTGTTAATCAAGTTATACTTCAAATAACATTTCACTGTTTTGTGTGCGTGTGCGTGCAAATGTACCTTCCACGGCTAGAAACAAAAGGTGAACAATTTTTTCTATGCTTTCTTGATGTAGAACTATGTGTGGGCATTGCAGGGTTAACGTGTGATCATGAAAACCACGCTAGTGCTAATTAATACCAGCGTGAAGTACGTGGCTCATTGAACCATCCACTGTATGAGACAACGCAGATGAGTTCAGCAGCACAAGGAGATAGGCTAAATTCTGTAGGCGAGCCTTCCCAAACAGCTATAGCCAAGATGGCCACGTCCCAACTAGTAGCACTATAGCTGTTAAACCTGAGACGCACTTTTTCAAAGGTTAAGCGGATGGTGCAAGGGAGGTACGGCAGTAAGAATGGTGTCAGGACCCCGCACGTCGACATCTTAATTACGGTTCTAACCCGAGGTCTGTTATCGTGGTTAAGCCAAACTAGGTGTGTGAAAAAGCCTGCTTACGGAATTCCGCATACCACCTTTGCGAAATTAGGCAACGTTCTCCGACAGGGAGATTTTCTTTCACAGCTACGGCATGTAATAGAACCGCAATTTGGTTTTACATTTATTTAGCGTTGTCATAAAATGAGGTACTGGCTTCCAAGAATTCTGCAGGGTTTCTTTAAGTGCGTAAACATTACTGTGCCTACATAACGAGAACTTTCTCCGCCACTTAAGACAATGAATGGCACATACCCCCTTTAACAAGCAAAAAATGCAATGGTTCATACCTACGTAAGGCAGAGGCTACAAATGCTCAGCAAAAAGAAGCGAAAAGCCCGTACATTCATTGAAATCATCCATATCAACATGCAGAACAGCATGCGTTTCAATAAAGAACATCCGATCCATCAATAAAGCGTTGCATACCGCCTTCAGCAAATGTAGTGGTGGTTCTGCAAGAGCTTCGCTAAATTAACCTTAGTTCACCTTAATTAACACCAAGGGTTGTGAGTTCGAGTGCCGTAGTGAACTCTATCTTAATTAAACCTGCCTTATCATGCTCCCTATCGAACATGATAAGCGAACGACCGATGAGGGTTGATAAGAGTTTATGCTAGTCGGATCAAGTTCCATAACACTGACAATAACACCGGGCTGAGTGAAGGTGAGTAAGTGGCACAGTGCTTACCCATGCTTCAGCAACTACTAGAGGAGTTCCTGCGTGACTTTTTATTTATATTCTCTTTTCTTCTTTTTGAGGGTGTGCTTTTGGCAAAGACCAGAATATTCGCCTGCACGGGCATTTGCGGTGGCTACCTGCGTAGAGCTCTAGAATGACAACGGCGCTCTTTATCGACGGCTGAAACTTGCCCTGCAGCTGTACCATGCGTACGTTTCCTGTTTCGCTTCGGTGCTTCAAAACGACAAAGCACAGGATGTCTGACGTAACTTGCTTCTCCTGTGCCCGCGCCTCCTGGCGAACTGTTAATATCGGCACTTGTTACAATTATCGGGCGAGACCCGTCCACAACCGCAATAAATAAAGGAAGCAAAAGAAATTGCGAGAAGGCGCTCGTTTCAACCTCCTCGACGGCCGACCCACGGGAGATTACGCTCGCAATTACGCAAGTGGATAACACCTCGACCGGTCGAAACTACGCGAGCCGTGCTCCTCGCGGGACGGCCAGGATCTCGCGCCATGCCGGGCTCTGTCTAATCACGAAGCCGCATCCACGGCCGTTCCGAATCGGTTCGGGACGGCCGGTTTGATACGGACGGCGCGCGAGGTGGGCGGACACCGTCCGTGTCTTCGGACCTCACCGCAGAAGCGCCGCCTGTTAAGATGCACAACAAGCGCGGCGTGAGGCGTCGCGGGAAAGGGCCGGCGCTCTGTTTATATACCCGAAAGAGGGCACAACATACCGAGAATCAAGCTGGAAGAAGAGAGAGAGAAAGAGCACCGAGAGATAGGGAGGCCTTGTTCTTCGCAGCCGCAACATCGGCGTTGACGCCTTTTCGCGGCAAGTGAGGTTCGCGCGGCGAGCGCTGCTCTTCGTACCAGCCGGGTTTCCTCTTGTTCGCCGTCCACTGCTCGGCCGGCGATAGCCGGCGGACTGCGTGGTCCCCCCTTTCCCCTACCCTCGCCCCTCTCCGGGATCTCCCACCCACCGCCATCGCAGCCATCACCTCCGCGCGTGTTGCAGCCTTCCGTGCGTACAACGAGCCGTGTCTAACATCCGACACCCTCCCACAGACAGACCCGTCGTCCGCTTCCTTTATCAAAAGTTCTCCGCTGCCCCATTCGAGGGGGGCCTCCCCATCATCATCATCTCCTCGCTTCTTCTTCGTCTTCCTCCCTTCTCCCTCCTTTGGTCGGCTTGACCTCTTCGCGCCTCCAAACAGGTTTCGGCCAGCCTAAATCGCCCGCCGAGGCGCGATAGGCATCGACCAGGGAGGCCTGACGGCGAGGCAAGCAAGGGGCCTTCCTACCTTATGCTAGAAAGGAGTGGAGGGGGGGGGGGGGGGGGAGGTCACTTCATCGGCGGCAGCCGCGGCGGCGCGTCCGATGCAATCGCGCGCAGAAAAACATCCTGCTGCATTGCTTCTCCCCCCCCCCCCCCTGTGTTCCTTTCCTTTAGCAGAATAGGTGTACGCGAGGTGGTCGCCGCCGACCGCTTCCATATACATGCCTCATCGACGAAGCCGCGCGTGGCGCAACCGGGGTGCATGCGGAGCGCTTCGACTCCGGCACTAAGTATCTAAGGCTGCCTCGTAAATTCCACGCTTTGTAGGTGTTCGGCCGCATGTCCCCGTGGCATATATTATGCGGCGTGCATGCATGCGGGATTCGTAAATTTTGGCGAATCGGAGTGAAAAACCGGCCCGCATCGTCGGCACGCCGTAATCTGAGACACCAGCCGTATAGTGGACATTCGTGAAAGTGCTCGCATTTTGGTCGTCCCGTGGCGGTGAGTGGTTGAGGAATGGAGCCGATAGACAGCCACTCGCATATTACATAGTAAACCTTGGTGCACTGCTGTATATCGTCGGCACGACAGCTGGTAATGAGAATGCAGCACGGTGATGCAGAAAGCGCGTCCTTGAGTATACTATAAGGGGTGATGCTCTTTACGCCTTATGGAATTTTTAAAGATCGCCTGTTGCCGATAACATAATTCTACTCCTTCAGCTGGATTGTTCATACAGGCGGACATTGCTTGCACAAGAAAGCGAAGCACATAGTCAACTAATTAACAAGATCACTATCTTATCAATTAAATACTTTACAGCACATGTTGCACTTTACGAATTCTAGCCGGTAAGTTTGCAAGGCGTACCCGCTTAGAACGAATTTCCAGAATGACGCCAGTTTGGAGATACGCGCCATCAAAGTCACCGGCGTAAAATGCACTCTTGGTCCACTTACCTTTTTAACAAAACGCTGTTTTATGCATTGAATCACTACATAACTGGAACGTGCAATAATGTTATTATTTATTAATAAGCTCATTAGTCATTTTTGGTAATTCGTTGAATATGCGTTTCGATGTTTCGTGCTAGTTATATCCGACTCTTCGAATAATCCAGCTCAACGACAAAAAATATGCTACGTCCCACAGGCGATCTTTAGAAATTCCGTAAAACTTGAGAATTACCATCCTGTGGAAAGAAGTCCGTATATGACAGCGTAAAAAGCTGTCAATGCAGCACTTCATTTTTTACTGTATTTACAGGCATTCACAATAATTATTTACAACGCCGTTAGACTGTCTGCTAACGTTACTACGCTCGCTTTGGTTCTCTCCACGCTTTTCCCTATAGTGTGTTTTCATCCCATTGCACTTTCGTACCGAGAAGCGCATAGCGAACCATAAACGCCCCTGGTTTCATACGCTTGAATGTTTTATTAACATGTCTCCTTCGTCAAAGTTGTTCACGATTGTTTTGTTTATACATTCTATTACATTCTATGTCTTCAAGAATTGAGTTCGACAAAAATGTGCCTCGTCAATAGCATGATCTCAAAGTTGCACTCACCGATCAAGTCTACAAAAAAAGAAATAATGAAGGAGACATTTAGGAAACCACTCTGGTGCCTTAAAAATCACTCTAAAACATAAATATGAACCGGTCCGCAAGTTGACGCCAAGTGATGACCTCTAGCTAGCGCAAGTAAATAGCAGATATGGTACCATTGGTCCTGGTTAAGTAATTTGAAGTCATTTTTATGTATAGGAGGAATCAGGACAGAAGGCTGTGAAAACCAGATATGAAACTGGAATTGAACCAAACCGGAAGAAATCATCATGTTTTGCTTGAACCGGAAAGACACTGGAACGTAGCTTTCTTTTTCTTCAGAGCGAAATAGAAAAGAAAAATATACAGGTTTTCTGTACGGCCTGGCTGCATTTTCTTGAACTTTTCATCCGCGCATTGCGTGCACTTGTGGCTCAACTATATATGCTACCTCATTTGTAAATGCACACGTTCTCCCCCTGATCTTAGAAGAAGCCGCCCCATTAGTAGGGCTTTCGGAATATCGCGTCAGCGACATTAGTAATGCACTCGTAAGCGTCTGAAATCGATGCCCGTCAAATAGTTTTCCACTAATCGCATATATATATATATATATATATATATATGGGTATGGGTTTCCTTTGTAGCAATTGCTACGAACGGGTGGATGTCTGACTTTCCCTTTATTCATTACTTCTCTCCACCTTGCGGGTTTCCGCAGAACTACTACGTCAAACTCTTGCCTTTGCTTCGTGTTGTCGACAAATTCGACTTCGCCCTGCCATCTGCTAGCCGCCTGGTTAGCTCAGATGGTAGAGCGGCTGTCCCGGAAAGGCGGTGGTCCCGGGTTCGAGTCCCGGACCAGGACGAATTTTTCTTCAACTATGAGGCTTTTCTTTCGAGGAACCCGTATGGGTTTCCTTTGTAGCAATTGCTACGAACGGGTGGATGTCTGACTTTCCCTTTATTCATTACTTCTCTCCACCTTGCGGGTTTCCGCAGAACTACTACGTCAAACTCTTGCCTTTGCTTCGTGTTGTCGACAAATTCGACTTCGCCCTGCCATCTGCTAGCCGCCTGGTTAGCTCAGATGGTAGAGCGGCTGCCCCGGAAAGGCGGTGGTCCCGGGTTCGAGTCCCGGACCAGGACGAATTTTTCTTCAACTATGAGGCTTTTCTTTCGAGGAACCCGTATGGGTTTCCTTTGTAGCAATTGCTACGAACGGGTGGATGTCTGACTTTCCCTTTATTCATATATATATATATATATATGTGTGTGTGTGTGTGTGTGTGTGTGTGTGTGTGACCGTTTAACAGGGACTGACTACCGATTTTTGAGGACCCAGTTTTTCACGGCGCAACGAAACTTCCAAAAGTGCGTGGATATTTTGTAAGCAGAATTTTTTTTACCAGGGCAGCCTTCAAAAAGAAAGAGGCCCTCCTCAAGCAACGCTGAGAAGTGAGAGCGATGCCGATAGCCAACCTCGTAAATTGTGAAAGCCGCTCATCGTTCTGCTTTCACAGGAGCGAGTGCAACTATAGTGCAATTGTGGCTAAACACCTACATTTTGACCTTTTCAGCCACTTTTGAAAATAAAAACCTGGTGCAATAAGTTTGCGCTGTTGCAAAGACCTTTCTTGTATTTCTACAACTTTTTCCCCAAGTACACGCCTATGTCATGGCTATAGCTGGCCCCCGGCGTCGTTATTCTGTCGATAAACGAGCCAAGCTAACTCATCGAACACAAAGCGAAGGCAGTGCAACTTTTCTAGTCACAAGAAACGAACGTTTATCTGCACTTTAGTTAGAAAAAGCTTTTAACAGAAGAAAGCTGTACTGCATTTCAATTGTAGTAAACAGACGAGGAACTGCGTACGCTTGTAAAAGGTCACGTGAAAGGTCGCTTATGCATCCTCATGTTTTTTGCCATGTGGGGCGCCAAAGGTCATTTTTCGCTACATTTAGGGAAGGATTTATAAAGACATTGAATACACGTTTAATTTGGCTCGTTTTAACCGATACTATAAGCAATGTTTCCATCAGCGGCGTTTTCTTGAGTCATGTTCTCAGTGGTAGTCTGTAGTTTTAAATTAAAGAAAGCGCTTCCTATCTGGGCCGTGGCTTTCAGTCACACAAGTTGAAGTGGATGCAACAAAAATAACCTATTGCCTCCGACGTATGCTTTCCTCAACATGCTTTGTTAAATCGAAGGTTTCTTGGCCTGCTATTCCGGGTTCTTGCAAATGTTTTATTTACAATAAAAAGATTTGACCTGCCCTGACGGTGATGTCCACGCTCGGGGCTGAATGAGACGGAGAACTATAGCACATATGGGTTCAAGTTAAAATTACGCCCACAAGGATGCCTCGCTGAAAGATTCCACGATAGCCCAGGATCTACTTTCTGTGCTGTGGTTCCCCTCTTGACCTGCGGGTCGAAGGACAGCGGGTATAGACTGCTTATAATCTTGCCTCGGTGCTTTGTAAAGGCTGTACAATCCTACACAAGTGGTGCAGTACGTCGGATCGCCTTTCGATGTTTCACCTCAAACTGCGATCTTTGGATGCGTCCGATCCACTTTCAAAAGAAGTCTTCCCTTTAGAAAAATGCGCCAAACACCCACAGGTCAGAGCAGTACCCTGCCTTACTTTGACCGCTCGTCCGCGTTGCTGCCGAATAAGATCTGGGGCCCGAATTCAAAAAATGTCTCGTTCGTAAGTGTTCTTTTTTATTGGCTAGTCGCCTTCGCTATAAATATATCCGGCATCGGGATTGACTGAAATTTTTTCTTACGAACACTTCTAGCGTAACAAGTGCTCGTGAATGCTGGCCTGTGGCCCCTATTCCCGATAACACTTTCTTTAGCGCCAATTAACAACAGGCAGTTGAACAAAAATATTATTGGGCCCTTGCCCCGACATAACGTCAACGAAGCGCGCCATCAAGGCTCTCTCATAATTTCTAGTCAACGCCGGCTTACATTCAAGGCTGATGTGAATGGGCCATTCGGGCAAGTGTGCGCTCATCCTGCTGCCTATCTTTACCATCAATGCACATACCCCTATCTCGTTATATCCTGTTTTCCTTCCCTCTGCTGAGAAATGCAGCAGACTAGAGGACCTCTCTGCGTTTCCTCAATAAACTATATTCTCCCCCTCTCACTAAAGCTTCGCTCCACATAGATTCCAGCATTGGTGTCGGACCTGTTTAATTGTCTAACTACATGCGGTCTGAAGAACAATACGCGTAATTTTTCCATGCAGCGTTGTACTTTCTTACAAAATAAATTGATGCTATTTTTATCTAATTATTCTTCTGCTATGCAAATAATCTTGAAATGGTTCACACTGATTTGAACCATTATTTTTTTTAGCCCCGGAATTGAACTAGAAGTGAACCGTTCTCGCTTAACCGGAACGAAAGCCGGAACGAAAAAAGTTTCGGTTCGATACTCTGGCAAAGACCACTTCATAGGGGTATCGGCCCCCTAGCTGTAACATAACAGCTGGAGTAACATATACTAGTTACTTTTTGCAAAGCGATTAATGGGGCTAGTTGGTAGACGTTCATGATTGTATCGCGCCTAGTGTTAAACTGGCGGAACTTTAACAGTATTAGACGAGTTGGTAGCTTGCGCCGCGTATGTCCACGTTTTGTTCCTTTATGTTCATCCATTAGTTCCGTCAGAGTAACGCTAAGCGCAATACAATCATGAACTAAACACTTAAACGGTAAAACAAGTAGGTTCATACACATTGTGATATGCACCGATAACATGCTTAATGAAGACGTGTATTATCAGAAACCAAGCTTCAATCAAGCCCTGAAATCAGGACTTTAATTAGAGCGATAGTGTCAGCCGCCGTTTGGAGGAATAAAGATTCTAGCAAAAGCAAGGTTGTTGGACTCTTTTCTTTGGCTTCATCCGATCTATTCCGGTGACCATGGTTGTCAGCGGGATCAGCGTGCCATTTTTTTCTCTTTCCTTTTTCTTCTTTAAGCGAAACCTTTTTTTAATCTCAAGTTAATCGGTACTCACATATACTGCATACCTCATAATCATATCGATGGTTCTGGCAGGTAAAATCCCAGAATTCATTTTTTTAGAGCGTACCGCATACATTCTGCCTGCTACGTTGAACGTCATGAATACTTTGTTGAGATAATTTAAAACGTCAGCGGGGTCTCGAAAAGCACAGCGAGTTCTATAAATGTTAGATTAATTTGTGGCGCCGTCGAGAGCTTACGTCACATTGAATTTTTTTACTGAGCCAACAAAAAGTCAACACATTGTCAATAGAGAGGACAACAATACTGAGGAATTTACATATCTCTATCGGCAAAGTGCATCAGTAGCAAATTTTCTCAAATACACACTGTAGAGCAACACTGGATCAAGTTAGGCTGGTAAACAATTTCTTCAAAACATTTGTTGTCGGTCATTTGACGGAAAGCTTTTGATTACTACTGGAGAAAGCGAAGGCCAAACGTAAAACTTTTTCGGGAGAATGTGAAAGCCAAACTGAGCAGACGGCGCTTTTGACGCTCTAGAATCGACTGACACCAACCATATCTTGCACCTTAGATACCAAAATTTTCAAAATTTTACAGAGAAGCGCGAGAGGCAGAAATAGCTAACCTAGCAAAGGTAAAACAAAACAAACAAAGAAATAAACAGAAAATCTCCCCCCACAAACGTGCAACGCATAGTTTCAAGGACATTTAAACCAACGACTGAACCGAAAGGAGGAAAGTGCCAAAAGAACACAAGTGGCTGCAGCATCAATTAAACAGGAGCATTAGCGCCATGACACACCTTTAGCGACTTGAAAGGACTCGCATTACAAAGAAAACAGAAGGGGGGAGGTTTTCAATTAACGTACCCGCGGCTGCATCACGGAGGCCAGCTTAACCGTGACTAAACGCTCTCTTTCCGCCTCGTTTGCCCGAATGCGCCTTTCTCGTTGTCTGCCATCGCGCGTGGGCTCGTTTATAGCGACGCGCAAGGCTGCGAGGAGTCCAAGTCGGCGGGAGGCCAGCCCGCTTTTACCTCCCGTGAGAACACGTGTTTAGGGGTGCCGTCCATTATTTCACGCCGCTTTCCTTACCTTGCGTTCATTTCACGCCTATAGCCCTACCCCTCGGCCGCACCTCTCTCACTTCCTTCCTTCCTCCTCCCTCGTTGTAACCCCTTCCTCGCTTCATCCCTGTCTCCCGCTGTCCGCGCTCATTTATCTTTTCGGTTATTGAGGATGGCCACCCGTCTGCGCATGCGCTGTACACTCGCCGCCTAGCGCCGGCCACTCTTCCGCGGCGTCGACAGCATCTCGCAACTTCGCGGCTACCGATCAGCGAAAACTCTTACTCACGGCGAGTCAGTGTTGATGACTTGCCCGGGAAGTCACAAAATCTCAGCGAATTTTTTAGTCACGTTAACGACAACTTTGCCTTTTCGGCGTCAAAGGGACTTCTTTAGCGACGTAAACAGCCAGGCGCTGGTTTGCGAAGCCTGATATCTCTCATATGGGCCTCCGAGATGTTTAACCACTGAGAACCGTACTCGATTCATCTTCTCTCGAGCTTCTTTTGTCTATTATGCCTAAGCAATAAGTAAGTAAATAAATAAATAAATAAATAAATAAATAAATAACAAGAAGTAAAAGCAAGCAAGACTGTGCATCCAAATTAGTGAAACAGCACTCACCGAGTCCATGCTAGATGGCGCAACAACACCTTGCCACAGCAAACAGAGATATTCTATATCTCCATCGTGCACCTGAAGCGGAAATTAATGAACAAGGGCACCTATTTCAGCGGCACTGTGTGCACGAGAGATTGCAGTGTTATCTTAACTAATTAATACATAATTGATAATTGATAATTAACTTTTTAATTATTATTTTTAGGGCACATGTCCGAAATGATACTGAAACAGGTGACTAATGAAGTGACATAGATTTAGCTGAAATCCTACGCTTAGTTTAGCCCCAGCTTTAGTTTGTGCGGCGCTCACAGTTGGACGAAAGACAAGGAAAGTACTCAGGACATGCGCATCAGCTAGCATCAGCTTTCTAAGTATCAGATTCATTAGCATCAGCGTCAATAAGCACGCTCTCCGTTTCTGCGGCAAAGTGCATTGATGCTCAAGTTAACATTTATCATTCGTGTAGAAAGTTGAGTCGCTGATAAACGGTAACTGAAACATCGATGCATTTCGCGACAGATTTCGAAGACGTAGTTCTAAAAACTGGCTTTAAGTACATTCGTTTGTGCGATCTAATATGACTGCGTTACTGCTCGGCTTCATACCTAAATTATAGCTTGTACCCCAATGTTAACAAACTACAAGGTAAGTCAGTTAAATTTTGTTAATTAACCAACATCACACACAGCGATTTGTCGTCCAAGCAATGTGCGCATCTATAGCTTATGCTGTTGTTGCAAAACTGCGACATTTGCTGCAGGAGATTTCTAACAAGCTGTTCCCACTAAAGAAACATCACGTGGTGCGGCGAGACAGTTAATGTGAGCCCGGTGGAATGTGCACCGAAACAAAGCAATCGTCATGGTCATCGACAATAGGGAAGTGGCACGTCTGTGACCAAGATGACTGTTCTTCCCCCCATTCCCAATTTCCACAATTTCCGTCACTAAATGTTATGCTGAGAAAAAAATAAAACTTCGATTGATCGACTGGTTGACTATGCGGCCTCACCTAACCCTTACATAAGATTTAGAGGGAGCAGAAGGACCGAGGGAACATATACAGAGTAAAATGCTCAATTTCCAGTCAGCGCTTATGTTATCTATACTGGCCTGCCCGTATGTTTCATCCGGCTTCAGTGCGAAACCTATCCTACTTCCAAAGCCAACGCCTCACTCCTAGTAGCAGTTATTTAGAAAAAAAAAAAACGCGTGAAAGCAAGGGACATGTTTTCTCAGGACGATAGAGAATCTGTAACTCGTATGTGAGCGTCGACTACCCGCATGCCTTTTGGCACTGAGCCGTAACACCAGTGCCGGGAACGGAGGGCTTTCATAAATCTCCGCGTTTTGCTTCCTTTTCCTTCTTTTTTCTACGGCACTTTCGCGCATCGCCTTCTACCCTCGTTCACTTCTTTGTACGCCGCCGAGCAATTACTCTTCGTCTGTCGGTGCAGTCAGCGGTCACTTTCGTGGAGAAGCCAATGAGCCGCGGAGGTGCCGGAGGTCAGAACTGAGGACCGGACTTGGGAAACAGAAGGGGGGCGGGGTGGCGCTGGAGGGGATTTGGTTGAGGTGTAAGGGTGCCGCGGGTTTAGGAGAAAAATGGGGGCGCATGACAGCTGGTGTCGGGTGTTGTCGAGGGGGGAGTTTGCATGCGCGCAGAGGATGCCGGAGTAGCCTCGACACCTCCATCAACCCGCTCTTGTTCTTCAACTTTCCTTCTACCCCCCCCCCCCTCCACCTTCTCTCCCCCCTTTCCCCTCTTCTCCAGGGCCGTTTATTTCCAAAAGCGTGCGCGTTCGTTTCAGGGACTGCCGGTCGGTACTCTCGGACAGAGATTAATGAAACACGCTTTCGAGAGCTTTCCTTTCTCGCCTACCGTGCCACGCGGCTCTGTTCACGTGTACGCAGGGAGAGGGCGGTTGGAGGGGGGGGGGGATAAAGAAAAAAAATACGAGACCAGCTTCCGTGCTTGCGGCGGCGGTCACTTTAAGGCGAGTGATAGCTGTTGGCACACACGACCGTGAACTGTTTCTCGGTGTACGGTGCCAAAAAAATCCTTGGTGGCGTGAAGCACACAGTGTATGCGCGTGATTTTTCGCTGCGCAGTTCGTACTTGTTAATTGACCACATCGGTTTTGGAGTCGATCAAGACGCATTCCTTTCTCATTTCTTTCTTGCTGTCAGCGCTTTAGTAGCCAAGCACGTGTGAACATGCAGCCGTACGTATTGATACCGCGTTCTTTTTATTAAGCGGCGTTTGAAGATATCGTGCCAGAAAAAGCGCGCGGATGAGGGCGGGTCGTCAGCGCACGAAATGTTCAAGTTGATGTGTTCTGTCATATATCCGTTGGTTGTGGTTAAATGGTTGATCCTCCGTTATATGTCGCAAACCATTGCACTACCGAGGATAGGCCATGGATCGGGCGGTAGTACAAAAAGTAAAATAAATTTAGTAATTTAGAGAGTCGATATTAATGGGATAGTAATAGTGCATTAATGAATAATAATATTAAAGCAGCTTAGTTTTCCTATCTCCTTTTTAATACATTTTCAGAAATATATTAAAGAAGACATACTATTAATGTTGTCAGCCGCTTACAGTGAGAAATAATAATGAAATGACATTACAGTCACTTTGTATACCTTGCAAAATTAATTAAGGCATCACATACGTTTCTCTTGCAGAAATCTAGTGCCCACGGCTACGGTCACAGAGGAACAGGAAGGGCGTATACATACGGCCCAGCCCAAGCTGGCGGCGAAGTGGACCTTCCTGAAATCGTCCGCTATGTATTACAAGCCCACGTCATTCTGAAAACAAAAGTTGCATAGTTTGAGGTTTACTGCTATAACTACATTGAGGGGCGCAGTGCCAAGCCATACCAGTGCGAATCAAAGTTAACCAGTAGTATCCCGCCATGGTAGTCTGGTAAGTAAGTGAAACTTGAAACGTGTATCCGTGCCGCCTCATGTATGGAGCTTCTGTTTTCTCCGTTTCTCTGGGTACAGCCACCGTACGTCTAGCTAACGTGAGCCCGCACCGCAATGTCGATTACAGACAGCAAACACGAGTACATTAAATTATAGTTGAGATTAAAGAAGCGTGGAATTAACAGGCCGCGTAACGTGTAAAAGAGATAGCGTTGGCCGTCTATAGAAAAATAACGGGTCCCCAGGAAGAGGAAAAAAAGTCGATGGCGGGAAAAGGTAAGCATGAGTGATATATTGACGATTACTTTCAGATCATGATGTAACGGTTGCGCTATAACAGACGATTCCTTTCGTCACGATTCTATTCCTCTCCTATCAACGACGGCTCACGACCTTCTGATCCTGGTGGTAATGGAGCCACAGTCATCTAAGCGTGATAAAAGAAGTAACTGAAGCATAGTTGTTACATTATCTCGGTCAAGATTAGGAACCTTGCATAATCAGAGAATTCGACACGGGTACTAGGGGATTTCCGGAAGAAGCGTACATCCTGCGGTGGACTTAAATCGGCGTCCGAATCTGATGACAAGATTGATGATAACGATGACGACGACGATCACGATGACGATTTTGTTATTTCAATTGACTCATTCAGCAACGAACGCGCAGTACACATTTTAAGGCACTCAACTTAGCTAAAAGGTTGTTTTTTCGTGTTTACACTCTCCAGTACACCTATTTAGCTCTCTTGTATATCCATTACACCCCATAATACTGGTGTGTGCGAGAACAGCGTATAACGATGGTGCCGATATTAGTCGCCAACATTTTCAACTCCATTTCGATTATTTTTTATCCTAATAAAGAATGTATAGTCGGCCTCGTCAGAAACGTAGTTCACAACGAAGTTCCCGCACTTTGCAGAAAGCGATGCCGCCGGAAACAGCACGAAGAAGCCCTCTCGTGGGAGAGAAAAGAAACACGCATACCCACGCACCGCATGTGTGTATACAGTACGTGTTGTCGGACTCTTTGTCGGCGCCTGTTCTCCGCGCGGCCACTTAAGGGTTCGCGACCGCGCTCTTCAAGTGGATGATGCACCCCAACCTCGCAGTTGCCCTCCTCCTCTAGAACTCTCTTAGCTCCTCTCGAACTCTCTCAACTCTCACAGCGCGCAAGTGGAACACTTCCGCTCTCTATAATGCCGTGCCGCCACATCAGCTTAATAGAGCCCGTGTGTGTTTCCTCGCCGCCTTCGTTTGCCCTCTTGCGCTCGGTGCAACACAGGAACCGCCACGCTGCAGTCAAACAATGCGCATGCGTTCAGGGACGTTGGTGGGCCAAGTGCCTATAAAGCGACAAACAATGACCTACCGACATCCCGCGAAGCTTCTGCTGCTCACACCACAGAAGCGTATATGCTCGGACCACGGTGGTCCGCGTCGCTGGGGCAGATATTAACGCCGTGATAGAGTCGACTACAGTACGTGGTTTCACCAGGTCTCTGCGACCGTTCGTGTAGTATACTTGGTGCGCACCTTCAAGTGTGCGAACTGGTGCTCTTTTTCTGCCCAAATATCTCTCTTTTCGTCCCTGTTATTCCCTTTTCCTTAGTCTAGCGTAGCAAACTGGACATGCATCTGGTTAACCTCCACGTTTCTCTCTCTCTCTCGCTACTGTGGAGATATCAAAATCAAATGGACATTGCGACTGACCGAGCTTAACCTCTGGAGCGCTAAGCTTCATGTATGTAAATGTAGTGTTCCGCAGGACGAATATGATCTGACCTCAATCATTAGTCATATCTTGGACAACGGAAGTGATTCTTGCTTCTTGAATCCACATGTATAAAGGGACAAAAATGAGCGACACTTAATAAAGTATTCCTTTTATTCCAATAATTGATTTACGTTCACTCGACAAGAAGTGCTCGTTATTAGCCGAGAAAGCGAATATTTACCCTTCCGAAGTTCGTGCCTGAACCGCAGCGCCGTTACGTTGCTATTACGTCACTGATATCATATTGTCATCAATTCAATTCAGTTTATCCATTTAGCATTCGTTTTATGATGTATCTTTCAACCGTTCTTTGCTGCTTTTTCCAATCGATTTTGCTTACAAACACAGTCACTCTCCCAAGCCGTGGGACGACGTTCGTCCACTGTCCGTGCAGACGTTATACTGTAACGCCACACCTACTGATCATCGCACGAGAAAGTCGTCAAGGCATGCTAGTGTGTTTTGAGAACGACAGGGCCGCGCGAAGGTTTTTCATTTCATTTCATTTTATTACCTTAAAGACCCCTTGCGGGGTATTACATAAGGGGTGGGTGGTACAAAATACAGGAGGTTGCCCACTATCTTATTTTGAAGACAGAATACTCGTTACTTCATCCACGAAGGCAGATGAGGTGGTGATGGCAGCGACGTGGTGGGGAAGGCCGTTCCAGTCTTTAGCTGTACGATGAAAAAATGATGACGAGCAGGTGACAGTGCGCGCGCTAGGGCGAGCAACATTTAGTGGGTGGCCTGTGCGCAGCGAAATGCGTGAAGGTGGTACAATGTAAGGTGCGTGGCGAAGCGAGCTGGTGAAGAATTTATGGAATAATGATAAGCTCGCGATACGGCGACGGTGCGCTAATGTGTCCAAACCAGACTCTACTTTTAATGGTGATACGCTGATATCATATGAGTATGTCGAGTGAATGTATCTTACGGCGCGGTTCTGTATGGATTCTAATGCGTTGCTGAGGTAAATCTGGTGAGGATGCCATATGGGTGATGCGTATTCGAGTTTTGGCCTAACCAGTGTTTTATATGCTAGTAGTTTTACTTGTTGAGGAGCGTTGCGGAGATTGCGTTTCAGAAATCCCAAGGTTTTGTTAGCAGATGATATGATGTTAGTTATATGCGAACACCAGTTTAAATCATGCGTGATCGTAATGCCTAGGTACTTAATAGAGTTTACTGTGTCGATTGGGGTGTCATTAATTGTGTAGATAAAGTCATGCCGATTACGGCTGCGGGAAATTGACATAGATTTACATTTATTATTGTTTAGTACCATTAACCATTGATCACACCAGGCTGTAATGTTGTTCAGGTCATTTTGAAGATAAATGCAGTCATTACTATTAGTGATAGTTCGGTAGACAACGCAATCATCAGCAAACATACGAATCTGAGAGCAAACATGCAATGGAAGATCGTTAATGTATATTAGGAACAGGAGGGGACCTAAGACTGAACCTTGGGGTACGCCTGATGTTACGGGAAGAAATTCTGAGCTAGTATTGTTAACACTGACGGACTGTGATCGGTTACTAAGAAATTCTTTTATCCATGCTAGGACATTGGGGTGGAAGTTCAAGCGAGAAAGTTTTAATAATAAGCGTTGATGAGCTACTTTATCAAACGCCTTTGCAAAGTCAAGGAAAATTATATCGGTCACAGTATTAGTATCTAGATTTGAGTGTAGGTCATGAAGAAATGTAGCTAATTGAGTGTCACATGACAGCCCTTTACGGAAGCCATGTTGCGACGGATGAAAAAAGTTATTACTGTCTAGGAAATTCATTACGTGTGAGTATATGACGTGTTCCATTATTTTGCAAGGGATACTAGTTATGGATATTGGACGATAATTTAAGGGTGAATCACGGTTACCTGATTTGTAGACTGGAACGACCTTGCTCTTTTTCCACTCGTTAGGAAGCATGCCTGATGATAGTGATTGGGAATACAGCAGGGTTAAATACATGGCAGAGATGCGCTTTGTGTTTTTTAAAAGCTTTGACGTGATATCGTCAACACCAGCTGATGAAGATAATTTATGATTATCAATTAGTGCGGATATTCCGTCTGGCGAAAAAATAATATCCGGCATTGGAGCCATGGCAGCAACAGTGAAAACAGGAAGAGGCACGTGTGGTTCGGTAGTGAACACAGATGAAAATGCATTGTTAAACAGTTTCGCACAGTCAATATCAGGTAAGATTTCACCATCTTTCGAAATTCTGACACCAGGGGATGACTGGGGATTGATAACCTGCCAAAATTTTTTTGGGTTACTGCTGAGCATGCGGGGTAGGTCTGAATGGAAAAATGAGTGCTTCTGTTGCCGGATAGCTATCAGGTAGGCGCGTTCAGATACATAGTATTTTTCCCAGGAGCTAGGGCTTGGCTTCAGTTTAGCGAAGCGAAACTGACGTTTCTTTTTGTTTTCCAATTTTTTTAGTGCATTAGTGAACCATGGTTTATTGCGATTAGAGCGAAGTAAGGTGGTTGGTATAAACTGCGCAACGAGGTTAGTCATCTTATTTTGGAAGAGTAGCCAGTTTTCTTGTATTGAGCGATTTTCAAAACCTAATTCAAATGATTCATAGAATGCAATTAGTTCGCTGTTTATGGTGGTATAATTCCCTTTTTCATATAGGCGGATTGTTTTCTGATCTGAACGACGTACTGTAGGAGGTTGTAGAAGGTTTTTGACTGCGTGTTGCTGAGCTTGCGTGCATGCCTTCTTACCGCACCTTCCTTTCTCCCTATCTCAATCTCGTCTTTATGTTTTCCTATTCGCCTCCCACGGTGGAGGTTAGCCAACCAGGCGGTATATTATAAACATCACTTTCCTTCTTTCCTTTCTCTCTCTTTCTCTTCTCGGAAAGGGTCGACGAAAACTCACTAAGTTGGGCATTCGGTTCCTTTAATATACTATGTAACTCGATCGCGTTTATTGCTTCGATATTAGCAGCCGTTGTCCAAATCACTGATACAAATCTCATGCCGTCATAAATACAAATCTTATGCCCACCGCGATTGCGTAGTGGCTATGGTGCTGGGCTGCTATGCACGAGGTCGCGGGATCAAATCCCGCCACGGCGGCCGCGTTTCGATGGGGGCGAAATGCGAAAACACCCGTGTACTTAGATTTACGTGCACGTTAAAGAACCCCAGGTGGTCCAAATTCCCGGAGTCCCCCACTACGGCGTGCCTCATAATCGGATCGTGGTTCTGGCACGTAAAACAACATGATTTGAAATACAAATCTCATGGTCGAAAAGAATAAGGAGCTTTGACGCGCTCGGCTTTTTCTATAGTTAACATGCTATTATGGAAAGAGACAACGTAGCAATTCGTAGGGGAAAATGGGAAAAGCAGCACAGATAGAAACCATGGGGAAAAATAATCGTTATATTTAGGTGAAATGTGGAAACGTCAGAGAAAAGGGAAACAAAAAGTGGACAAAAAGACAACAAATCGTAAGGTTTCGCGAAGATCTAGATATCGCGCTGGAACTTCAACGCCGTGTATCTTTCTGCGTCTTGTCTGGTTCCTTTCTCTTTCCGATCTCGGTAACGCTGACAATTCTAGTATATATACAAGACGTGCAATTTACCAATGAAGTTCAAACTGTGAATCGCTATGGCGTCTCCTCAACACCTGGAAACAGTGGTCGCCTGTAGGAACAACCGGCACACCGTTCTCGAACGCTCCGCCTTGTTCTGCTACAGCCGTTCCCCGTCTTCGGCGGCAGTAATCACGGGCAAAAAAAAAAAAAAAATTATACGGCCAGCCGCGCAGTTAGTTTTATTTACAACGCTCCCTTCACTTTTTTTTTTCTCCTCTCCCTCCGATCTCCCCAACCACTTTGCGGCTGCCACATTTAGCCAGCTCAGTGAGCTTGTCGTCAGGTCAGTTTCACGCCAGTGATAGGATGTTAGCGCGCCCTGTTTATGGGATCCGCCGTAATTACGCGCAGCTGGCGGAGAGGACCGTTACGGCCGCGAAGCAGGGGTCGAGCAGGAGAAGCGCATAAGCGAGCGAATCAGAAGATGTCGTGAAGGGACGCCGCAGCGTGTGAGCATCGAGCTCGGCGCTTTTTTCGCGGAAGCGCCCTGTGAACCTCGCGTCTCCGAGCCGCGCGGAGCACCTGTCTGTAATTGCGGCGCCTGCACCTTTCTTTAGCACTGTGGCTCCTTTCCTTTTGTTCGCTTTCTTTCTTTCTTCGTTTCTTTCTTTCTTTCCTCCTTTCTTCCTTTCTTTCTTTTCCTTTGGCTTCATCTGTCTATTCGTCGCTTGCGAGAGCTCTCTTCTGAGCCGGGCGATAATTTACGGCTGACGGGAAGTGGCTACAAATTTGAAAAAGGCAGCCGCAGCAGCTCTCCCGCTGCCCGGAATTCGCTGCAGGCGCATGACGGTGGTTTAGCGGCTATATATGGCGTTCTGCTGCTTGGCAGCGCACGAGGTCGCGGGTTCGATCTTCATCCAGGTTCTAAGTGTTGGCGCAATGGAAGAACGCACGTACACACACCAGTTCTCTTATTTGTACGCGCGTGAAAGAAGGCGTGAAAATGGACCCAGAGCCAACTGCGCCACGGCGTCTCCCATAGCGCCGATGTTGCTTCGGTAGGTTAGACGCAATCAATTAATAGAGACTCTCGGTGCGGTTGCATTAGCTACACGTAGCCTCGCCGTCAACCATTTGGCGCACGCTCGCTCTCGACGAGCGGTTCAGGACTTATAGCGGTATTAATGTCACGTCGTTGAGCATCGCAGCTGGACGTCAACAAGCAGAGAAGTTTGCGTTATTATGCTGACTGTTGTGCTACCGAAACAGAATCGTTTTCAATGGCCACATTGAAAACAGAGTCCTCGAGCGTCATTGACTGCCTTGCATGGCGTCGCAGAAAAGTCAATAAGGCTCGCAGATTTCACTATTTGATGATCATTGAAAGTTAGAGTGTGATAAAAGTAGTAGAAAGATAGAAGAACGCTATTCATTACATACGAACCGCTGTGTCGCATGTGAAACGATGCCTGAGCGAACTCGACTTCCTTTTTCTTTTCTCTCTCTCTCTCTTCTATTTTTTTTTTTTCTAATACGACATGGTTTGGGTGGGCTCGTTCATGTACGGCACGATCAGTGAAGCCCGTTTTAAGAGAATAACTTCGATTTGCTGAACAGGAATAAATGAATTAGTTACAAGACAAGGACATAACTCAATTGTCAATTGTTTCGAATGGCGTGTTTGATGTGTGACGTGACTCCAATGGATTTGTCATCTACAAGAACGAAACTTACTCGTGCTTTACCTTATCAGTATAAAATAGTCCTTGTGGTGTTCTTCCAGGCAGGCAGGAACCAGGCGGTTGCAGGGACAGTACGCAAAGGGAATTGCTTTATTCCATTGACAAGGTGACTGCCGAGCACCAGCACAGCTGGGCCGCCGACTGTGATAATCTGGGAAGAAGTGCGCCGGCTACGCTCGGCGCCGCGGTATATAAGCTCTTATCAAAGGGGCGTGTCGCAGTAGCGCACGTGTAGGTTATCGGTAGACGTGCGGCCACTACAGTCCTTTCTAACGCAGCAAAAATTAGTCAATGGATTTCCACGATTTCTGCAATTCGAAAACAAACAATAACATGGACGAAGGGCAAGCCAGTTTTACGACGTATATCGAGAGAGAAACCACTGCACAACACATGCACTCATGTGTTGTCTGGTAAGTCGTCTATTCGTGACCAGTTTCTTTTTTTTTCTTTTTCTCGGGCTCCGGTTTACCCTTTCTTCGTGTGAGAGTGAAGGAAGTCAGGGGTCGCTGTCGTTTGCACGCCTGGTAGCGGGTAGAAATAACCAAGCGAAGGTTATCTGATTGGTGGCTAAATCCAAGACAAGAGTGAAATTTCACCCTCCATTAAGAACAAAATATAGCACTAGTCACAGCTAGGTGGCATGTGTCACCGCCCGATTTAAGGGTTCAGCCTTATCCATCCATCGATCCTGGCAAAAGCTGGTTCAAAGACCCCAAACCATTGAGCATGACAATGACTCTGACCAATCTAGCGGAACACTGCTTCTCATCTTCAAAGGAGCATTACTTTGCGCTGATCCGCAGGTATGGAAGCTGGGACACGCCGCTGTCGGTAAGCGCGACAAGTTCTTGCAGTGATCAACGACATTTTCGCCCCTGCTCCTATTCGGCTAAACTCTGCGAGTTTTCCACGAGAAAAGGTTCTGTCGGCTTCTTTCCTCTTCGGTTTCACCGCCGAGGACACGGTTACATGGGTGCGCACGGAACACATTCGTCGTGCCAGACAAAGCGAGTCTCTGTCCACCACGTCCTGCAACGAACCCCTCGACGACCGTGGTGCGACACCCCTGCGGCCAACGCCCAGTTTTCTGGGGGCCAGCTCGGCGCCGCACCGCACAAAAGCACACACAGACATACATACACTTGCACGAAACTTAACACACACACGAACAAAGAGAGAGAAAAGTTTGAGAGGGTATACAGTCACACACACACAGACATACACATACACTCTCTCTCACACACAAACACATTCACAAACACACGCGCGCGCGCCCAAGTGCATGCACGCACACACGCACAGGTCGTTTCGAACCGTGTCCAAAGGGCACCCCGCACTTTGCTCGGCAGTCGGTGCACCAATTGGTGCCCGCCGCATGCGCACAGGGTGCAGCGCTCGCTTTCTTTTCTCCTCCTCGCCCGTTCCCTCCCCAATGTGGGAGCTGAACAACAAGAGCGCTCGTGTTATGGTGCGGCCCATTAGCAGCGGCCGTTGCCTCTGCGTCGTCGTTCGAGATCAACGATGCCTGAGGAATGAGAAGGGGCCTCCCTCACTAGACGCCGGTGGCGAGGAGGCGGTGTGCTCGCTTGCGACTACGACGGGGGGAAGCGTTTCCTGGGCGCCCCTCTCGTCTTCTGCATCAGAAGCGGCAGCAGCAGCAGGCGGTTGGTTAATGGCGGCGACCAGGCACACGCATCAGCAGCGAGTATGCCTCTCCCCTACGCTCTCTTTCTCTCTCCTCCATTCCTCCTCCGACAGCTCCGTAAAAACCGTGCGTCGGAAAACATCAAAGGGCGCCTTGTCGCCAGGTGCGAAGATATATCGGCTGCATTATGCACGCTCAAAGCGGCCCCCTGCACCCCCTCTTTCTTTCCAGCCGGGGCTCGCCTATGGGCCCGGCCAACGCGAATGCGCGCCTTAGAGTGCCCGAGTGTGCCGATTTGTTCGTCCAGTAAGCCGCCCTATAGCGTCAGTGAGTGAATGTTGCTACCACCGCGTCTCCCTCAGCGAGAACGAAGGTGGCCTCGCCTTGATGGACGTTTAGGGGCATCTGCCGTCGTTCTCTCACCGTTTTCGCCGACTGTACACACAAAAGCTACACGGATATCCTAGTTGAGCATACCGCGAAGGCATTGACGCACCGAATAGAAACGCGCGTTATCTCTCGTTTGTCTTATGGCTGCTGTTTAGCCTCTCCCTGTTATCATTCATTTGATGGAGCTGATGTAGTCAAAGGTTGTCATAATTTAAAGGTTGGACAAGTATTCGCGCATATCGCAAACGTTAAACGAAGCCCGTTTTACCACACTTCTCTCAGCTCTTTCGTCTCTTCAGCCGAGTCGCTGAAGGCCTCGGTTCCGTAAGTATGCTGGGACATGGCGCTCTCGCGGTTTCACGTGCAGTAACTGTTCTCTTCTATTTTTACATTTGCCACGTCGTGTGCATTTAACAGAACACGTCATGTCGCATACAAGTAACAAAGAGTATAACATGCTCAAGGAATATGCACGCAACGTTATGACTGCTGTGTGTTTTCTAATTTATCGCACCTTTCACAGTGCTATTTATCAGACTTTTTTTTAAATCATATCTATCGGTTCAATTGAGTACGGCTAGTGCGAGAACATGTTTTGGAAAGCCTTGTTTCGAACACATTGTCCAACCGGCCGAACGGCGCCTGCACGGAACAAGCATATAAGACACTCGGTAGTCTCCCGCCAGCTGTTTATTGCGTCCATAGAGTGTCGTGAGCACTCAAGCGTTCACCCTGCTTACGTATACTGATGGCCAGCTTTCGTTCGCAGTGTGCGCATTGTGCGGCATGAATCTGAAATGGGGAAACGCAGGCGCGTCAGAGGCCATCGAGGTGCGTTTTATGCGTGCTGAAGATTTACCCACCGTTCGTGAGAAGCCTTCATAATCACGGCTGCATACAAAGGGCCGACAATTCTTCAAGCATATCGTGTCAACAAAAGCAATCTGTTGGAAGGTAAAACGACTTTCAAGAAAACTGCGCTTGAGTAGTGAGTGATCGAATGACGTATTTTGTACTTCGTGAAGTCACAAGGAACTCACCTTCTGCAAACAAGATTGTCGCCACGTCGTGACCGTGTATATATATACTTGCATGCCGAGCAGTGCTTTGACAGCTGAAAGGCAGCGCTTGTGCTCGTTCCGTCTTTTCCTTCTGCGTCTGTTGCTCTGACGTCACGTATAAGCAGTCTGCAGACAAGCAGCATTTAATGGTAACGTTTCTGCGGCTGGGAGCTGGTGCCACCAACAAAGGCCACCACCTCCTGTATCGTGTGAGAACTGGCTGCATCTGCACACATGCACTGTTATTTAAAAGTGGACGATCCACTTCTCTTTGTACCTTATGTGGTCGCATCAGCGATGTTCTCGCAGTCCGAAAAACAAAGAAATGCTTTACTTCACGGATTGCAGAAGAGAGGCCTGCCACGCATGCGTTTTCAAGACTTCCCCTCAAGGGCCCACAGTAATCGGGGGAAAAGTCTTACGCCCACTGATGGACTTGGTCCGGGAAGCCAAAGGGATGTACGTTTGGTGAAACACACGCGTTCGCTAGAGCTATTCAGGTGAAATAATTGGCGGCTTGGTACGCTAGGCTAACGTCATCGTGCTGTTCCACCACCACCGCTATACCAAGTCACGATGAGACATGCATCACGCAATAGTACAGTGCGAATTTGCAGGATGTGCTACGAGCACATCACTCTTGCCATTTCTGCGGTAAGCAATACCAAACAAACTGGAACACACTATCGGTGGCCACGCCGCCTTGGAGTTTTCGTACCAGCTATACGTGACGTCACGAATTTGGGCATGCAACATCTGCTCGGGTCTAGATTTATTTATTTATTTGTTTATTTATTTATTTATTTATTTACTTATTACTTCAAGATAGGTTGTTTGGACGTAGCAGGAGGGGCATATTTCTAGCACATACGGTATAGACTGCTTTTTCGTGGGCGCCGCCAAATTGCGTAGACGGTGGCGCCATCTATGGGCAGTCTGCATGCGGGCTCTGGCGAGCGCTCCCCGTTGTAGGCCAGGTATACACTTAGTGAGAATTTCTGGTGATTTTTTTAGCCTCGCGCTGTCTGTTTAGTATGACGTGGCGTATTGTACGTGGGAAATGGTTCTGTGAGACGCACTGAAGTGGTTTAACTCGGCATGGGCAGAGTTTCTGGGGCGTTGAGGCGGACGGAGCACCCAGCGAGATTGGGTGCGCGGGTGTTTGAGCCTACAATCAGCCTTGGATATTAGTTTTGCATTTCTAAAAATTTATTTAATTAGTTTGCCCTTACTGCAACATGCTCACCGTAGTTCTAAGCTGTGGTTTAGCAGCAAATAGTAGTTCCTAAACATATGACGATGCCAACAGCGTGGGTATACTGCTTTGCTACGGAATAAGTATACTGCTGTTTACTTCGACAGGCCTTCAAATTGTGTTCTGTAGATACATTGCGCGATTGCATCGATCGTTGGACGAGGTTTCCGCCCACGAATAAAACAGTTTCGGTTAGTAATAACGGCATACCGTACAGTGTTATTATACTAGTCGAGTAGTCGAGTGGCCGTCTTCGGACTGCGTGATCGTCCCAAGCAGTGGTAGATGCTGGGTTGTAGATATGTTTGTTCTATATAGCGCATTGTCCAAGCATGCGACATGACCCGGCAAAATCTTAATGCGGTGGTAGCACGTTTTCTTTTTCTCGTACTTTTTCTCTCTTGTGAGAAAAGAGAACGAGAACCGATTTTCTTTTTCCTTTTTGTTTTCGGTCTTGTTAGTCCCGCCCTCTAGGACGCACTCAACTGCTTTACAGAAAAGTTGTGAAGTCGAAAATAGCCATCGGCTTCATTCTGTGCGATCCCCTTCGGATGTTACTGCATTACAAGGCAAAAAAGCATTACCGAAGCACGAAGCTAACTTACATGTATCATGCTGGTTTACCAACCGCAGTGATCGCTCTGTTGAGTAACGCCATCGGCCTCACACAGAAGGCTAGCGTGTAGACATAGGATAGTGATTTCAAGTCTACTAGATTTTAAATGCCTGAGAACGGTGGCGGTGGCTGACACAAATATTTTATAACGATTGGCACGTTGATGTCTCGGGGTTGTATTGAGTTGGCCGTATACTTACAAGCGCATGGACCTGTATATACAGCTTTAGTTCCCCCGCAAAGCGCTCGCATAGTGAGAGTAATTTCCAATTAACTCTGACAATGCACAGACGCCGCTTCGCTTCGTGGAGTGAAAAACCGATACAGACAACACGTACACACACACCGCGACTGATGATGGTATACGTCGCTTATTTGCGCACCCAAGAGAAATTTCCGCACATTGTAGTTGCTGCTGCACCAAAGTGCTACACACTGGTTCCCCGACGACTTTGTATGAACTGACATCGCGTAAATTCCACGGACAACGAGCGAAAAAAAGTCCAACTCGTTCCGCAGCACGCGACGACAGCACATTCAAGCATCGGCGCGCCGGCTCGCACCAGCAAGATAGAGGAGGAAAGGCTCGCCGGCCGCGCTTTCCTATTCGTCCGATGAAGATGTCTATGCTACAACACCCCATAGCTGTACATTTTAAAAAAAAAGTTTCACATAATTGCACAAAAGAATTACACAAATTTACATCGATACCGAAAAAAAAACACATAGGCCTATCCGCTAATGAAAGTGAGTACAAATATGATCAATGAACTATGACATTCAACATAAATGAAGGATGATTACATCGCATTTCTAGGGGACGAAAGAACTGGACCTGGCAATTTTCAAAGGCCCTTCCCTTTTTATTTTATTTTCCATTGTTTTTTTTTTTAATTCGGAATTTTGCTCGACAGCATGAAACGAGTGAAGTTATAGTATGTACTATGAGCATAACATTTATTTTCCAACCCGCCGTGGTTGCTCAGTGACTATGGTGTTGGGCTGCTGAGCACGAGGTCGCGGGATCGAATATCGGCCACTGCAGCCGCATTTCGATGGGGGCGACATGCGAAAACACCCGTGTACTTAGATTTAGGTGCACGTTAAACAACCCCAGGTGGTCGTAATTTCCGGAGTCCGCCATTACAGCGTGCCTCATTATCAAAGAGTGATTTTGGCACGTAAAACCCCATAATTTAACATGTACTTTTCAGTTTCACTTCAATTTGTAACAGTGGCTTAACTGAGCCTCCGAAATGTACACTTGAGCCTACTCCATGCTTAGAAGCCGGCTACCAAGAGATTATACGTCGCCATGTATTTGCGCGTAAAAGGCGCTCGCTGCTGTTCGCGTTTTAATTTATGCTGACGGTACACGTATAGCTTGTAATGTTCAGTGGAGTCCAGCAAAGATTTATTGCCTAGGCCAAAGATCCACAGACGGTAGTCGGGTGAGTGACGTGTGTGTAGCCCAACTTTTGACAGATATACAGTGGCGCCTTGATGAATGCAGTCCTGAACAACTCTCCACTGGGGTGCAGTTGATCTTCCCATTGTAAAACAGGCACAAAAGACGAGAAAATACACAGCAATCAGTGACGTCGCACTAATGTACCGGCGCTGCAGTTCGGGCGCGAAATTCAAGGCTTTAATTTTCTCCGCTTCTATGGAACATTTTCTAGTCGAATGACAATAAGAGCTATAGAAGAATGTCAGTGACGTTTATAATTGTTATTGTCGTTGTTGTCGTTGTCGTCGTCGTACATGTCGTACATGTCGTCGTCGTCGTCGTCGTCGTCGTCGTCGTCGTTGTTGTTGTTGTTGTTGTTGTTGTTGTTGTTGTTGTTGTTGTTGTTGTTGTTGTTGTTGTTGTCATACCATCATTACCTAGAAGGGAGGCTGACAACCAAACATCGGCCAGCAGAGGAGAGCGAGGGAATCTAAGAAAGTGTCATAAGGAGTGGTAGACATGCAGAGGAAAAGCAAAACGTAATTCTGATACAAAACTACTACAACGTTTGTGCTATAGTGCACATAGAAGTGCAGAGCTGGTATAGAGTGCAGAGCCAGATATATCGAGCCCGTGCACTTTTCAGTCATGGGACTTAAGTAGCGCCACGACACTGTAAGCTGGCATGAGCGCTAAATTAAATAAAAAAAATTAAAAATGTGATACACTTTGTGATTTGTGGGGGATTGCCGAGCATAAGTCACGCTAATCATGTTTGTATGAGTCCCCAGTTTAGTGTACGTACACGAAAAAAAAAACTGAAGTTGAGAACTTGGAGAGAACAGAACGACTACCCAGTACATATAGCCACCAACGCTCAAGCTCACAATGCAATGTGGCTTAGCTAATGAAATGCGAAGATTTGCTACACTCGGCGCTACCCACAATAACGTATTACCTTTGCTGGTCACGGTGATCCGGCACCAGCAGAGTACGATGGCAATGCGACGCGGAGATATGTCCTGCACGAAACTAACGCAGACAACTGCGTCTTCGATGGCGCGCTTGGTCCAGCATACCTCTTCTCGATATCAAATAAAATATCTTTCAAACATGGAATACTCACACGTGGTGCTCCAGAACACAGGGATCAGCAGCTGGGCCAGAGTTCCCTCCAATATACTTCAGTATATGCGCCGATGAACGACAGCGTCAGAGCCGGCAACAAAGAAAAAAAACGAAACAGAAAATGTTTCTATCGGGGCTTGTACAGGCACGCGTGCTTGTATACGGTTGCGCTCGTAAAGTTGAAGCCAGCCTCCGCAGTGCGAGCCATTCTTCCACTGTGCACGTGTACCGGCCTCTAGAAACGCTTGAAGAGGTTAGTTCCGAACACCTGTACAAAGTTCGCGCCTCCAGTTCGAACTCCAAGCTGGCAGGCGGACTCTCGCGAAACTAAAGCGCTCACAATACGGTGGCTCACGCCAAGCTTTTCAGGAGAACTTTCTTTCCGCAACACAATTTGTCAGCCGAACGAACGCAAAGTGTTCCAACACAAAGCGAATGTTTGAACACGCTGAACACCGAGGAAATGTACGTTTACCTTAAACGAAAGATAGAACGAGTACGCGGAAAAGTTTCACAAAGGCGGGTACATATGAAATTGCTTCTCTGCAGGCGGGGTACATGTACGAAACCACAGCAAACGTAAACAAAGGAATAGTTTTGAAGTCGCCGCTCGTCGTGCATATGCTTGCTCCTCTTGTCAATTCGTCATACGGGACAGAACCGACCCACCAAACGCGTGTGCAAAAGCTCCGGCGCGTGTGTGCTGTATAGCACCTCTGATTAGCGATACATCGGCGCTCTTCGCATATGTCGACCGCACAGAGCATAATCAACGCCTCTCGGAAAGGCGTCGATTATGCTTTCAGGCCTCGACCCTTGTACGCCGATAAATGCGGTACGGCCGCGCGGCCCTCTTTTTGGCCGAGACCGTGACGAGCGGCGGGCGCGTGAAATGCGCCCGAGGTGCGCCTCGCACTGGTGCCCTTCTCCTGCGCGCGCGGGCGCCTGGGCTTCTTCGGGTGGGGCCGACGCAGCTTCTTTGGGCGAAACACAAACGCACCCAGCGCCGATGCCGCCCAAGGCGCCCTGCCCCGGTCCCTAGAGCGTTGGCTATCATTGCGGCCTTTGGTGCATGAACCACGGCGTCACCCAAGGCTCAACCCGGCGCGGGGGTCCCTCCTCGCAATGCTTGAATGCTTCTTGGCCTGGGTGCTTCCACGTTGCTTGCCATTCATCCTTTCATTCTCCGGTGGTGATGCCGCTCTCGTGCGGTAAACGTTCTGGCTGAGAAAGGGCGAGAGAGAGAGGTAGAGAAAAAAAACGAGGGGAAGAAGCGGAGGTTAGCCACTAGTGTAAATGCCTTTGCTACTTTGCTTAATATGACAGAAGGCGAGAAGAGACTATCAACGCAGTGCAGCGCGCAATGGGGTTGGAGTTCTATCACTGAGTCCACATGTCCGCAAGTAACGGAGCAGTGGGCTTCTTAAACCCTTATGTGTGGCAGAATTCTCTTATCCGACATAGGGCCATCGCCCACTCTTTCAAGTGCAGCCTAGAGCTCCTTCTCTAAGCACAGGTCAGCGAGGGCGGTGACAGAGACGCCTGATCGACTCCGTATACAGTCCTGGACCAGAGCCGTGCTCCCTCAAGGGTTGCAGAACATAGTGCCGACCTTTCCCTTCCTTATACAGAACCACTTCATTCTCTCCTTACAGTCGCGCTTGTTGCCGGCTTGCAGGCTGCCTGGCTCGCAGCTCCGAGAGGCCGAGCATCTACTCGGCCCCTCCGTTGTCGTCTTATACCGAAACATTAATTCCGGAACGGCCCATTGCACTTCCTTCTGGATGCCTAAATGGACGCTAAAGAGCAACACCAAATCTGTTTAGAACAAGCAAGTATTTTTTAAGTACTATGCATTCATTTAGTGGAAAGAGATTGATCAAGTGCGGTGGAAATGAAGACCAAACGCTTCGTTACTGAATCAATGGTGTCCAAATCGCACCCCTATGTAGCGTCGGCTCCGGCGGACCAACGGGCGCTAAGACCTTGCTTTTGCGCACTTCAAGTGCCGGAGGCGATCGTGGGTTCAAGAAACACATCACGGCTCCCGCATTTTCGACACCACCTATTTCGCTTCTTAACCGCTGTGCCAAACGTCACTCTCACGTCAAGAATTTGAAACTATTGTCTCATGTATCGGACATTCCTGCGCTGAAACAGTTACCAGAACTTAAAGGCACTTCTTTTAATGCTATCCCATATTCATTTAGGGATTAAACTAATTAGTTCGGAACAAACCGTGTTAAAATCCCTGACGTCACGGAGGGTTGGTGGGGGAACTCACATAGGTCTCAGCTGAACACCTCATAGAAACAGCAGCCACAACGTTAGCGCTTCACCACCAAGCTGTATGCGTCAACCAAAGATCCCATGATGCATTGCACGAGCCAGTACTCGTGGGTTTGTATCTTTTGAGAGTCCTTGTCGCTTGTCGTTTTCTCGCATGTGATGATTCTCCATTCATTATGAGCGTCAAAAGCCTCTGCCATTGCATGTACTTAAAGTGCGCAGTGGTTATCCTTATGTTTATACTGAACTGAAAACTCTGAGAATGTGTATGTCCTCAACAGCTAGACAAAAACACAGTCACGTGTGAGTGGCCGCATAGTGACTTCGCACGTCTACGAAACGATCCATTTTTCAATAGGCAATCCTCCCTTAGGCCTCTGCTCTTGCTACAGCAGTCAATCGCACAGAAGTGGTGCCTCCTCCTTCGAGCTGAACAGCGCGAACATCTCTTAGAGAAAGGCAGATTCAAAAGACTGACGTCATCATATCTCTTCGTTCGCTTCACTCTTTGATCGGCGAATGCAGTGACTGATTTTGAACTCACCACCAACATCAGGCGCATAACGCACTTTGCAGTGTCGCGGGTCTGACGTGCACAGGCTGTACGTACACACCTTTCATTTAGCTGGCGACGCACTGCTGTGAATGGACGTATAACCACTTCGCACCTCTTTCGGCGATGAAAAGGTCACATCCCCAACAGGCAGTCTATATACCCTCTATACTATAGCCAACTGTCTCGCTCTCGGAGCGCCGCTCTGTTTCAAGCCAAACGGCTCGAGCAGAGGCTCTCTTATATGAAAAGCACGACTCGGGGCTCTCGCCTCGTCGTACCTCTTTGGTTCTCCCTATCTCGTTCTTCGTCCGGATGCACGTCTTCGTGGGACGAGGCCTCTTCTCCTTCCAGCGTCGTATACAAACAAAGAGGCGCAACGCGCACCATGCGACTGCGCACGTGCACGCGTCTGCCACAGAACTTTACGGCTTGCCGCCCGTGGAGATCTCGTCCCAAACCGTCTCCTCCTTCATTCACGCCTGAGCCACGTCGAGCTCGTCCTCAGACACTTTGTGCACGTGGGGGGAGCGACACGCCGCGAAAAGGCCGTAAACGCTATTTCAAAAAAAGCTCCCCGAGGGAGAGATGCACCCGGGTCGTCTGTTGTGCGTGGAGCGAATATACCATACACACCGCGCGTCGCGCGTCGTCTAGCTCTTCCTCACACCGCAAGGCCCGGACAGCGGCCTCTCCTTTTTCACGGGGCGACATTTTTTTTTTTTTTTTTATCTCCCTCGCTCTCGGCTATTTCGTATGTCTCTCCGCGTCGCCCGCTTTCACGAGGAACCTCTGCAAGATGACGCTGCCGTGAAGAGAGAGGAGAAAAAAACTAAAGTGAAAAGATTCTTTTCTGTCGGGCGGGCTTCGGCGACAAGGAAACTTCTTCAGCCATAAAGTGCGGCTGTGCGTGGGACGACCTCCGGCTGTGTCTCTTCGCCGGCCCCGACTGAAGAGACACGCATCCCGATAGAAGACGCTACAGGGCGTGCAGGTGAAGTCGTGGGCGATAGCGTTGTACACACACGCTCGGCTGTAGCGCGTGCGAAGCGAAGGCGGACGGAGATGCGCTTCCGGCCCGGAAATGCGGGCTGCAGGTCGCCACATTTTCGGTGAAACGAGGCTTGAAGTGTAGAAGTAAGCGCACGTGCACATACTGTGCCGTTCCAAGCCGTGGCGCAAACCAGGGTTATACATTGTGCGGAGATTCCTTGAAAAAACCAGCTCAAAGTGAGGAAATATGAAGGGAAAGTTCGACAAATTAAGAACGGCCTCTCGCCTGTGATAGTTGCGCAGTTACAGTTACATGCTGTTGCTTCTCAGTACGGTTAAAGGGTTTAGACGTTCGCCATGAGGCAACGCCACCCATCCATCAGTGCCTACCAAGAAGTCAACGCAGTGTTGACACCGACTGCTGACGGGTCCACAAAAGGCGGTTACCTTTTGTGGACCACTACCTGACATCCTGAAGTAATGATGAAATGGACCACGTCAACTCCTACCGAAGACCGGCGCCGGCCTTGGATTCTCGGGTTGCTATCCTGTTACAAATTCCATACCATCTGTGGTGGGGATGCTTTGGACGGGGGGATGCTGCGGAACGATGCCATATCCTGGGCGTGGTATCGCAACCGATTCGACGATTGTGATTGGCCGTGATCCAGTCATCAGATTTCCTAGTCGAGCGGCCTAGGGAAGACGACGGCATTAAAAGCAGAGACTTTTCGTGCAGTGGGGCCGACATGTTCTGATGTGAACTCGGGCGTTTAATATGCTCCTGCATCGAGTGAGCTCCCGTAACTGGAGCCGTGTAACTGACGCCAAATAAACCTTTTTTTTTTTTCTTCATTCATACTACTGGACGTATTCGTCGATGGGCTTGGTGGATTCCCTGCCCTAACGCCACCTCGAGTCGCAACAATGCTCGAATTGATATCCTTGAATGCAACCTTTTTGCGCCAGCCCCAAAAGATTAAACTATATAACACACCAATCGTCTAAGTACCTCCTTCTTAATGGTGTTTTCAAGAGTAAAATGTAAAAAAAGGATAGAAATACCTTGAATATCACTGACTCCTTTGAACCATCACGCATAGTTACCAGCAGCTAGTGGGGGAGAATCAATGCTATGCTGAGGTGGCCGAAACGCATACCGGCTGTGTTGGCTGCAAATTTCGCGGCTGTCACCTGAGCTATAACGTTGCGCTTGCTCTCAACAGGTGTGGGCCCCAGACTTGGCAAGAATAAATCAAAGCACATAGAAGGGGACAGTTGCAAAATATCCTATAATAAACTAACATGGTTTGGTGGTGAACTCTCGATGCTTAGCTGGGGCTCCGGATTGCTGCAGCTCCTGAGTCGAGACTCGGACTAATATACGAACTAGGTGGCCATGGCGATGGCTGAACTGGATGGCCTCAGACGCAGCTGTCGTTGCTCTTTCCACCGCGGTCCGGTCGCCCTTTGCGACGGCTGGAATCATGGCGATGACGTTGTCTCAGTCACAGGCCCCGTCACACGGCCGGTCTCTTATTCCCATTTGTCGTCTCGTGCTCCGCAAACATCTTTCTCGGTGACATGTCGTTCAGTCGCATTCCTTTCAATTCTTTTTCTCGCCTTCCGTTGGAAACTTTCTGTCGGACTTTTGTCTTCTCGCCTATGCTATTTCTCACGGTAACCCTGGGACTCTGACCACTGGCTCCATACAGGCTAGCAACTATTTCCAACACCCCTCTCTCCCTTTCCTCTCCATTCCCCATTCAATATCCACTCACCGTAGCTCTCAACAGGCCAAAATCCTCCAGAAACCATCGACGATTAATGTAAACGTAAGAGAACAGCCGAGCACTTCAAGAGAGCTAGTCGTTTTACTACTAAATGAGTGATGGTACTTGAATGCGTATACAGGGTGTGTCTCGTAACTTGAGCCAAAAAATGTGAAAATGCCACGTAGCTGGACAAAACGAAGGTAACGTTGTTTGGCGTCGCTTGGAGATACCCAGATTATTTCTTGAGTTCAGCCTAACATACACGCAAAATTGCCTCGCGACTGGCCGCTCGAGGAACTTTGCGTGTAATCGTGGGCTCCTTTCACGCTCAGAAAACGCTTTTATGTAGCACGTATTGAGCAACACAAAGCTGTATCAGGAGTTTCTCATGTTACTCTACAATGTTTTTTCATTGACACTATTCATCTAATTATGGTAATTGAGAAGTTGATTAATGAAGTAAGACTACTTAGGCGGAATAACCTGAGTATTTCCAAGCCACGGCAGACAACATTATCTTGGTTTGGTCGAGACACGTGGCATTTGCGCATATTTAAGTTTTAGCTCGATTTACGTGAAACACGCTGTATTTGTCACAGTGAGGATATTTAGGTAGCGTTTTGTTGTTTCCCAGCGTAATTTCGTACAGAACCAAGCCGCTATCCAGCACATCTCTAGCGGTAGTGTAGTTGTCTATATTACATCAAAGACCATTCGTCACATCTTTGTTGTCTCCAGCAGTGCGAGCGCCGGCGCGCAAGGCGACTGCCGTCCTCCGCCTCCTCTGCGTGCGTGGCGGAAAAATAGAACAGCCCTTTCCTTGCCGAGCGCTCCACCGTAGCATTTAAACCTTGACAAGCGACGTTCTTCAGAGGGTGCTAAACCGATCAGATAACAGACCATTTTCAGAGACTAAGATTATCGGATGGTGGCCCTATATATATACGCGTCGCAGGCTTACAAAGCGACGCGGGCACTGCTACATTTCATGAAAGCGACTGGCCTCAGAGACCGGTTATAGGCGTGAAGTTATGGACATCCGCATGTACTCACACCGATAGTGTCTTCTTTCCTCCCTATGTTTCCTTTTCTTCACTTAAACCACTTCCCCTGTGTAGGGTAGCAAAACGGACGTGCGTCTGGTTGTCCTCCCTACCTTTCCTTCCTTCCTTTTCACCCTCCTCATTTTGTGCGCTTGCCCACAGTACAGTCCACAGGGGAATGCCTTCGCCACGGACTTGACCATCTGGACGACAAACCACTATCGGAAAAAAAAGAACTCTACACCATCGAAAGGACCTAACGTCACAGAAGAAGGCCGTGCAAGCGCCATCGCGCTTTTTGCGACCTACCGGCCTTTGTGAACGTCTTTAACTGGAACGCTTTTTCTGTGTGTATTGCGTCTCCGTGTGTGCGGCGTGTTTTTTCTTTTGCATTTTCTTCTCTGTCATCTTTCTAACCCCTATCTCCCATTCCCAGTGTAGGGTAGCAAACCGGAGACTGATATCTGGTTAACCACCCTGACTTTCCTCTTTATCTCTCTCTCTCTCTCTCTCTCTCTTCATCTTCCTCCTCCTCCTCCTCCTCCTTGATATGCGCCAAAGCTCTCGCGCGGCAGCACGGGCATCTTCAATTAAGTTCGCGTTCGCCGGCGAACGCGAACCCCAGCTTCGTTGCGCAAGAGCGCGCACCCTTTGCATGTGCGCGTTTGTATCATTCGGGAAAGTCATAAATGATCACCGATCACCACGAAGAATAGACCAAGGGAGCCAAACAAAGCTGATCGATTTAAACATTGAATGAACGTTTAAACAACAACCGGCCACTACGAGGCATTCCAATTCTACGGCTTCCCAAGCATACACCGTTTTCGAGATGAGGACGCACTTCGGAAGCTGGAACCCCCACAGAGTCCCGTAATTGCTGAACACCAAGATCCTGTGCCTGTTTGACGACCACGCAGTGTCTCGCGAGGCGCGGTGTTTATTTATTTATTTATTTACTTTTTTTTTTTTTTTTTTTTTTTTTTTTGCGAAGCATGCATTAATAGCTGAACCGGTATAGACGGTCGGCAAAGTAAACGCGCCCGTATTTTACGTCTTTCAGATTTGTCCATGTTTGCCCCTCGATCCGACAAGCTGCGTTGACGCCGCAGGGTGGTGCTAGTGGTAACTCAAAGGGAAGTTCATTACTTTTCGAAGCGAGATCGGGACGCCTTAGAACACGCACCTATAAGGCGAGATACAAGAAGGAAGAAGAAGTATGTGCTTGCTGCGGTAAAGCTAGGGAAACGATGGAGCATGTTTTATTAGAATGTGAAGACATCTGCCCAGCGGTCGATTTAGGCACAAATGGACTCCTTGAAGCCCTTGGGTTCAGCTAGAGCAGGGGGAAAGTAAACATGTCCGCAGTAGAGATTAGTAAGGGGCGACTGGAAGTTTGGTGGAAGAAAAGTAGGGAAACGACAGAAGCGGAGACGTACAAAAGCATAGTTCACAATAGGGGGTCATGAAATGTGGTTATGGGAATTCATTTTTTTTTTCTTTTTTAACCTATAGGTAGGACATTAGGCAGTATAATAGCAAGAGCTTGGTGACGCAGCCCACCACCCCTTTCCAAAGAGGACACTCATAACATCCATCCATCCGTCTTCAATCGACGCAACTCTTTCATTGCGTGCATAGCTGGTGCATTTAGAATAACCGGCCCGTGACACCTCTTCGCGTTCGTTGTCACGCCCGTCACAGAACGATTGCAGGCGGGGCGCTAGGCAGTTGGCATACCCCCGCGCCTGTATGCCGCCTCCCGTACGTCGGATGCGTGAAATTGAACATAGCGCGAGCTTCGACGCAAGGGCAGGCGCAAAACAACACCTAGTCGAGCAACGTGCCGTCCTTTTCACTTTCACAAGTACCAGCCCACTTCAGTCGAGTAACGATGCGCCTTGCGAGAGACACAGCTAGTGCGCCCACCTTGCATCTCCGGTTTAGAAACCCTGGCTGAAAAAAAAAAGAAGGAAAGAAAGAAAGAAATAGAGAAATAAAGAAAGAAAGAAAGAAAGAAAGAAAGAAAGAAAGAAAGAAAGTAAAAAAATGTAAGAAGGAAAGAAAGATAAGAAAAGAAAAGAAACACTAAATAAGGACAAAACTCTTCCTCTTTTGTGTATGATTTGTTGTTTCGAAATATATAGTTTCGCATTGCTGGAACGCAAACACGGGAGAGATATGCTGTATTTCCCTCAATTGCTGTACATATGCTGACTAAATGGAATGAGCAACAAGAATAAACGGCACCGAGCGGGTCAACTGCCACTTTGCCTGCTTCTAAGTTCACGCACTATACGTGATGCCTTCTGGTTACAAAAAAAAAAAAAAAAAAACCGGAATGTTTCACATTCGCCGCGCCGGCCGTGAGTGGAACATCCACATCCGACACTGTTTGTGCTGCCATTTGGGACTTTCTTCTAGAATCAGTGAGATTTAAACTCTAAAGTGAGAATTTAAGGTTTCAGTTTCTTTCGACTAAATTGATTACCAATTCTACTTATCTTTATGTCTTTAATTTAATGCTGCATTTTCATGAAATTATTCTCTCCAATCTATCTCTTTTGATTCGTATTTTAAAAAATTGCGTTCCTATTCCTTACATTCTTTATTTCTTATATTAAAGTGAGTTACCCGGTTTTTGGAAAATCCCACAAAATGAGTCTGTGCCAACAATCCAAGGATGTACACCTACATCTCTTCGGCGATCACATGAGGCCAACGGACAATGAACTTAAGGAAAGCTTAGTAGAAATTAACTGTAACTGAAATGTAAGAACAAGAAAAAGTGGGAAGACAACTTGCAGCTAGTAAGAGCCGATTCCATATCTCACGCATTATTTATGCGTTTCCTAATTGGCTTCGTTGTCGCTTCACTTCATATGTTTCTAACTAAAATTAAAAAAAAAAAGCCCTGAGCCTCCCTGCTTTCTTATTCTTAACTCTCGCTCCCTTGGGTGCTGTTATGGCATCATTGCTCGACGAGCTTGTACTTGACGCCACGAAACCACGACACTGTAGCGATGTGTGAATAACGAACTATCGGTGAAAGAGAGCGATAGAAGACAAGAAAACGAAGAGAACAGTAGAAGTACGAAAGCCGACTCTGCAGACAGGCGGTCTTGATGAACGTCGAGCTGCAGACAGGCGGCAACGGCAAACGCTCACTGCGCGCGAGAGCCGCGTACTCCGCGGGGCGCCATTCAAAGGCTTCAATTCTCGGCGTTTGTTCGGCTATGCCGTGGCTGACGGACCAGGATAGCGACGCGGAGGAGGAGGAGGGTTCTTCGCATGGAGGGAGGAAGGGTGTGCGCAGGATGTGAGGCGCCAACCGACGGTCCAGAACCTCGCCGCAGACCGCAGCGCGCTCATCTCGCGCCGCCCGGCAAAGCAAGAGCAACTACCCTTCCTCCTCCACCCCCGCTCCACCCCGAGTCCCCGGGGGCCGTCAAGAACAGTGGGTCCCTATTCACGGCCCTTCCCGGGAGGTTCGTCCACGCTTGAGTTGATCCGTCGGCAAGACTCTAGCATCCCTCCTCGTGGTCGCGCCGTCTCCTCCGGTGCGACCGACCGTGCGCTTCTTCTCTCCCACTCCTTGCCCACGCAAATAGTTCTTTTCGCGGCGTCTTCGAAAGCGACGATGGATTCTCTCGGGATCCCGCGCCCCGCATGCGGGCGGAGGAGGCCTTCTCGTCGAAGAGACACACCGCGCGGCCGAGAACGAGGGGGGCCTGCTTGTACACGCGGGGGGGGGGGGGGGAGTCGGCGCACGAGCACGGAGCGAAGGAGGGTCCGAACACAAGAGACCATCTTTGTTGCGCGGACAGGCGGCCCCCGCCTCGTCCCCGAGCGGTACGGCGTAGCGTGGCGGGTTCCTTTGGCGCATATGGTGCAGAAGCAGCCAGCGGCCCCCCGAGTGTCTGTGGCGGCGCAGCTTCGGCGTTTTGCCCCGCGCGTACTCAAGCTCCATGAACCTTGGCTCGACTCGGCTCGTTTTCGTACCATAAAGCAGCGCGCCTGTTTGAAACCGCGCCACAGCCCCTCCCCCAGCCCTCGCAAGCATATACACGCGCAGTACCTCCTATGCCTTGCATGTGAAGAAGAAGGGGACGACCCGGGTCGCACCGCGGGTTACTCTGCGCGGTTTCTTGCGCCCGGCCGACCGCAGTCCCGTTTGGATGCCTTTGCTCCGCGCTGCTGCCGCTGACTCGAGCGTGTTGTTAACCCGGGTCGCTTTGGTTATCCCCTTTTTCTCGGCTCCGTGTTCACCCGCTCTCTCTTTGTGCTCGGCGTTAAAGGCGAGAAATGGCAGTCGGGAAGAAAAAGAGGTGCGGAACGGCGGCGAAACGAGAAAGTGATACGCGAGGCGGATTACTTTTTGTGTTTTTTCCGTGAAAAACATAAATCGAGTTAACCGTCCTAACTTCGTTTCGCGGCTTCAACGGCACTGGAGCCACTTGGGGAGGCTAAGGATGTTGCAATTTCTAGATTAGTCGGAGCGTGGCTGGTTTTTAACTGTCGGTGGAAGTACGCCACCGCTTTGTACCGAATTCGCGGGTACTTTAAATGGACTCCACGAGAAATTTAATAACGCACGACAAAAGAGAGAAAGTTTGTGCTGATGCATATTGAAGAACTTTTCCCGCACTTCAACCATTTATAATATACAAAACACAAATTAAAATAAAGAGAGTATAATTACTTATTGATATTTCAATAAGTGACTTCACCGTGCTGAAAACGGTGGTCTCTCTTCAAGAAGGTCAGTTTCTTTTTTCAATTAAAGACGGAGGTCATTTCAAATTTAGAAATACAGAATATTCCACGTTGTAAGTACAGCAATGTATTTAAAATGCATGCTTACTTCGTGCAAAGTTATAAAACGCGGCAATAATTGCTACATATAGGACGAAATAGTTGGACTTACGCATACAGTGTAAACTACAGGTTTTCTTTACTTTGAAAACTCTGCAAAAATTTGAGGGAAAGAGATTAACCAGAGGAACCAGGGGCCTCTAAATTTGTGAACTTAACAGTGAATGAACGTTAACAGACAGTCAAGGGAAGCGTCAGAAAATTAAATCTATGTTTTTCGTTTATTTAGCTATCAATAGTTGCAAATGAAGGCGAAGTTTAGTTTACTTTTCTATCCTCGGTAAAGGAAAGACAAACTAAAAATGAAAGTTAGGCCACCTTCGTGTTGGTTGGAGTCGAACCTACAACATTCATCCGACGCACGCGACTTAGTTGCAGTGGCGGCTGCACTGTCCAGCGCGTCATGTGCGAATACGCATCTGCAATAATCTACTCGCGTAATTTATAATCGTGATGCGGGAACATATCACACCACGCACATTCAGAGTTCACAACAGCATAATTCGAATGTCCATTTGATGTATCAACTAACGAGTAATACCTCCAGGGGCAGTCTCTGTTTATCTTTGGGCTTCACTGCCTTCAGTTTACCGACTGAAAAATAAAAATAAAAGGAAACGTTGTATACGGACGTCGGTCAGGCAAGTTCAGTTCGAAGACGGCAAACCTCAAAGGGAGCCGACCGGTGAGTTCGGAAAACTGAAGAGTTCGCAAACAAGTGGGTGAGCACTCGAACAGGTTTATTCAAAAACAGAAAGAAACAAAGGAACACACAAAGAAAGAGAGAAAGGAAACGCGCTGCCAAACTGCTCTTCTGTATTGTATATGCGCGAATGGCGTGTCCGCACTTGCAGAAAAAGAAAAAGAAACGCTTCAGCCGTAGAAACCGCGCGCTTCCAACGTTCATTGTCATCCGCACACCGAACGATACGAAAGCTGCCGTCGCCGGCTGATTGTTTCGTGAGCTGAGAAATCAACCACTTCTATCTCTATACACTCACGCGCAGGAGACACTCGTGGCGCGTCTTCAAAGCTCGCGCCCTTCTCGCCTCACTACGTACTACGTACGGCACCGCGGTAAGAACAAAGTCGTGCTCACTGATCGTCGCGGCCGGCCGCTTACACGGAAGGAGCCCGCGGTCGGCTTTCGCGGTGTCGCCTTTCACGGCCTCATTTGACTTGCAGATTCCGGGGTGGCGACCACGCGAAAGGGTGCTGCTGCCCGCCGATGCTGCTCGCGTTCGCTTGCTCCCCGTGTGCCGTCTGTTACGCTGCACTGCCATGATGCTCTGCATCCCGAGTTATAGCGTCGGTGTGTGTGTTGCTATGGCGTAAAAGCGAGAAGAATAGCGGGATACGAACGGCTCGGTTTTTGCAGCGAAGCTGTTAAAGGCTAGACCCCCATGATCGTGTCCGTGTGTAGACACAACGTCCTGAAGCCAATGCAAGACCGGGCTGACCCGCTGCGGAGGTGCAGTTGGCCATTAAGTGGCCGACATACACAGCTTCGCTGGTCATCGGAAGGGTACCGACTTTTTTATCACAATGCAACCATATGAAAGAAAAATTACCGCAGAACACATCTCCCGATGAATACCGAAGTTAACTCGATTAGCATTGAAGCAATGTACAGAGACACTGCATTGTAACCTCCGAAACGCGTCATGTATGAGCTGTGTGTAGCTGCAGCCGGGTTCCTCTCTAGCGCGTCTGTCTGGACCCGCTGTGTCACCGTCTAGCGGCGGCGCCGTGAAGTCCGAGTGCGACGCGTAGTCTGGACATACAAGGTGTCACAGCTAACTTTAGCCAGAGTTTAAAGTTATGCAAATGCCACGTAGTTAGACAGAACCAAGGTAATGTTATTTGCCGTCGCTTGGAGATACTCAAATGATTTCTTTTTCATTCCGCCTAATTTGATAATTAGTCGTAATTAATTTTTAATTGGCTTCTCAAGTAAGATCTTTATATGAAAATTGTCAATGAGGAAATTGTAGAACGACATGATAAACTCTCGATGCAGCTTTCTGTTGTTCAATACTTGCTACATAAAAGTGTTTTTCCGAGCGTGAAAGAAGCCTGCAAAGGCACCCAAATATGCCGCGCGACTCACCACTCGAGGCCTTTAAGAAGTTACTATTTTATTTTTTTACCCATGGCCAAGGTTGGTACAACCGTGCTAGACATTTGGACTTCTTTATAGCATCGATGTCAGTGTGATGGAAATACTCCTTCTCCCTCCACAAAGCGCCGTACTTCGTTGGCCATACCGTCATCTCGAACAGCTTGTCGAATTCGGTAGCAGCGACTGCACGAAACCTCAACATGGCATCACCCATAACCTTTATCTCTTATCTGGCCTGCTCGCGCTGCGAGGAAGGACGTAGTGGGCAGCCTTCGAGACTCGCGTGCACGTATCACGTTGACGCCGGAACCAAACGCCAGCGACAGCACACCGCAGCTTCCCTATGCCAGAGACACGATCGGCGTCCACCGCATGCCACGAACAGTCGTGTTACCTTTTCCTCTTTCTCCATCTACGCTGGAGGGTCGCGTCTGTGATAGCATGTGTCCAGCGCTTGGAAGGGAGAAAGAGGAAAAACGTTCGATGCCGGCCTTCAGAGCTCTGTCCCCTTACCCTCCGAAACACACACGCACGCTGCTCCGCGAGTCAAGAGGAGATCCCAACCTTTCCGACAGGAGAAGGCGACCCCCGGTCGTGCTACGGCACGTCACGATCGACAAGCGATCGCGCGAGAGCCGCCTCTCGTTGAAGCGAGCAGGCGCCTGCGAAGACGGCCGCAATCTCGAGTCAGAACACACGCACACGCCTCCCGTACTCCTCATCGCCTTTAACTTGCGCCTCCGCGTCTCTTGTGCTTCACTCGGGGATCACGCGGCGCGTGAAAGACAGTGCGGCCACAAAAGAGGTCCGCAGCGCGAACACACAACGCTGACCGGTCTGGTTCTGGTCGCGCCAGTTCTCTTCTGGCGAGCGTCCTCCAGTCGCTCGTTAGCTCCTCGAAGGCGCCGCATTGCCTTCTGCATCTGACGACAATTGTTGCGGCGGGAAGCGGTGGCAACCGCGCCGGGGTTATTAGGACAACTGAAATTCTATCAATACCTGTCTCCATGTGAGCGAAGAAAATTGTGATCGTAAATCCACAGCCCTAGTGTGTGTGTGTGTGCGTGTGCGTGTGCGTGTGCGTGTGTGTGTGTGTGTGTGTGTGTGTGTGTGTGTGTGTGTGTGTGTGTGTGTGTGTGTGTGTGTGTGTGTGTGTGTGTGTGTGTGTGTGTGTGTGTGTGTGTGTGTGTGTGTGTGTGTGTGTGTTTGACAACGATACTGAAATATCGTGCTTTTTAAGCAGGGAAGATTCGTAATATTTAGAGATGTTCTTAGAGGCTCATCGGGCGTTTAGTTCCTGCGTTCAACTGCTTCGATTCTTCAAAACCGCCTTATTAAAACGTGTAGTCCTTTGCGTGCACGTGAAACTGTAAATATAGGCGTATGTGAGAAGATCAAAGGCCGCAACGAAACTGACCGTCATTCCTCAATGCGCACCATTCCTTGTGTGGTCCATTTGTGCCACAATGCGTAAGGTCATAAGGTACGCTCGTTGGACAACAATAGTAACGTAAAAGGCATAAGTAAGGAAACTCGCCCATTAGATTTGTTATGTGCATATGTATGTGCGCGTAAGTGCGTTCGTCTCTCTCTTTATGTATGTACGCTCGACCGCAAAAGTTTGCAGACCATGGTATTTGAGAAGACGAATTATTTCATCGTGTTCTCGAGACGCCGCCAGTTATTCAGGTTTCTAGACGGTACTAAAATATGTCCCCAACATACTATTGTACAGCGTCACTGGCCATGGTCAGGAGCTACTCGTAAATACATTTTCTGAGGTTCCGTGGACCGTAAACTTTTGCGATCGAGTGTGTGTGTGTGTGTGTGAGTGTATGTATGTATGTATGTATGTATGTATGTATGTATGTATGTATGTATGTATGTATGTATGTATGTATGTATGTATGTATGTATGTATGTGTGCGTGCGTGCGTGCGTGCGTGCGTGCGTGCGTATGCGAGTCCGTGAGATCTACCGCTAACCATGTCATATTGAACTGCAAGACCCATCATCATCAGCATTTACGTCCACTGTAGAACGAAGACCTCATCCAGTGATCTCCAATTGCCCTCTTTTGTGCCATGTGACCCCATTTTATGCGTGCAAATTTCCCAAGTTCGTAAAGCCACTTAGTTCTCTGTCGTCTTCGACTGCGCTTCTCTTCCCTAGCCCCCCATTCTGTAACTCTAACGGAACACAGGTCGTCAACTCTACGCATTTCATATGGCCCACGATGTTGCATGCAAAAGACACTTAAGGCAGGAAGAGATCGCCAGCTATATACCGAGAGTGGATTCAGCTGCAGACCCGGGCGGACTATAGAGGCTACCGAATGCCATGTCATATGACTCTCTCCTATGATGGAGAGAGTTATGATGTATGATCCTCTTTCGACTGATATACGACTGATGTATGACTATGTCATGATATATGACTTTCGTATAATATATGACCCGCTCCTGGCTTTCGCCAGGGAGTCGGAGCTACATATACTGCACCGATCATAGAGACCGCTTCTAGTGGTAATCTCTCGCTCTTCAACGGTACATTCCCTCCAAACTGCAGGCCAAAGCGCCATCATTTATTGATAAGCGTTTTGTCATAGTCACCGAAAACGGACATAAGGAGATGGTTACTTCACCCGCGTACAAGATATGTTGCTTTTAGCATCTAACAGTAGTAACGAACACCCCCCCCCCCCCAAAAAAAAAAAAAAATGCGTTTTTCACTTTCGCAACTTATCGGTCGGTAATAACTTGGAAATCGGTTATGCAAGTGAACTGCCTTGGCTTGAGGAACTAGAATAAATGTTTTTGCTCCCTAAATCATCAAAATGAATCCGATGTTCTTTTGACAGCCTTTGCGGCGTTTCGTCCCACTTAGTGCCTAAGTCCCGTAACTGCGTGTGTCTCGGATACCGTTTGCAATTCCGCTTCGTATTGCATAACTGCGGGAATAAGAAGGGATCTATGCATCTCTCGACACGAGCCGCGCCTGCAGGCAAACAAAACGAGGGCTGAATCCAATACCCTTATGCGGGGTGCCGCTCCGAGACCGCGCAATGTCGCACCCCGAGAGTGCCTGTCAGTAGCCCTCTTGTCGGACCCACCTTCTCGCCCCCCCCCCTGGAAGTCTACCCCGTGTGAGCCCCTCGAAGACTGCCTCGGCTTTCATTCCGGTCACGTTCGGCGACAAGATGCGGTCTGCGCCGTCTTCGTCGCACCAGAAAGCCACCGCTGCTCGCTGGCACTCCGCGCTCTCACGAGGCCCAGCATGCGAGCAGTCGCACCGCGAGGCTTCTGGGACCGGTCGTCTTCTACTGTCTTCTCGCGTTTCAACGCTCACTCTCTCTCTCTTTCTCTCTCACTCTCATGCACACACACAGAGAGACACAAACACAAGTGCCGACTGCATCGCCGCCACTTTCGCTAATTTTTTTATTTGTTCTGTTTTTCTGTTTCAGTAGCAAAGGAGATACACAAGCGTCGGGCAAACGCGAGCTGCAGGTCGCGTTGCTGTACGTGCTCGCTGTTGGATCAAAAAAAAAAAGAAGAAAAGGGAAAGAAAGAAAGAAAGAAAGAAAGAAAGAAAAGAAGTTTAAAGATTTAAACAACAAGATTTTTTGCAGTGGGCCCCTCATGGGTTGTCTACTTTTATCAATATTAAACCGAGTGCTTGTTCTGCATGTTTTAGCACGTTGGCCGATGCTGGCTACCCATTTTCTCTTATTTCTAGGCTACCGCGATGAAAGAATATGCAAAACAATGAATGGAAATAACAGTATACTGTGAAAATTTCACAGGGGCAGAGCAGGCCTCGTAAACATTATGTAACGGTCTCATGTTTACGGCACGAGTCACGCGTACATTTGAAACACGTACGTATAGCTGACGCACGTCGGCGGCCAGTTCGGATTAATGGCTGAGATGCGCAGCACCACTATAGACGAAGCACTGTGCGTGTGCGCCGTCTTCTGCCTGTCTTCGTCTGGTCGTAGTGCATAATTTAATCATGTATGTACAATACCCTACCCAACGAGTACATCTCGCCATCTCCAACATTAAGACAGTCTTAGTATTGCAAGACCTTCCCTGGCATTTGCACCATCTACACTTACCTATGGCCAATGGTTGCCTGTCTGAGGTACGCTTCCTGGAGTCAGCGGGCTGCCTGTGGCAACTTATTCTCGAGTAACCGAGAGAAGAGAAGAACCACGTGGTACTAGGATGGATATTAATTGAGGTCCGAGAACCCCCTAGTGCTCACAAGGCACCACTTAAGCTAAGCCGGTCGTTCCAGAAGTTATTTCGCTCATGCATATATATATATATATATATATATATATATATATATATATATATCAATGTATATATCAATGTGGTGTTGCTGACGATCATAGTGGACACCGCTCGGCTTGTTTGTCTACACACGACACGACGGTGGTTCAAATGATGTAAAGAAAGAAATGAAAGCAAGAAAGAAATAATACGATGCGCAGTATGCCAACAGCTGGGAATGCTGGCTCAAAAAAAAAAAAAAAAACATAGTTCGCATACCCCACATGCACAGGTTATCACACAAACTAAGAAAACGTAATCGAAAAGCCGGTAGGAATGTGAAGCTGTCGGCTGCAATATAAATAAATAAATAAATAAATAAATAAATAAATAAATAAAGACAGCTGTGCTGCTACACGTCCGATAAAGAAACTGATGCAGGGGCGAAAAACGAACCATTGCGAACAATATGTCTCCTGTGTCGGATGGGTATTGTCAATCATAATCCGTTATCAACTGCTCTACTCATTAAAGAGCCCAGCTTTTCGAAAGTATCTCGAAAGTATTTCGAAAGTATCTTGGCCGCCACTCTCCACTTTGGCGGCATCGTACATATGACAATGAGCAATAGCAATGCACCTTTCCATGACCACAGTGCTCACTTTGTATATATTTTTAAAATTTATTTCAACATGTGGTCTCCAAACAAACAAACAAAAACAATTCAAGAAATGAGGGGAGGCGGTGCATGGGGAACAGTACAAACAACGCAGACTGTATGAAGACAAATATATAGAATGGAAGCATCTACAACATAGTATTTAAATAGAAAGCATATAGTGGAAAATATTTAGTTTCTTGGCCTTACACAAGCTGTGCAACTCTGGATGTAAAGGCAGTTCCATAGCCTTTCCGAGAGACTCGACTATAGATGTACGGCTTCAGCGGTGCCACAGCGCGGTAGACTTGTACATACACACACCTGAAATACTTGCTTTAAAATACGAAAAATGGACTCTATTGAAAACGAGAGAAGCATTGATGCCGTTGCTGTAACTGATACGCTCGTGTCCGGTATGAAAAACTCGCCATAAGACGGGTCGTTAATCCAAATATTTGCAACCATTTTGACTCTCGTCAACTGTTCGTCGCCTTTCTTGGGTTTCAATTCTAAGAAAAATAGCGACTCGGTGCAATGGGTGCGCTCCCTAATATGCTGCGCTACTGACATCAGTCGAGGAAGTAAACTCACTCTGGGCGATTGTTCGAACGAAATCGTTCCTTTTTTTCCCCCGCTCTATTGAAAGAACCATCTTAAACCTCACTTCGCGTGTTTTTTCGACATCGTCTGCAAAAAACATTTCCGAGAGCAGACGACTCGGGCACACGCAAACATGTACCATACGTACTGTACACATGCGGTGCCGTACAAGCGGGCTTGTGCAATCAGCGGAAGTCACTTTCGAACTTGCACGACACTGCAGCGTTTTTTAGTGACGCACACGCGCATAGGCGACCGTTGCCGCCGCTTCCAAGCAGGCCTTATCCGACCGACCATCGGCGTGTATATTGCTACAGACGGCGCGACCCGCCGACGACGCGGCGTCCGCTAAACATGCGGCCGAGCACATTTTGGCACCGGCGGCTTTTATGGACTCCTCCGGACTTGTCGAACCAGACGGCCGACACGGTTGCGATAAGTTCTCTCTCGACTTCGCTGCCTCAGCCCTCCGTATCGGAGGAGGGTCGGGGGTGGTCTGCTGTACGGTTATCTTCTTTATGTGAAGGGAGGATATAGAGAAGATTGAAAAGGAAACAAGAACAACACGGGTAAGCGAGAATCCGTAAGACAGATAGATGGAAAGAGATGGGCGGCGGAGGCTTTGATTTGCCTTTGGGGCGTGTTCCGCCCCACAGGAACGGCGTCCCACTCTTTCTGTAATCCGAAGGCGGCGTTGTATGTGCGTGTAGGAAGCCCGCCTGCGAACACACACGTGCGCGCGCTCAAACATTGCGGACCTCTTCAGCGGAGTGGTTTCAGGAAACGGCGCGCGCGGCCGGGTCTTCCTTCCTATGGCGCGGCACTTTGCTTTGCGTGCGGTTCGACAAGGTACAAACACTCCGCGTTGCATTACTGGTCCCTCTTGTTGCGCTTGTTCTCGTCGGAGATAGGCACGATAGCGAAATTTCTCCACGTTGGATTGCTGTAAACGGTTGAGATGCTCTATCGCTATGATGACGCGCCAACTTTGTTATGCGGCGCCGCGCGTGCAGGCACGACATGGAGCTTGCCGATCTTTTGTTTGCCGGTTTGTTTCGTTTTCCACATTGCACGGATTTCAGGAAGATGCACGTGCGCTCCAATCAGTGCCACTAAAGCGATTTGTGACTCTTTGCGGTGCCAGCGTCAGTTTACAACTGAGCACGATGTGCTTTACCTTTATGAACATACAGGGTGGTCATTCCTAAGTTTTAGGAATTTTTAAAAATCGCCTATTGCAGATAACGTAATTCTTGTCCTTGAGCTAAATTATTCGAAGAGGCGGACATCACTAGCATAACAAATCGAAATACATATTGACGTAATTAATACAAGCTCAATGGTTAACATTTTAATTGATTTTTTACGGCACGTATTGCAATTTACGAATTGTACGTAGCCGTTGAGCTTGCAAGACGTATCCACCTGAAATGAATTTCTAAGATGACACCAGCTTCGAGATATTATAACTTTCGTTACTTTCGTGCTTCAATGCCTAAAACAGCGTTTCCTTTAAAAAAAGAAGGTAAGTGGAACAAGAATGCATTTTTTACGGTGGCTTTGATGGCGCATATTTCCAAACTGGTGTCATTCAGTAAATTCGTTCTAAGTGGGTACGCCTCCCAAATTACCGGCTATAATTCGTAAATTGCAACATGCGCCGTAAAGTAACTAATTAAGAATATAGTGAGTTATTTCTGGTTAAATTGTTGAGTATGCATTGCTCTTTCTTGCTCAAGTAATGTGTGCCTCTCTGAATAATTCAGCTCAAGGACTAGAATTATGTTATCTGCAACAGGCGATCTTTAAAAATTTCCTGAAACTTCAAAGTGTTCACCCTGTAGATTAACTGTGCGGTGCGCATTTATTTCATTCTTTATGAACTATTTGTTGTTGGCCGAAAGCTGAACAAATGTTTTGCTCTATACAGTCACTGTGTAATAACAACGGTTTACGGGCGTTTGTGGTCAAGCACAAACGACGATTCTGAAATTCTACGCCAATAAAGAATTTTAAAAATTAATAAAATAAAACCTTTTCTTTAAAGAAAGTGACGGCTCACGGCCCTCTTGGGGAATAAAAAAAAATCTGGAGCCTAGACGAAAACAGGCCTTCGAGCACACATGTGAACTGTTAGATGTTCGAGGAAGACAAAGTTTATTTCAAGCAATGCGGTTTTCATGTTTGCTAGATTGCACTCGTGTAATATGCATGCCACGCCGTATCCTCTTCTATACGTGAAGAAAGTTGGCTGTAAATGGTTGATCACTTTCGTGCTGAAGAGAATGTGATGCCTGGACTGCAAGCGTTGCGAATGATGTGCTCTCGTGAAGCGTGTGTACGTTCTACAGACGTCATAATTAAATGCTGTCAAAGTCGACTTACGACTTCTTACTCTTAATTTTTAGCAGTCGCCAATTCTCACTTCTGCTTTATTTCAAAGAGCTTCCTTTCTATAAACGATACCAAAGAATTGAAATAAATGAAACTAGGCTGCAATATTGCTCGTTTGAAACTTTGTTTCACGAATCTGTACTGCTCATAAATTTGACTTAGTAGCTTAGTATAATTAAGATCAGATCCTCCCATTCCTAAACTTAAAAAAAAAAAACTTTTTTGAGCTTTTACGGACCAAAACCACGATCTGATTATGAGGCACTCCGTAGTGGGGGATTCCGAAAATTTCGACCACCTGGGGTTCTTTATTGTGCATCTAAATCTAAGTACACGGGTATTTTCGCATTTCGCCCTCATCGAAACGCGGCCGCTGTCGCCGGGATTCGATCCCGCGACATCACGCTTAGCAGCTCAGCACCATAGCCAGTAAGCAACCGCGGCGGGTCTTCCTAAACTTCCTGCTTGAACCTTAACGTCGATGGCGTCGATGTAATGTCGCGAATTTCGCGGTCATTTCGCTCATTCAAGCTTTCTCGCGAAGGGAGGTGGGCAGACTAATAAATTGCCAAAACTTAGCTTTTGGCTTGTTTTCGAATTCTGCCTCGGAAACTACATCGCAAAGCGCAGATTCTCTGCAGTTGCATGTGGCGGAGCTTGTACTGAAACCTTGGGTTGGCCACCGAGTACAGTATTTCACCGAGCGGAAGCCCTTTTCCAAAGCTTCTTCGCTGCCACCGCCTCCGTTGACCGCGAAGGGTCGAAACTGCGGCGCAAGCATACCGCAGGTGTTCAGACCGAAGGCGAACAATTCGACGTGAATCATTTTCCGAAAGCGCTGCACCTGACGGCGACTGTAGGTGGGTGTGGAGCGGCTCTCCGAGCACCTCACGTTGCGTAGATCGTCCCCCGAACGTCCTCCCTCCCACATCTCCTTCACCGTCCGCTTACCCGCGCGGCCACTAACGGCAAAGTTATGTGGCTGCGTTCCTCGAAAACCCCTTTCGATGTGGGCCGCGCGGGCCTAATCGGACACCTGCAGTCAGCCCTGCTCTTGGCATCGATTCGTTGCTTATTTCATCCTTTCTTTTTTTTTTCTTCATTTCTCGGTCAAGAACAGCGGTGCGTCGCAAATTGCCGACGAGCCGGCCTGAGGTGCGTCAAGATGACGAAGGAAGCAAGAGGGGGGCAGGAGGGGGGGGGGTTCCCCCAGCCCAGGCGTATATAGCGTACAACAAGGTGCTCCGCATCCAGGACGGAAGGTGTATGACTGCGAGGGAAGGCGAGGGCAGGTTAGGCACGCATAGCGAGGAGGGAGCGGGTGCTGTGAAAAATGGAAGAGCTGTTTGCCGCGCTCCGAGCACAAGAGGAGGAAGATGGAAAAATAAGGTGGAGGGCGAGGGGGTCCCGAGAAGCCGGCACCACTGCAATATAGCGGTGGTGCATCGCGCGGGCGCGCGCGTTGCGTCAAGGTCATCTCACGTTGTGGCCGGCTCCCCCGGGCGGAGTGCCCCTTCTCTTTGGAGCACCGCGCCCTCCTCGCAGAGCGGAGGAGAGCTGTGCTCCTGGTGCCGTGGCCGTAGCCGCCACGATGGTGCCGCTGCTTGCTGAGCGAGGAAGACTGATGGACAACCGCCTTGGACAGGGAGCGCAGGCGTCCCGTCAAGAGGAGTGGCGGTGCGCTGATTCGAGTGCCGAGGGGAGTAGCTGCTGGCCTGCTGGAACCTCCTCGAGCGGTTTCCTTACTGTCTTACGCACTGCATCGGGAGCGCCTCATGCGTGTTTTACCTGTATACATATGCAGGTAAGACACGCCAGTTAAATGAAATTGGCGCAGTGCGAAACATTTACCTCGCTGGGCTACGGAGCTCAGTCGTCACATTAAATGCCTGGGCAAAAGAGGCCCTTGGCCACCGGAAGGCCATCTACCACAGTTTGTGGAAGTCCAACAGAGGTTGCCTTTGATCAGAATAAACGCATGTATATATATATATATATATATATATATATATATATATATATATATACACACACATGTGTGTGTATATATATTTGGGCGGGAAGGAGTTGATCCATACTTCAGAACATGATAGGCCAAACATTCTTGAAGATAGCTTGAATCCTCAGTGGCAGTACATATCAGTGCGGCGTCACGGATTCAAGTGTATTTATCCTATTTCGGCTCTTTTTGGCACTAGGAACCCTTTTCTAAATTAGCTAGGTTGTGTCTTTGGTTTCATCAGAATGCAGTGCAGAAGTGGCGCGGCAACTTCAGAGCAGCGGCGTCCCGGGTCCTCTTTTATTTTTGAGTCATTTCCAGGCGTCTAAATCTCTTCTGACCACGGAATCGTACGTTTTGCTGTTCCAGAAGCGTAGCTTACGGATAGAAATTAACTGAACAATATTTTTTCTTTAGCGTCCGATTAGCAGATGACTTCGACGCGCAGCGGTTGACAGCCGCTCCAGAGGCAATTACACCTCACCGCCCGTTTCTCGTTCGCTGCCGGTGCATTGCTGGCAGGTAGGCCTGACTCGCGGACCGATCACCTGGACGGCACATTTCCCACCTTCTCGGTGCTTTCCGTCCTAGCTCCTCCAACTTCATTTCTTTTTTTCAAAATTTTCTTGCAGTTATGCGCTTGGTGCACAGTGCCCGTCAGGGCACGTCCAGCGCTATCCATCCAGGAACGAGTAGAAGAGTGCGTGACAGGGTGTTAATGGTGTCAGCGGGAGGGACCGAGGACGTGTTTTCGTGAAGGGTCGTTTTCATTGCCTACTTTTCTTTTAAATCCTTATTTTTTGTTGTTCCTTTATCCAATCAACCTTGTTTGTTTGTTTTTGGTGACTATGCTAACACTTTATCGCTATTGTTGTTCGCGGTTTAACTTCTGTGGTAGCGAAAAAAAGAAAAAAAACCTAATAAAGCCCTGCAGCCCGCCCTTGAAATGTCGGAATTATACGAACTAAGATTTGCACTTCGCTGGTAGGGAGGTGGGGAAGGGTGGCAACGGCACCTGCGGAGCAGATCTTCTCGAAGTCGTCCCACTTGAGAGAAATCATTATCATCATTATCATGACTTTTATTTTCACCAATGGATACAAGGTGAAAAAGGGAGAGCCGGAAAAAAAAGCTGAAATTTCTTTGGCTTGACAAAGCTGACAATGACGGGCAGCCGACAATGACAATGCAGCTTGACAATGACGGGCAGCCGCGTATCTTGCGATGATTTTCGTAAACTAGCATGAGGGTGCTTGAACGTGCGTTGCGAAGATCTTGAGAATGGTGCGGTGCTTTCTATCAAGTTAAACTTTTATTACGCACGGGAGCGGGTATACCACGAACCATGACGCGCTGGAAAGACCGAACACCACATCATGGACGTGCTCGGCACTCTTCATCACTGAGACGACGCCGACAGCTCCCGCTGTTTCGCGGCCACCATCGCGCGGCCGTCAGGAGATCGAGTGGTATATTCGCGAGCGCCTGCAAGCGTCGCGTCTTCCCTGCACTCGCCTTGAAGTGACCGGCGCATGTTCGCCATGCCCATACTATCAACACACTGCAGTGCACTTCTTCGCGGTGCACCAGCAGCAGCCGCAGCAGCAGCAGCAGCATGGAAAAGAAGCCGTGCACCGCAGATCTTCGCGCCAAGGCAACGGGCCGGGCTTGTCTGTCCGGGGCGGCAAGTGTGTGCGCTCCCCTCGCCAAGCCGCAGAAACGGCGGCCGCGCGATGCTATCGGCACCCTGGGCCCTTCGGCGGCGAGAGTCTGTTATATATGGCACCGGCGATTGTCTGCCCAGATTAGGCCTGCACGCGGCCGCTCTCTCGTATACGTTCGGCGCGCATTTCAAGCCGCTCCACACGGCAGCGCTGTGTGTGTGTGTCGGTTTTGTGTACAGTAATATATATATATACACACACACGAGCTCGGTTCCGTCTGCTTGTCAGCCACTCCCTTGCATGCAGACGGCACTGGCTGCGTGCACTCTTGCCATGCGCGCCGCGCAGCCATGTGGCTCTGCATGCCCAGCCGTGTATGTACACACGTACGCTCTCGCACTGCCCGTGCATGTGTACGCGGTTTGATAAGCGGACGGAGTGTTTCTCTATACCCCGTTCGCCAGACGCTCGGAGCACAACTCTTTTCGGACGCGGAGCATTATTATAACTTGCGCGGGAGGGCAATCAGCCATGATGCAAGACAGCGCCGGAGCCGGTCGCAACGCTATGAGCTGTCTCATGTCAAACAGCCGTACGCCACACTAATTAGACTTGAAAAGACTTGAAAAGGAGGGAGGGGTGAGCCAGTTGAAACAGCGGCGTGCAGGAGAAAAGAAGTAAAGAGAAAAGATCAGTATAGGTATAGGGCTCTCCCTTGGTTAGCTTGGGATATACTTGCTTTAAAACTAAGGCATATGCGATCTGGAACCTCTGACAGTTGAAACAAAACGGTAGGCTACAGAAAAGTCTCGTGTTAGTGCTTCTCGTGCGTCTATGTTCTCAGATTCCTTTGCTGCTGCAGCTATGAACCTCTGCGCAGATTGTACGCCATACGATGACTTATTAAAAACAAACTAGTGCTGTTACCATTACATAAAAACGACCTAACAGTGGCAAACCTTCTAGCAAATTAGAAAACGAGAACTTATAAAGGTATGTTCTTGTGCCTAGCGGCTTATCACCACGAGGCGACAACCGAGATAGAAAGAGGCAAAGTTTTAAGCCAACTGGAGAGGTTAGCTTGGCTATAAGCTTGGACTGGTACTCCGGGTGTAATACATCGGAAGGGATGAAAGTAAATGGGAGAAAAACATGCGCACGCCTTTAATTCACTGGCACACGAACTCACGATATAGTTCACAGTCTCTGACAGCAACGCTGTACGAACTGCATCCGCTCTGATGACAAAATTCAATAGCTACAACAGTTATCGAAAGGAATATATTCAGACTGACGTATGAAGTCACAAAGAAAAGGCAAATATTAAATGCGAGGTAGAGTCAGTCGAAGTCACATAGATTTCAGTCATGGTTTGAGAGAGTATAATATCAGATGATTTGTCCACCTTATTAAAAGAGAGCTTCAATCAAGCGGCAAGTATAAACGTAATTATAAGGCTCCGTCATTGAGTGCTAAGATACTCAGAAAGCAATAAGTGACTGAACGCATTATATATAGTGGAGGAAATGACACTTGTGTGAAGAATCGCGATACCGAACTTGGAGTCGTTTGGTTGCGGCATTCTCTTGGCCTAGCTGGGATTTCAGACATACTGTTGCTTGCTTGGCATTCTCTGCTTTTTTCTTACTTTCTTTCTTTTTTTGCCGGATATCAACTATGCGAACAAGATTTTCATGCACATGTTCCGTTCAGTCGCTGTCATTCCTGTAGTCACGCCACGCTTTCCAGCCTTCTCACTTTCGGCTGTCAAATCTTCCAACGACGGGACATTTGTGTGTTCCGCGTCTGTTCCTCAACGTCTCCGATTAGTACATATCTATATACTTAAAGAAAAAAGCATCTTCACTGGCTCCGGAAAAATTTGCGCCCTACTCTTTCTGCTGAATCTTCAGAAGACCCCCCGACGGCACCTCCTGGCGCCAGAGTTCTCCGCCGAGCGATTCTAATCTCGTAAGCCACCACATGGTTGACGCACGTTCCTCGAGCCTGGTCATGCAGCTTTCCGCATATGTTAGCGATATACCAGCCACGATAAGGTGCGCGAAGTCTGAGATTTTGGGAAATATAGCGCATATATATTTTTAAAAGAAATTCAATAGGTGACTCTGTGTTTGACTTTTCTATAGAATTATTGTACAGACTCCCTTAAAGGGAGCCTTTATATACAGTGCAGTGCCTATATATACAGGAGCGCAGCGGTGGCGTAGAGGTAGAGCATCCGCCTCGCGTGCAAGAGGACCATGGCTCGAATCCCGGTGCCGCGCAATTTTCCACCGAATAGAAAAAAAAATCGCGTGTTGATAAAATTGTATAAACAGGCCTGAAGTGCGGCCTGATCCCGGTGAACAGAACCGGTAACGCACTCCCTCACCAGAGCAGGATTGGCCACCCTGGTGCAGTATTCGCCACAACCTCCTATATGAATACAACAATCAAACCCCGGCCCCTCAGTCCCCAGCTTCTGCGAAGCAACTGCCCACGGCGGCGGTCAGACCTGTGACGCAGCAGAGGGTGCTAAGAATCCCTGGATCCGGACAGGGCGCCATTGGAATCTGAACCCGGCAACGCTTAACGCTAGAACGTTATCTAGTGAGGCAAGTCTGGCAGTACAATTGGAGGAATTAAAGGGCAGTAAATGGGATATAATAGGGCTCAGTGAAGTTTGGAGGACAAAAGAAGCATATACAGTGCTAAAAAGCGGGCACGTCCGTTGCTACCGGGGCTTATCGGAGAGAGGAGAACTAGGAGTCGGATTCCTGATTAATAAGGATATAGCTGGTAACATACAGGATTTCTACAGCATTAACGAGAGGGTGGCAGGTCTTGTTGTGAAACTTAATATTGAAGGTCGCACAGGTCTGCGCCCCTACATCCAGTCATGATGACCAGGAAGTCGAAAGCTTCTATGAAGACGTGGAATCAGCGATGGGTAAAGTCAAAACAAAATACACTATATTGATGGGCGACTTCGATGCCAGGGTAGGCAAGAAGCAGGCTGGAGACAAGTCAGCGGGGGAATATGGCATAGGTTCTAGGAATAACAGGGGAGAGCTATTAGTAGAGTTTGCAGAACAGAATAATATGCGGATAATGAATACCTTCTTCCGCAAGTGGGATAGCCGAAAGTGGACGCGGAGGAGCCCGAATGGCGAGACTAGAAATGAAATAGACCTCACACTCAGCGCTAACCCTGGCATCCTATACAATATGTAGACGAGCTCGGCAACTTGCGCTGCAGTGACCATAGGATGGTAAGAACTCGAATTAGCCTAGACATGAGGAGGGAACCGAAGAAACCTGTACATAAGAAGCCGATCAATGAGTTAGCGGCAAGACGGAAAATAGAGAAATTCCGGATCAAGATACAGAACAGGTATTCGGCTTCAACTCAGGAAGAGAACCTTAGTGTTGAACCAATAATGAACGACAATATTATGGGCATCATTAAGCAGTGTACAATAGAAGTCGGTGGTAACTCCGCAAGACAGGATACCAGTAAGCTATCGCAGGAGACGAAAGATCTGATCAAGAAACGCCAATGTATGAAAGCCTCTAACCCTACAGCTAGAATAGAACTGGCAGAACTTTCGAAGTTAATCAACAAGCGTAAGACAGCTGACATAAGGAAGTATAACATGGATAGAATTGAACAAGCTCTCAGGAACGGAGGAAGCCTAAAAGCAGTGAAGAAGAAACTAGGAATTGGCAAGAATCAGATGTATGCCTTAAGAGACAAAGCCGGCAATATCATTACTAATATGGATGAGATAGTTCAAGTGGCTGAGGAGTTCTATAGAGATTTATACAGTACGAGTGGCACCCACGATGATAATGGAAGAGAGAATAATCTAGAGGAATTCGATATCCCAGAAGTAACGCCGGAAGAAGTAAAGAACGCCTTGGGAGCTATACAAAGGGAGAAGGCAGCTGGGGAGGATCAGGTAACAGCAGATTTGCTGAAGGATGGTGGGCAGATTGTTCTAGAAAAACTGGCCAGCCTCTATACGCAATGCCTCAAGACCTCGAGCGTACCGGAATCTTGGAAGAACGCTAACATAATCCTAATCCATAAGAAAGGCGACGCCAAAGACTTGAAAAATTATAGACCGATCAGCTTACTGTCCGTTGCCTACAAAGTATTTACTAAGGTAATTGCAAATAGAATCAGGAACACGTTAGACTTCTGTCAACCAAACGGCCAGGCAGGATTCCGTAAAGGCTACTCAACAATAGACCATATTTACACTATCAATCAGGTGATAGAGAAATGTGCGGAATATAACCAATCCTTATATATAGCTTTCATTGATTACGAGAAAGCGTTTCATTCAGCCGAAACCTCAGCAGTCATGCAGGCATTACGGAATTAGGGTGTAGACGAGCCATATGCAAAAATACTGATAGATATCTATAGCGGCTCCACAGCCACCGTAGTCCTCCATAAAGAAAGCAACAAATTCCCAATAAAGAAAGGCGTCAGGCAGGGAGATACGATATCGCCAATGCTATTCACAGCGTGTTTACAGGAGGCATTCAGAGACCTGGGTTGGGAAGAATTAGGGATAAGAATGAATGGTGAATACCTTAGTAACTTGCGATTCGCTGATGATATTGTCCTGCTTAGTAACTCAAGCGACCAATTGCTATGCATGCTCACTGACCTGGACAGGCAAAGTAGAAAAGTGGGTCTAAAAATTAATCTGCCGAAAACTAAAGTAATGTTTAACAGTCTCGGAAGAGAACAGCAGTTTACGATAGATAGCGAGGCACTGGAAGTGGTGAGAGAATACATCTACTTAGGGCAGGTAGTGACCGCGGATCCGGACCATGAGGCTGAAATAATCAGAAGAATGAGAATTTGCTGGGATGCGTTTGGCAGGCATTCCCAGATCATGAACAGCAGGTTGCCATTATCCCTCAAGAGGAAAGTGTATAAAAGCTGTGTCTTACCAGTACTCACGTACGGTGCAGAAACCTGGAGGCTTACGAAAAGGGTTCTGCTTAAATTGAGGACGACGCAACGAGCTATGGAAAGAAGAATGATGGGTGTAAGATTAAGGGACAAGAAAAGAGCAGATTGGGTGAGGGAACAAACGCGAGTTAATGACATCGTAGTTGAAATCAAGAAAAAGAAATGGGCATGGGCAGGACATGTAATGAGGAGGGAGTTAACCGATGGTCATTAAGGGTTACGGACTGGATTCCAAGGCAAGGGAAGCGTAGCAGGGGGCGGCAGAAAGGTGGGCACATGAGATTAGGAAGTTTGCAGGGACAACATGACCACAATTGGTACGTGACCGGGGTAGTTGTAGAAATATGGGAGAGGCCTTTGCCCTGCAGTGGGCGTAACCAGGATGATTATATATATATATATATATATATATATATATATATATATATATATATATATATATATATATATATATATATATATATATATATATATATATATATATATATATATATAGTCTATGAGTGCCTCTTGAATGTTATGCATTCTCATTATTTGATCGTTTCTCGATAAGCATCGGTCACTGAATAGCCTTCATCCGTCCCACCGTTTTTATTTCTTTTCAGTCTAAAGAGATTCTAGCAATTGACACAAAGTGGGCCCTTGTCGGCATCCGTAACACATAATCCGCAGCCCCTGATGTTAGTTCCCGCGTTCAGAACAAAGTTCTGCGAACTGGATAATGCCTCAGAAAATATGAAAGATCGATCAATCTCATAAATTCACCAATGTTCTCAAAATTTCGCTGCGATGTTTGTGTAACAGATGGCCGCGAAAGGCAGGCACTATTGAAGTTTCATACAAGTTGAAGTTCCCGCTCAGGGTTCGTTCTTTATCGGAAACCGGCCACAGCTCTCCGCTTGACCACGTCGCTAACTCATCTGCTGAGGGATCAAAAGCCAAGGAAGTCTCGTGCCGGCTTCATTGGGTTTCTCGAAGACGCACAACCTCGTACTGAGCTGCGGCGATGGGCCGCATGATAGTGAGCTGGTCATGCAGAGAAATAGCCGACGAAAAATACAGCAACACCACAAGGGCAGCCTCCCTGCCAGTACAACAAATATTCTTTTCGTCCACTTCCGTAATGCGAGAACTGCTATATGTAGAAGCAGCTGTAGCTGATCGCACGCACACGCAAAAGTCCTGTCAGAGGTCGCATCCCTGCAAATGGCACCGTCGGTGGATATAGGGCGTGGAATAGCCGCCCATCTAGAAGGCACAAAACATAGATAGTTACCCTTCCTTACTTTCTTTATTTTTCCTGTTTACCGCTGCGAATTCCTCCTACTCTTTTCTCCAGCGAATGCGGGGGCCCTCAATCAGCGGCGCAGGCCGAACGAGGCGAGATGTGCGGGCACATCGCGGACTCGTCATTAACCGCGTCGATCCGGTGTCAGTCATACGTCCAGCTTCTTTTCATTCCCCCCCCCCCCCCCCCCCCCCCTCTCGATTGTGAAGCCCTGACGGGCCCGTGACGGTGGAAACCGGCAATCGGTGCCTCGCGTGTTCTTTGGCCCCGGGTGCGCCCGTTCTCTACCGCGCGAGGTGGCGTTCAATGGCGGCACGTAGGCGTTCTCCGCGAGTGGTCATTTCTGGCGGGACATTGGGGTGCGTGCGTGCGTCTGTGCGTGTACTCGCTGGCTTTCCGAAATGGCCCGGGTGATGGAAGGGACGACCTCGCGTGCGCACTTGCGGGGTGGATGACCGAATGACCCTCGCGAACGGAGCTGCTCACGGGTCGTTGTTATACGTGCCGTTTCCGAACAGTCACGTGGCACCTATATAGCGTGTGTGACGGAACCCATTCCTGCGCTGGTTTCGTCGAATCTTGTTGATGCGTTCCGAAAGTCCCAAGTTTGAGCGCCCTTCGCAGCTGAACTTGTAGTTATACCTGCCGGTTGCTCATGCGTCTTTCGCGTGGGTCGGCTCTTTTGCCGTTCAAGGCCGCTGGTCGGACGCTGGTCATACAGCGAGGACGCTGGTCATACAGCGAGTTGAGGTTCGGTAAACCAGAAAGGATGCAAGAACGATAAACGAGTGGCGAGGACTTCTCGAAATTTCTGCACCAGCTCTCCCGTAACCTATTAGATTTCGGCAGCTTGCATTCATCGATAAAACTGCACAGAACTTTAAAATGAGAAAGGAATCATTCTGGCAATTTTATGGAACCTAGGAACTGACCAAAATACGAGGGGGAAAAACCGTGACATTCATGATGTGCCACTGAAGCCATGAGCCTAGCGATTTGGGCTCAATATTCAAGAATGGATATAGGTTTGGCCTCCTTTTTCTTGGCTAGTGTTACTTTAAATCTTTATGGAGTTGCTAGTAAAGGAATCTTTTACAAATAATTATCTAGCAGGGGTTAGACGGATGTCAGTGTTTCCGTCGGGTGTCCCTTTGTTAATGAGGTGGAGTTATAGGGTTACCTTGTATAAATTAACGTCCTGTCGTAATATAGAACGAAACTTAAGAGTTCGCTGGTACACTTTTGAGGCAGTGGAGGGTTCTGCAATCGAAATGCTCCCCAAGTGGCAAAAGCTATTTGTCAGCCCCATGCCAATTTCATGAAGTCTTCGAAGCGCAGCTGAAGTTTCTTGACCACCAGTTCTTCCCAATTCGAACCTCGCTGGCGGGTTTATATTACTCTTCTCATCCCTCCCGCCTGTGTCACCTCTCGTGCTATATATTTATTTAGAAATTCTTGCCGCTAAAAGGTGGCTCAAGATTATAAAGGTTGCTTAATTGCGATTAACGCGCGTCGCAGTCACGATTAACAACGTGAACGTAACTATATGGGGAGCCAACAAATCACACCTTCGAACCTCCAACCGTCGAACACTGTTGATCACACCACTATATTTGGAATTGTTGATTTCACCTGCACAGAGGCTCGGCGTCACGTCATTGGCGAGTCGGAATCGCCAAGGCCTTGCATTCTGAATGTTTCTCAATGGAAACCCGCCATTTGTTAGTTACGATGAAACAACTTGGTATCTTCTTTATCATTTCCAATAATTCTTTCAGATATCGCTGGCCTCGTCTTGCGCTTGCTGTAGAGATGTGAAATTTTAAGCATTACCCCTGTTCTACCGAGCAACTATACTCACAACGTTAAAAGCTTGTCACTGCTGTCAGCGCTGTCGACAGTTTTATCTCGGGCATTCTATTTCTTTTAATCGGTACGTCAGGAAGAAAAACAAGGCAAAAAAGAAGAGATAACCAAGACCAAATCCATCTCAAATGGATGGGCACCGTGATGTACCGGAGGCATTTCGCGATGCTATCTGCTCGCGCCCGTGTCGTTTTCCTCCTCATTTTCTCTGCCCTTTCTCGTTCTCTCTTTCTATTCGGCTGGACCTATCTTTCCGAATGCGAGAGGGCATGGGCACAACATCGTGATCTGTGTCTGTACGGGCTATAAAACCCAGCCACCTGTGCAGCAATGGGTCGTGCCTCGCATGGCAAAGAGGCTGCCCCCGCTGTGCAAGTCAGCGCTGGAATCGGCATGGACCGGGTAATCCGTCTTTGTGTGAGGCACATAGCAGTGGCTGGTGGACTTGTTCCCCCTTGTGTAGGGACCTCAAGTAGCGAGGTAATCCCCAGAGGGATTAGGGGCAGCTTAAAGCCTCCTTCGGCTTTCTGCGACACGGCTGCAACGTGGACGCACCCCGGATTTGAATTATTTATGGCCGCCCGGTGGTAGAAGGTGTACCGACAAAAAGTAGATAAATAAAATAAAGTAAAGACGAATACAAACGCAACATCAAGAAATCAAAATCCAAAACGGGAAACAAACGAGGAATGTCGTTGCAAGCGAGGTCGCTTTCATAGAGAAGCTTCGCATTCCTTCCCATAGCCATATTCAACATCAATTCTTCCTTCCTTTGAGTATTGTAATGATATACACATACTCGTCTGTCGTGTGGTCACTTCACGTTTCCGTTCGCCCATTCGAAGGCGCTCCCAAACACCGAAGCTGCATCAGCACTCACATGGACCGTTTTGTAGCCTCGAATAAATGCTCGCTATTCTTTTGACCCCAAAACATTGGAAGTGTAGTCTTTCGTATCAAAGAGCTGTTATTAAAACAAATAGTTACTCCATTCTTAACGTTTGACTCAAACATGAACATCAAGCCTCATAAGTTTTCCACAAACATCTTGTCATGCCTCCGGATGCATCTAGCATGTGCAGGTTGTTTGAGCTTAGAACTGCAGTGAGACGTTTAGGTCGCGACAAGGACTTATTGCAAAATATTACTTCAAAAGGTTCAAGGGTGGAACGTATTTAACGGTTGATCAGGTATTTGCGCCATATGCAACCGACGCTATCAATGTTCCTAACGTTTCTTCGCACCTACTCATAGCCTCTACAATTTCAAAACCATTTCCGATGTACAACTTCACCTGTGCGTTGAGTAGTGGCAATGCCCCGAGGCGACGGCATCTAACAGTTCGTTTAGCTAAATACTGTGTTTAAGGAACATAATTTTTATTATTAGGTTCATATGCCCACGGTCGTGCTCTGATTTGGTTTGGTGAAGTGGATGCTTGGGCGAGTTGATGATTCAATATGGACAGATCTGCACATCGCAAGGACGAGGACAGAAGACAACACAGGTGCCTATATGGGTATGGCTTCCGTTTACTTTTCAGATTTCTTCGTCTCTACTCAAGGCATTCACAGGTCTAATCCACGTTGTCCCATCGTCATAAACCTATTTTACATCTACTGCAGGACAAAGGTCGCTCCCATCTATCTCGAATTACCCCTTTGCTGTACCAGCCGACCCTATCCTATATATGTCTGCAAATTTCCTCAGCTCACCCCACCACATATAATCTTAGGTCGGCATCGACTGCGTTTGCATTCCCTTAGCATTCATATCGTGACTCTAGAACACTGGTTATCTTCTCTTCGTACTGACTAGCACAACTTGTCTCTCTCTCCCTTTCATTACGTCTCGCAACGCTAGTCCTATAATTTGTTATCGAGGGTTGCGCTGGACCCTTGAGCACTTGGAAAGTCCACTCGCTCCGCAGTAGCAAGAAGAGTGCCATTCTTATAGAAATTGCCACTAGTGTAGATTGCTCGTTTCACAGACCGTAGCCACGTAACTTCTTTATCCTCAAAGTTTTGACCCACAAGAAGTTACTATTGGCATAGTAATATGATTATGTACTCATCAAGGGTATCGCTAGGGAGCCTTTCATGACTTGAGAACGGTTCTCGTGTGCGCTCCAACATATGCATGGTGTTATTATGTAAAAGAAAGGGGGAAAGTTGATTGGCTAGGGAGAGTGCACCTCTTGCCTTCAGGGCCGCTTTATAGCTCTGTCCTCGTGCGAAGAGCCCCAACCGAAACTCCTTGACCTAGTTCTGCTGCACTCCATTTACGGAGCAGTGTTCCTTCGCATAGCCTTCCATTTTACTTTATTAGGAGCGTGACTAGTTCTGCTAGAACTACTAGCTAGCTGTTTGCCTATGCAATCAAGCACCAGAAGGGCTTGCCTACGCAGATCAATCTAGTCGACCGTTATGGTATACGCACATTCTGCAGTCATTATGCTCCTTTGCTGCCAAACGTGGTTTTAATGGGTGGTTTCACTTCAAGGTGCGGTGGGCTGACATACAAGTTTCGGTGTCACGCGCCCAGGATATATTTCGGGCGAAAAACATGACACAGCTTGAGAAGTGTTAGTGTCACGCTGAATGAACTCGAACCGTCTTCCAGGCGGTTGGGCGTGGCATAAGCTGGAAAAGCATACCCTCATCATTTAGGAGATGTGTTCGACTGCCTTTACTGACAACGTTGACACTGGCTCATTGATGGAAAACCTCTATTGATCTAAATAACCATATTAGATTTGAGATTTTTGTGAGAATCTTGTTATTGAGTCAACTTCAGTTTACTGCAGTTTCTTCCCCACTGTTGCGATTTGATGAGTGCGTTTTGTTTTCTATGCACGCTGTAATGGCGTGTAGATTAAACGGCATAAAGCACGTTGGTTGACAGGCACGTTGATGGCAGATAAGTACTAATTCCACGAAGTCACAGTGCAATATGTGAAACGGTAAACGCATTTCAAGAGCTGGAATGCAGATACAAAAAAGTATGACACAACCTTGTCAACAACACAAAAATAAACCTCGTCGGCTTTCCTTGATGGCTTGCAGATGTATAGTGACAACCATAAGCTCATGCAAAGGCTTTCCAACAGTCACATTAGTTGTAATGAAGCCTGCAAACTCTGTGAACCACTATGTGTCTGTGCGGCTCTGAATAATTACAGGAAGCAGAACTATGATCCGTCAGAAAAATAAATATTATTCAATGCTCATTCATTTACACACCATTGATGTGCTCGCAACTCTCACACGCAAATTTCTATGTACAGGGGACAAGTTCTGCATATGTACAAGTCTTATGTCACTGTTCTGCATATGTACAGATGGAGGGTCACTGGGTCACATTCACACCATTGTCACATGAGTCAGCGCTTTTCTGTGCGAGTGGCTCTTAGTCCTTCCCACGGAAGATGTGTTCAGCGGGTGGAACTGGTGGTGATGCTGCGGCGTCGGCAAGCTGGCCGGCAGCGGAGGCTTGGTGTACTGCACCCTGCTGCCGCGAGACGCGCGGCGACCGAACCGCGACCCGCACAGCTTGCCCCACGCTGTCCACGTCTTGTTGCTCCAGATCCACACGCCCGTGGTGATGCCCACGAGGAGCGACATGAAGATCTTGAGCATGAAGACCTCTTCCAGCGGAATGCTGTCCTGCAGCCTGCAGGGCGCCGAGGCGTCGCCGCGCTTGGCGAGACACTCGTCGACGTTGGCCGTGGCGCGGGCCTTCCACGCCGGCATCTGGTGATACTCGTACAGCAGGCACGCCAGCAGCGTCAGCGCGGGCACCGTCGACAGCACGGAGAAGAGCCCGATGCGAACCATGAGCCGCTCGAGCTTGCTCGTGTTGCGGCCCCCTTCCTTCATGAGCCGGCGTATCCTGAGCAGCGACACGAAGCCCAGCAGGATGAGCAGGCCGCCCAGGCTGAGCACGAACCCCAGGGGCGCGATGACGAAGCTGAGCAGCGCGTCGCGGCTCTGGTTGCCCACGAAGCACAGGCCGGTCAGCTCGTCGCCGTCCACGTGTCGCAGCGCCAGGACGACAATGCTGAGCACTCCCGGAACGGCCCAGCACATGAGGTGGAAGTAGCTCGCCAGCGACTCGATGGCCTCGTGGCCCCACTGCTTGCCCGCAGCCAGGTACCACGAAAGCGTGAGCACGAGCCACCAGAAGGCCGCGGCCATGCCGAAGTAGTAGAGGAGCAGGAAAACCACGATGCAGCCCCAGCGGTCGATGCCTTCGACGATGAGGTGAGACTCGACGCCTTCCGACTTGTTGCACGAGACGAACTCGGAGCCGGCAAAGATGCGGAACAGGTAGGCGACGCTGCTGAAGCAGCAGCATAGGCTCAGGAATATAATGGGGCGCTCGGGGTAGCGGAATCGAGTCGGGTTGATCCAGAAGGTGGACACGGTGAAGATGGTCGCCATGAAGCACACGGCGGCCCAGATGCCCATCCAGATCTCGGCGAAGTTCTTGTCGTTGCGAGTGAAGAGAAAGTCCGAGCCGCAACGCGGGATGCACCGGTCTACGTTTCGGCCCGGCAGGTCGACCATCGTTTCGGGGCAATTCTTGGAGGAACGACCTCCAGCTGAGGCCTCGGTGGAGAAGGTGTCGAAGAAGCGCCCATTCTGAAACTTCTTGAGGGGCGGAAAAGCGTGAGGCAACGGCAAGTTCAGCAGCTTGCTGTGCGGGGACAGTTTGCTGGGCTCTGGTTTCTCAAGCAGATATTTGGAGTAGCGCTCGTCGGCACCGGGCGGGAATTCCATGCACAAGCCGTTCTTTTCAGGCACAGGAAGTCTGCTGCAGTTTAGTGCCTGAGGCCAGTTGAAGTTGAACTGCGCCAGCAGGGGTAGGCACTTGGACTTCACCTCTTCGCAGATGGACTGACAAGACGGTATCGGCGTGTCCACCTGCTCCGTGCACATCGGAGCGTAGAGGGAGCACAGGAAGAACTTGAGATGCTTGGAGCAGCCGATTTCGACGAGTGGCACAAACTCGTGCACCTGTATGGCCGCCTGGCTCTGATCCGTGTGTCCCATGAGGTTTGGCATGCGCGTCAAGTTGTACGGCATGTCCTGGCACATGGGAATGGTGATGCGCTCACATTTGCTGCGCCGTCCCTGGTCGAACTGCATGCGCTGGGCGTCCGCCGCGGTGTAGACGAACAACACGAGCAGCGCGAGCAAGAGTCGCCGGGGCCTCCGGGTCATCATGCCTGAAACACACTCGTCCCGCGGTAAACTCGCGCACACTTGGGGCCACGGATGAGGAGACGTCAGCAACGTTCCGTCAAGTGCTGCAGCCGAGCTGGCATGTCGCGTACGAGCGCGAGTGTGTAATCCGTGCGGAGCGCGATCTGCGAATGAGCATCCTGCGGTGAGCGCCGCACTTGAAGTAAGCAACCGGCACGGCTGAGCCGTAGCCGGCGGCGGAGGAGTTGGAGATGTAGTCCGTGAATAGGCACGTGCGTCTCGTTCCGCGGTTCTTTTCCCGACCCCTTGAAATTCGCAGTGACTCATTTTGTATGAAGTTCATGAACATTATTTATCACACAATACGTAAGTAGAGCCGAATTTGCTGGATTCAAGCCGTATTTGTGTCGCAAACAATCAGCCGGCATTAGAACTATTTTCTATCTCGGATGCTCGATGTCAAGAGAGCGGTGCGGCGGTGCAGTTGCTGCGTGCAGGGCTGACGCTTTTGAAGTTCGCCGCCAGTGCCGGGAGCACGCCGCCGCTTCCTCGGAGATGGGAGGGGAGAGAAAGAGAGGGGGGGAGGCTTTCGGCATTTGTTTACGTTTTTTTTTTTTTTTAACGTCCGTCGGGAGGATGTAAGGCCGGCACGAAACGAAGCTTACAAAGCAGGACCCGCGAGTTGGGCTGCGGTGGAGAGGAGGGAGCGCGTGTTATTTCGTCTTCCCTTGGCGGGTTGTAATTAGCCGGCCTGCCATGGGTACCTGCTAGAGAGCAGCCGGCTTGGGGTGCCGTGGACGTTAAGAGCAGAAGGGTGAGCGGGAAAGAGGGTGTGTGTGTGTTGGTGGGGGAAAAGAAGGCTCTCTGAAGGTGGAGGTAGAAAGACTACTTTTGGCCCCTCTCACCACTTTACGCAGTTTCGCCGCTACAGAGTTTTTGTCGCGTTTTCTCTTTTTTTGGGCTCTCGTCACTCTTGTGCTGCTGCGAGGACGCCTCCCCCCGCGCATTTCCCTTTCCTTCATGTACTGCTACGTCCACCCAACAAGATGGTGTACGCGCCTCGCTTCACTTCGCCCCGTTGTGCGTGCCGCCGACGGCGGCTGCTGTAGCTGCCGCGCGCTTGCTTTTTGATACCGGCGGCGAGCTTTTCCGTCGCCCTTTTCGGATCGCCTGTTGCTTTCTTTCATCCTCGCTCCTCGCTGTCTCTCTCTCGCTCTCTCCCAAACACGCTCTCCCGCTGAGCAGTCGTTTTCCTGTCCCCTTGTTCGCTCTTTTCACTCCCTGATGTCGGCTGGATGAGAAGTGCCTCTCTTCTCAGTCGTCTTTTGGACTTCCACTCTGTACAGCCATCGTGATTACCCCCCCCCCCCTTTTCCATGTTTTTTTTTTTTTTTTATATGCCTAGGTGCTACTTCCCGAGATGCAATCGCGCATGTAAAGCACGAAGGCCGAGGAGTGGTCAAGTACGCAATGCAATATGAAGTATAACCTGTGCTCGCTTTTAGATAGCGGAGAGTATATATATGCTGACTGAGAGAATAAAGGCACTTGGTTGTTAGTTAGCGCTGTGGTATGTGTCCCTCTCTTCGTCCTGTTGTTTAGCGCTGATCAGTGCTCGTAATTGTGTTTAGTACACGAGCATTCTATTATGACTGAGCTCAGCGACCAACGATAACCAATGACAAACGCGTCAACAAAAAGGCGCTTCGCTGCATGCGGCTTGTCAGTAGCGCCCTTATTATGGCAACTACAAAATTTTCGTATCAACACCTGCAAAAGCTTGCAACGGTGGTAATTGGGCCGTCCTCGCGATCTTTTTACACGCGCAGCGTGGGTTAGCGGCAAAACAATGCCGCGGTACCTTTTGGGTGCCGCTACGCTGCAATTTTAGATTTCGAAGGACCGCTAAAGCCCTTACTCGATTTTCCGAACTTCCCGATTTAAAGAAATGGTTCGAGCGTGGTCATCACTTCGTTAAATCGAGTTTCAACTGTATGAGGTATTACGTGCCAAAATCAAGATGTGATTACGAGGCACGCCGTAGTGGTGGACTCCGGAAATTTGGACCACCTGGGGTTCTCTAACGTGCACCTAAATCTAAGTACACGGGTGTTTTCGCCCCTCGATGGGGGCGAAATGCGAAAACACCCGTGCACTCAAATTTAGGTGCTCGTTAAAGAACCCCAGGTGGTCCCAACTACGGCGTGCCTCATCTCGTAATGAGAAAGTTGTTTTGGCCCGCAAAACCCCAGAATTTATTAACAAACGAGTGTTTGAGCCTTGCTGATAATGATAACTTCTGCTTACAGACGGACACAAAAATGCCCATCACAGAGAGGCTAACAGCTTCTCTGTAAAATGGGCACATACGAATATCAGCTAACCGCCTTCAGTCGCCTTTCTAACAAATAAAAAATTAATGTGCCCCGATGTAAGGCGAATACTTGATAAGCGAAATTTGTGTTCATTTATATATTACAATAACAAGATGTAGTGTGCTAGCTTTTATCGAGCCCTCGCTGATAACTGGGTGGGCAGCAAACGTTCTTGAGTCGAGGGCTTGTATTCACAAAAAGCTCTAACGCCTGAAGTACTTGTAACAGAAAATTCCAGCCAATCCCGACGCTGGACATCTCATTAATGAAGGCAACTGGCCAACGGCAAATAGCACTTACAAAGGAGAATCTATGTGAATTCGGCCCCAATTCCTCGCTCGAGGCCTCTGAAGGAAAGCCCGAGTGGGATGGCAATGGCAACGGGGCGGCAACAAGTCGCCAACAACTACGTATTTTGAGGGATTACCCCAAATTTAACGAAGAAGTCTCGATACTTGATTTGCCCTGCCGGGAGATTATTTGCCTGGTGGCCTGGAGAGGCTCACAGCCGAATTTTTATCCTAAGCGGGCGCGGGCGTGTCACAAGCATTCAGCGACACCCGCCAGCCTTGGAACTGCCAAGAAACTCTTCAACAAACCGAACTTCCATCCTTCGCTTGAAGGTCTGTGCAATTTTTTTTTTCCTTTCGCACTTTGCTCTTTCCTCCTCCACATTTCGCAGACACTGGGGTCCACTTCCTATATTAACCGGATAGCCGGTCCTTCGGTGGCCTGTTTATTCCAGGCCCACATCATTCGTTTGAACAGCAGCCTCAGCTACCGTCCTTCTTGTGCGTTCAAGGCAGCTTTCCAGCTATCGCGAAAAGTTGTTCGAAAGACGACATTATCACTTGCTAGTGAAACATCCTGTGCTGACAGCTTTTAGCGGATCCCGGATATAGGGTGTGTACAGGCAAGGAATGAAGTCCGACAATATCACCATGGACAAGCGCTCTCGAGTGCAGCAGGCCATATATATATATATATATATATATATTCAACCGTGATGAGACCGGAACACTGGTTGCAACTATTGAAGTACTGTGTCTGTTTACCTTTTAGCGTTCCTCAAGTTCTTCACGTTTGAGATGTAGCCTGAAGACTTTCTCTTTACGGATATATATATATATATATATATATATATATATATATATATGCAAGTGTGCGTGCGTGCGCTTTCCTCCTCCTTCCTGTACCGCCTTTCTGCGGAAGACAGTCGAAGGCAGCTCCGGTCACCACCCGAGCTGTGCCGAGAAGGCACGTCGCCGCTGCCTCGAGCTGTGCCGATCGGCGCGGGCGCTCGTGCTTCGCGAGCGGCGGCCTGCAGGGGCCCGGCGCAGCAACACACTCGGGCCGCGGCCAGCCATAGCCGTACGTGACCGGTTTCTCGCTTTGCGGGGTCTTTTCAGCTTCGCCGTTCTCGTCGGCTTCGCGCACTGTTGGCTCCGGGCAGGCGAAGGCTCGGCCGAGGAGGCACCGGCGCTCTTTTCTTCGACACGGGTGTCACGTCAGGGCGGCGGGATCCCCTCTCGATTCTTCTCGGGGGTGTGAGGCGTCAACTTTGTTTTTCTCTCTTTTCTGACTCCTTTCGACGGGCACGGGCCGAGGGGGTATAAGGGTTGGGTTCCCCCTGCGTGTCGGGATTGATGATGGACCGCCTGTGTGAGCGGCGTGAGCTAGCCGGTGTTCTCTCCTGCCGCTCGTCCTGTTTCCCTTCCACCTTTACATTTCTCTCTCCCCGCGGCCTGCAGCTATGACCGGCCGAAAAAGACTTGCGGCTCGTTTCCTCTGGAGTCGCCCCGCTCGCATCTCACCCCCCATGCTTCTCTCGGTCTCTTGCTGTTTCTTGCCACCTCGAACGACTCGCCGGTCCGTTTTTCTTGTTCTTGCTCTCAGCGTTGCTCGATTTTTGGCGGAGCGTAAACGATTCGCCGCGCTGGCGCGTTCGCGGAGGGAGGCGGCGCGTGCTGTGAGAAAGAGAGAGCGCGAGCACGCGTGTGTGTTGTCAGTTTCGCGCGCTTCGCGAAGCGCTGCTTATCACGCGCTTTGAGTCGGCCGCCGCCGCCGCCGCCGCTACGACTCGCCTGTGATACCTCGTTTCCAGCTCTGTTTAACGCCGCCTTCGCGTTACTCAAAGTCAGCTCGCTCTTCTCTCTGCTCCGCAGCCGCCGCTTTGCGATTCGGCGCCGCGCGTGGACGGGCCCGCGTCAGCCTAACGAGGCTGCGCTTACCTGTATATATAGTAGTGTATAACTAGCGCCCCGGCTGACTTTGTTCTCCCCTTGTCTTCGTCCGTCTTTTCACGTGAAAGAGTGCAAACAAACTGGACGAACGACTGCCTTCCGGTAAAACAGTGCTCCCTTTAATTGCCATTAGAATCGGTTGTTTCAACCGCCCCGCCATCGACTACGCGAGACAGACAGACAGACAGACAGACAGACAGACAGACAGACAGACAGACAGACAGACAGACAGACAGACAGACAGACAGACAGACAGACAGACAGACAGACAGACAGACAGACAGACAGACAGAGAGACAGACAGACAGACAGACAGACGTTAACTTGTGGAATTTTTATTGGTGATGATAACTTTATAGTGTTGTACAATATGAATATTTATTTATTTATTTGTTTATTTACTTATTTATTTAAGTATTTATTTATTTCAATTGGAAATATTGGCAGCGAGTGGAGTACGCATATTTAGGAATTTGGTCACACCAACGCCAGGGATGTTGCTGATGGGCGAAAGAACAGTTGCTGCAAGTTTGTCCTTTGAATACTTATACCGGATATTTCGTTAGTTTCTTTAGTGAAGGATCGGCGGGAAAGGAAACAAAGTAAGGAGGAGGGGCAATGGAAGCACCTGCTGTATAGGTTTGGCGAGAAAACACGCTTCGGCGCGAATATAGGTAAATGAGGCCGGAAGAGCATGCCGCTCCATGTCCTTCGTCACGGGTTGGCGATTTGCATAACGACTCAAGGTGCCGCGGAGCAAAGATCAAAACAGCGCAATAGAGGCCGTCGTCCTCGACATCCATATGTGATCCCCCATGTAGGAAGCACGCCGTCATTAGTCGTCTCGCCAGGACATGACCTCCAATGCAAGCGAGGAAAAAAGCGCGCGGAGGAAAACGAGTAATTTCTTCCAGAAATCACGCCGTGAAGGTTTTACGTGCGAACGACACGCGTAAAGGATAATCGGGAATGCAGAGGCGACCGCGATAAACGAATCTGTGAGAACTCGTGAAGTCCTGCAGTCGCAAAAACGCTAAAGGCACTGAGCGCCGAAGGTCAGAAGCAGAAACCGAACAACTTCGAGCGTGAAGGCGCCCTTTCACACATACGCTGGTCGATTAGGCCGCAAAAGAAAAGAAAAATTATGGGGTTTTACGTGCCAAAACTACTTTCTGATTATGAGGAACGCCGTAGTGGAGGACTCCGGAAATTTTTCACCACCTGGAGTTCATTAACGTGCACCTAGACCTAAGTACACGGGTGTTTTCGCATTTCGCCCCCATCGAAATGCGGCCGCCGTGGCCGGGATTCCATCCCACGATCTCGTGCTCAGCAGCCCAACACCATAGCCACTGAGCAACCACGGCGGGTGATTAGGCCGCAACAACACGCAACGTAATTCGGACGCCTTTCCGGCATCGCACGGCGTCAGTGCGTTCATCTCGTGTCGCGCGATAACCACGCTGTATTTGCGGTCGAAACACGCACTGTGACGTACCCTTTTTTCATCATGGAGCAAATTCCTTTTAGCTTAATGAGAGCTCGGTGATACGTGCAGATGCATGTAAAGTGTAGTCGCGCCGACACTTGTAGTCCCAAAGCAAGGCCGTAAAAAATTCGTATATGCGCTACGTGAACCTTTTTTGCTTAAACTGGTTGTCAGATAAAGGTATCCTTCAGAATTTACATGCCAAATATTCGCGTCCTTGCAAGGTATCGTTTCTATTCGGAGATTATAAGGTCGAATAGAAGGTTCATACACCTCGTCTGTTTATCTGCTTGGCCTTAACATTCAAATTTGTGTAGAAATACTCCGAAGTGTTGAAGACGATGCCAAAAGCTACGACCAATAAACAATTTTCTGCAGTAGAATAAAATAACATGGTCAACGAAAAGCAAAGGGAAGGGCAATGTTAACGTTCCTGCCTCGGTGGTTACTACGTATCGATGGAAATGACAAGGTCAATTATATATATTAAGATATGACTCTCAGGAGGAACGTTATATAAGTGGTTTATATATTATTATATAAATGTTATATAAGAATGTTACATAACAAATCACACCTCTGTAATACCTTAAACCTCAATCTTATCACGACGCGTGGAGCCTTGGCATTAAAGCGAGAAAAGACGCTACTAGAGACACGCTTCAAGTTCCCGCTCCAGTTCGTTGAGGTTTCGATCGGGTCGGTAGGGAGTGAGCACCGGAATGATTTCCACCAGCTCGGGTTCTTTATCGCGCGCCTAAGCCTAAGCACACACGAGCCCTTGCAATTCCGCCGCCATCGGAATGCGGCTGCCGTTGTCAGAAATCGAACCCGCGACCTCGTGCTAAGCAGGAGAACGCCATAAGCCTTACAGCCACCGCGACCGGCACATAACAAGGAGTTTCACTGCACTTTGCGAAGAGGGGGGGGGGGGGGGGGGGGGCGGCGACTACTTGGCAGCATACACGACCAGAGTCAGGCTGAGTCATAAACACACTGGCAGTCGGGCATGCCACCGCGCACACTCAAGGGGAGGCAGCGGATGGTCGGTTCCCGGTGCCGGATGCCTCGGCTGGAGACTCGCCGCTGCGTGCGCATAATGGTCGCTGAGCGCACACTTTTACGAGCGCGCGCGGTCGTAGCTTTGCCTCTTGACTGGTCTTCCGGCGCAGCTCCGCGTTGTTCCAACGGGTCGCGCATAAGGGCAGAACTTACGTCGTTGGCCAGGTTATAAACAAGCGAGCCCGAAGAGGGCACCCGGCGGAGATTCCTGCCTTCTTGAACGCCGTAGTTATTGTACGGGGATCTGCTGGTCTTAGTTATTCTTCTGCCGTAGAGGAACGCTAAAACGTGATTATTGCGAAACCTATTAGGAATAGACGTATCAGTAATAGCCACGGTTGGAGCAAAAGTTGCAAAAGCTGGAGCAAAATATTGCACGAATGAACAGTCATAAGCACGGAATTATCTTCCGTGATTAGTCGAAGAGTGGAATTATTTGCCACCCGATGTTTGAAGGCGATAGTTTCACGATACTGAACTGGAACGATACTTTTCTTTATAATCTCAGTGTTGTCATGTCGCTTATATGATAGGTCTTCTACCAATTATTCTGTTCGAAGCATTGAAGCCTTGTTTCTGACCTGCATTGCTTCGCAGTTAAGTCACGGTGGTAATTTTTTTCTATTACGGTTCTGCAATAGCAAAACAGCAACTCTTGTCGTGGGAGGCGGCTTCGTATGCCCAGAAGAGACACAAAGACCAAACAAGGATCCAAGGCGAAACTGGCCTGACGGTTATTTGCCAGCCTGCCGTGGTGTCAGTAGTTCTTATATCGGTGCAAAAAGACTACATTGCGTTTCAAGAGAACCAAATACTTAACCTATCGCAGGTTTTGAGAACGCTTCCTACACTAAAACGGCCCGAACACGAAAAAAAGAAAGATACACTTCGTTAGCCGTGACGTTACCTCTGGTACGGCCTCTCTTATGCGGCGCCAAGTACTAGAAAGAGAAGTTTTAGCCACATTTTCTCCAGTGACAACAATCACTTGCCCGTATAATAAAGTTTTGAAAGTATACCTTACAGTAGTTTTGAAATATACCTTATAAGTTATTCGTCTGGCTCTTGAGTTTTCCTCTAAGGATGGGGATAAAACTACAGGACAGGCATGTACGTTGGCAAAGTTAGTGGCTAGACATTCCCATTCACAGCATTATTTATTTATTTATTTATTTATTTATTTATTTATTTATTTATTTATTTATTGCGATATCACGAAAAATGTTCTGCCAGGTTAATTCCCGCCTGCAAGAATCTGTCACAAGAGAGAGAGAAACAGAAGAAAGGTTGATAGTTTGATTAGGGTAACTATCAAGCGGGCCACTGTCGCGAAATCTGCGTCACAACTGGCACACAGTTCAATAACCGAACAAACTAGAGAAGTGAAGGCTCTTTTATTCAGCCGCGATCCCCTTTCCATGCCTTTGCCGCTGGTGAGCAATGTTTTGGCAAACCGTGCACACCACGTGTCTACATGTCTTCCAGGTCCCCTGAAACAGCAGACCGCCACCGCCGTGCCAGAGAGGAGGGTTCCGGGTGCCTACTCGGACGTGGAAAGCGTAAAACAGACGCTGATGTCTCCAAACTCTCGTTTCGATAAAGGTCTGTACTAGCCGTCGCCAGGCACCAGCTGCCTAGGCTTTAGCCTACGGCAAACATTCACAGCACGTGCTGGCAGGTGAACTTCTACAGCTGAGGCATAACGAGAGAGAGAGAGAGAGAGACCTCGGCTGCGTCGAGAGGAGAGATTTTCATTTCCCGCGTCTGGCCCTCCGAGAACACCCCGCGAGAGCACCATTCACGCTGCTTTCCGTCTTGTGGCGATCCCCGTTTATCCCAAGTTACTCCTCCGCTGTTTTTCCACAGAGCGCTGCACATGCGCAGGCGCATCTGCTCATCTGGCGCGCGAGAGTGGGGTCGCGCGCGCGCACATGCACGCGCATACTACGTCGCGTGAGGCAGCGTTCGCTCGTAAAACGTAAAAGCATTTCTGCCCTGACCGCGTCGTCCCAGCTCTTCTCCCTTCGTGTGACTGTTCGTTCGTTTGTCTTTCTTGTCTTCTCGTTTCTCTTACATTTCTTTTTTCTTTCCGGATCTCGACTCAGTCACGTCCTATATTTTCGGCTGAGACGCCACATTTCCCGGCGTTTCCTATCAGTGCCTCTTTCTTGCTTTCTTCTTCTTTTTCTTTGTTTGCTCTTCTGCTCCCTTGCGCTCTTTCTTTCTTTACACCCTCAATATCCCGACGTTTTAGAGAGCTCGGGCGAAGCTCCGTGTGTGTGTGTGTCGTATGCACGCGGACCCGTGAGCGCGAGGCGTCGAATGAAAAGCGCGCGAAGAGCTCGTGGCGGTTGGTTATTTCGGGACGCTCTCCCGGCGCGAGCGCCTTTTATGCCGCATCGCGCTCGCTTTTTCGAGCGCTTTGATAAAAGACGGCCGGCGCCTCGTAGGTGGCCCGTACGCGCGCGCGCACGCACACACACGCACACAAAACATTTCTCTCCGTTTATTTTGGCCCGCATTGTTCAATAAAACATAACTGATGCCTTCCTTTGCCTGCGCCATCCTGACTTTTCGCTGATAACATAAAGACAGTGAAACGAAATTTGAATACAAATACCAACAAAGAAAGTTTGGGTAATATTAACGTAAGACCACTTTGTCCCGAACATGTGAGACTGCGTCATACTCTCGATTTAAGATGGTGAGATCAGTCCACGTCTCTGCAGCAGTTCTGCCTTCTTCGATATGGCCTCTCCGATGGGCGTAAAATTTGGAGGTGACCAATTAGTTTTACTTCTACGCTGCATTACAAAGCGTGGACGGCGGAGATGCGTTAAAGCCCAGTATAGAGCTCTTCGTCTTTTATCGGCCAGTTAGGGAAGATTTGTCTGCAGTGAGTGTCGGCGGCGGACGTAACAACACCGCTCACCGTTTGCTTTGAATCATGGCACGTCGTCATCGGCAAGAAACGAGGGCATATGCGACGCGCTCGCGTGTTTCCAATAGTAACGCTCGCTTGTGTGCACGCGCATTGTACCGGTAATCCTGTACATACGTGCACTTAAGTATAGGGTCCAGTATGTATGTATGCATGTATGTATGTATGTATGTATGTATGTATGTATGTATGTATGTATGTATGTATGTATGTATGTATGTATGTATGTATGTATGTATGTATGTATGTATGTATGTATGCATGCATGTATAGGCTAAATGATACATACAAATAAGGCGTATGATGAGTGTATTATATATATATATATATATATATATATATATATATATATATATATATATATATATATATATATATATATATATATATATATATATATATATATATATATATATATGTATGTATATATATATATGTATATAAACTCATCATAAGCGTTATTTGTATCATTGAGCCTATGCATACTATCCAATTAATTGTTTTCTTTCAGTGCATACATAAAGGACTAAAGCGTGGTTTCAGTTATACACTGGTACTTATCGTTCCGCTTTTCCGTCTTTACTTCCCCTTTCCCTTCCCCTAGTGCAGGGTAGCAAACCGGAGGTTTTATCTCTGGTTAACCTCCCTGCCTTTCTCTCATTGGCATCTCTCTCTCTCTCTCTCTCTCTCTCTCTCTATATATATATATATATATATATATATATATATATATATATATATATATATATATCTTTGAATTGTCAGCGTAGGCGCATCCATGAAGCAAAAACACTGGGAGATGATCACTGATTGAACAAGATATGGCGAGAGCTTCCATTGTTAAAGCTAATGAATTAGTTATAAACAGATCCATATTTGATGGGTTTCTATTGTAACTCCTGGTTGGTACATTAATCCCATTCATGAACCCATTTGAAAGAAAACCAATGGTAAGTGCAGAAGTGTGTTGATTGTTACTATTCATGTCAATATTGAAATTATCTCCGATTATTAGGGTATAATTATTACAAGCAATGAAAGAGAGGAACTCTTCATTAATGTCAAAGAACATGGACAGACTCCCATATGGTGGTCGGTTGCACACAGGGGAGACATTCTTGCCTCCGCACAGTGACAATATATATAGTCAGGCGTTACCAAAGTATAATTATCCAATAATTATCCAGTACTTTTGGCAGGACCACAGAAAGTGTTCGATGTCTCCTGTCTCGTTGCATGTAGTGCAGTTCGGAGAACCGATACGCCCCGTTTTGAATAACCATGGATGCTGATGTAATAGCAGATCCTCACCTTATTCGATATAGAAGTGATACTTCTATGGAAGAAGTCGTTTGGTTACGCACGGAATATGTGGCAGCACCCAAACCGGCTCGAACTGATTACGAAAGTCAAAGCATTTTACTCGATTACTCCCTGTGGCCTTGACTTTAGGCGGATGAAAGAGCGCTGCTTATGCAAGATCATCAGCTTTTTAATTGCCGGCAATACCAGTGTGGGAAAGAATCCCCGGGAACTTTGCTGTGAAACCTTTGTTGCCGAGTTCTTTCACGAGGGCTAGTCATTTGCGCGAGAATTTGATGCACGGTAGACCACGACAGAGTTGTTGCAACGCGGCCTTTGTGTCCGTATGAGGTACCAGATTAGGTACCAGATTCTCTAAGGTCTTAAGTATGCGTAGAGATTCAGCTATTTCCACGCTTACCATAGGGCTATGCAGTCTATACGACTATATAGCCGTGTGGCACAATGTTATACGTACCACAGACCTATACGAGGCTTTACAGTCCAGACGGCCAGACCAGAGACAATATAGAAACCAGCTGCGTCGTGGTCTTCGTCTACTTTGACAGACCCATCTGTGTATATACCTGTAGGTGATTCGAGCAAGTCGTGGTCAAATGCTCCAGAACTAGAGACATGACTTCTGCAGATGGAATGTAGCTCTTTAAATTAAATTATGGGGTTTGACTTGCCAAAACCACTTTCTGATTACGAGGCGCGCCGTAGTGGGGGACTCCGGAAATTTCGACCTCCCGGGGTTCTTTAACGTGCACCTAAATCTAAGTACTCGGGTGTTTTCGCATTTCGCCCCTATCGAAATGCGGCCGCGGTGGCCGGGATTCGATCCCGCGACCGAATGCAGCTCTTTGACTGCAATCATGGCAAACTTAAGTTTCATGTAATATCTTCGTATGGTCCAAAGACAGACAGAGAGAGAGAGAGAGAGAGAGGGAAACAAGCTTTAATGGTATGCTGGAGGGAGTGCCTACCTTTCCCTCTATAGAGCAGTGCAATCCTAAGACTTGAAGCGTGTTGCGTGCTACATAAGAATGTTAGTGCGGTCTGTTATCTATACGTCTTAAAAGGGAATTTACGGGCGAAGACACCTAAGCGTAGTAGCTGGGTCATGAGAATATGGGCACCGGGAGCTCATGAGGGCATGACTCAGCTTCGTTGAGCATTTTAAGCTATACGGCCCTGTATTGTTTGTATATAGCACAGTTTGCAAATATGAATGCTAGGTAGCGTGCCTTAGCTGTGGAAATACTCAGCTTCTTTTTTTCAGATTTTTTCTGTCCCGTAAACATTTGTAGCCTATAGTAGCGTGCGTACGCACTTACTGGCTCATCCGCACGTATTGGAAAGGCCTCCCCGGAAAAATGTCGTGCTGTCCTAGCGCTATATTCAACTGGCCCGGTTCTGTCTGCTCGTGCAGTCACATCTTCAAAATAGGATTCATTCTCAGAAGCAATTACAAGCATTTAAGTTGGTAAATTTCCCATTTCGCTATCAATATTTGATAATACAGTATGTAATTGTTATATATGTTACGTTGTAGAGAGCGTCCTTCTAAATGTGCGTGAAGTTACTTTCATGAATTATAACTTGGTACATGTACCTGTATGGTTCATTACCCGTATTACCTGTATGGTTACCTGTATGGTTACCTGTTACCTGCATGTATTACCTGTGTGGTTATTACCTGTATGGTTTACAGACAGACAGACAGACAGACAGACAGACAGACAGACAGACAGACAGACAGACAGACAGACAGACAGACAGACAGACAGACAGACAGACAGACGGACGGACGGACGGACGGACGGACGGACGGACGGACGGACAGACAGACAGACAGACAGACAGACAGACAGACAGACAGACAGACAGACAGACAGACAGACAGACAGACAGACAGACAGACAGACAGACAGACAGAGCACCAGCACAGCGCACGTCCGAACGAATGCGCGCGTACGTTCGTGCGGCCCGTATTTACGGAAGAAGACAGGGTTGTGCTTCTGCTGTGGAACTGGCACGAAGCTGTATCCCAGGGCGAATCTCTGTGCCTCGGGGACATGTGGAGCGCGCACGCGCTCGCGAGTTTTTCGCGCGAAAAGAGCAGCGCGAGTTTAGAAGGGAGACAGCGACGCCACGAGCGTGATAGCTCGCACAGAGCCTGCATGACGTGACAGCAACGAGAAAAAAAGGCCGAAAGGACCGTGCGACTCGCGTCCGACACGCGAATTCATGGGAAATGAAAAGAGCCTCGCAACGGTGAAAAGCTTTCTATTTTTTCTTTCATTTCAGGTAAGAGCATTCAAATAAAAAGAATAAAAAAAAGCGATAGTTGCATTCGGAGTTCCAGCTGAAAGAGCCGGTAACTATAAACGCGGCGCGTATATTGCTTTGGTGATTTTGGTCAAAAGTACGTGTACACGGCTTTCTCGGTGTCGCCTGAAAGGCGCTTAGTCTGCTATCGTCTAAACACGTGCCGCAAGCAGCGAAGCCGCACTCAACGAAAGTGCAGCGTAGAGCGACGAAGCAATTTCGTGAACCAGTTAGGTGACGCTGGTATGTCCCGGATATGAAACAGTGGGTTACGATATCCGGAATATCGTGGGCCTATCTAAAAGAGATACCAAAGCATAAAGCCAAAGCATAACCAGATACCAAACCAAAGCATAAAGCAGGTTATTTTGGTTGCTGCTGAGTCGGCTTCAGACTGTCCTGCTGTTTTATTGTCTTGCGTGCTTCCTGCTTTTCTGCACGGGGCATCTTCTCTAAGGGCTATACGTTCCTGTTCGTAGTTTGTGCACAAGTACCTCTGTGCTTCCGCCGGCCTTAAGTCGGAGGTGTTCGTTCATAGAGGTACTGTGGAGCAGGCTTTCCCTGTTCTTGGCTTAGATAGCTGTAAATGCTAGTCTGGGCATAATAAGGAACTTTAGAAAGTGCATGGTACCGGGCCTCATGGTAAGGAAAAAATGGCCGCTCGTTTCCAAGAACCAATTTATCTCTGACTCGGGTTTTTATTCGTGCTAATACGTTGTCTTCACCGTAATCGATAGACAACGCCGAAATAGATATTTTGCGATGTATTCGTCGGGATTAAATAGTTCAGAAATCACAACTCCCGCTGTTTATAATGCGTTCATACACTCGCCTAGACAACTGCAGCACACCATTATGCTATATAATGGCTCGGAGTAAGACGTGTACGTTCCTTGCACAAGTTGACCGGGATCCCATGTGAATGCGTAGCTACTTGTCCTGCCAAATATACGGGCGTGTGAAAAAGTAACAGAAGCTTCCAGAAGTCTTGAAAGCGTGGTTAGACGTCACTTGACTAAACAGTCATGGTTAAGTCTAGTTTGGGACGTAGTAATACACCTGAAAACATTTCCCCTTCAAGTAGAGGCAACGACGAAATATTTGCTATTTTTCACAAAATTATATCAGCACTATGTCTGGGGAATCGGTAGCAAGGGCTCCGTTACGTTTGCACGTGAGGGTACATTAAGCATGATATTCCCTATGGAAAAATGAACGGCGCCAGTTCCTCGCATTTGAATAACGTATAAACAGGAACGATGAAAAGATGTGGGTTCTTGCTTACAAAGATTAGGGTACTGTCGCTTCTCTAACTGAAAAGTGCCAGTAATGTCTCAGTATTCGCGGCAAAAGGATGAAAAACAAAAACAAAACAAAAACTTGACTACCTGGAGCACTTGCACTTTCAAGTTTAAACACAAGAAACTCGCCGCAACTAACAAAGCTGTCGCCATTGTTTCTGTTTGTGTAGATCACCGGCAACGAAGTGGTTGCGCTTGTTTCTAAGTCTTCCATAATTTTGTACAGCGCAGATTGGTATCGTTCACCATGGCCCCGAGATCGAGCAGCGCGAGCTACTTGTCTTCCGATCTCAGAGGCCATGCGTTAACACTTATCCCCTATCGAACTTATGAGACGTACTTGGAAGAACTCCCAAAATGCTTGTGGAAGCGCAGTGTGCGATCCTGGAGAAGTGGGTGATGCCTCTGCACGCCCAGACGATAGTTTGGTAATTGAACCGTGTACTGTTGCCCAGCTAAAAACGCGATGGCGCTGAACAGTTTATATCTCTGATGGACAATAAGCACATAAATCCTGGTGCCTCCACGTTCGGCAGCTTTCTGCCGGTCATTTCCTGCATATCTTCGCAGGCCGCTTTCGCTTCAGACAAACGACTGATATTTTCATATTAATCGGTGTCTTTGTATATCGGCAACCGTCTCTCAAAGCCACGTATCGAAGCAAAGAGCAGCAACTCGCAGCGTAGCTCAGAAGTTAACGAAAGTTTCCAAGCAGCCATAATGGCTATGTAGCCTTCTAGTGACGTATAGCTATACGCGACAGCCCACTCAGGTTTGCTGTATAGCTTCGCTACGGAAACATCATTCAAGCCTTCGAACATGTGCGTGCGTGTATGCCTTCGACGCTCCCATCTTTGGCAACGATTCTTCTCTAAGCTGGTGACGACCTTCCGCTTCCATTTCTTTTTATGCCTACGATTGTGCTCTGCCGAAGAACAATAGCCAGGGAGAACCACAAAGATAAGAAAGAGAGCAGATCCGGTCGGGCTGTCATTGCACGCCTGCCATCTGCGCCCGGTCCGGTTATGCGTTTCCGCCGTTACGGAGTCACTCCCGTGCTTGGGCCAAGTAAATCCCCGGACGCTTAAGGGCCATCCTTCTGAGAGCCATTTTGTGGATCGCCTGGCCGCCCTGAAGGTCTCTGAGAGTAGCTCCTTTGTTTCTCCGCGAGACTTCCCACATTCCTTCCAACATTGCATCAGCACTCTGTTCTTCAGTCTCTTTATTTTATCGCTGGAAAAAAGCGGAACGCGCGAGAAATAAACAAGAAAGGCATTCACGCTCCCTTGACAGCTCTTCGGAAAGTATAATGTTCATTTTACGGCTAAAAAAAAAAAAAAAGATAGGGAAAGCCTGCAACTACAGCTACCGAGAAACCATGCCATTCGCTGGTTCGATTTTCCCGGCAGCGCCATTTTCGCGGCGGGGGGTGGGAGGATGGAACGCATAAATGTTCTGGATTTTATATTTAGGCGTATAGTATGGTACTCTCCCGAGGCGAACACTTAACAGGTAACGGATACATTATAACTGCAGCATCCGCAGGTGTCTCGGTTGCAGTAAAGTGACCTAAATGCGCCTTAGTTAGACATCGTACATGTAAACAAAAACACAATTTACAGCGTTCGTCGCAGGCCCTTTATGAGTACATCCTACCGTAAATCGGAGGCTCCAGGTAGGTAGAAGTTAACCCATAACTCACCCCTTTACACGGGCCCTCGTACGTCTCCGCTGCTGCAGTGTTTCGACGCATAACATGGGCTATTATCATCGCATCACATAATCTAAAATATACCTGCCCAAAGCACCTGACGCGGTGATTCAGTCACTATGGCGATGTGCTGTTGAGCACGAGGTCGCGGGTTCGTTTCCCAACCGCGGTGGCCGCATTCTGATGGGTGCGCAATGTCCAAACGCTCGCGTACCGCAGCTTTATTGCCTCTCTTTCGAAGACTCCCAGGGCGTAAACAGTAATCTAGAAGCTTCCACGATGACGTTCCTCATAACCCATGGTGCAGTTCCGGGACGTCAGACGCTACAGTTTTTATTTCAATGGGCACAAAATTACCAGGGACGAGGGAGGACGCGGGACAGGCGCTCACTTAACATTGATGTCTTGCTACCCAAAGCACGTACACGATTGTGGAATAAGGAATTAGTAAACTTCAAATGGCGGGGGTCTTCTTTCTTTCTTCTTATAGCTTGCCTCATAATTTACGAGTTACTAACTTGAAATCACTTCACCTTCGAAATGAAGTCACTTAGGTAAGCCGGGATGTAATAAGCCGGGACATTTGCTCCTTGATTGCAACGGGAAGTGAAATTTAAAAAAAATGAAAACTAACAAGAGAGATCAATAAGCCAGACGCCGAAATGGTCACCAGCATCTTTCTTCTTCGTATTTCTTTTTGCTTTGTTCTTTAATATAATTTTTAAGGGGCTCTGTCGTAAGACCGAAAAAGAAAACGTTAGGGCTAAATCATTGCGAACGTGATCACCTGTTCCTGTACGCGTCCTGCTTCGACTAACTGATGTAACCTTAAATGAACGCACCAACATTTCCACGTTTTATAACGCATTAGCCAATTATACGAAGTAAGTAAAAAATGCTTCAACCACGATCACCGAGATTCACCTGGCTGTATGGCAGAGAAATAAACAGAAATAGTTTAATGAAAGCTCTGCTAGCTACATGCAGGGCTCGCCTCTTCAGATGAGTTGTTTGAATTCACATGAAGAGGAGAATAATGTAAACAAAGTCAAAACCAAGTTAACGTATAAAAGAACTTGGAATAAACAAACAAGTCCAGTCCAGACGAATAACAAAAGGTCAAAGAACATCTATAAGTCCTTACTGGCGGAAGTTTAACAGCAGGACCTTCGTGACTCTGACTGCGTCCGCACTTCCTTCCCTAAGCCCTACCAAATCACCGATTTCGCGATGTATATGCCACCTTTTCGTAATGCTAGTTTCAAGTTACGTGTTTCAACTGCCGGTTTTTCCATCACTGTGCCTTCCCTCCCCCCTGGCGAGCCATTTGACGGTTTTCTGGGTCCCCATATCGCAAGCGCGCCGTTGAACGTTCGTCCATAGCACAGGCAACTGAATTGTTGCAAGCGAATTCTTTCGTCGTTCGTTTAAGTTTTCACCGTCGTGTTATCCAATGCTGCGAGATTGCGCGTTTCATCCGATCGCTTGCTTTCTTTTCTTCGTTCCGAGCTTTCTCCTATATACGAGTCCAAGAAAATTGTCTGCTTCTCTCCGATACCTCTCAGCGACTTGGGTTTTGTTTTTATAATCAGTAATCAATAAACTTTGTTCTTTCTCTGTTTGTCTCTCTCTCTCTCTCGGCGACCATCCATTCTTGGCGCTTATTGCGTCAGCTATATGATGACCCGGCGCTATCGCCACTTCATTTTGTTTTGAACTTGTTTGTATTTTTGCACGCTATACCTTTCACTAAAGGAAAGAAAGAAAGAAAGAAAGAAAGAAAGAAAGAAAGAAAGAAAGAAAGAAAGAAAGAAAGAAAGAAAGAAAGAAAGAAAGAAAGGAAAAATACGCCACTTCTTACCCCCATCTCGGTGCTGTATATATACATTTTTCTCTCGGCTTCGCAGGCGAGCTTACACATCGGCTGTTCCCGACAGCGCATCCACTCCCACCTCCCGCTTCCCTCCTTCTCAAGTGCAGCCTTTAAATACGACCAGAAGAACACAAAGCGGCTCCTGAAAATCGCCTTATGCGCTCTCTTTTGTGCGCACACAGGATTCTATGCTCGTTAGCGCTTGACTTGGCCCCGCGGCGGCCATGAAAGAAAAACTCTTCGCACGCTAACTTTTTGTTCTCGTAGCCACCGAAAGTAACGAAAGTAAAGAAAAATTATAATAAAACAAAGAGAGGAGAGGCGCGAGCACCTTAAGGAAGCAGCAAACAAGCGAAGACAGGCGGTACATCGTATCTGCGCTGCAACAGTGAACGACGGCTTCGCAGAGCTTTTACGACCGCAGCGCCGGGAGCTTGGAAAACGCTATGCGGCGAGGGCATAACTATGTTTGGAAATGCGGGGCGGTGAAGCCGGCTTGGGAAACTGTGATCGCGGTTTGTTTTGGCCCCTCCGTGCCGGCTGTGTAACCCCGCAGCAGCTATTCGTTCTTTTAGGCTCCGCCAGGGCGTTGACGCGGCGGCGAGAGAACGCGTATGGCAGCGCGCAGAAGACGGGCGGGCTGAATGCGTGTATACGACGTCCATGACGGACGGCGGCTGCTCGCGACGGTGCCCACCCTGCAGCAGCCTGGGCCCGCCCCAAATTGACAACAGTGTGCAACGTACGCAGAACCCGCCGAAACATTGTAGGTCCGATGCATATTTCTAGCTTCTATTGGCAGAACCTTTTGTTTTGTTTATCTTATCATTCTTATCTGCGTTAGAGCACTACTCTGACGATGCAGTGAGTTGACGTAGAGAATTCCTAAAATGGAGGATTTCTCTACGTCAATGCACTGCATCGTCAGTCTAGTGCTAGAATTCCTAAAATAGAGGAACGTCTCGTTTGCGCGAGCGGCTTTAACTCAAGTACTGTCCGCACATGTCTCTAGACCTCCTCTCTCCCTTCTCTCTTTCCGCTTCTCTCTTCCCCCAGTGTAGGGTAGTCAACCAGACTCTTGACTGGTTAACATCCCTGCCTTCCTATATTTCTCTCTCTCTCTCTCTCTCTCTCTCTAAAATAGAGGATAATAAAGACTAACCTGCAACGACTTGGCGGCGGCCGTTTGTGTGTGACACGATTGAGAGTGCTGTATAGCAACCACGCCGGGACGTAAATTTAACGTGATGAGCCATTAACCACGTTTTAAGCGTTAAGGGCCCCGTGTCGTAGAACATCCGGGGTCGGCGTTCCACGTTGGACGTTGTTTCGGCAAAAAGAATTTCGAATCGCGCATGCCCAACCACTCTTCTATCACCAAAGTTGCTCATGCCATGTCTTTCATTCTTTACAAACGTATTCTTTGGGGTATTGAGAATTACAGCCCACAAACAAATGTCATGAAAAAATAAACACCGACTGTGCGTACCTTTTATGTTAGATCTTCTCAGACTTCAACATTAAAAGAGCGAAATAATAACAGGAAATCGGCTCACGGAAGAGGCCGCCGCGTTTCTGCCAGAGAGCTCGCCTTCGTGCATAGCGATCGCCGCCATCGCTTCCCGGTAAACATTACGGTTACATAAACTGCAGTAGCCGGGAAGCGTAAACAGTAGTCGGGGATCTTTGAGTGCTATCGCGTTCCACTCTTGAAGGCGAAGCTTGAGCGTCCTCCAAATTTTTCTTCATATTTCGTGGGCTAAATTTCTTCAGAGCTCGGGAAAAAAAAGACCACAGAAAAAAAAAAAAAACGAGAGCCGCATGGAAACAACTTCAACGGGCGTTTCTAAACGCGCCCTACGACTTCTGAAATGCAACTGATCCCCTAAATAGAATATTTAAAAGTTTGGTTAATTAACCGTAACTCATTTACATAATAATCTCATTTCCAGCATCTGAGTAACTCACGACGACTGCGAACCATATACGCCAGCCGCGCCTCTCACTTGTCTGAGGTGTACCCTCTATTGTTAAAGTTTGGTTCGTAGTTGCGTGAAACACCCGTCGTATTTTGCGTATTCATCCCGTAAATACTGTTTTTTTAGAATGTATAATTAATAAAAAAAGAAATCTAAAGTTCACATCCAACATAAGTACACCAGTACATATGTTCCTGAACAGTTCATAAAATCAAAATGTTCTTGTGGGCTCTTTCATATAAATAGTAATATCCTTGCATTTCGAACAATAACGGGTGATAACTTTGTACTTTGACAAAACTACATGAAAGCGGTCACTAGAAACATTATTGCGCAGAAACCATCGAAATTATTTTCTATGTAATCGATGTACCATTTATAGAAAACTGACCGCTTTATTATAAAAGCAATGATGAGCCTGAAGGCGTATGCTTGTTGCAGCACAAATATCTAGGTGACGTTTATTGTTTCACTGCGTGATTCCGTAGAGAGAAGCGTTAACAAGCGCACCTGTGGCAGTAGAATGAGTGAACTCTAAGAAAAGCTTACACCCTTTGAGTAGTATCTTGCCGCACAACGATAATCGTCATCTGTCTTGTCCGCATTTCCTTTCTTTAACGCGGCGAGCCCAGTACTTTCCAGTAACGAACGGCATGCGCGTTATCAGCATGACGTAGCATTCCCGACAGGAAAGTAACGAGCGCAGCGTTTTCAAGAAAGGAAATGAGGGCAAGGCAGATGACGATTATCGTTGTGTGGCAAATACACTCTTAAAACGGTTGCACCCTTTGGGGTGTATATTTGTCCCACAACAATAATCGTCATCTGCCTTGCTTGCGTTTCCTTTCTTGAAACTCGGCGCTCGCTACTTTCCTGTCGAGAATGCTGCGTCACACTGATAACGCGCATGCCGTTCGTGACTGGGAAGTACCGGGCTCGCAGCGTTAAAGAAAGGAAACGCGGGCAAGACAGATGACGATTATTGTTGTGGGACAAGATACGCCCCAAAGGGTGTAAATTTTTCTAAGAGTGTATACACTCAAAAAGGTGTCAACTTTTCTTACATTCTTAAAACAGTTGCACCCTTTGGGGTGCATATTTGTCCCGCAACGATAATCGTCATCTGCCTTGCTTGTGTTTCCTTTCCTGAAAACTCGGCGTTCGCTACTTTCCTGTCGAGAGTGCAGCGTCACACTGACAACGCGCATGCCGTTCATGACTGGGAATTACCGAAAGGAAACGCGGGCAAGACAGATGACGATTATCGTTGTGGGAGAAGATAAGCCCCAAAGGGTGTAAATTTTTCTAAGAGTGTAGAGTGTATTAATAGATGGCATTGGGCAAAGAACGCGCCCCGCAAGTGGGCTGTCACAGAGCATGTGCCCTTTCCACCGGCGCTTTGCATCGGCGTTGAAAGTCCGACCGCCACCGAGAACTACGAAAACGGACGAAAGAGACTAAAAAAACCACACCCGCTTTAAAAAAGTAGCGAAACGTAAACCGACTGTACACGCGCGGCTATGTCAACCTGGACGCCGCGGGGCTGCCCGCTTGCAATACGCAATAAACTGCGCTCCTGTTGTTTCTTGTTAGCGCAAGGTCGACGAGCCTTGCGTTCGCTCCTTCTGGTCAACGCCTCGCGGACACCTCGCGGACAAGCGAAGCGGCAGCCAAAGCCGCTGCCCCTCAAGAGCGCGCGTGTGCGACGACCTCGCACGGCGTGCTTGTTCGTGCTCGCCCGTTCTCGAGCAAGAAAACTGCAGTCCTCGCGGGCAGCGGCGCCGCAAAGGGAGCTCGTCAGGCCCCGTTCGACGCGCGACGGGCTTCGATCCCGCCGCCGCCGGCGCCGTATCTTTATGGGGTCGTAACTCTTTTCGAGCGGTTCGCGTCCGCGCGAGGAGCACAGCGGCGGCAGCGCGGTTCCGTTTGTTCTTCCCCTCGAGTGCTTCCCTCGGGGCCGCACTGCACGCGCCTGCGTTGTGCTCGCGCACGAAGCAGCGCCGCGTCCACCGCAGCCGCCGCTGCAGAACACGCTGGCGTGCTTTTAAGGGCGCGCGAGCGCGTGTAGAGAGCGCATAGCACCCGGCAGCGCTGTTGCATGCGGCGCCGGCGGGAGAACGTTTTATGTTTGGCCGAGGTCGTAACCGGAATACCGCGGAGTTTCCTTGCTCTCGAGAGCCCGGCGTTTATGGAAACCCTTTTAGCCTCAGTTCATGTGCGCAGCGCTGTATACGTGGTTCGTTTCCGCGCCCGAGTCAAGTTTCGGCGTCGTATAGAACCTTGGGTCAAATAATTACCTACGAGGAAATAAAAGGCATCAATGTGCGATTGCACGAAACTGCCTTCCGCCTGATAATGTTATCTGCGAGCCTGATTCGCACCGGCCGTTGCACTCAAACTGTTCCCATTCCTCCTCTTTGTATGCTTCTTTTTTTACTTCTTTTCGTGATGCGAGTACTTAAACACTGAAGCGTGTACTCACAAGTTCCCAGAAGTGTTGTACGTAATCTATAGCAACAACAAGGAAAGAGAGAACACATTTTTCAGGGCACATGTGATATACGCGAACCGTGACATCGACAGCCGGGCGAAAATTTCTGGTAGGCTGACCTTCGATGAAGAAGACTGCGTTTAAATCAAGTAAAGGAAAACGAGGGAAGGGGAAGGCGTAGCACTGCCTCCACCTGTTATCAAGGGGACTCGTTTTGATCAAGACAAACACAGGTTCTGTCGCCGCGTAGTAGATTTCAGCTGCGAGCCCTTATCCTTCCGCCTCCCGCTTTAATGCATCTGTTGTCTCTCGGTGACTCACCTTATCGTGGACGCGGCGGTCGAGCTTGTTCCTGCGCCAGTGATGCCGTCTCGAAACGGCCTTGCTTCCCAGTGTGCGCTGCCAAACGAGCGAGACACGAATGCTCTCGCTCTTCGATATCTTCGCATCCCAGTGGACACGGGGGCCGATAAAGCACGTGCGCCGGTATGTCCGGTCTGGTTGTCGCGGGGGGTCCTTCGGCGTTTCAATAGATCTGTGCTCGCTAGAAATTGAGGTAGAACTGTGCAGTGCGAGCTGCACGTACAAGAGACCATGCAAAGCAGGGCGTGCAGGTGGTGCCATAGCTGCCCACTTAATTCACAAGCACAGTGTGAAACCATCACGTTCCTCACCATGGCATCGAGCACTACGGCCGCTCTCTACTGCAAAATTCCATAGCCTCCCCATCCCTTACCTTGTAACAATGAATGTCACGGTCACACGTACGTACAGAATGTGATGTTAGAAAACCAATAACAACCGCGTTCGGGACAGTGGCGCCTTAGAGTTACCTGCTGCGTCTGTCGATTAACTTGGCTTCCCGTTTTACTCGTGACGCTGAACTTCCCTCCTGTCCGAGCGTTTTGCTTTACAGCAGGAATCCGGAAGGCAAAATCGAGTGAAACAAAGATGTGCAACGTCATCGGCCACCGCAGTGAAGCGCCGCTAAAGAGCATGAAGTCTCGTGTTCCCATTCCTGGTTCGCAGTATACATGGCTATTTGCTTGCTGTTTTGCAGTAAGCAGTAGTGACGGAGCACGCATGCGCGCAATGCCGCGTGGTAGGAAGGTCATTATTACTCTCCAATATTAACAGCGAAACCCCAGTGGCGTTGGTGGACGGTTCTCCTCGTGGAGCCTATAAATAGAAGCATTGCATGATTACGGCTAACAAAAAATTGATTCCCTCGGATACCCTTATTCTTCCCACTGAGTGATCGCATGTGGGCTTGCATGAATACGCTCCCCATATAGCAGCTTCCTCCCCAAGATGAGTATTCGGTACGAGGCGCGAGTTCACCGCATTTGTGGCCTCGCATTACTCACATGCAGCTAGCGCTCAACGGCTGAGTGCCATATAGGCATCACGGATGTGCGTTGCATTGGCTAGATGAGGCTGCAGCGCCTGTCATTCAGCATCACCACTACCAGCCGTTAGGGCTATATGAAGCAAATGATACGACGCACCAACCGACATGGAGGGGTGCTTATATTTGCTTCACCGTTCATCTCAGTGTTGCACGCCGAGCGAGCAATGTTTCGCCCACCTCAAGCTGGGGAATGTTCGCGCTCCTGATTTCGAGCGCGACCATGCCCATCATGCGCACCGCCACACGCACTTCGATATTTCCAGACCTGAAACAGTGTTGCGTTGTGATAAGCGACCGAAGGTGTCAGTGAAAACGTGCATCGCGCCTCTCTCATTTTGCTCCAGCCACTGTGTAGGCTCTCTGTCCTGGCGCTACAGTCATTACGTAAAGCTCAAGTGCATATAGCCAATGAGCCACAGCGGTGGCGGGTAGCTCAAATTCATTTTGTTTTGTTCTTTAATGGGTAAAAGAAAACGCCGGTTCATGGCAGTGGAATCTTCCAGTGAAGCCAGCCCGAGGCGGCATCGTGCACACCTTCTTCGCGAAGAAAACCGCGCGCATGCGCATAAGTACAGAGCGCGGACCATGGTTGCAGCCAGGACAGGCAGACAGCCTCTTTCGATGACTCCGCCAAGAGCCACCGTCATCTACATCCTCGCCCTCCACCCCGCCCTCTCTTCCCTTCCGCCCATCGTCCTAATGGCAGTCGTCAGCCGCCAGGCCAGAGTGACGGAGCAGGCCCCGTCGCCGCGGCCTGGTGTTTAAGGAAAATGGAGTCGGCCTGGCGATGCGCGGAAGGCGTCACAAGTGGACGCCATCTTCTCTTTTACTTCCAGGAGCACCTGTTTGCTACCTGCCTCGCCTTCTTCTCTGCTTCGCGCGCTCGTTGCTTTCCCGTTTGGCGTCGTATCTTTTTCCTTTTTCTTTCTTTCTTTCTTTCTTTCTTTCTTTCTTTCTTCCTCGCGCTGATACTCTTTCTTCTTCCCGCCGCGTAATGGGGGTTCATCTTCGGGTGCCGGACTGACTGGTGCGTTGATTGATCGGCTGACTCGCGTTCCCGACGCCGTTCCTCGACGCCGAGTGGCGGCGCGAGTGCCAGGGCTGATTCCGGCGCCTCCGTCACTGAGCTGTGCGTTATAACGCGAGCCTTGCGGCAGATAATCCATTTCTGGCGTGAATTACGAGAGTTGCACACAGGCCGGCATTGCGTGCGCATAACTCGTACATGGTGCAACAAGTTTATTTATTTCTCTTTCTTCGTCCTTCTTGACTTCTTTTTTAAGTGAGCCTTATAGTGCATAATATGCGGTAATCTTTTCCGCGGTCTATAAATATCGATCACGTTGAATGACGTTGGCTTACCACTGATTGGTGGTTAATCAAGAGAAACGGGGAGAGAAAGAGGGAAATGAATAGCGGTTAACTCGTTTAGCCGTTTTACTCGTTACAAACATCTCATAAGGTTTCCCCTTTCCCGCAAGAAATTCAGCCTTCCTTGCCATCGGTCAGCACTACATTTTGATCTTATTGCTCCTCATTCCAGATGGCAGTAACTGTTGCGTACCGCGCGATGTAGCTTGTTGTATTAATCTTAATTACTACCATAACAAGAGCTTTGTAGAGGCTCGTGCATATAAATGTTGAGGCTATCGAGATGCTGAATAATAATCATCGAGGCCAGCATGCAGCTGCCGAGGACTCAATGTTGCTCTCGGTTGGGGGGAAACGTGTAACTGTTTCTCAAAGTTCTACAGGAAGTTTAAGGAACCATTTAAGTATGGCGGCTACTTCACCTGGTCAGCTCTCACTTCCTTAGTTCCACGTAAATTACCTTCCTTTTATTAACGTTATGTCTCCTTTTTTTTATTAATATTCATTTTTATCGCAGATACAGACTTCTCTGAATGGAAGAGTTGGCCAAGGTCGAGATCGGTTGGAAATCCTCCACGTTGGGAGGTATGAAGAAATACAGATAAGAAATAAGAACGATGGTTGGTTCGCGACCCCTCCCCCGACCCCCACTTTTTTTTTCCTTCAGGGAGAAGAAATTTCACTATCCCATTCAAGGGCGGTAGTGAAGTTCAGATGTCTCCAGGAAGCACTGTTGCACCTTATAGTGACTTTATGCGTACAATAGTGCGTACAATCCCAGGGGCTACACGGCGGCCAATCGAAAATGTAAAATAAGTGCACTTGAGGTGAGGCTACTTACTTCCAGCAACGCCCGTGACGAGCGAAGGTTCCTGTTTAACTGCAGAGTAAAGAGTGCCGCTTTACGTGCAAATTCATAGCCCGATAAACGTAAGCGCAACTCGATTTTCCTCAAAATGAGCTTCGTCAGCGTAAAGCGGGCAAGTTGAATTCAGCGCATACGGAAACCTGATCCAAGGAAGAAATTGACTGAACAAACGCTGCATTCCACAAGAAGCACGAATAACAAAACAAACAGAACCCTCATGTCTTACACGACATGAAAGCGATACACAAAGCACTGTAAACGCTGTGCTTACTGCTTTCGATAGGTAGTGTTTGCCCACTCGATATCCTCCTTAGTCCAAGTTTCCCTGTGCGCTGATCAATATGAAAATGGACAATATGAAATGGGCAGACTCAAATGTTTCGTTAATCTACATCTTTATTTGCAGCGTTGTCGCGATAAACACAGTGGACTCACGTTGACGCTGCTCTAAATGACACTGTCTGTTTGCTTGTTTTTTTTTTTTTTTTAAAGCTTATGCTGGATGGGGGGCGAGGGGGGGGGGGGCAGAGCACATGCCGGCACCGACGTTCGCACTTTATTAGATCGCTCAGCTGTGCGCTTCAAATACTACCTATGCCGATTGTGCCCTTCAACTGCTGGCAATGACAACATTAAGGTCATCCCAACATCGAGTACTCGTTAAAATTAAATGTTCGGGCCTGTAGGGATACAAGCTACAAGTCTTATATCGAACGGGAAGTGCGGATGAGTGAGGTAACACATTATGCGGAACCGCAGCAGTGTGTCGTTTATGTCACATCGACAGTTAATTTGTCTTTAAAATCACGAACAAGCTGCTTCCTTTCGGTCCATCATTAGCTTCAGCCTGAGTTATGTTTTTGTTTCTTTAGATCGAGCGGCCTTTTCTTCCTATCTTTTCTTTCGCGAAACGTGAACTAGAGTAGTCAAAAGTCATGAGTAACTACTTATTTCTTCTTTTCAATTTCCTTTTTCCTTTCTTCTTATTATTTTCTTTTTTTCTTTTTTTTTGTAGGGCGGGGATCCTTGGTCGCAAACGCCTTCATAAGTTACTGCCAGCTAACCGCACTGATGCCTTCTGCATTCCGCACTGTTGTTCTTTTACCCCGAAAACGCGTCATAACTTTTTCTTCTCCTTCACTCCTCGTTCGCAATCTTTCCTCGGTACCCAGTGCCACAAGTGAGCCGTGCCTCTTCCGCCGAAAGGAAGGACAAGAAAGCGGAAAGCCTGGGGCAGTAATGAAGCGTCCAAAGGAGGAAAGAATCAAAAGGTGGAAGCACAGCGGAGCTAAGCACCGCGACGAACTGCGGTGGAATCCTTTCGGCAGCGGCGGTCCAGGCGTTTTATCACTGAGACCCCGCTCGCGCGGGCGTGTCCTTTCCGCGAGCCAACGAGCAGACGACGCCGACGGAGTCGAGCGAAGCCTCCCGCTGCTCTTCCCAGTGCGCGCAGTGCCAACGTCCACATAATCATCCTCCGCCGCCGTGGCACTCAACGCAGCGGCAGGCAGCTCTTTTCACTCCTCGGGAGCTGCCAGCTCCTCGTCTGGTGCTCGTCTCTACGAGGGCTTCAAGCGCGGCTTCAATAGACCGAGCGCAACCTGGCGTCCGAGTTTGCGGTTGCTGCTGCGTCGCCCCGGTCGTAATGACGGCCCACGGCTTGGAGTGCTGGCGGTGATTGCCACCCGTCCGTGTGCGTCCGAGCAATGGCTGCGTTTGCTTTAGCCAGAAGCGGGGGAAGACCTGTGCTGCTGCGATGGGGCGGATTGGTGCCGGTGGGAGGATAGGAAAGAGCGAGCATCTCAGCCCGTTCGGGGTGTGGGGAAGTGACACGAAGAAGAGAACGGAAGAAAGAAAGAAACGAATAAGAAAATGTCTATGGAAGGGAGGAAGTCATACTCGTTCCGACGAAGCTCCGCCATTCCTACGGCGTGAGGCGGCACAGTCGCGCGGCGGGGCCCGAGCTCGCAGGTGGTTATTTACGGGGAATTCTTTGCTTCTCCCTGAGCCGCCGCATTGCGTTTACGCGCGTATTCCCGGCCGGCGTCCAGTCGCACACTCGCCACCGCGAGAAGGGTGACGCGGCGGTAGGGAGGAGGAAGTGAAGTCGGTTGCGCAAGCAGGCTTCTTTCTCTCTCTCTTTCCTTCTCCCTTTATTTTTTCTCGCCTTGTTTTCGTGCAGCCTCCCGCGGTCCCTTGTTTGATCCCGCCGAGCCAGAGACAGCGAAGACAGGCGTTGCGAGGCGCGCTGAGCTGTTAAGGATGCGTGACCGCGCGCTTTTCATTCGCTCTTTCTTCTTGTGTCCAGCCGCTCGTTGCGCCGCAGAAAGACGTGCGAAAGCCGGCAACTTTGTGCGGCGCCATGCGCGTCGCGCGATTTTCTCTTCGGCGCTGCACCACGCTGGCGGCGAAGAAGCCAGGGTCGTTTAAGAGGCGCGCCGGTGGCAGCTGCGCGTGAGCAGAGGTGTGTTCTGGATGAGCGCCTCGCGTCGTGAAGGGGGGGGGGGGGGGGGGGTTGCGACGCTGGCGCGGCGCGTCTCGCGCGTTTTTCGCGCCTCTGGCGTGGCTCCCGGCCGACCCCGTGCGGCGCGCACTGTTTGCATTATGCGCACGCAGTGCTCGGCGCAGCATGACGCTGATGGAGTGACGGTGGACACTGCGGCGCGTGAGAAGCGGAGCGGTAGCGAACTCGCAGCGCTGTGCACATGTGGACATTGGGCGAAGGCAAAAGCACAACTGCAGGAGTAGAGGATAGCTCGTCTGGACGGAGCAGTGTTGCGAAGCTGCGCACGAGATTACAGCAGTGACGGCGTCGTGATTTTTTTTTCGTGGCTTCTGGGGTACCTCGGGAAGCGCTCGAGCAGAGACGCGGGTTTTGCGTTGGCAAAGGTCAGCTCGCATTGTAGAAGCGCAAGCAGGTGACGACGCTTATAACTAAAATTCAAATAAAGAGGGCGATTAGAGCGAAAAAATGGCAATAAAGAGAAAGACGGAGAGATAGAGCTAGCACTGCGAGCACACAGGTGACGCACAGCACGACAAAGAGACTTTTGGACCGGTCAACGGGAAAAGCTTCAGCGATCGTTTTGGTGCCGCAGCGCGGTGGCAGAGATCCCTGTATGACCATCCCTGAAAACAGTTCTCATTGTTGTATTGTTCCGAGTCTATTTTATCGTTCTTCGTGCCTTACCGCTCAAACAAACTTGATGTGCCATCTTGCTGCTCCCATTCAGAGAGCGCGAGTTCCGGCTTTTGGCGGCAGAGGCAAGTGCTTTGACGCCTGCCTTCTCCCCCCCCCCCCCCCCTTATTCTTTTTTTTTTCATTGCTCCATCTTCCATCTCCACTTAGAGTATGCTGATTGCGCTACGTCGCACAATTCTCAGCCCTCACTGCACGTAGCGCTCGATCAGCCGTCACGCTCCGACAGCTATTGTAATGGCCTCTTCGTGTTTTCCTTCGGCCAGCGTTTTCGTGCCGATTCGCTGGGCTTTCTCACGCCAACCCCTTTGTGCTGTCAGGCGGCACGAGGTATTGCCCTCCTCTGCGTGCGTGAGTTCGCGAAGTTCGCAGCGGGGCACTCGGACTGGGAGAGGTTGTGCGCTTAGAAACTTCAGCGACGCTGCGAGACGGCCCCGTCGGGTTCGCGGCAGCACCTTGATGTAACTCAGTCTGTCTCGGAGATTCTAACTTCGCATGGGAAAAGCACGAACATTGCTTGGAGTGTGGTTGTCAGTAAGATATCAGGTCCTTCAAATATGAGCAATAGACTACTGGATACCATATCTTTTGTTTCACATGTCACGTCTATCCATGTTGTGAAACACATTTATCTTCAATCGCCGCGCGACGAAGCGAGATATCACTGCTTGGATTCTTTCTCGGCCGTGGCGGTCGGATTTGGATGGAGATGGAAAGTAAAAACATCCGTGAACTGTACTTGGGACTACGTTAAAGAACCCCCGGTGGCCAGAATTAAACCTGCGCCCTCTGCTACGGTCTCTGTGGTATAGACGCCGTGTTGAGTTGCTACGTTACCGTTAAAAATCCCGCAGTTGAATCCATGCGTTCATAGCAGGTCGACGTGCCCAGCTAGAAGAGATCCGTGAGCCCATGACGTATGAGAGGAAGCGGCCTCCGACTTGACCGGTCTGCCGGCTTTAGCGCGTGGATCAGGAGTATATTATCACTGTTGTTGGGGTCTCGGTGCTGACGCCCGTTATTGCCAATGGGTCGCAAGCCCCAAGGGTAGCGTTGGCCTGGCGGCCTGGGGCACTGGAAGCATCCGAAGGTCCCGGCAAAGCATAAGAAGACTGGTAACAGAACAACTTGTTTATTCTAACATAGCAAAAGAGCGGCCGGTCAGGTCGACCGGAGTGGAGAGACGGGAGAGCACGTAACTCAACAGTACAAATCGGAGCCTCTCCTGGCGTCCGGGGGCAGCTGCTCTTATACTCTCGGCGTCGCGGGCCAGAAGGAAGGTCACGGGATGAGCCCACGCGACGGCGGAGCATGAGCCCACGACGGCGCGCACGGTCGAGCCGAGAGACATGGTGAGCCGAGGGTAGTGACGCATCGCCAACCCGCCGACGGACAGACCTCCTGGCACCTCACTTGGGGAGCTCCGCTCCCCGGCTGCCGCGCTTTGACAAGCGTGGGCACACACACACACACGCACATACGAAGACACGTGGCACTGAAACACGCCTGGACACGCTTGGCGGGGAGGCGTTGCGGCGGCGTCGAACGGGCCAAAATGTCCGCCGCTTTGAACGAAGCCCCGGCGTCCGTTGCATCCGCGCCGGCATTACCGCGCGTTGTAGGCGAAACGTAACAGACCGCCCCGCCGGGGGAAGGAGATCCCGATGGTCAGGGGACTGCATCCGCTGTCCGGAGGGATGTCGCTCGATGATGCTCATAACCGAAGTCGGGCGTCCTTTGGCGTTTCTTGAGCGCAGCGCACAGAGAAGGCCTCGTTCTCACGTTCAGGTGCACACAGGACACTGCAAAGTGACTTCGGGAGAGTTGACATTTTTGTTCTCGTTTCCGGCAAGCGTTAGAACTACGCCGAAAGTCAACCGCTCAGTCAGCAAGCACGGCACAACCCTCACTAAGCCCTGCCAGGCTCTTTCCCCTTTTATACTGCTGCCTAGTTCCTTACAGTAGTTTAGCAGCACTCAGAACGCGTCCACAAATCGGAAAATTGCACTAGAAAGCACATCATCACTTTGAAACATTACACAAAAGCAATAGGTTAAAAATCCTGCCTCAGGAAGAAAAACATCAGTAACAAGCAATTTTGAGGCTGATTCCCACGTTAGGGGCTTCGACTTAAGCCATCGGCGTTACCGTTGAGACTCCCCTTTTTGTAACGCACCTCAAAGGAATATTGTTGCAAAGCGAGGCTCCAGCGCAGGAGGCGGCCATTTTTGGGAGAGATGGTCTGCAGCCATTGGAGAGGGCAGTGATCCGTTTCAATGATAAACCTCGAGCCGGCTAGGTAACATGACAATTTCTGAACGGCCCACACGATACACGCACACTCTTTCTCGGTGGCGCTATACGCCTGCTCACGACTCGTCAGCTTACGACTAGCATACAGGACGGGGTGTTCTACTTCTCCATTTTCCCGTTGGCACAGTACAACGCCCATGCCTCGCTCACTAGCATCACACTGAACAACGAACCCTTTTGAGTAGTCGGGCGATCGTAGCACAGGCTGGCTTGTTAGGGCGCTCTTTAGGGCGCTAAAAGCTCTTTCCTTTGTCTCATCCCAGACGACTGTTTGCGGCTCTGTCTTTCTTAGAGCATCCGTCAAGGGAGCCGCGATATCAGAGTACCTGGGGATGTACCTCTGATAGTAGCCGGCGACACCTAAGAACGACCGAATATCGGTCTTCGTGCGCGGTTGCGGGAAGTCTCGCACAGCGGCCACCTTTATTTCAGAGGGGCGGCGACGACCCCGACCAATCACGTGTCCGAGGTAGACAACCTCGGCCTGTGCTAACTGGCACTTGGGAGCCTTGACTGTCAAGCCCGCATCGCGCAGGCGGGTTAGCACTGCCCGCAAGTGCGCCATATGCTCAGGCCAGGATGCGGAGAATATCGCTACGTCGTCTAGATACGGTAAAGCGAATTCTTGCTGTCCCCGCAACACTTTATCCATGAGGCTTGAAAAGCAGTATGGCGCGTTCTTCAAACCAAAACTCAAAACTTTAGGACGGAATGTCCCCCTTGGTGAAGTGAACGCCGCATACCTACTAGCCTCTTCTGTAAGTGGAACCTGCCAATAACCCCTGACAAGATCTAGGGTGGAAATAAACTGAGCGCTACTCACTCTCTCAAGGCGCTCCTCGATGTTAGGGATCGGATAAATTTGATCCTTAGTGATGGAATTAAGCCTGCGGTAGTCGACGCAAGGACGAGGTTCCTTGCCCGGTACCTCAACTAAAATCAAAGGGGAGGTATAATCACTCTCACCCGCTTCAATAACACCGAGCTGTAGCATTTTCGTTACCTCAGCCTCCATAATATCGCTCTGGCGGGGTGACACCCGGTACGCCTTAGATCGTACTGGCTCTGGGGAGGTAAGTTCTATGTCATGAGTAAGGACAGAAGTCCTACCAGGCCTCTCAGAGAACAGACCTTGAAACTCTTGTAAGAGCTGGTGTAGTTCGGTTTTCTGCTCAGGCGACAGCGATGCTTTACTTATTAAGTCACTAATGACTTGATCGGTGTCTTTCCTGTTCGTCACTGAGCCTAGACCCGGAAGCTCGACCGGAAGCTCTTCTAACTTTCCCGCATCGGGAATTTCCTCTCCAGTATCTGGTGCCTTTAACGCTACAGGCTCAATTTTATCCCGTTCGGGCGTGCTCTGAATACCAGCTTGCTGCGCCTCTGACCCTTTTTCATCGTTCAACAACGTCGGCCCCGCAACTACCGCCTTTGCAGCGAGCTCCCGAACCTTCGATCTGGTTAAGGCCTGAACGCTAGCCTCACCAAACAAAAGCCCCTTCTCGCGCAGGAGGTGATCGGACCTGTTCGAAAATAGGTACGGGTACTGGGGGGGCAGCATAGATGACACTGCGGCCTCCGTCTCAAGTGCTCCGAAAGGTCCTTCAATAAGCACTTTTGCTACCGGCAGACACACGCTATGAGCTTCCACTGCTTGCTTGATCCATGCGCACTCGCCCGTGAACATATCGGGTTCTACGTAAGAGGGGTGAACTACATCCATTGTAGCTGCGGAATCGCGAAGCACTCGGCACTTTTTCCCGTTCACGAGGAGGTCTCGCATGTAAGGCTCGAGAAGCTTCATGTTCTCGTCAGTGCTGCATAAAGACAAAAACACGACTTTTGTTTTTGTTTCTGGACACTGCGCCGAAAAGTGACCCGGCTTCTGGCACGTATAACAAACGCGCGCTTGCCTCGTCTCGAACCGCTTTCTGCGTTCGGCTTCGGTTGCCGCCGTCTCCTTACGTTCGGTCGGACTGCTTTCACTTGCATCCGAACTACGTGTGTCCCCCTTTGCTCTCATGGGTGTGAACTTCGGCCTCTCAAACTTGGAGCCAAATTCACCCTTTTGACCGTCCTTAGCTCCACGAGCCCGACGCGTCACAAACTCCTCGGCTAACTCAGCGGCTCTAGCCACCGTACTAACGTCTGGCCTATCCAAGACCCAGTACCGCACGTTCTCAGGTAACCGACTATAAAACTGTTCTAGCCCGAAACACTGCAGAACTTTCTCGTGGTCACCAAACGCTTTCTCTTCTTTGAGCCACTCCTGCATGTTTGACATAAGCCTGTACGCAAACTCTGTATATGACTCACTTTTGCCTTTCTCATTTTCCCGAAACTTCCGACGGAACGCCTCCGCTGACAGCCGGTACTTTTTTAGCAGACTCGATTTCACTTTGTCGAAATCCTCTGCCTCCTCTCTCTCCAAGCGAGCGACTACGTCGGCCGCCTCGCCGGGTAGCAAAGTGAGCAAGCGCTGTGGCCACGTTTCCCGAGAGAACCCCTGCTTCTCGCACGTTCGCTCAAAGTTAACCAGGAACAAACCAATGTCCTCTCCAAGCTTAAACGGCCGCATCAGGTCAGTCATTTTGAACAATACTCGTTCTCCTGCACCGTGTGCCTGACTTCCATTACGAGCGCGTTCCATCTCTAACTCGAGACGCTTCATTTCCAAAGCGTGTTGACGGTCGCGCTCTTCTTTTTCTTTCTCTTTTTGTTCTTTAACTTCGCGCTCCTGTCTGTTTGCCATCTCCCTCTCCTCAATGGTCTCAAGGCATTCCGACAGCTCGTCATCCTCAGCTTCTAACTCAAGAATAGCCCTTAGCAGTTCTGGTTTTCTGAGTTTGTCTGAGACATCCAGACCCAACTCTCTTGCAAGCTCCAGCAATTTCGGTTTGCGCAACGACTTCAAATCCATGGCTGCTCTGAATGCTGCTTTCTCTACTGCCTACTATTGTCTTGCCGCAAACTAACCCGGCAGCAACGACAACCACAATTACCAGCTATGTTTCTGACACTAACAAAAGCCTGGCAAAACTCAGAAGAAGAAAGTCCCGCACTCACCAAACCTCGCAGCCAAGAATTCAGCGCAGTCGTTCCGCTGCAGGCAACCAGTCATCACACAGGGCTCGTTGCACTGCTCCCGGATGGTCGTTGTGCTGCTCAGCATACATTCAACCGCATCTCTTCGCTGCTGGCCTCCGTTGTCGCGATCTCACCGCTGGCAACCAGTTGTTGTGTATCGCACCGCTGGCACGAGTTGTTGGAATCTCAGTGCTGACGCCCGTTATTGCCAATGGGTCACAAGCCCCAAGGGTAGCGTTGGCCTGGCGGCCTGGGGCACTGGAAGCATCCGAAGGTCCCGGCAAAGCATGAGAAGACTGGTAACAGAACAACTTGTTTATTCTAACATAGCAAAAGAGCGGCCGGTCAGGTCGACCGGAGTGGAGAGACGGGAGAGCACGTAACTCAACAGTACAAATCGGAGCCTCTCCTGGCGTCCGGGGGCAGCTGCTCTTATACTCTCGGCGTCGCGGGCCAGAAGGAAGGTCACGGGATGAGCCCACGCGACGGCGGAGCATGAGCCCACAACGGCGCGCACGGTCGAGCCGAGAGACATGGTGAGCCGAGTGTAGTGACGCATCGCCAACCCGCCGACGGACAGACCTCCTGGCACCTCACTTGGGGAGCTCCGCTCCCCGGCTGCCGCGCTTTGACAAGCGTGGGCACACACACACACACGCACATACGAAGACACGTGGCACTGAAACACGCCTGGACACGCTTGGCGGGGAGGCGTTGCGGCGGCGTCGAACGGGCCAAAATGTCCGCCGCTTTGAACGAAGCCCCGGCGTCCGTTGCATCCGCGCCGGCATTACCGCGCGTTGTAGGCGAAACGTAACACTGTACAAAAGCCCAACGAACTTTCTGCTTTAGTAAAATATTGTTTTCTCCATGTGTTATCCAGTTATTCTCTAAGCACTTTTGCAAGGTAAACAAAAACTAACATGAATAAATTGTATCACAGTGTCTGTTTGCGCCAGCTACTGTGACGCTTATTTGTCTCCATATCAACTTCTCACCTCATATTCTCCCCCCTATAGTGTAGGGTAGCAACCATGTGTAACCTGGTTAACCTCACTGTCCTTCCTTGTCACTATATGCTTTTTATTTTTTTAAAGGGACGCTGTTAGCCTCTCGGTAATCGGCATTTTTCGCGTCCATGCCCGTTAGCAGAAATGTGGGCCGATCCCGGCGGCAGCGCAGGCCAGGAGCAGTGGATCGTACCCCCGTAAGGCAGAGGCATCAAACACTCGGCAAAGTGAAGCGAACAGTGCATGCATTTTTTGGAATCGCGCGTACAATATGCAGAATGCAGAACAGCATGTGTTTCAATGAAGGAAAAGCACAAAACAAGCATCCGAACCAAATAATTGAAATAATCGATGCTCCTGATAAACAATGCGAAGCACGTAGCTCTCCCCGCATACGTTTTGAGGCAAAGATGACTGTTGCACAAGCTGCCGCGGCGACGGCAGCTTGCGACGTGGAGAGTGATGTTACTAGCCTATCGTATATAAAAAAATCAGCCCAGCTACTGATTTCAATGTTGTCGCAGCACCGCTTTGGGCGGCAGCGTGCTGTCAAAATTACCATTACTCCCATTACTACCGTTACTCTAAATGACCATTACTACTATTACTCTAAAGCAATAAAGCGTTGCATTCCGCTTTCAGCAGTTGTAGTGGTGGTTTTCAACAGCTTCGCTGGACATCCACTTTCGCAGGACCGGGATGTCGCGTCAATTATTTTTTTACTCGGCTATTCTTTCAGCCTTCTTTTCAACTCTCCCCATTTCCTCTCACTCAATGTAAGGTAGCACCCTCGTACCTTTCCCATATATCTCCCTCCTTCCTGCTCCTATTGCCTTAGAGCCCCGTGCTATAGAGTCCTCGTCCTTTCCTAAGCAAGATAATCCTTCGTCCTCCTGCTGCTATGGAGCTAAGATGCAGGAACTGAGCCTTCAATGTTCCATACTAAGGTTGCTGAATGCTTTTACTTTTAACGAATTGTGATCACTAAAATACCTTTTGGCGTCAGGAAACCGGCTGCACTCGTAACAAGCCGTCATTTCCCCCATGAACCGGTTGCACTGTTTCCTTCCGTACACTGTCACTTAATCTACCAAACTGCGGCTTCATGCGTGAATGCTGACAGAGGGCATTCATTACATACACTTTGTTTCCTGGCTCTGCGGTAGCCCCTTTCAGCGCATTCCTTCAGACACGAACCAAAAGCGGTCAACGAAAGACCCCGCAATGTTCCCTGCAATTCGCGGGTCTCTGTTATCGAGTCTTTCCCTTTCCAATCCTTCTACGCTCCTCTGCCCCGGCCAGAACTAGCCTGTTCCTCGCACTATCATTCTTCCGTTCTGCTGCAACGGGGAATGTAATTGTGAAAGAGCCGCGCCGGATATCGGCGGTGTAATTTCACGCCCGTCCTGTAGACATCCGGGCATCCTCACTTTCCCGCGGTTGTGGTGGTGCCTATTGTGCCGTTTACGCAACTTCCCCTGCCGCCAGCCTCCATTCTTACACTTCTTTTAGGTACTCGAATTTTCCCTCGTCCCAAGCAACCTTTCGTCATCATAGACCTGACACACACACACCAGCACATTCACTGATGCACACACACACACACATACTCACCCCCTCTCTCGCTCACATACACACTCCCTCCTTATCTCGCACACACAACGCACGCGTCCGAGCAGAACAGATCAAAATCTACCGAATCCAAGAGACCGAGCCCTCCCTCTCAGTCTTGTCCATCCGACGTCGAGCGTCCCGTAGCTCGTTTCATCAGTTCCGATCTCGCGTTGCTTGCACAAAGGAAGGGACTTCTCTATTTGTTCTTCGCTCCGCCTCCTTTCCTTCCGTGATTGTATGTGTGTTTGTGTGTGTGCGTGAATGGAGTACGTCTTCTTTTGTGGCCGCGGATCCAGTCGGTGTGGTGCCTCTGCCGGATGTGGCGCCTCAGACCACGTGACCGAGGACGGTGCGCGTCTTCCCACCACCGGCGAGCGGTCTGCGCTCTCGTGCGAGACACAAAAGCAGCATAGGCAGCCTGAGAGGGACAACTGAACGGAGAGCAGAGAGAAAAGCGCAACAATGAGCGAACTCTATCCTCCCGGTCGTCGTGCGATGCACGCCTTGCGTAGCTCGTGAACAGTGTCCCCTCTCCCTTCCCACGTCAGCTGGACCGTTTTCGCAGCGCGTCGTGACTCGTGAGATGAAGGACTTTGGAGGTCGCCGCATAGCGGGGCTGAACGAGAGCAAAATCGCCAGTGCCATGGTCGTACGTGATGACACATGGCGAGGAACGCGCCGGTGTGACACATCTTGCGTGCGCGAACGATGGTTCACAATACACGCACGATGGCACGCATGTAGGCGGCGACAATTAACTTGTGGTTAATTATCATTGATTGCTGCATCTTAACGTCCCGAAAATGCGCAGCTGCATTTCGTGTGCAGTTTTTGTTTTCTTTTTGATTTACTTTATCTCGCCCCTTAGTCCATCACCTTTATTTCTCTTTGCCCCCTCGCTGCAGCACAGAGTAGACAGCACGGCCTGTCTTACCCCAGTCTTCTTCTTCTTCTTTTTCTTCTTCTTCTACTTCTTCTCCTTCTTCCTTCTCATGCTTTGAGAAAAGCCACAGCTAAAGGATCTGCATCCAGCTTTTTCAACGTGATTGCTAAATCTAACACACACAATCTTCTTTCTGTCTCCCTCTTTTTTTATTCTTCTCATGTAGACCTGCAGCAATCCCGTTCGTATCGGGCACAACAGTAGCAATAAACACTGCATCCGAGTACAATACAAACTTGTTCTTGCATCGTGCTTCTACGATTCTTACATTTACAGAATCGTCATCACGTATGAATCAGTACCAATTGTCGTATATTGTGGGAGATGTATAGATGGAGATGCTGACTCTAATGAAAAGCTGCGGATGCGAGCCTAAAAGCCCTAAATCTATTCAGAAATTCTTATTAAGACTTGTGGTGCTCGCAAAAAGCTCCAAACATTTTTATTGCGCGAATAACAGATAGCCCCTGTGCTGCTCCGCTTGTGTGCATTGCAATACATATACATATACTACACTGCCTTTTGTTCCTGCTACCATTTCCTCACAAGCCGAATGGATCCAGTCTTTCGTTGGGTGAAATACTGAAGGTGATGCCGGAGAGAGAGAGAGAGAGAGAGAGAGAGAGAGAGAGAGAGCTCGTTATTGAAAAAGTGTTTAAACGCCAGAGGAGGGTTGCTACATCCATTTCTTCTTCAGATACACCAACCTGCTTTTCCTTCTCTTGTTTTTCTAACAAGCCAGCCCTACAGCACCCCATGTTTACATGGGGTGCTAACACAAATATAATTGTATGACTGCTGCTTAAGAGCTCTTGCACAATATTCCGCCTCTAGCTGTCTTTTGCCCATATATAGAAACGAGTTCATCGACGACCATCAGTCAAACTGTGCCCGCTGTGAGTGGCTAATTGTACTGCCCATCCAAAAGGCAAATAAACTGCACTTGTGACCCGCACCGCGGTTCTTTGTGGTGGCTGACTGAGTCTCCTTTCAAGGGAAATTCGGAGAACGTGCCCTGCTAAACGCACGGGACTGCGCATATCACAGCCCCTGATGAAGTGGGTCAGTCGAAGCACACGTGCGCGCTGTTTTGCAAAAAGGGTAAAGTGCATGCGTACTACCAGCACATCTGCAAAATGTGGAAACATCAACATTGTTTCTCACTTTCTTGCTGCACCTGCTGACGTCGATCACAGGGTATGGGTTCGGCTTCTGAGCACAACCGGTGCAAGGTCGAGAATTGAAAGCAATCTGCTTACCGACGGCCACCCATTTACCAACGAGAAAGCTGGAATGTCTATACTTTTGAAGAAAATTCTCTTACACGTCCCTCAATTCGACCATAAATATATATTTAAAAAACACTTCGCTGGCATCTGACATACTCAGTTGAATACTTTAGGCATTATTATATGATTTATGGTTTGATTCTTGTATTTCTATGCGTGTCATAAGATCTTATGATTCTACATTTTCCCATAGAAACTCAAATTCTGGGCATATAAACGGTGCAGATGTGCACCCTTACAATTCTTCTTTTTTATAATAGAAAATTTTAACAGAGTGTTTATAGTCAGTTCCTCTCAGACTGACGTATGCTAACAATTCGCACACAACCGCTTAGCGGAAATGTGTGCACGCACAGCAGTTATGCCGGCAGCGAAACGTTTGCAGAACGCTTCCCTATAGCGGAACGTGAGGTTGCGTCCACTTGGTTTCTTGGTCGTTTTGCAGCCAAATTGATGGCGCGTCGTTCCTGCCTCGGCAAGACGCGCTCATCAAAAATGTGAAATCTACGCAGTTCCCAGCAGTGCCTGAGTGCGTGAAATCTGAGGGGAGCCGAGCGTAAGCGACGCTCTGCTAAAACTTCCTACTATTGCGCGAGTCTCTACGGCACTCACGGCATGTCAGCGCTTCACAACGGCGAGATCGACGACAGCAAGTGCAAGTGAGCAAAGCAGTTTCCTGTTCGAATGCCGCCTGCGTTTCGGAAAACAGAAACGAAAGGGTCAACTAAGTGTCGATGCTAAGGAAGACGAGGTGGACGTACATGGTAGTTGAACTTATGCAATGATCAAATGTTGATTATATCTTTTTATTCTGTCTCTTCCTGTCTCTTTTTTTTTCATTTTCATTATTCGCTCGTTTCATATTTTACTGGTATCGTACTTGTCTTTCTTAGCGTCGGCACTTGGCTGGCCTCTTCTTTTTCTTTCTTTTTTTGGCCAAGAAGTCGGGTAGGCCGGTCCCGGAGATAGCTCAGTCTATAGTACAATGTGCTTAATTTTTTTGCTATACTGACGCTAATTACGCCCATGCCGTGAATTTAACCTACTCTGCGATAAATTGGCTCCATTTCCAAAGGTGGGCCGTACGATGGCTTTACCTCAACATAACTAAATCTACGGCTGTGCACCCTTTACAGGCGTATAAACAAGCTGCTTAATTTTCGTATATCTTAGCGCTAATTAACACCGTACCGTTCATTCTAACTACTTCGCGACTATTCCGGGCTTCTCGTCTAATTGATACCTAGATTTTAATAACTCTTGCGACTTGCGACAACGCGCTGGAGGCGCGAAGAGACAATTTATTTTCGTTTAGGGGTTACAAGATACCCCGATCTTAGATATTCCATACCCGTCTGAAGTCAGCAAAATCATGCCGTCAAAGCGGCACAAAGGTGCAAAATATTTTGAAATTCACAATGAAATACTAACATACAGACGCTATTGTTAGGGCGCGGAATTAAGAAAAGAAAGTTTCTTCTTTTTTTTTTATTCGATTATCAATATTTTCCCGCCAAATAAATGCAAATATATAGTCTAGAAATAGATACTTCACCACACTAAACTAATTTAGTTGAGTGTGGCCTTGCGGATGAAGACACGTATGACCCCATTCTGGAATAAAATGATTACCAAGACGCCTACTAAAATCGTCCCTAATAGAATTAGATCATAGACGAAGAAATTTAAAGAAATTATTGGACCCGTGGCACAATTAGAAAGCCTTTATGGCACTAAAAATTACTGAGAAGAGTGGCATTGTTGGGCGCAACAAAGGATGTAAAGAGCGTGCTTTCATAGGACTGTTCTTTATTTGTACTGTCGCCTTGTGTGCTATGGGACAATGTCGTTTTTGTTCGGCGTCGTTGCTTTGAGGCTCTGTTCTTTTGACCATCGTGTTGTAACGTCGTTGTATGTGCATTAACCGTTCTTCTACTCGTTCTTCGACACCAACTATGTGCATAGGTGTATAATATTGTATTACTGTGCAAGTGTACCGCCGAGTCATGATAGAAAGAGTAGCCGGCCCAGCATTTGTGCGACAACATCTTTCGATCCTGTCAACAACAATAACAAAATTAAAATTGTTGTTAAGTGCCCGCTTAACCATTTCTGGTACGAATTTCTTACTGAACCGAAACCTAATAACTTATATTTCGCATATCTTAATAAAAAAAGAAAATAAAGGCGCAATGAAATTACAGTTGAGTTTTTGAGAACATCTCGAAGGCTGTTCCTGTGAACTTAGAACAGCTCAAGGTGTTGTACACAGTAGATTGTAACGTTCTTCCGTCTTCCTGATTAGTAACAATCACAACGATGTTATTTATTTATAAATTATTTTAAGATAATGGTTACGCAAACCAAGGCAGGGGATATACTCTAGCCAGCAAGCTCCAAAGATACAGCACTGAGGCAAAGTCTCAGCGTAGTGTGGCAGATGGACATTTGTGCAATATCGGGCAGAGCCATATGTGTGCCAATGTGGCATGAAGTCAACAAATCATGTAAATAGAGGTGCTGACACTCAGTTTTGACACTCAAGCGCCTTTTCCTGTCTTTGTTCCTTCCTAGTGTGCCGTCACTGTTGGCGCTTCACCTTTTGAAAGCCATACACCAACTAGCCCCACAACGTGTTTTACCCAGTTTTATTAGGTTATTTTTGGTGCTTGCATTTTCTGCACGTTGGAAATTTCTTCTAAAGCGTTGCGATTTTTACAATAATTTCGTTTGTTTGTTTGTTTGTTTGTTTGTTTGTTCGTTCGTTTGTGTTCCCTCAAGGCCTATAGGGCGTTACAGAGGGGATCGGTGACATAATATGGATTCCAGCTACTTCAGAAATTGGCCAGCAACTGCGGACTTAAACGCAGTTTTCTATAGCAGCAACGGATGGGGTGGGTGGGGGGGCGGGAAGGGAATGATGTCATGCTCTGCTTGTCTTCGGCAAAAAGAGAATGTAAGCACAGATTATTTCCGTATGAAGGCCTAACTACTTTGCGTGGCCAGCACGAGAATAAAGGTAAGTAGGCGGCGGGGCAAACTGCAGATTAATAATTGGACCACAAAGGGTTAACTAAGAAGCGCCATAATTGATGGCGATCACGCGCCCGCCTTTTCAGGCTGTTTTGCGCGGAGCGTCGAGGCCTTGCTGCTCGATGCCCCGTGCTCCATAGAGGGCGAACAGTAGCCGTGCCGTGTTCGCGAACGGTAAGTCGACTCCCGCGAATATCGCCCTTCGGCGAGGTTCCTGCCACCGGAGATGGGAGGAAAAGTGAATCAGCGACAAAGACAAAAGGCAGGTGGCTTTGTGTCGGCGCATGCGAGGAATGTCGCCTGCCTGCTTCGTTTACCTTTGAGTCGCGGTGAAGCAAAGTTTCGAAGTACATGCATCACGCACGTTCCTTGCCTAGCTACTTCAGCGTTATGAAAGCGGTTTCAGGCGAGCCTGATGGCTTCCTGTTTCCAGGGCCGCGTGCAGCGTTAATATTATGGTAATGCGCTCGCAAGCTGCCAGTCCGGTTCAGTTGACCGAGGTGTTTGCTTACGCTTGCTTGTTATCATTAACGATTGATTACAACAGTGGTCCTTACTCACCCGTCCATCTATCCTGGGACTGACAAATGTTTTTGGCGCCGACAAAAAGCTTTTACACGCGTCACCCTGATTGGCCATTTCACTGCGAAACGAAATCAAATGGCGGTGCAACCGTGACCGGTGGAATATAAGGATTAGCTGTATAAAGCGGATTCCAAAGGAAATTTGGTAATCGTTTCCCCCACACTACAATGTATTCAGCTTATTGAAAGTGAGCGGACATTTTGTTCTTTAGTTTTTAACGGCGAAAGTCATTTGCGCTGTCATAAATGCAGTCTTCGCTGATTATGTATGTTTTTCATTAAATTGGCCGCTGAGAAGGAAAGAGAACCTTGTCTCCACGCGGGATTCGTACTCACGACGTGTTAGTTGCCATCTAGCTGCTCTAGCTACTGCATCATCACAATTGTCCTTATTTACTTTATTTAATTTTTGGTATATATTACAATTAACAAATGATCTCTTGCAGATAGCAGAAGTAGACAAAGGAGCTAGTGACCGTTTTATCGACGCTCTGCTCAACGACAAAAATACATACAAGGAGCACCATAAGAGCCTCTTACATTGGAACACGCTGCAGAAGCAGCGACTTAGCAGCTAGCGCGTGCTGCTCAGACAGATGTGATCGTCTTGAGCAGGCGAGAAATAAAGGGTCGTGGTGACGAATGCAATAAAATACCAGGAGACTTCTGTATGGTACCAATTCAATCGGATGTGTTCTGTTTTTCAGCATATCAAGGAAGTGCGTCGTCTTTTGGAGGTTTTGTTCTCTACAGAGAGAGAGAGAGGGAGACAGAGAGAGAGGGGGGGCAGCAAGGAGATGGGGTAAGAGCAAGAAAGATGAGAAAATAAGAGAAAATAAAAAAGAAGAACGCATCAGTTCGCACACAATATAGTTTTTCGATCAGTCCCGTTTATGTCAAATGGCATGCGCACTAGCGCTTTTATATCAGTCCGGGGCGACGACGGCTGGGACAAGGGTCCAAGAATCCTGGCTTCCGTAAGGGGGCGGTTGGTAGTCTTGTCGAGCGCGGTCCTAAAGACTTTGTGCATTGGAGCGGCGAAAATCCTGCACAATCTCCACATGATGCCCACACGCACCCCGCTTAAGGGGATTCGCGCAAGCGTTCTCTCATTGTGACGAAAAAGCAAAGCTAATTATCACCTTCGAGCATAAAGACTCAGAATACACGTCATTCACCAGACGCGACGCTCACCAGAAGTGGAAAACAATATTTTGTTCAACGTCGTATTGTTTACGTTTGAGCGCCGCTGAACCAGCAACGCTTTTGCAGTGTCAGCCACTGCCGCGTGAGATATGAACGGGCCGCGGCCCCCTTTGAGCCTGTAACAAATGCGACAGGCTTCACGGAACCAATGCCGCTGCCTTCCTGCTGAGCATGTTTTACTCTTGTCATATGTACAGTAAATAAAAAGTAAAGTAAATAAAAACGTCAGGACGACAAAACCAGCATGTCCCGGTGTCCCTCCCTACAACAATTCCCAGCAGCGGAAGCTTTTTATTTGTCTGGGCTTTTCACAAAGAACTCTCGGATAATTTCTGACGCTGTTTTCAAGTAGCATTCTGCAAATGCGTAAGCCAAAAGAGTCGTGTCACTGTCGTAGGAACGATCGTGTAGCTGGCCAAGGTTTGGTACATTGGTCCGTTGATGCCCCTTGAATCTGCGTATCGTTCATACTGGACTTGAACTTGTAGCTTCGACTCCGGTAAGTTATGAAATAGTGCAAATACATATACCTACGTTTTGCGCATACGAGAATACGCCGGTATTCGCTGTTGCCCAGACTGAAAACTTGAACAGAGACAAAATGCGTCCAACTGGAATCAACAGGTCACGGAATCGAATGTTGAAATGCATATATACCGAACGTCAGCGGAAGCCCACAGATTTGGAACAGCGCAGAATATCTAAACTAACTTGCAACGTTTTGTACAGCGCAGTGCTGACGCAGTCCATTGAAATTTGTTTGTTGTGAACCCTGCAATGAAAAAAAGCAAATGCTGCTGCTTAACTATGGCGACTGCGATGACGCATAAAAAGCGCTTAAAAGTGGAGTTTCATCGAGAAAGGAACCAATAAGATATTTTTTTGGAACCTAAGTGATGTTTACTGCAGCGTGGTTGTTGTCGCTCGCTGTTACTTTATTCAGCATCATCATCATCATCATCAGCAGCAGCAGCAGCAGCAGCAGCAGCGGCAGCAGCTTGGTTACACCCACTGGAGGGCAAAGGCCTCTCCCATACTTCTCCAACTACCCCGGTTACGTACTAATTGTGGTCATGTTGTCCCTGCAAACTTAATCTCATCCGCCCACCTAACTTTCTGCCGCCCCCTGCTACGCTTCCCTTCCCTTGGAATCCAGTCCGTAACCCTTAATGACCATCGGTTATCTTACCTCCTCATTACATGTCCTGCCCATGCCCATTTCTTTTTCTTGATTTCAACTAAGATGTCATTAACTCGCGTTTGTTCCCTCACCCAATCTGCTCTTTTCTTCTCCCTTAACGTTACACCTATCATTCTTCTTTCCGTAGCTCGTTGCGTCGTCCTCAATTTAAGTAGAACCCTTTTCGTAAGCCTCCAGGTTTCTGCCCCGTATGTGAGTACTGGTAAGACACAGCTGTTATACACTTTTCTCTTGAGGGATAATGGCAACCTGCTGTTCATGATCTGAGTATGCCTGCCAAACGCATCCCAGCCCATTCTTATTCTTCTGATTATTTCAGTCTCATGATCCGGATCCGCAGTCACTACCCGTCCTAAGTAGATGTATTTCCTTACCACTTCCAGTGCCTCGCTACCTATCGTAAACTGATGTTCTCTTTCGAGACTGTTAAACATTAGTTTAGTTTTCTGCAGATTAATTTTTAGACCCACTCTTCTGGTTTGCCCCTCCAGGTCAGTGATCATGCATTGCAGTTGGTCCCCTGAGTTACTGAGCGAGGCAATACCATCAGCGAATCGCAAGTTACTAAGGTATTCTCCATTAACTCTTATCCCCAATTCTTCCCAATCCAGGTCTCTGAATACCTCCTGTAAGCACGCTGTGAATAGCATTGGAGAGATCGTATCTCCCTGCCTGACGCCCTTATTTATTGGGATCTTGTTGCTTTCTTTTATGGAGGACTACGGTGCCACCGTAGTCCTCCATTATTATTATTATTATTATTATTATTATTATTATTATTATTATTATTATTATTATTATTATTATTATTATTATTATTATTATTATTATTAAGACGAAAGCTTTAAGTGGCTTGTTTGCAATGGCTCATACACCCGCAAGCAAGCAAAGATGCAACGGCTGAATATGAATGAAGAAACGAAAGAAAGAAAGAACGAAGAAGGATAGAAAGAATAAACGAACGAGGGAATGAAAGAAAGAAAGCGAAACGGTAAGAGAGAACTAAAGAAAGAACGAAAGAACCCTTAGGTAGTGCATTAGGCGCTCGCATGTGTCGTCGAGGAGGTCGACCTAGAGCGCCATACGATTACTTGACACTGCGGTTCGTTATGTCTTGCAAGAAGACTGACCCCCTCCGATCGAATAACTTAATGCATTACCACGTGTGCAGCAGGCTTTCGCCTTCACGTGTTACAGGAGTGTAACATGCTGCCGAACATTTTTGTTGTTGTTGTTGTTGTTGTTGTTACTGCTGTTGTTGTTGTCGTCGTCGTCGTCGTCGTCGTCGTCGTCGTCGTCGTCTTCCTTGTTGTTTGCGTCGCCCTCGTCATCATCATCCTGTAGCATCCCCTTTGAAAGTCAACAAGGGAAGAATCCCGAATAGCAAAAAAAAAAAAATGAAATCTTAAGAGTAAAGCTTTATGACACTTCAAACACATGCACATGCTCACAAGCTCATCCTCTTAACCTGTTTGTTCTATCCAAATTAATTAAAATCTGTTAAGTACAGTCCGGCAGCGCCCCTACATCTCCCCATAAGACGACTTCTACATCCCCGTTTGTTATTCACATACATTCATGCACTCATTTATACACTAAGCCATATTACCGACAATATAATGGTTCATGATTATAGTGCGCTTAGTGTTACACTGATGATTTTAAGTGAAGGACAGCACGTGGACGTATTGCGCTACGTACGTCCACATCCTGTTCTTCACTTAAAATCGTGAGTGTAACACTAAGCGCAATATAATCATGAACGTAAACCAACTAGCCCCCCCTTCATTGCTTTACTAAATATAAAGGTTGCTTCATTGCATGTTTTCCCATTCTAGCTACGCGTCACATTGTTATTTTGTACAATGATATAATGCTTGTATAAGATGTGTATACATTTTTCCACTGCCTATTAATAATGTATGTCTATTATGTTTTGTTATATGCCCTATATACTCTTTTAATACTACTGTAACACCCCTTACCCAATGCCTCATACGAAGCCTGTAAGGACATATTTAATTAAATAACAAAGAATCTCCCAGTCGCCTCTTAGCACGAATCATCAGCATCGGAAAACATTCTCTTACAATAACGCGTTCTCATACGCCCTGTTCTGATTTCCAACCTCCCCTTAGAATTATCATAAAAGCTTTCCTTTTTATTTAAGTTTGTGTTGTTCGATACTCCTTCAGATTCGGCTTCCTGTACATTGCTCGTACCAAAAGGCTGCCCACAAAACCAGCCTTCACTGGCAAGTCTCCTAGATTTTTTTTTTTTTTTTTTTGCTGTTCTTCTGTTAGTCAATTTGTTTCCTTATAACCTCCGCCTCCCTTCAGGCCCTCACCATACAGTCACCCTAAATAACCTCGCCTCCCATCTATTTCCGTTCGTATTTCTGAGTTGTCTCTCGCAACTCAACATGCGACGCCCTCTCTTAGAGACCTAAAAAAGCTGTTTTTTCTGCGCAAGGCTCCGTGACTTCCACATTACGCACGCTGCTCGCTTTAAGCTCGGAGGCCACACTTAGGTGGATGCGCGCCACTTCATTCCCGCCGGAGAGGTGACGCTGCCATCGTCGCAGCAGGCGCGTATTTTGAATCCCCCTTTATCGTTCTGTTTTTGGAAACTGTACTGAATGTGGCTTATTGCTGTCAATAATCTTATTTGTTTGGCCGCGAACGTGATGTCGTTAATTATTAAATCAAGTACTAGTTTTGACTGCGAACAGCGGACCGGTAGCGCTGTGTTGCAAACGCAATCCGTAGAGTCAATATCTCGTTTTTTTTTTTTTTTTGTCTATTCGCTGGACCTGCGTCTCGGATAGACAGAACAGGTTGCGCCCATGTAACACGCCGAAATGCTTAGCTAGCTCTTTTAATGCTGTTATTATTTAAAAATTTTTACTCTTAGGACAACACCGCTGCGCCTTTTCCAGATAAATGCTACGTCAACGTGTACGAAAGCCGGAATGTGCGGAAAAGAAAGAAATGAAAATGGCGGAGCTGGAAAACCGTTAACAATGCACGAACTAACTACTTGTTAACATTTTTCGGGGTTCTGTGTGCGCGCACATACATGCACCGTATCTCCAAATAAGAAGAATGCCAAGAATCTATTTTTATCTTGGAATCAACGAACATTACCCAAAGCCACGAGTCGTAGAGCACTGCAGTTTAAAGACGGCTGGCAAACAAATGTTATTGCGGGTGCGAATCCTTATACTTCAGTACGTCATGTCACGGATCCTTAGTGATAATAATAATAATAATAATAATAATAATAATAATAATAATAATAATAATAATAATAATAATAATAATAATAATAATTATTATTATTATTATTATTATTATTATTATTATTATTATTATTATTATTATTATTATTATTATTATTATTACATAAAGTTACAAAGAAAACAGCGTACAAATCAGGCCTGCCAAAGCCGCATAAGGCTTGAGCGGCAGTGCCTGGCAGGCGAAATTATATGGACAAGGTTCCGAGGGCAGCCGAAATGTGCGTCAAAGGCGGCCTTGAAGGTCAAAACAGAGTTAATGTATTGTAGAGCTATCGCATTGGGTGCACGATTTGGGCAATGAGGTCACAGCAGGTCACAGCAGGTCACATCAGGTAACGGCCCGTACCCACTATGGTTTCGCTTACATATGAACCTGACAAGATTGAATAGAGCCAGAAGTCGGGGGACTCGGACAGCCCGACTGGACGTGCCCGTACTTGACGGATCGAGCGCGCTGCAGCAACCTCCATCAAGGCGAGAAATAAGACAGCGCGCACTGTTCGATTCGACGCTGGCTGCGAATCGCCAGTCCGACCCGTCCGTGCTTTTCATGCGCCTTGCACGTGGCTCGGGCTTAGTCAACCTAAAGCCCCTTAAACTTCGTAAAGTAGTGCCACGCTTTGAAGAATGCCGCCTCCTCCTCGCGTGCTCTAGCCGAACCCGACGCCGCGTCGCTATTGGCCTAATAGCATCACGTGGGCCCTCGCGCCGTGCATCAGCGCCATTTTTGCTCGAGAAACGTCTACGGAGTGGCGAGGAGCTCATGTTGGCGCCGTTGCTACGCTCGAGCAGTGTAAGCGGCGCCACGGTCGAGGAGGGAGCGTGAAAGAGAGGAGAAATGAGGAGTGAAGGCGGAGGAGGAGGGTGTCGCTACTTTACGAAGTTTAAGGGGCTTTAAGTCAACCTACCCCGTGAATTCGAGCTGATCGAGCCCGACTCGACGCTCGCTCAGCTCGACCGGCAAATTTCAGGCCGATAAGCCCTTCTTTTGTCGCGTTCATATAAATAAATGCCCGCTATGAGGGATTGACTAAGGATCGGACAGCACATGGGTAAATAAAACGCGTATCAACGAAAAAGAAGTAAGCAAATAGGTAGGGAGACAAGCAGGCTACTTTCGATAAAAAAATGAATTGAAGTTAGCAGATCTGTGGAAATAAGGAAATTTCCGGGTTTGTTGCGCCACATTTAACGGTAAATGCAAACTTTTGACCTCTATATACTTTCCAGGTCATTCTATTTCACTCAAAAAATTATAGTTCTGAGAGAGAAGTAGAAGGAGAGAAATGACCCAGTACGATGTAAAACAGTTTATTGGTGCTTTCCGATATTTGAGAATGAATGGCGTATCGACGTCATCACGGCACTATAAGTCAATAAAATCACTGTTCCGTGGCGACCATTCGCCACGTAGTTTTTATCACAGATATCCGTTGCAATCACTACTGTCGCTTAAACAGCAAACACAGTACCAACATCTCAGCACACTACTTATCACTTCGATATCGTCACAAGTCGACGCCCGTGTTCTCCGCCATGGACAGTTAGCCAATCCTGTAAGCCCAACAGATGAGACTTTGCTTCTGCAGTCAAGCCGCCACTGCACTTCTTCCTCCTGTTTCGACACCATCCGCTTGAGGCTGGAACATTCCTTCTAGATAGAATGCATAACAGGAACAATCACGCATCGTCATGAAGTAAACTTCGTGCGGATCATGCCCTCTGGACAGTGCGACGGAAGTGCTTGTTGTTCGAGTCCCGATGGTGACACGTATCAAACGCCGAGAGCAAGCGACATGTTGGCATCGGATTGGCCTACGTTGTGTGCCGAAGTGGTGTCGTTTATTTCTGTAACAGGCAGCGGGGCCGTCGTCAATGTGCCAGCACATGCGGCAAGTAAAATCAGAACATTGGTAAACCCTGTGCTCGAAAGTTTTGATGAGAATGAATGGTGGTTAACCGCTCGCGTCAGGGGTGAAGGTCGGGTTGACTTGACCGTTTATGACGTAGGGCGCTTGTGAGGGCGCTGCGAACCGTCCTGTTCTTGCTTTCAGCTGCTGCTGCTTCCATGCGTTCCATGCACTGCGAACCATGGGATCGCGTGGACCGTAGTTCTCGGAGGGCGAGAACGTTGCCTTCAGTTTCTGAAATCGGAAAAGTAAATCGAGATGCAAATGTGACTGAGACGTAATAATAAAACGTTTGAGCGCGATAACCGTAAACATATCATAGTTTACGGAATACCGGAACATTGCAGACCCAGACGTGCGGCTGCTGATGATGATGCAGCAGCCATACCCTTTGAAACGGCCTGGTGCCATATATCTTCAGGCCAAACGCAGTGACAAAGAATTGAAAAGCAACGATAGTGGCGCCATGTTTTGACACTGTCGTCAACTAGAATACGAGAAAGTATTATTGCAACGAGCTTGTTGTGCCTACATTCTGGTGGAAAGGCGTCGCAGCATCAATCATTAGCAGACATTGCATTTTCTCTCTTCTTTAACACTTTCTCGAGAGAAATGACGCGACCCAAGAACGTTTCTCGGAAGCAGCGGTTAGAGGTGGTGTTACAAGATGGCGCTACCAGCGTTAGTGCTGCCGTCGACGAAAACGGTGTTCTGCTCACTTACCGACGGGCTGTGATTCTGTAATGACTTCCAAGCTTTTGACTCCGGAAACTACACCCTAGCTATTAGAAGTGCATAAATGATTATGGAAAGCACGTGATTTTTCCTAGGTAAAAGATACTATGTGTATCGTGCTACGTGACAGCATAAAATTCTTGTTGAAGACGGGAACTTCAGCAAAGAAACGTCTGCCTCCTTTTCTATTGAGATTTAAACTTTACCGTGCGTACTCGCACAGTGCTGAGCAATGCATGTCTGCGTGGACACCTAGGTGGACACCTAAGTAGTTTTATTTACAGGCTTGTTGTTATTCCCCTTCTGCACCCACACCTAGCGCATGCGCAGGGCGCCGCGGTCGCTTTCCTTATTTATATTTTTATTCTCTCAAACTGCTGAAGAGTGCATCCGTAAAAATGTCATTGCAGTCAGCTCTCCGGACACGCACAGACTACAAAACCTCGTCTGAAGTGGATTATCACCTGGTAAATGGTGGTTCCAGGGGCTCTGGCAAAGGTGATGGCCATCCACAACGGCACTTGGCCGATGGCGATAGCAGCCATGATCCAGCCTATGGTCTGTCCAAGCGGTGGCAGACTAGAAGCGCCTCCCTCGGTGGCGTTGCCGTAGATGAAGATGGCCTGCGGGCATTCAGAGACGGTGACTCACGCGACCTCTCTACACGAGAGTCCAGTGGAGGCCAGTGGATTCCAAAGGAGGCCAATACGACTTGCCAAAAAACTGGTATGGCATCTGTTTCGTTCACGTATCGAACCGTTTACCGTGTGACGCGCCCTTACTCAAGAGCTCCTAGGCTGCTGAGGGCGTGTCTGTGGTCACGTTCTGTGCATCCCCAAAGCTACTTAGCCGTGAAGGATAACGTGCACTTGATTGATCGGTCACTTGATTGATTGATTATTTATTTATTTATTTATTTGTTGAGTGACTGAATGAATGAATGAATGAATGAATGAATGAATGAATGAATGAATGAATGAATGAATGAATGAATGAATGACCAATTAACCGATCGACCCAACCAATCGATACGGCTTTACCAGCGCGAAGTCACTAGAGGCCGGTGCGCGCCGTGACGAACGCTTCATCCGCTTAAGCATGGCGCAAGCACGTTTAACATTGCGTAACACTGAGGAAGAAAATGCCGACTAGATAACTCTGCTGAAGCGTTGGTCGAACACTAAGTGGCCTGGAGGCCCTTGTTCTAGCTGAACACACGCCCAGTCATCAATCACACCGACAATGGTATTACCACTGATTAATATGAGAACTCCTTACGATAAGAGACACGGGCGTGATGAATCCCCAAGTGACTTTCCAGAACCACGAAATCTTTGTGTTGAGCATAAACTCGAAGTCCCTGATGACGTTTCTGATACCTGAAATCGAAGCACAAAACACCTGTAATTAAAACTAGCACAAATTGGACGCAAATGTTCACATGCATTTTTATAGAACGAAGGTTTACAGACTAGGCTTCATGGTCAAGGAATTCTGTAAAGAGAGAATACGTGCGTTTATAGCTCCAGAAGGGAGTGTTTAGTTGGCTTTTGTTATTTCTTGACGCACGCCATATTCTGGATTTGAAATGTGCTTTATTTTTCATATTTACATTCACTGTATGATTCATTTCACTGTGCAAAATGGCATACGCGCAAAAACACACACGTTACTTCCATTTGAGCAGCTGTCGAGACTTTCTATAAACCATCGTTGCTATTAAGTAGGCGACCCTTTCTTATGCATAGTTGGACCATGCATAAGAACCACTCCAAAAATGATAACACCAAAAAAGAAATTATAAAGAGCCAGCACACATTGCGAACAACACAGGCGAAGGATGGCACAAAACAACACTCAAATTTTTATAAACCTATTCCAGTACAACTGTCAGCACGAAGGAAAACGTGATAAGCAAATTTTCTACTTTAATCATCACCGCATTCACCGCAGCTCTATGGTGAATCAATGTGCGGCATCACTGCAATACAGAAATTTTTGCTCTTGTGTGCGCCTTCGCAGCAATTGTGACTTCACTTTAGTGTACATCTAAAGGTAAATTCAAATTTACTGCTCTACTGCAGGGTGCAGCAATGAAGCCATACTTCAAGGCAAAAATTCTGTGGAATTTGTATTTTCATTTTGTTACTTCAATTTTTTTTTGGCACTTTGGTGAGGATTACCCACGAAACGATGCCATGTCTGCACACTCCTTTTCTTTTCCCTTCACTAAATAATTTGTAAACTATAATTTCCGTTTTCATGCATTCTCATATCTTCCCGCTAACACTAGCACCTTTAAAACCTTTTTTGACTGACGCTGGCTGAGTCCTTTGAATCACGAGTTCTCCTTGTATACACTACCTGCGTTTCTATAAAAGACATATAATTTTATGTTGCCTCCGCGTGCGTACTTACGCAGGTTATTAGTTTTATTAAAGCAATTTCAAACGAGCGCTATTGAAACAATGAAGATTCAAGGTTCTAATGACATAAAGTCCTTGAGTGTGCTTGGTACTCACCGTAAATCCACATGAGGCCAACGACTTCAAATATAGCGTAGAGAAACACGGCCTGACCGACGCCGTAATTGTCAAACAGCAGGCGCATCGCATTTCCGCTCTGGATAAGACAAGAGGAGCGAAAAAGAACACATAGTGAGCATCGTGTTCCAGCAGACGATGTAATAACCACGTACACATCAACTAGCCACGCGTGTATCATCCCCTTTAGTCATTTTGATTTAATCAGCGAGTTATTTTGCCAGTATTAATTGCAACTCGCTATTACTCACGTGATCGAAATATTTTAGTGTGCCGTCATCGAACACCTCTCCACGTTGGAAATATATCTTTGTTGTGGCATCACGTTATTTCTTCGAAGTGATGCTAACCTCACACAGCCCCTCGATGGTCAAAAACACTTTTAACTGCCACGTATGGGGGCGAACCAGCGGGATAAATAAGTTTTCTGATTGTACAAAATATTTTCTAAGGAGAGATAAATCTAAAGTAAAGGACTTGCTGTTACTGTACTAGCTTTTAGGCAGCATAAGATTTATATAAAATAAACACACAAACATTGCATATTTTATAATGTTCGGCAAATGGGCGAAAACATTAACACAACAGAGAGATATACAAAAGCAAAGAAAGCAGAGAGGTTAATCAGAGAATATCTCCAGTTTGCTACCCTGTACTTGGGAAGTGGAAAGGGGGTATAAACGAATGAAAACATTTTCAGAATGCTTCCAACGTTCACGTACAAACTATATATAAAGTTCATTTGCATGCTCAATATGTCTTCCCTTCGTTGATAATATGCTATCTTCATAAAGTACGAGTGGCAAACTGGTTTGGTACATTTTTTCAGAATGTTTATCAGCGTTCATATTCAAAGGACATACAAAGTTCATTTGCGTGCTCGCTCTATGCCTTCCCTTGCCCCATAATAATGAACCTACGTGAAATACGAGTAGAGAACCGGTGTGGTACATTTTACAGAATGTTCCGAAGCATTCACATGAAAAATACATAAAAGCTCATTGCATACTCAATATCAAAATTTCCTTGGTTGATAAGAATGATTCTTCATAAAATAAGAGCGAAGAACCGCTTTGGTACATTCTTCAGAATGTTAGCCAACGTTCGCATGCAAACTACATAAAAAGCTCATTGCATCCTTGGTTGATATATGAAGCTTCATAAAATATGAATGGAAAACCGGTTCGGTACATGTTTTAAAGTGTTTCCCAGCGTGTTTACCAGGCAAAGATATGTGATCATACAATACGGCGTTCAAGTTGATATACGGTCGCTGACAATAATTTTTTGGCAAGAACCCGTCGCGTGCCACCAAGCCCTCTTAACCCTATAAAAATGCTGGAAATCGTCAGATTGTCTTAAAGAATTTACTATAACGCTTGTTTGTAGGAACCAGTTTTGGTTTCGGTGCTCAGGAGGGGATAAGCGTCATGACGTACGCGGTGTCACCATTGGCTCGTTCCTTGGCTGCAATCGCTGCGGCCACTAGCATACGCGAGCACAACCAACAGATACGCGCTTAGCGCTGTTTTTTCTTTTTTTTTTGCAAGCAACGTCGGTCTATTGCTAAACTAGCCTTATTGCGACAAGACGTCTGCAAAGTTTGGTTTGTGTCATTACGTCGCAGTAATAGCGATGATGCCAGGTCCAGCGTTTCGGCACCAGCTTTAGTACCAAAGTGAAATGTAAGCGTTTTCCAACCATCATACTTGATGAATGTCACCGCTTTAGAAGCTAGAAATGTGTGGAGCTCCTGCATTTTCGAAGATGTCCGTCAGTACTCCTTTATAGGAAGATAAGATCCCCAGAGTATGATTACACAACTACATCAACGTATGCGTATATTGCAACGCTAGTTTCTTCCCTTACCCTCTCCTTAACGAAGTGATTCGTAATCAACATCCCAAATTAACTGCAACCATTTTCACACAAGCTTCGAATTCCCTCAGTCGTCAGCGTTCATGTTGATCGAAGAAGACAATAGTGATGAACGTGAATGAGTGTATACTCGTGACAGCTCGCACAGACATCCATGGTTTAGCGGCATCTTTCGTTTACATAACCATATTTCTCGCCGTGTTTGTCTCTCAACCCAAGGAACACGCGCGAAGAAGAGGACTGACAAGTGTAAGCCGGAAAAGGCAATTCGCGACGTACGTCGGTGCACAGAATGAGACCCGTGCCGAAGCAGACGGCGCAGAAGAAGACCGCGATGTGACTCCTCCACTTCGTGAGCGCGGGAAACTGGTCGGTGAGGACTGTGGTTACAGCCTGGACGTCGCCGACCTATGTAAAATAAATGCATTAATCAGGAGTTTTTAGCTTGTCTGTGTACGTATTACACTTCACGTAATACCAAGTTACCGGAGGACAAGGCTGACTACATATTGTGACGCTTTATCCAACAACAACATGTTACAATCGTTTTTGTGTTACATGGGTATTCTCATCTGAGAACATTTGTAAAGGACATCGCGTTAGGGATTATACCACTGCCGCCTTTTACAGGAGCAGTTAAGTAGAATATGGCAGTGTGTAAAAAAAAAAAGCATGGGCAAAGAAGAAACACGCAATATGGAAAGGGCGCAAACACAATTGGCGCTGCAATAAGGCTTTCAAGGGCCTCGTATGCGCTCAATAATGGTGGGTTCGCTTTAGTAGGCTTCGCTGAAATTATAGACAAGTATAACAATAAAGCTTCTTGCATGAATTTATTTATTAAGTAATTCAGGAATGCAATGTAACCGTACATGCCATGTTCACCCTTCTCAATTTTAGTATACTTCACTGCTTGGTCGCTCTTTCCACTATCGGTATGTTTCAACGCAATACACTGTGTGTCTGGCACACGCTGCGCGCTACATTTTCTTGTAATTGATCGGTTGTTACTTATTAGGTACCGTCAGCGTGCTTCACCGCAATAACACACTAAAGCAAAATTCTTCCCTGTTATACGAATCTGTATTACTGTGAAACTAACTGAAGCATATCTGCCTACACGGAACGAATATAAAACCACTGCCAATTTCTCATAAATCACGAGTTATTGCGCACTAGCAGCATGTTTCGCTGCAACGCAGAGTTTATATAAAAATGCTTCACTGCTGTACAAATACGTATTTTGGTGAAGCTTACTAAATGGCATCTATTTTGTGGAACGCATAAGACTCCTCTGCATCTTCTGCCCCAGAAGATGGCCCCACCAACTCGACTGCGGAAACCTACACATCCCATAACCCGGTATTCCGACAACTGCAATATGTATACGGACTAGCAAAAGCTCTCTAAAGTGAACATGTAGGACTAAAGAAATAGTAGAGAGTTTTAACTTATCTACATAAGTATAAGCCTTTACAAATAAACAGAGGTAATGTATACGTGCAAGGCAGTTGCAATGCTGGTTGCGACATCTTGTGACGCTCTGTCCAATAATAATTTTAAAAAAACGTTTAGAATGTTTTCTCGTAGCATGGATGTTCTCGTCAAAAGAAAGAAAGAAGCAAAAACGGACTGCATGTTAACAGCTGTGTCGCTGCCAGCGGTTTACACGAGCAGCTAAGTAGAATATGGTATTGGCCAAAATATATTAATAGCTCTATGTTCTTTCTAATTAAGATGTGCGCCACAAGATGGCACCACCAACGCGCCTGCTCTCGTCTACGTCTCCAGGAACACGGTATTCCGTAACTCTTTAGACAGTCTGTGAACTACATTACCATTTACGAAATACCGGAGACGCGGCATCTTATACGAATACAACAACGAATACAACATGAATACAACAAGGAATACAAAACAACTTCATCTGTGCAATGCATTTGCTCGTTAGTCAGCCTGTTCTATTGTTTGACTGTTGGGAGAAACAGAAATGGTTAGTTGAACACAGAGCACAATAAATCGACAGGAATTGACTGAGTAACGACACCAAGAGAGCCTTGTGGTGTCGCTACTCTATCAGCCCTTGTCGATTTATTGTGCACTGTGTTCAAGTAGACATATATAACCAACTAGCCCACCACTTCGTCTTTAGAAATGGTTAGCATACAACTTTGCCTTCTTTTGGCGCTCTAGGATATTGCGATCATGATGACTATGCCCTGAGACAAAAGCGTCTTTTTAACAAGTTTCGTTCTTTATTCCAACTTTTTGTTGGTGTGTTTATATTTAGCTATAGAAGCACAAACGTATATTGAATCGAAATAAGACAGATGATCACGCGAAGATGGACACTTCAAGCGATCAAATCTGCCGAAAAAGCTTCGCCTGAGACAGCCCCTGCTCGACAACTGATGATCCCTATATGTATATCGAAGTAACTTCGCGCCAACTTCTCCGAAAAACTTGGCACTATGCTGGTTCACATTAGCGAAAAGCTACCGTTCACTTACGCCCGTGCCGAGCCCAAGTAGGAACAGCATTAGGAAGAACAGGACGGACCAGAGCTGAGGCACGAAGGAGATTCTGCTCAGTGCTTCAGGGTACGTGACGAAGGCCAGGCCCAGATCTGCGCACAATCAAGTGACGCAATCATTAAATATGTAATTCAGTGACATGTAATCAACAGCCAGTACTAAGTAAAAAGAAATTCTAATTGGCACAAACTTCCTTCAGCGCCCGAATTAAAGAAAGAAATGTCGATGTGCAGGACACCCTTTCCTTCGCATGGCCGCCGTTCAACCAGAGCATTTTCAATAAGCCACCTCCAACTTACCACGAACAAACTGTTGGCTCGCAGTTACATTACATGCTGTTAAAGAAAACGTTAAGCTATGTTGGTATTTGGTGAGAAAACGTTGGTATTTTGGTTAACATGATCAGAAACACGGAAAACATTGCCACTGAAAAATTCGCGTTTCTAAGAAAAAATAAAAATCAGGTGCGTCAAGTGTTCAGCCTGAAGACTGGCCGCAAACAAAACAGTATGAATTCGCGTGAATACGAGGCCTGGAACGACAGCTTTCAAGAAGCACCTTGCGATGGAAATCAGACCAATGTCTAAAAACCTGGTCGACTGTAACTTCAAAGCTAGGAATTTGACAATAACATTCAAAACTGACTGGGCGAAGCGGTAAAGCTAAGTGAAACGGGCTAGTATGAATCAAAATATTCGAAACAATGTAACAAAAGGTCTCACTCGTGTCTATTAGAAACTGAAACAGTAGACGCACAGCGTTAAGGTGCCAAACCATCGAAAGGAATACCGAGTCTATATTACCGTACTTACCGGATTCACCTTTCAGCACCTGCGAGATGTCATCAGTGTTGAGGTCGTGAGCAAGTGATCCCAACGTGGCGAACACAACGCAGCCTGCCAAGATGCTCGTCATGGTGTCAGCAATGCTGATGAAGAAGGCATCTCTGTAGGACAATGTAAAGGCATCATCTTTGAACAAAAAAATATGCGCATAAATGAGGAAAGCAAAAATTTCTACGCGTATATAAATCCCTATAGTACTTTCGAACGTTTCGATCAAAATATAAGAGAGAGTTGGATGCCAATAAGTTGGCACACAACGACCTCAGTTAAAAATTCTTGTTATATTTTTTTATTGGACATCCCAGTATCCCCTTTGTTTAGCTTCAGACCCTGTGGAACAGTCAAAATGAGGAGATGAAGGCGCTGCGTTAATTGACTACAGCATGATTGAAGTCCACGACTGCAACAACTGTTGATCCATTAAACTGCGTCCAGAGCTCGAGTATAAAAGGGATATTTGAATATATGTAACGGAAAAGCGTTGTCGTCATGTTTATTCGCCTTTCCTTTCTTATCTTTTTTTCTTTATCTTCATATTTGTCTGTGGAAAACACATACGAGAATGTGTTGTAGGGTAGAATACGTTGCAGGACAAGTTGGTTGAAATCTAAGTGGTACACATTAGACGCGACGTGGAAACAGTGACTTTGGTAGGAGGGAGTAGGAATAACAGAGCGAGCGCTAATTTCTTTCGACCGACACACTGACTGCATGACATGACACAAATGGTTGATGTGGAAAGAAGCGTAAACGTCATAGAAGGGGCTCAATGTATTAGAAATTTATTTGAGTAGAAGCCTAGAGGGCACATACAAGCGCAACGTGAAAACAAGTGATTAGTAGGATGGAGTAGGAAAGAACAGAGTGGGCCGGGAAGCTCTTCCTACTCCTGCATACTAAAGACTTTTTTCTTCCACTGCGTGCTAATATATACCCCCGAGAGTATATCCCTTGGCAAACCTGTCGAATAAGCAGTTCTCGGTGGCTCGGTTGATTAAAAGGGTGCTGTACGATGGACTCACCTTCCCACTTGGTGCCTGAAGTCGTTGTAGCTGGCGTACATAATGAGATGGCCGAACGCCGTCGTCAGCGAGAAAAACGACTGCTCACAGGCCTTGAACCATACCTGTCAAGAAGAGTGACAGGAAATACATCGTTTCGTCGAGCTTCTTTTTGTTTTGTTTTGGTTTGTTTTGTTTGTTTAAGCGTAATGACTTCATTTGAAGCATTGCCATCAACATTCTCTTTCACTTTATTGCGCGAGCGCTGAAAGTTTGGTCTCGTAATTACAAGTTGGCATTTGTGGTGGTGAAAGTAATATTACGAAAAAAAGAAAAGATTGCCAGCTGAAAAAGAGGATTTTAAGTATATTCCACTTTCAGTTCAGCGAGCATTTATGTGGAATTACGGAACTGGTTGGGCTTGACAAAAAAGTTGCAAATCGAGCACGTCGGTGTAAGCACACAAAACATTTGCTTGACACCGTTAGGCATCTGCAAACTCTAAGGTGCGCTCATTTTATGCGCTCTGCACTTCAACACCCTCCTATTGTTTAGCATCACCTATTCGACAGTCGCAATGAAACCTGACTGCCTCGGCATTTTCACAGATTTCTGCCATCAATTTCAAAGATACTTAGCGGCATTGCTCCTGCATAATCTTTCTTTTCAGCTAACCTGTCGTTTAACTTAATACCGGCAACGTCACATTCTCGTGTTATATGGGAAAGGCCTTTCTGTAGGGCGTTTTTATAACAATGTCGATACGATACAGTATTACTGATGAAGAGGTGAACGACAAACGAGCGAAGCATACAGGAACTTGCCAGTAGATCACAAGGATCTACATGTACCTCTACAACTGCAATGGTACATGACGTAGGCGATCTAACTCGCAATACTGCCGACTTCCAATATTATCAGCTCGTACAGCTGTTTGTGAGCTCGTTCGAGTCATCAAATGCAGGGCGCGACGGCATCGTTATGCGTCCTCCTTTTCCTCGTAATAACACTAAGTCAAACCACGAAAATGTTCCCCCAAATGTGACCTTACTCTCCTGACACTTGAAGTGTGCAAGCATCCACGCTCTTTGCGACATGGCACTCTCCAAGAACGATGCGCCGAACATAAACGCCGCCATACCTCGATCTCCCAGATCTTTTCCCAGTGCGGAACGAAGAAGGCCTTGATGCCGTTGAAGGCTCCGTCCTGCAGGCACGTGATGATTAGCAGCGAGACCATCACCACGTACGGCATCGTAGACGTCAGGTACACCACCTTGGGGAAGAAAACAGATACCGAAAAATCATTCAGGATTTACTTTACACCGCGCAATTGCGAACCGCGGTAAGAACTATCTTTAGCTCGTTCGAGGAGGTTATCTATATTTTCCTACGTCTCACACGTTCTGCCACGGATTGTGGCATCATAAACTGTCACGTCTTTTAGCTTTCCAATAATAAAACATTTTTTTAGGAGAAAAACAAGTGAACTGCGAAGTGCGCAGAGTCAGACTTCTATGACTGCACTATGTGCATACCTTTCGCAACGTTTCCTGCGTTGCATTCGGTTAGGCGCTGAATTTTTTGGGTTCATTAAGCGAAATAGGTTGATACGAAGATAGCGCTTCACAATTCGGCATATAATGCGTTTATTTCATCTCAGACGCTGGTTATTGCGCTATCTTGCTAAACACTGGAGCTGCTATGAGCTGACGTAGTCAGCGTTAGAAAATCTTAAAGGAGTTGTGATCACGCTTGAAGCAATTACGGTAATTAATATTCAAGCCAACACAATTGTAATGCTTGTTCAATTTCATTGGAAATAAATGCTTTATAAAGTCGTCAGCTCCGTATAAGGTATGAGCTGCAATTATCGTCGTAGTATAAATTCGGTGCTCCCTTGAACAATGGACCAGATTGCACATTAGCTGGAAAGCAAGAGGCCTTTAGTCCAGGCCTTCTGTAGGCTAGCCGATCATTCGGGTGATAGAGAGAAGAGAGGGGGAAGATATTTATTAAGGCTGAGTGCTTTGCCGGCGTGTGTACAACCACTGGCATGCCACTCTGCAAAGGAAGGGGGAAGGAGATAAGTATGGCAGAGAAGAGAAAAAAAAGACGAAAAAATATGAAATGCGTGATTTAACGAAATAAATATATTAACAATTGAGCTGGAGGGTGGAGGGGTGGGGGTGGTGAATTCAGACTTTTTTGTAACATAAAGTGAACCTTCTTTAAAGTTTTCCGAGAAAGGGCTAATTTCCGATAGCGCGACAATATATCACAGACCCGACGCTGTTTCGAAGGGTCGGGTATAGGGCCTAACGTGCTATAGGTAACGTCAGCGGAAAGTAAGATATCAGGTCCATTTGGCACTCAAAACAACATGACTAGTCACGATAGACGAGGCATTCAAGTAGCATGTGCACCAAGCTAGCGCCTCACCTTGCCAACCGAACGAATGCCCTTGTACGTGGACAGTGCCTCGCAGATCCAGGCTAGAAGAAAGCACAACGCCATACGCCAGTCCAGCGTTGAAGGCAGAGTAAATCCCCCAGAGTCACGAAGCACGTACTTCCTGCGAGGGAAATTTTATAGTAAAACAACTTTGCTTGGTCGCGAACAAGGGCGTACGTGGCTCCCATGAATTGTCTTTCAAGTCATTACGTTGAAAATGTATATTCACCGAACATTATGTATTACCATAAGCATACCAGGAAAATTTCGTCGAATATACATGCACAATAAAGTGCGTTACGACACACTGCAACACACGGTTAACCAGGACATGACATAAGCGCTTCTTGCCATCTAAGTAGTTTGCTACGAACGAAAACAGTAACGTTGAACGCAATAAGAATAGAAAAACAAGAAGAACGCAATATAAGAACAAAGGCGCGAACGAGTAGGTTTTAAGCCTATTTTAAGCCAAACTGTCATTCCGTCGTGTCTCCCTTTATAAGAAGACGGTTTGTTGCGAAATTTCTCGAGGCATATAGTAAAGAAAAAAGCACATTTAGCACGCACGACAAAGCAGTGAAAGGACCAAAACAATGCGCTACTACCGGCTGAAGCTTCTGGCGCTCGTCTTAGCTGCTGTATCACCGTGCAGCAGAAGTGAATGAAAAAGAGTTGGAGTTTCACCGGAAAGGTGAATGATTGCGATAGCAAATTAGTAGACGGCTATAGAAATTAAGGATAGTAGTTCGTATGAACTTGTAATCTTTTGCTTGCTAACCTAACTAACAAGCGTGGTGTCACGCGCTACAAGCAAACATGAACATATTCTCATTCGATGACTGCGCACACTCGCCGTCAAAACGCTGGAGTGAGGAAGCGCGGCAGCAGCAGCGAGCGATTTGATCTTCGTGCTGCCTTTAAGCTTCAACGCGAGAACCAAGCGGCGAGAACGCAGCGCCGCGAAGCTATTTGCACTCGGCGCGCTCTGTCCCCATCGCAGATCGCTGTCAAGATAAAGGCCGCGTGACCGCGCTATAACGCAGTTGCCGCCGAAGTAATATGCCCCCCTTCCCCCACCACCACCACCTCTCCGACCCCGCTCCCTGGTGCCTTTTGCACGATGGAAGACGACGTGCTACCTCTCCGCTTTCCTCCCTTGTGCGCGCGAGATCGAGCCACCATCGCCGGCTTACGCTCGCACGCTCTCACTCGCACACGCAGCATTCAGCGCGCGACGGCGATGTCATCGCACTTGGACTTCATACGGAACATGCTGATAACATATAAAAAACGAAGAGTACAATGCAGCATTCAACGAAACCAAACAGCTGTCGCCGCGTCACATCACCCGGAAGCAAACTGAAATTCCTAGTTCGACAGAGTGAGTTGTCCTTCAGTGTGACGCGACAAAAGCCGCTTTATTCGGTGGTATGCAGCAACGTGTTCCTGCTCACGTAGCTTTTTTTTCTCCTCTTTTTTTTTCATTGCATGATGTAACAAAAGCCGGGACACGTGCTGTAAACAGCTGCAATATAGTCGTAGGGCCGCCATCCTGCCAGCGGTCGAAAAGCTGACGTCCAGTTTAGTCGCACGCGATTGGCCATGCCGCGCCGATATCGCGGCCTAGGCCAATATAGGCCAATCACGTGAGGCGAAACCGACCGTCTGCTTTTCGAACGCGTGCTAGATATCGGCTCGGCTGTTATTTGTATCTTGTCTTCGTCCTTTCGCTATATTGTTCTGACTCCAGCATGCTCAATATGACGCTGTTTACCTACGCCAAGTCCTCACTCAAGCTGTCAAACACTCACTTATCACTAACTCACGCACGCACGCATACAAACGCTGTATCAGCAAGAAGCCGTTTAGCTTTGAAACTTGTTGCCGATAAACGTCAACACTGATAACGGCTCGTTGCATTGATTAATGGCCTAGAAAAATGAGCGTTCTCAAACTGAAAGTGTAACTTGAACATTTCTTTCGAAGAAACACTTCAAGTTACCTTGTTATACATACTGAAAATATTGCTCCGGAGCAGACGCTGCATTCGTGATGTTCGACATGTTCCTTAAGTCCTGCAAGGAAAAGAAAGTATAGCTGGGATCAACAATAAGGTGAGGGCGTACTTACGTACAAGAGTATTTTTTGATATAGGGACGTTCGGGCTTGATGGTACTGCAATATACCGGGCTTTATTTTCTTTCTTTCTTTTTTTTCCTTTTTTTTATACAGTACACAACCTTTAATAATCACCTGTAGCAGAAGGCAAAACTTTAGTAATTCAACTGGATTGCATGAAGAGGCGGAGATTATTTGCAAGAGAAGTAAAAACACATAGCAGAGTAATAACAAGCATTTACCATAATTAACGTTTCGATTAATTACTTGACGGCACATATTGCAATGTGCTAATTCCAGCCGGTGAGTTCGCAAGTAGCATCCACATAAAATAATTTTCAGGATCACTGCAGTTTCGACATGTTCATTCCCAAAGTGTGCGACCAAATGTGTGTGCGTTCCAGTTGCTCTTGCGCTTGAAGGCATAAAACAGCGTTTGCTTTACAAAGTAAGTGGAACAGCAGTGCGTTTGCACAGCAAGTTTCACAGAGCATATCTCGAAACCCGAGCGATCCTTAGAATTCCTTCTAAGTGGATATGCCTTCCAAACTGACCTTCTACATTTCGCGAATGGCAATATGTGCCGTAAAGTATAGTTAATTTAAAAATTAGTTCGTGAATTAAAATAACAGTCGATTAAGCATCTCGATTTCTATTGCAAGTAGCGTCCGCCCACGTCGAGTAATCCAGCTCAAGAAATACAGTTACGCGATCTGTCACAGATGATGCTTAAAAATTATTGATTATCTAAAAAAAAAGAAAAAGACACCCAGTGTAATGAGGACGCAAGCACTACGGCATGAACTAAATTTGACGATTTCCCAGCAGAACTTCAAGAAAGTTGTAGACACGGCCGGCGGCGCCATGAGTATACCGTGGAATGATTACCGGTGGTCTTCTAGACGTGACAAAGCGGCACCAGTGACTGAAAAACGTGATAAGGGGGGACGAATTGTGTCGAGTTTCAGTTAATGAGTTATGTGTGACGTTATACGTGACGTTGCGGACACCATACTGAATAAATATTCACTTTAAGAGGAAGCTTTAGAGCGGGTGCCAAATACATGTAAAATGAGAATTCGTTTTTTCTCGGCAACCACTGCACCAAATTTGGTGAAATTTGCTGCATCTAAAAGAAAAACTTGAAATCTAGTCACGGCCGCTTTCGAATTTCGGATTTAATTTGTCAACCTTTTATTAGGAATTGGCAAAAATAGAAAATTTTCAGGGAACGAAACTATCAAGTTTACAACTCTCTAACTCAGCAATGAAAAACGATACCACAATTCTGTGAATTGCATGTAATAGTACATCTAAAGCGGACAAAATTGGTATGTTACACATGAATCTGAAAAAATTTAGTAATGTGGAAACACAGCTTTTGCAGAAGCCTGGTACACAATGTAACAAATTCACGTAAGATTTAAAATGACGTATCAAATTTGTGCGCTTTCAGTGGTCTAATGGTTGCCGTTTACAGAACCACGATATCTGATCTTAATACAGAACTATTAATTCGTAAATGTCGTGCTTCTATATTTTCAAACTTTCGTATTTTTGAAAGTTCTTGTAACAATATTCAAGTCTCAATCGAAATTCAGCTTCCAACAGTCACTAGAATTTAACGTTTTATCTCAAATGCAACAAATTTCGTTAAAATCGATCCAGGGGTTATCTGAGAAAATGTCTTTCTTTTTTTTGAATTTTAGATGTATTTGAATAGGCTGCGTCGGAGTTGGGCCCGAACCATGGCAGCCCGAGCTAGAGCTCCCTCTTAAACCTCAACCTCAAATTACTTCCTTAAAAATACTGAATTGGGCAAATGAGAAATGCTTAAGAATTCATTTTCTACATAATATAACCCACGCTCACTGCGAGATTGCAACAGCTATAAAATGCTTAAGTTACTGAGGAAAAAACAGTGCTTTCATTTAGTTGCGCAACCAGTCATGCACCGCTCGAAGCACCTCCTCGTCATCGGAACTTCATTGAACAGAGCGATGAATTTAGTTAGTGCAAGTTATCCATATCACAAGCACTGTTGTCGCGTACCTAGGTGACTTTCTCCCTATCTTGTTAGGACACTGTCCCTTTCCGCAGAATAAGTAACTAAAAATAAAAATTATAAATACATTAGGAACGACACTACCACTGCAGTGAACTTAGCTGCCAGATCATCATAACGATGACATTTCAATCAATAATACAACGTTTCCTTTCTCTCTCTCTCTCTCTCTCTCTCTCTCTCTTTGCACACTCACCCTGAATGAGTCCACGCACGTGGCGTCGCTCCAGTCGCCGTCGCACCGAGACCAGGGCAAGTAACTTTGGAAGGACGCGAACAGATAGAAGAGGCACAGGGCCATGATGTAGTTGTACGACACGGTGACGTAGAACGTGGAGAACAGCTGCGCAACACCGATGCCTGGGCAGGGAGAGAGAGAGAAGCGAGAATGAGGCGGCGCTCAGTTCCTTCGCCACCGGGTGGGGACGATAAAACGCGTGCGCAGGCCGCCGGCAAGAGGAATGGTGTCATGCTCTATACAGAGGCTGGCGTTCTTGCACTACGGAAGCCCCTGGCAGGTGTCAAGTGCTACGCGAGTTTTGATCCTCAGAGCGATGGTCTGTATACTGTGCAACGCATGTACAGGAGCCGTCTGATGTAACCCGAGCGATAGAGACACACACCTAGCAGCTTAATTCTGAGAAACATAGGTTGCAAGGGGACAAACAGCGGAAGCCTTTCAGTGAAGGCAGATTGAGTTAGCAGTTTCAGAACACGCCAACCGGAAATCTCAAGCAACATCCGCAGAGAAGAAAAAAACAACTTAAAAGGTGCTTAAGGTGTGTCCGATTTACGACATCCTCCCTTATATGACGTTTTCTCTCGTATTTAAACTATCTGTTTGGGAGGAAAAGCGCCGTAATTAAACTTTCAGAACCAGTAAGTAATGCGACAACTACACACTCGCGAACAAGGACCGTTGGCGGAAACCACGAATTAATGCGCTCACTCGTTCCACACTCAGTGGCAAAAAAAAAAAAAAAAAGAAGAACGAGAACGCGTTTCCACATTTCTGCATTCTTTCAAGAGCCATTCAAAACGCAAGCGGAGGGACATGCGGCAGTACAAACCAGTCCGCGATCATTTATTATTTCTTAAATCGAAGTAGCTCTGTATATTTTCTGAAGAAATACTTTCACCAAGCAATGCGCTTTCTTTTTCACATGCGTAACTTTGGCTAAAGTTTCTCATCAGTGTCAAATGTGAGTAACCGAACTCGGAACCAAAGTTGTGGACTCAGGAGTGTATGCTTTCTCACACGTGTTTAAAATAAAAATGATTTTATCGAGTTGAGTTTGGTTGCGCTTTCAGTTACATACATCTGCGAAAAACAAGTGAAACAATTTTAGAGCAGACACATTTCTATACGCTGGGACAACTTTCTGCGAAAATGAAGAGAAAGCTACAGAGGCGAAGTGCACATGCTCACAGCGCTCCTGAAAGCAATACCTAAGCCTCGTTCGCGTTTGTTTAGACTGAGGAACAAAAACAGCACTGTCTTATTTACTACAGCACTTGTAATAATATAAGGCATAAAATATATCACTCATTGTTAAATTTGATATTTTTTCCCTCTGCGCTGCTCCACGTTTTGGCAAATGCGAAACCGTAGAAAATACCAAACAATCGAAGTTTAGGTCGCCGACAGGCCCAGTAAAGGGCGTCTGGTCAATCCCTTCTGGCTTTATAGTTGGCGTGCTAATCGATAAAAGCATGAACCAACTAGCCCAGCAACAAATAGTAATACCAAACAAGCTACGCTGATTAAACATCTGCTCTCGGAAACAGAAACAAAAAGCGCTGTGAAATTTTGCCAGTTTACCTGGCGCAGTAACAAAAGTGCAGAAGCTCCGCCCCTGTAGGCTGTAACTTTCTCTCGTCACTGCCACAGATAATTCTCGCCAAGCATAGAACGGTCAGCACGTCGCAAAACCAGCGTCCTCGCATCGCAGACTTCATATGATGCTTCGAACGATGCTTTTTACAGTTCGTTTACTCGTCACTAAATTACGTGTATCATGTGTCCTCCTTAATGAGGAGTGACACGGCGTTTTTATATGCTACCCTTGTCACAGAGACAATAAACGTCGAGCTTCACTAACCTTTAAGCCCCGGTACGCACTTCCAGACTTTGACGTGACTTTTCCCCACGAATTGGCCGATGGCGAGCTCCATGAAGTAAACAGGCTTGCCGATTAGGAACAAGACGATGAAGTAAGGTATCAAAAAGGCGCCTGGAATACAAGAAACACTCAGTGAAACAATAAATTCTACAAATCGCTCTTGCAGTACGTGTATCTGAATGAAACGTACCCAGGCGAATAATAAAAAAAAAGAAAGTTCACCAAAAACAGCCAACAAGAGTTTTTCTACTTTCAAATCGTGTGCATATCTTTCTTTCTATCCTAGACCGTGTTCATCTTATCTATTGAACAGTTCTTGCACTAGATTAGTGACATTCCAGTTTCAGAGTTTGTTGTAAATTGCAAGAATATAGCCAGAGTAACAGCGGTTGCTTTTCAGCCGTGGCGAGATCTGCACGAGCACGACTTCAGCTTACAAATCAACAATCGAAAAATTAGGGCTCTCAGAAGAACACAAGCATAATCAGGTCTCGGGGAAGTCACGGGCTGTCTTCAACTACAAATCACTGAAAAAATGGCTGATCTCGACGAGAAGACAAAATAAAAGGAACTGGTGCAGGACAAATATATTAGGGTGCCTGCCAAGGAAGCGCGCCCCTTCAACTTCCTTAGAAACTATCGATTAAACTTTAGTTGTAAGTGAGCGCTTCTTCCGTCCACGTCGTTTTCTTCCTGCCCATATTCCACTCAACGACACAACGCGATGCACTACCTAGCTCAACAGTCAACGATTCTCAAATATATTAGCCTCCAGTATTATTCCTTCTAAATATATACTGCGTGGGCGCTTAAGAGAATACACCTGCCAAAATCGTAGCACCCTTCGCGTTCAACACGAGTCTGGCCTGGATGTTCCGCTTCAGCTCACGCGCGTTACGCGCGCAATCGCATGTGGAAAGGATACGCGAGCAATCTACAAGGCATAAAGCAGAACGCGCACCCTTTCTGTGCTTATGTGTTTGCCAATGCAAGCAAACGGCGTCATCGGTGTTCAGGCGTGAATGGCAATCTGATGCATGTGCTTTCAGCAACTGCATTGATATCAGGTCGCCCGGTCGAATAACAACACTACAGTAAATACTGTATCTCTCTTCATATGCCTTCCTTTCCGACCCAGTAGCACATTTTGGGTGTAGTCTTGCGCTGATGGCGCCATCTTGCGGCTCTTATGTCACTGCGCGTTGCGTGCATGATGATGATATTGCTCCCGTTTTTAACGAACGGGACCTGAACTGCAAGCTTTCCCCACGAATCTGCCGAGGGGCGCGTGTGCGCCGCCTCTTGACTGTAAAGAGGCACTGCTCGATATACGGTAACCGTGGCCTCCGAGACTACGCGGCAGGGCCGGTGTGCGCCGGCCCATCTTGAGGGACATGCAGTAATGCCCCTCGGCGATTCCCACAAGGAGGAGTCAGTTGAGACGCACCCTTCCGCACCACTGCATTTGAATAGACGCGAAGTGTGCGTGCGTGCCTGCGAAGTGTCTGTCTGAGGAGTCAGATATCGTCGAGGAACGTTATCGAAGCACCGTAGTGACTGCAGTGATAAGCATTTTCCAATTCCCTCCTCCTCATCGTCGTCCATAACTTCTCTTGTTCCCCTTTCCTGGTGCAGAGAACGCATATTCTCGTGTAAATAAAGACACGTTCTTCGGTAAATAAAGTATCTCTCATTTGTATTGGTCCAGCAACTTCTGCAATCTGCGCAACTACGTTCGTCGAAATTTTTTGATACAATGATAAAAAATAGATTGATTGATTGATTGATTGATTGATTGATTGATTGATTGATTGATTGATTGATTGATTGATTGATTGATTGATTGATTGATTGATTGATTGATTGATTGATTGATTGATTGATTGATTGATTGATTGATTGAAATGTGTGAGATCGCTGGCAATAAGAATTAAGCAAAAGGGGATGAGACAAACACACAAGAGAGATAAAAGTGCGACCTTTACCTCCTCCATTCTGATAGGCCAGCGTCGGGAACCTCCAGACGTTGCCCAAGCCGATGGAAATGGACAGGCAGGAGAGGAAAAACTGCATGCCTTTGTTCCATTGTTTGCGGCCGGGCACGGCGTCCGGCGCGGCCTCCACATCTGCGGCCTGTCGAGGTGAACGCACTCTTTCAAAAATACGGAAGACGAGAAAGCACTCGGTAGAAAGTGGAAGGGGGGAAAAGGCAAGCGTGTCCTAAGTGCTGTTGATTCTACCAACTGGAGTAACCCCGTGCAGCCAGTTGAAGTTATCACCCAGCTAAGATAGCAGCCTAGACTAGAGGGAGGATGTTTCAAATGTGTCGGAAGCTTTCCACAAACATCTAAGCCGTCATAGCTCCATCCTTGTCAGGTCTGGTTATCGACAACTACACCGTATCCGCTCCTGTTGCGCGTCAATTGTAACAACTGCGAGTCCATTTCCCGACATGCAAAAGCGAAGTGTCCAAGCAGGTTCAAGTTTTTTAGTCTAGTGGCGTCCATTCCATTATCATCGCCGGCGACTTTCCAAAACTGAAAGGGGAGAGAGGGTGAAACTGGTTGATCGGTAATTTGCGAAACCTTAGCGTGAAAATATTTCATTGGGCGTTTGTGCTTATCTCTGTTTTGCGGTACGATAAGCGTTTATTCCCGCGTTTAAATACATGCTTTTTGCACTAACAACATTGACACCTAAAAAGGCGGCATTGAAGCCGGAACTACCCGAGAACTATAACAGTTGGGCGACGGAAAAGCTTTCGGATACACTGCTTCAAGATGCGGAGCTGCACGCTTTTTATAATTTATTCGATTTTACTTTCTCATTACGTCTTACGGCAAAGCATGCAGATTAAAAAAAAAGCATTTCACTTCCATGCAGATTATGCCATTTTTACCACCTCTGAGAGATTTCACGGACGTTTACGAAAAGCCTTCTCGCGGCTCGCTGAAGAGAAGGTGCAACAATTTCACCTTGTTCAACGGAATATGATACGTATGACACGAACATTTTTGCTTATTGTTTCTGTTAGTTCTACTTACATGGCCCGCGAGGAATTTTGGTGGCGTCCTATTGCACTTTCATATCTCGAGACAAAGACGAGAGTTGGCTTACCGTTGAATGCAACCCGAGAACGAGTCCGTTTTCGCTTGTCTTTTCCTGGTAGGGAGGTGGAAGCTCCTGCGTTCAAAGATTGTCCCAGCAGTGAGCGTCAGTTTACCTAGCCGCCAAAAACGTTCTTATTTCTCACGCTGAGGCACCTTCGCCCCAAAAGATAAAAGAAAATTGGCAACGAATTGGAACGAAAGTATCGGCTGCCCGTTTATATTAAGCCTCCGAAAGACCGGACAGCATTGCGAAAGTTGCGGTTGCCTTAAGTCAACCAGGAACCGAATACGAAAAAACGTTCGTACGTACGAACGTTTTATAATCCGATTATTTTTTTCGGCGGAACAAAAACGTTTTGGTTTCACTTAAACATACTTTCACGTGAGGGTAAAACATCCAAAATTAAAATTTGTGGTACCGTTACGAAAGAAATGAAATGGGGATCGAAGACATAAGCCGTTATAACCACACGTTTGCATGACGTCGTGGGTTCGACTCCTACCTCCGGCGGCCGCATTCCGGTACAACACGCCGCGGTCGATCCCTAAAGCTGTTGAAATACACGAACGATTACATAAAATAAATGTCGCACATTTCACATTTGATTCCTGCTGGGTTTCAGTAGTCACTCTTGTATGTTCCTACAGTGCTCGGGTGCAAAAAAACGACTTCATTAGGCGGGTACCTTCATTTATGAAGCACACAGATAACTTGGAAAATCTGTTCATGCATCAAGTTCTTTTCTCTTCTTTCCTTCTTTTTTTTTCTTTTTTATACCCGCCGTGGTTGCTCAGTGGCTGTGGTGTTGGGCTGCTGAGCACGAGATCGCGGGATCGAATCCCGGGCGCGGCGGCCGCATTTCGATGGGGGCGAAATGCGAAAATACCCGTGTACTTAGATTTAGGTGCACGTTAAAGAACCACAGGTGGTCAAAATTTCCGGAGTCCTCCACTACGGCGTGCCTCATAATCAGAAAGTGCTTTTGGCACCTAAAACCCATAGCTTAATTAATTAATTCTTTTTATTTATTTATTAGACCACACGTAAGCAGTTTCACACGAGGTTGTATCGTTAATAAAAGAGTTCGGGGACATGCTTCTTCTGACTCATTAAACAGGGTCTTCAAGGCATGTGGCCTTCAACGCCTTGCCATTCCTCTCCAGAGGACCTCTAGGAGTAACAAGATCTCGCAAAAGGACAATTCCGAGCGCCTGAATTGACAACGAGTTTGCCACAGCAGCACTACACCACGAATAGATAAAAATACACACTAATTGTTTCCGGAACACCTGGATGTGTCTTAAGCGTTATGCAAAGGGTTCCCGTTAACCCTGAGTTTTTTGTGGGGAAAACAGTCACCAAGAATGAGTATTGGCATCTAGGCCATTGGATCAGTGATATTAAAAGAATGTGAAAGTGATCCACCGGCCTGTAGACGCAAAAAAATCTCATTGTGAAATTCCTCGCGTGATACGTTATCACTTGTACTGCTTCCACGTCAACCCAGTGTGATTTGATAACCGCAAAACATCAATCTAGAAAATGTTTAACCTCTTTCAAATTTCTGGGAACCCCCCCCAAAAACACAATTCTGCAGAAACCCGCAAGGTGGAGAGAAGTAATTAATAAAGGGAAAATCAGAAATCATATGGGTTTCCTTTGTAGCAATTGCTACGAACGGGTGGATGTCTGATTTTCCTTTTATTAATTACTTCTCTCCACCTTGCGGGTTTCCACAGAACTATAACGTCAAACTCTTGCCCTTGCTTCAAGTTGTCGACAAATGCGACATCGCCCTGCCATCTGCTAGCCGCCTGGTTAGCTCAGATGGTAGAGCGGCTGCTCCGGAAAGGCGCTGGTCCCGGGTTCAAGTCCCGGACCAGGATGAATTTTTCTTCAACTGCGAGGCTTTTCGTTCGAGGAACCCGTAAGGGTTTCCTTTGTAGCAATTGCTACGAACGGGTGGATGTCTAATTTTCCCTTTATTAAAGAGTATGTCCAACGCACTCTGCGTGATCATGCGAAGACACTTGCAGAGCAATGCCTATCCTCTTTGCCTTCCAAACACCTGATAGCTCACACTACGACCACATCTACTTGCCTTCTTAAGCTGTCTCTATGTGAGTAGTTAAACGCTTTTATGAAATCTAAATGAACATAAAATGGAAAACAAAATTCAGGAGAACCCGCCGTGGTTGCTCAGTGGCTATGGTGTTGGGCTGCTGAGGTCGCGGGATCGAATCCCGACCACGGCGGCCGCATTTCGATGGGGGCGAAATGCGAAAACACCCGTGTACTTAGATTTAGGTGCACGATAAAGAACCCCAGGTGGTCGAAATTTCCGGAGTTCTCCACTACGGCGTGCCTCATAATCAGAAAGTGGTTTTGGCACGTAAAACCCCATTTAAAAAAAAATTCAGGAGAAAGAACATATGTGTATGCCTGGCCTCAGGACCTGAGACATAACTGAACTGATGAATATTCGTTGATTCTTGTAAAGCCAAGCAGGCTCGTATATAGACGGGCTTGCTGCTCGACAATCCATGGAGAGATTGCTGCCCTTCCAGGAGGCCAACGCTCGGCATTTCCATTGAATGTGCTACGAACGTGGTGCCGCCTGACAGCTACATATGGGGCACTTCGGCCGTTCTATCAGTGGTGGCGGCGTGTTAGGATCAGCCGCGGTGGCGCTTTGCACTTGTCGCCATCGATAATTGACCGCTGGGGTTGTTGGTGTCCCAGTTATTATCCTTGTGAGCGCGCAGAACTCCCTTTGTGTAAGGCCTGGAACTAGACAGGATGTTACACGCCGTTTCTTTGTCTGCCTGCACTTCTTTCTTCTTTTTTTCGCTTCCTTTAGTCAGAGCCGGTATTCCGTTGTTCTCATACAATCTGGCTCACACCAACTGCGGGCGATTGGCCACGATTCTGGGGGATAATGCCTAATTAATACACAAGTTAAATTTCACTTGCAATTTTACGAGACCTGGAAAATTTAATGTGATAGATGCAACACGATGAATGACGTAGACCGGATTTAAATGCACTAAAACTAATAATAAGAAAGGAAGGAGATTTAACTTGGGTAATCGCTCGGAATCAATAATATATTCCTGGACGGCGGCGCAAACATCCGCGTGAAGTGTACCGTACCGTTCAGTTGGTAGCGTGATCCTAAGCTTCTTCCGCTCCTTCGATTACTAATGCGTGCCGCAGCATAAAGCAAAAATGAAACGAAATAGAAAATTGTCATTCACCTGAGAGTACCGCGAAACCACAAAGGAAACCGGAGGATCAACCTTGCGTTTCCCAAGGTGCCTCCCTGTAGCTGGCAGATTTCCGCCGGAGTGCTTTACCATATTCAGTGCCCTATACGCTCCTAGTTGCCGATTACTTATAAGCATAGCTCTACTATCAGCTAGACTGGTTAGCTCAGGTTGTACACGGTAACCGCCCCGGAAAGGCGTTGTTCCTGGGTTCGATCGCCGAACCGGAACGAATGTTTGTTAAACCGCGTGGCGTTCTGCCTGAGAAACTCGTTTGGGTTGCTTTCATAGCTACGTGCTGCCTCTCAGGCAGATTACAATTTTTACCTGTCATGAAACCTCCTTCGCCACTAGTGCATTACCGCAGAACCACTTCGCCAGGGCACAAAAAAAAAAATAAATAAATAAACGCCGACGCAGTGAGGTACGCTAAAGGACTGTGTCACTGTCTTACTTATGCTGCCTTACTTATAAAAAACAGACCTTTCAATATTTGTTGACTAGTGACTAGTATTGACTAGTGATTAGTGTTGACTTGTTCCGGCGTTGCGCGTCAGTGCGAATTAAAACCAACTAGCCCCGATCTGTGATCATCTATTAGATGAGCTGGCTTGCCATATAGCCTTGCTTCTAACCTTGTAATGCCCTAACACAGTTTTACATCAGGGAAAATTAGAACAACTTGTTGAGGTTTCTTTCTCGCCATGGAAATCTAGCACATTTGTTGGAAAAAAAAATGCAGACATGTCTGCACAGCGCAAAAGACGAAGGCAGAAGAAATGTCACAACAGTGGCACCGTTATTTGTTATTATTAAATGTTATTTGATTGTTGAAATTAATCAATTAGTAATTTGGTTTACTGAACTTCGCACAAGTAGAATTTATCTACTGTCTATCAGAAGCGCTACTATATAGGCCATGCGATCCGTTTCCTGTGCTTAAAACACGTTCTTGGGGTATTAAACTCAACGGTAGCATATACCAGATGTTCTATATTTTTTTTAATTACACCAAGATTTTAAAGATTGCCTGCGGCAGATAGCACAATTCTAAAATTTGAGCTGAATTACTTAATTAGGCGGTCGCCACATCTACGAGAAATCAAAATGCTTAATTGAATGACTGCCTTGGGTACACTAATTAACTTTTTATTTAATTACATTACTGCACATATTTCAATCTGCGAATTGTAGCCGGTGAGTTCGAAAGGCATATCCGCATGAAGCCAATTATCACCAGTTTGGAAATATTAATTTTCAAAATGTCCGACGAAATTCATTGGCGTTCAGCTTGCTTTTGTGCACCAATGCATGAAACAGCATTTTCTGTAAGAACTAAGTGGAACAGCATTGCGTTTTTACCGCAAGTTGGACCGCGCATATGTCGAAACCGGCGGCATCCTCCGAATTCGTTCCAAGTCGACATGACTTGCAAACTCACTAGCTACAATGACTATATTGAGATATGCACCGTAAGGTGATAGTTAAAAATGACTTAGTGTAATGATGTGAATTAGTCGATTAAGCATTTGATGTCCCGTAAATTTAATGGCCGCCTCGTTAGAATTGTGCTATTTGTCAAAGTCAATTTATAAAAATTTGGTGCAGCAAAAAACAAACACCCTATACGATGCGTTGGATTGCTTATGATGCGTTAGAGGTTTGCTAGAGCCCTCTGCTTGGCCTTTCAGCGGAAAAATAAATAACGTTATAAATCAACCGGTCGATGTGAGAGCGCGCAGGCGCGCGCGAGCGTCAGCACTCGGCTTGCGTTGAAAACAGTTTGACAGCTTGATGCGTACGCGCTAAGGAAACGAACAACAAAACCATCGGGTCTCGCTATAGCAGGGCTTGGCGCGAACAAAGTCCACTGTTTTCGCGGCTCCTCTCGTGGGCAGCGAGGCGGCGAGCGCAGGACATTGCCGATGCGGAATTTTCACTTCTCCCCGGCGTTTATTTCCTTCCCGCTTCCCGCGCCTGAGTTGGCGCGTCATAAAGGCAAACGGGTTTTCCGGATGTTGCTGACCGGGCGACGCAGACACTCCTCCCGGTATCGTACGGGCACGTGCGACCTTGACTTGCGCGCGGCGAGCGCAAAGAGTTACTGCTCGGTCTCCTCAATAGCGCGCAGCGCTGAGTAGGGCACATGGCGTACATTTCGCGCTAACACGAAGGCAAACACTCAAGCCGGTGCTTTTGAAAAAAAAGCTGCCTTACTTATATAAAAACGGGCCTTTCAATATTTGTTGACTAGCTACTAGTGTTGACTAATAACATTTTAAATAGTTGGTCAAACAACTTTTCTTGCAGATGCGATAGGTGACAACCTCAGTCAACGATGTTTGCTACAGAGTTATAATACTGAAAAAACCTGCTCTTGGAACTCTCCTTTGCTGCGCCTCGATGAATCACTGGTTAAGCGGGACTGCGGCTAATCGCGAATCACGAGGTCGCAAGTTCGACTCCTGGCCGGGGCAGCCACATTCCGAAGAGGGTGGAATGAAAAATAAGAAGCCTCGAGTATAGTGCTCCGGTTGCACGTTAAAGGGATACTAACGGGGAAAGCTAAATCAGTTTAGGCTGATAAAGTGTCATTTCAGAGCTCTATTACCGTTTTTCTGGCGTATCACGCCTCCTGTGAAGGTCGGATTTCTTTTTTTTTTTTTGGGGGGGGGGGGGGGGGGGGCATTCTGTCCTTCTAACAAAAAACCTCAGTTGTAGAAATTAATCCGAGATTAGTTGCACCGTTTCCCTTGCGGTCCGTGTCTTCCTCTGGTATGTGAAACCCCAAATCATTCTTCTTATTTAACGTTATTTTAAATGAGTACCGGGACAAGGGCAACTACTCTAAACTACCTCTCGGCTGTTCCATTTCGTGTACAGCCGACCACAAACGTTTAAGGAACACGGGTCGTATGACGAAGGTGAACTTTATGCTCTGGTAAGACATAGTGCTTCTAATTTAATAGATCGCTGAGTAGGCCTCTATGTGTACTAGATATCGGAACTTTGAATTATGAGCTATGTGTGCAGGCTTCGCGTTAATTCAGATTTTTCGCCTATCCAATATTCTATGAACATTTGTGGCCGACTGTACTTGATGGAGATAAGAGTGTGGGATGAGTAAAACACTGTAGTCAGAAAAAGAAAAGAATTAAAGAATACATGAAAATATATCAAACGATCTGGACGAGGTTTCCATAAATGGACCTGTGCTCGTCAAAGGCGGCCTTGCCATTTCTAGCATGTCCGTTTCCTGTTTGCTTCTAGTGAGGTGACGTAATCAAGCATAACAACCAGCAACAACACTTGATGTCTCCTCGCTAACAACACGCTTAACTAACCTGCCAAGGCTGACAAGACCACCTTTGACAATGATGATGATGACAACTGTCTGGTTATTTCTCAAGTACGCTCCACAATGCACTAATGCACTGCCGCCCACGGAGGGTAGATTTGAAATGCTATTGCATTTAATAATAACGATGATTTGGTTTCTATGAACTTTGCCACTACGAATACAAAATTTCTTTAGGTATAACTATAATATGTAGATACTATAAAATAGATTAGAAGAGCCCTAAGATTGGCTAGATTCGACATGTTTATCGGTTCGATTCAAGGGAAGAGAAAAAAAAAGAAACTTTCGCTGTTACCATGAAAGAAAAGTAACGAGAGGAAAGGCATGGAGGCCCACGAGATAACCCTCTGGTTTGTTACCCTACAATGGCGGTGAATGAAATGAGAACAGAACGACACTCTTCCCAACTTGCTCAAATATCCATTGAAAAAGTACGCAGTGGGTTACCAGTGTTTACAAGCCTGCTTTGTGCCTCCGCTGAATGCCACCCGCTGCAGCATCCCGTAACACTGCATAGTACTAGCGACGATGGTATAACGTACACGCATCACAGCGCGCGGGTAAAACCCGCCTCACGGCCCACTCCGCCGTCTCGGCAAACGCCCGTCCGCCGGTGCCCTGCAATTACGCAAGCTAACGCGCCCACTGATGAATGGTGCATCTTATTACCGGTACTTCTGCTTCTGAATGGGGGCGCTGTGTACGAAAATAGGCAAGGAGGGAACACGGCGGCACGAAGATAGCCGACTGACAGGGACAGCGTGGCACCGGGCTCTCGGGGCCATTTCGAGAGACCGCCGAATGTATGCATTACAGTATTGGATACCGAGACTTAGAATACATTGTCGTTACGAACGATGCCTAAGCACTGATAACTTCGAAGAAATATGCGTCGATAGGATACGGAGGGCTATCATTACACTGGCGCAGTCGAGGTATGCGCCGTTCCCACTCGCCTGCATGGTAGGGTAGAAGGGATATTCGCTGAGCAAACCCGGTGAGACACAGTGAACGCGAAACAGACTCCCTAGCTTGAGTCGCTGGGAGCTCCACTAGAGTTTTTACTGTCTTTCAACGGGTTAATGTCTACGTGTGAATGCACTCCCTGGAAGAAAAATGTTCCTTATTTTAGAAAGACGACAGATGCTAGCAAGAGTACCAATGTCAACGATTTGCTTCAGATGTGCGTGAAATGACAGCTGACCTTACTGTTTCTTTTTTTGCTGCCTTTTATTTCAGAAGCTGTTATATTGCTGTACATTAAGGGCGTAAAATATTATGCTTGCTCTTTATTGGAGGAATCATCGGTGGATTTGTAAAGCATCCTGAAAGGGCACCAGTCTACGAACCACGCAACGGACATTTTGTAACAGCGTTTCTTTGAATGTCATCAAAATATTTATGGTCGCCGGCGAGAGAGAGAGAGAGAGAGAGAGTGCGCGGAGCTGGACAAGCTGCTTGCGATTAAATGTAGAATAGATAATCTTAGGAGTATTTCTTGTCGGGCCAGTTTGGTGAATCTATTAGAAGAGGGCCGCACATTGACTCGCACACGCAGAGAAGGACGGGCACTACAGGCGATCGTCTTGTCTGTCCTTCTCTTTGTGCACATGTGTCAATTTGCGCCCCTATTCTAACAGAATATAGAGAGTGGGTTGATTATCGCACATACCGCAAATAAGCCTGTCGAGACTCAATAGTTGTGCAGAGTATGTGAACAGTCATGAGTCAAAAGTGCGTGCGAAAATATAAAACCCGAAAACCAAACGTTAACTCTACGCCCGGTACTTATAGCTCCTTCCCGTAGGCTGCGCGAATGCTGAGTCACGGGTTCGTGCTATTTAGGAGAGCACGTCAGGACAGTCGGCTGGACAGCAGACGGCAGAACAGTGACGAAGATTAAGTGTGTTCTAATTCTTCATACATTCTTATTATTTATGGACTTTAGCGCAGACGGCAACCGGCCAGAAGATCTACGATGCCACTTTTGGAATATTTAAAGCCAATACACATACCCTTCTTATTCGGTCTCTCAGTGGTGGCTCAGTCACTATATTCCGTTGCATACATAACAGTCAACGCTGTGGAGGCTTGAGCGACTTCTTGCAATGGCTTCGTTCGCACTTGAATATAGTTCGATGTTTTTTGACCGCAACTGTGGCCGACTGTTGTTCATATATAGGCTCAGTATTGAATGAAACAAGTTTTAAGCCTTAGAAACAAAACACACTGTGGCATACGGCTGCTAATGCGTTGTTTTAGATCATTTTTCTTGTTCTTTTCGTGTTTTTTATTTGCAACCCGTCGCCAGGAGCGTCACGTGCATGCTCGCGCGAGCGAACGCTGTTGCCGCGCAGCGAAGCATGGATGAAGCGTAGACGGAACGCGCGGATCGATAACTTTTCTTGGCCGAAACACTTGCGTAGCTTCCACAGCGTTGACTGCTATGTATGGAAAGGAGTATAGTTGAGAGATTGGGGCCGGCACTGTTTCAACGAACCCACTAGATAACGGCGACGATGCTCAACGCAAAAATACGCTTGACATGAAGTGTCTCCGAAACTCGGTTCCCAGATGACCATAATTTGCGCCGATCGCTACAGCGCCTAAAGTCAGACTTGATCCACACTCATCGCAAAGACAGCAACGACTTTATTGCCGAACGAGAGAATGGTGGGATTCGACGACCCAAAGCGATACGGGGGCTATGAAACGCGCCTCAGCAGAAGGGCCCCCGAATTAATACTGAGCGCGAGAGTTTCATTAAAGAAACAATAAAAGGGAATATTAGGCTACACAGTATTAGTAAATTATGCTTCTGCGATAGAAAAGCGGCCACTGTTACCGCGAAAGTAAGCCTGTTAAGCCAGGATAGACGCATAGCCTCAAGAACGAAACAGTTGGTGCCGCGGCCCCTATGATTTTTTTGCACCAGCTCGTCGTACCCGTTCTTCGAGTTAAAGATACTAGGACCGTGGCCACGCCCGTCACTGACATTAAAAGCGATTCGTGCACTAGTACACTACTTGAAGTGCACCGGCTTAAGAGACCGTTTATAGTGTCCCTGTGCATCCTCCCACACGCACTCAGTGCTCACTATCTCCCTTTCTTCCTCTGTCTATTCTCCTTTCCCCCAGTGAAGGGTAGCAAACCGGATGCTCGTCTGGTTGACTTCCCTGCCTTTCCTGTCCTTTCTCTCTCTCTCTCTCTCTCGTCGTGACGTCATGGATTTTCGCAACGTGTGCTGAGGTCTAATTGTTCAGCTGTAAAGAAGGATAGCATCACATGGGGAAAAGCAAAAAAAAATACAGCCTAGCAAACTTATACAGCTCTTCCTGTGCCAAAACGGACTAAGTACGAGAAAATACCTTAAAATCTATGACGCTACACTGACATGCCGGTGGTGAAGTTTAGGCCAGTCTTCGTTTTCTCCACCAGTAGCCAACGGTTTTTGCTCAAACTACTCAAAATAGTATGTTGAAAGAACACATTAACAGTGCGAGCGGATTTGGTGTAGCTACGCTGCAGTGTCTCTTGCGTGCAAGGAATAAAAGTTAATTCTGAGGTTTACGTTCCAGATCCGTTGTATGATTATGAGGCATGCCCTAGTGGGTACTCTCCGGATAAATTCCCACCCCTTAGGTTCTGTAACGTGTACCTAAATCTAAGTGGAGCAATGTTTTGGAATTTCACCCCCATCGATACGCGGCCGCCGCGGCCCGCGTACTCCACCATCATCGGCACAGTACGATACGGCCACCGCCGTCTGGAATCGAACCCGATACATCATGCCCAGCAGCAGAATGCAAGAGCGATGATGTGTCGATAACGAAATAAGAGGACTCGTGCAGCCAATTGGTGCCTTTCTGAATCCCAGCAATGTATACTATTCAAAAAAGAAAAATAGAAACGCGTTATTGCCTATAGGTAGCGCTAATCATTTCAATATGTGATTTCATTTATACACATAACCGTAATTGCCACGAGTTCCACGTCTGGGTCATTGGCGAAGAACCACGTGCTTTTTCGAAAAGGCAAGCAGTGCATGAGAAGGCTGCTCATTTATAAGATATACCTCTTCATCCTAATTTTTTGTTACTCTGTTTATGTTGATTCGGGAAGTGAACCGCTTGACGCCTAAACTGAATCACACCTAATAAAAACACTTCAATTTGTCAAGCTTGTGATTTGGGCACGTGAATGAATGAAGCCACGCGTAGATTTTTTTTTTATTTTTAATGCGATGTTCAGCAGGATGAAAATATGCTCGTGTAGAACCTGCTTCTTCGAATGTGGTGCGGTGAAACACTAATACGCTGCTGTCGGAGAAGTAACGACGCGTGATATCTCAATTTAAGTGGTGCTCATTAAGTTATCTCGCCCCCAGGAAAGAGGTTCAAAAGCGGCACGTGTCAAAATTCCCCCCATCAAGATAGAGAACGTCAAAATAAACGAAACATCAGAACTTCTGGTGTATGTTTCAGAAGAAGATCTGAGAAAGATCCAACGTCACTCACCTGAAGTTCCCACTTGTTCCGCATGCTGAAGCTGCCTGTACTTGAGTTGTCTTCAATCACCGATTGCCCGGAACGCGCCGTACTGCCGTTGCCCAGATCTCACCGAAGCCGTAATATATGCCCAGCGCCGGCTACTATTTAGCTTTCCATCTTCTGGTGTATTACCACACCGATATGGAATCCATTGTCCGGTTGGCGTCCGCACCGGCCTTGCGGCGATAACGGCTATCTCGGCTCAGTGTTCCTGTTCTTCTTGTCACCCGCCGCGACGATCCCGGTTGAATTGCGCCGCCACACTTTCACAAAGTCAACAAGGGCGCGAGTAAAGCTGCGGAGATACGCACCCTCCCGCGGAGAACGCGTCCGAGCGGCACCGACTATCAAAAGAGAAATTGCGTGAAGCCGAGCCGACGAATCGCAATAACGTATGCAGACAGAGAGCGCCGCGTCGCACGGCAGGACGCTTTGGCTGCTTTTTTCCCAAAGGCCTTGCGTGCCGCTACTCGTTGGCTTTCGGACAGGTTTCTGGGCCTTCTTTCTTTCAGCTCGCGACGCGCGCGCGCGGATCAACGAAGAAGGCGAGAGCGCCAGTAGCGAGGGTTTGCCGCGACGGGGCACGTGATCGTTACGAGCGTGAAAGTAAGTGACACGAGCCTAATAGCGGGCTTACGCTCGCCGGTCGGCCAGTATTCCCCGTCCGCAACTCGCATATTTGCACTCTCTTCCCCGAGATGGCTGATCGGCTGTTTGTTCGCAAACAACGGGACACTGTTCCCTCCCCCTTTTCGCTCGTTCGTCTCTCCACTTGGTGGCAGACTCTGCCTAGAACCGCCGGCCTTACCCTCTCTCCCCTGTGCAGGTTAATGTAGGTCGCCGCGCTCTGTCAGCTTTCCGTGAGAGCGTAGCCGCAGCCGGCGTGCAATGCATCTTTTCTAGCGCCCGCGCGCCCGCAAGGAGTGACGTTTTCACCCACACCTTTTCTGGCTTTCAGCTCGCGCTTCTCTTTCTCATCACGTTCTCTCTCTCTCCTACGTTTTCCCCCTCGCAACACACATGCGCACGCTGCACCCGAAAGTAGATTACGGGATTCGGCCTCGTTTCCTTTTCTGCGTGCTCTTTCCGTCCTTGCGGTTCTTTCGTGACGCCCGAAGCCGCAGTTACCGCTTGTACTCGAGACTTGCTTTGGCTTTGCAGTTTGTGGAAGTGCTGCAGGAAATGCGTGAAAACGTGCGCGATAACCTAGGAAAAAGGGGTGACAGAACGTGTGTTTTCTGCGTGGACGCCTGAGGATTACGTTTCTCGCAAAGAAACGCGGGACGCGGTTTCTATTTGCGTGACCGTTTAAGGTTCGAACCGACATGGGTTCCTTCCTCCTTTTTTTCTTGAGGGGGGGGGGGGGGGGGGGGGGGGGCTGGGTCATTTTCTTTCCATTCTCGTGGTGTAGTGACAAATAGAAATGCGTATCTTCTTCCTCGCGTGCGTTAATTCTAGATAAAGTGCGTGTATTGATTGGGTTTGGTGTGGTGAGCTTCTCGAAGGAAACACGAGAGAGTTTTGCTCAAACACCTTCTGGTGTATATTGTGAACCGACTACCGGTGAAGCCGTGATTACGTGCAGCTGTACTTCGCGTCTCTGTGCGGAGTGCATATTTAGCCGCAGGATGAACTAGGCCTGGAAGTTATGGGTACACGGTACACATGCCGAACTTCCTAGCAGAAAGCGTCTATGAAAGCTCTCCTAGAAAGGTAGCACACACACACACAAAACAAATGTAAGTAGAGAATACCTACTTTACCTCGCATAAAGAGGCGTCTAGGCCTCGTCCATAACAGCAATGGAAGTAGAACTAATATAGGACCAATGTGGGATTATATTGGCCTTACGCATGCCTCAATTAGATTTCCATCGGCTGAGCTTCTAGTGCTACTCATCTATCGCTTTTGGTAAGTTGATCACGGAGACCACGCATGTAGGATATACGTGCTTCCATTCGTGGTGCTACAATGTTAAAACACCGTAGGCGCAAACTGCACGTCCTGCACCTTTAATGCAGACCCAACATTGGCAAGACAACGAGTGAAGTAACAAATGACGGTATAGTTGAAGCCGGCTGCTTCGCAATGCATCATATGCAGCAAGCATTTGAAGTTACCACTTAGGCCACCGAGTTGAGTTCATTTCAATACACCTAAAAACTAAGAAATCTTACGGCCCAAGGTTGGTTCTAGTGGCGACCGTGATAAAGCCAATAGAGTCTGGTGGCATCTTAGGTTGCAGCTCCGCCGCGTCAGCGTCCGTGTTGAAGAAATCTTATAGCTGCTTTAAGAGCTGCTTTTTTAGCTCAGGCCCAAATCCGACGCGGCCTATACAAGTACATGTAAAACGCAAAGCTTCCTCCTAAAAAAAAAAATGAGAAGCTTCCTCTAAAGAGGAAGCTTCAGCTCGGACCTAACTCCGACGCAGCCTATTCAAATACATGTAAAACGCAAAAACGTTTTTCGGAGATATACCCTGGACCGAATTTGATTAAATTTGCTGCATTTGAGAAAGAAAGCTAAATTCTAGTGACTGTTGGAAGCGTAATTTCTATTTAGGGCCTAAATTTTGTTAAAAGTTTTCGAAAATTCGCAAGTTCGAAAGATATAGAAGCACAAAGTTTACAAATTAATCGCTCTGCATCAAGAACGGATATCGCAGTTCTGTAAACGGCATCCATTAGATCATTCAAAGCCGAAAATTCAATATGTCAATTTATATCTTACGTGAATTCGTTACGTGTGTACAAGAGTTCTGCAAAAGCTAAATTTTCATATTACTATTTTTTTTTAGATTCTTGTGTAACATATCAATTTTGTCCGCTTTAGATGTACTATCAGGTGCAATTAACATAATTGCGATATAATTTTTATTGCTGAGTCACAGAGTTGGAATCTTAATAGTTTCGTTTTCTGAAACTTTGCGATTTTTTGCTGGTTTTTAAGAAAAGATGTACGCCTTCCAGCGCACAGAGAGAGAGCGAGAGAAATAACTTTTATTTATATAGCCGGCAAATTGGTGGAACATTTCTTTTTTTTTTTCATTCAAGGAAATTGTTCTATGCTTTCTTTCTCGGTGTTTGGTGCGTTTGCTCTGTCCGCTTCTTGTCGAGTAAGGTGGGCTAGGCCTAGAAATAGAGCACCAGTAAACGGTGACGATCCCCGAAATGGCGGGATCCAATTTGGCCGATCCCGGAGGCAATGTATTCGGCGGTTGCACGAATCACGCGGGTTAATTCCGTGGCGGGTTCTTCCGCGTCTTTCTGACCGGCCAGGCAGGCACGTAAACGCTGTGCTCCAAAAAGAGTCGCAGAAGATGAACGGTTTTGCACCATATTTAATTAACCGCTTCACGAACTTTGCGCCTCACATATTTCAAAATGTGCGTGAAATGCACCTTTTTTCTTTACCGTGATATTTGGTTATTATTCGTTGCATCTAACTCAGTTTAATTTCACTATTTTCAGTTATTAATATTCCGTCAATTTATTGTCCTCAACTCTTCCTCTCTCTCTTCTTTCTTGAAGGCTCGAGCCGCTCCACTAGGCCAATCCACCAGAGTGGGTAGCATCATTTCACTAACGAAGAACCAACCAAATTGGAAAGGCGAATGACAATCGTTAACCCCCCCGCCAATGTAGTAAAAGGAAAACCAAACCAAACCAAAGCAAACTATGACCCATTTCTCGAGGGAACAGTGGGTTCCCTCGCAGATTGTCTATTGCAATCAACAGCGTGATGGATGTGACCATTCCTGTGTGTTGGCGGCTGGGGGCCGCTGTTTGCACAACCCACTGCAGTGCGTTACAGCGAAACCAAGCGTAAACGCCGACAGCAGCGGCAGCGCCTTGACACCCTGGCGGTGCTCCCGGGCTACGACACAGATGCGAGGATCGACGAAGCTGAATGGCGCAAAATCGGAAGAAAAAAAAAAAAAAGACCGGTGCGCTTGGCTGGTCTCACTGCGGGAAGCTGCCGCGCGTGGTGTCCCATAAATTGTAGCCGAGGACGATGACGTTGCGTCACAGGGTGCATGTAAAGACGCGCGCGCAATACTGGTGGGGTCCTTGCCAAGAGCATGTAGCTGTTGTGGAGGTGAATAGCCCGTATGGTACATCCTTGACATGAGTCTATCTGCCTTCTGCTCACGATCAGTCAATGGTGCGTCTTCACTAATGATCTACCATCCGTTATAGCCGAAAAAATGCACCCTTTATGGAGACGATACGAACATGTTTATAACAGCTAGACCCGAAAATTATTTGTGCGACAAAGCTGCAACATCATTTAAAGAAAGGTAACGCTCTGGTTACACGCAAATAAACCTTTTGCTCACGCAGCTAGAAGTAACTAGGTTATCTTTTCTCCCTAAGAACACTCATTTAGCGTCTACTAACTTTCTTGTAATGAATAGCATACCATTAGGAGTTTGTCATGCAAGATTTCTCGGTATCTATTTCGATGCACAACTTTCGTGGCACGCACAATGTGCATATAACATCACTTAAAGTTCACTGTAAAATATGTCTTTTTTTACAGGTCACGTTGCCTTTTAGCGTTAAACGAACTGCTAAAGTTATGCTATAACAGTTCCATACATTCTCACATTACATATATATGCCATAGCAATTTACGGCTTCACCTACCAAAGAACGTTGAAGCCCCTTACAGTTGCACTGAACACAGTACCACAGGCTTTTCTCCTTGTACAAAAACAGGCTCACTCACGTAAGGCTATAAATTACTAAGCATACTGCCTCCCACAGTTGGTATCAAATATAATGTTTTACTACTTGCTTCCAAACTTTTACGTAACGCTATTCAGTGCCCTTCAATCAAACTAACATATCAAAAGCCCCACTTATTTAGTACAATATATCTAATACGGACCAACTATAAGCACCAAACATAAGACTAACAATTGAATATATTTTTTTTTATTACGTTGCAGCAAAACTTTGGGACATATTACCGCACAAACATCACATCATATACATCATTCCATCTGTATAACAAGCTTGTTCACGTTCACCCTTATTAACTTATGGATAACTCCTATGTTAGCAAAAAAAAAAATGCTTCTGTACGTTTTCCTTAATCTATTCTGTGCCTAACAGAAATTATTCCTAAAATGTATTTATTTTATGTACCTTGCAGTTCATTCACAGTCCCATATGTTAACAAATAGACCCTGCTACAACTCTTGAAACAGGTTCTGGGGCCCTGCCGAAATAAAGAAGGGATAAAAAAAATGTGCAGGAAATTATTATTAGTAAATGCGAAGCATTTCTTGGCGAACATTTGACACTTTGATAGTGCCTATCTATCTAGCCATCTACGTCTTGCTGCTCTTACGATCGTTAACTTTGTATGTACCGCAATTGGCATAGTATGACAAGAGTGTTTGACGAACATGATTAGATTAGATTATGGGATTTTACGTGCCAAAACCACTTTCTGATTATGAGACACGCCTTAGTGGGGGACTCCGAAAATTTCGACCACCTAGGGTTCTTTAACGTGCACCTAACTCTAAGTACATGGGTGTTTTCGCATTTCGCACCCATCGAAATGCGGCCACCGTGGTCGGGATTCGATCCCGTGACCTCGTGCTTAGCAGCCCAGCACCATAGCCACTAAGCAACCACGGCAGGTTGTATGACGAACATAAACGATCAATCATGACATGAATAACGTGACATGTGCGTCATGTAGGTCATCAAACAGCCGCCTACGTCATGGTCGTTTCGTTAACTTAGTATGTACCGCAATTGGCATAGTATGACAAGAGCGTACGACGAACATTAAACATGGTTGTTTCGTTAACTTAGTATGTACCGCAATTGACATAGTATGACAACAGCGTACGACGAATATAAAAGATAGCTAATAACATGAATGTGATGACATGCGTGTCATGTAGGTCATGAAACAGCCGTCTATATCGTGGTGCTCTCATGGTCTTTTCGTTAGCTTGGTATGTACCGCAGTTGGGATAGTACGACAAGAGCGTACGACAAACATAAAAGGTAGGTAATGACATGAATGTCTATATCTGTCTATATCTGTATATCTGTATATCTGTATATCTGTCTATACCTTGGTGCTCTCATGGTGGTTCCGTTAACTTGGAAGGCACGTTCACGTTCTATGCACTATGCTTCGCAAACTTCGCACAGGGCGTGAGATCTTCGCACAAGGCGTGAGATTTTCGCACAGGGCGTGAGCTCTGCCGGCTTTTTATTATCATTATTTTATATTTAGATCATTATGACTGCAATGATAATATTACTAGTAGTAGTAGTAGTAGTAGTAGTAGTAGTAGTAGTAGTGGTAGCGGATTCTCCACCTGTTCTTGAATTGACCTACAAATGAAGCCAGACCTCGGGTCGGCCCGCCATTGCGCGATATTCAGGATTTGTTTCTAAAAACGCGGACACGATAGTGGGTAAAGTAGCCTTCAACACCTTATCTTTCTAAAAAAAACTGTGTATGCAATCTTTCAATTGCTTCTGGTCCCGTTTCTTCTACTGTGGCTACCAATTATGGCAATTTTCGTCCGTTCCCTCTCGTTTCTCTTCTCCTTACCCTTGCAATCTTCTGGTCACCTAAACCTAATCATGCTCCTGTATCTCAACCTTTATCCGCACTTGCCCATCTCAACCCAAAGCGGATAAGACCAGCCAAGCACGTGAACAAGCTTGCGGCATGAACAAGCTTGCGACATGGCGTGTCCATCACTAACAACACGCGCTCCCCGCTCTTTTCCCGTGGCCTGCCTGAAGTGCGACAGAGCATATGCGTTCAGGCTCTCCGTGTAGAGGCGGTGCGCACCCTTTGTCCCTGGCGCCATTCGCAGCCTCGTCAACCATAGAAACGTGTTCATCCCTTTCGCCATCACATAGACACGACTCGGACTACCTAATAGTACACAGGACAGCAGTCCATGCGGCGACCAACTCGTGACCACTAGGTGCGTCAGTTTCCATAACGCAGCGGCCGCCTACCCAGCGCTCTCGGGGAACGCTTCTTCGTCCTGTGGGTTTCTCGCTATATAGGGGCCCTATGGCGCGCCGGCAAATATTTGATGCGAAGGCGTCAAATGGTCCCTTGGGCGAAAAAGCGCGGCGTCTGTCGTCTCTAGCAGCGAAACGGCACCCAAACTGTCATTGCCATTGGCTGCGACGCCAGGTCATGAGCGCGCCCCGACGGAGTTCCCATTGGCTGCGACGCCACCTTACGAGCGGCGCCTCGACGGAGCAGAGCGGGCGAAGGTGTGTTTGAAGCGACCTTAAAGGTAATGGAAGAGATAAGTGCAGTGCCGTAACTGTCTCTCACAGGAGGACACCTCAACAGCACTGCACGGGGATACGGGCGTGGGGAGAAAAAGATGAAAAGAGGAAAGACGGCGGTGGGTGGATGGATGGATGGATGGACGGATGGAATAACTTTATTGAAAGGTCCTGCGAGCTACGGGGCGCAAGGCCACATAGAGTGGGCTACTCCCACGTTGGAACCGGGAATTTTAACTCCCTGGCCGCATCGTGGGCTCGCTGGACGGCCCAGAGCTGCTTCGCAGCTGGTCCGCGCTGCGTAATGCTTCTTGTAGCCTGGCGGAGTCTTGATTCTTGTTTGCGCGGGTCTGACCACACTACCAGAGCAAGTGATGTACGTCTAGTGTACTAAGTTCCTTATGACGCATGCCCGAACTCGGCCAATCAGAACTCCAGCAGCAGACGAAATGGACATGTCCACTAGGTGGACACTTGCACAATACCTCCCTCTCCACCTGGCCATCAACGCACCAGTTCGTGGTCGCCTACGTTTGAGCGACGACTCAAATTTGTGGAAAACAGATCACCTCACACCTTCCCACAGTGATTATGGTGATGATGATCTATGGGTTTTATTGATGCAAAGGTATCGATTATGATGATAACGGCAGAGAAAAAGCTAAAAGTTTATTCAACCTGTTATTGACGTCAATGAAACGTCTTTCCAGTGGAGTTATCACTATATATTATGTAGTTCATACACCACGTTCTCTCCCGCAACTCGCCAAGGAAGGCATTGTCTTTTATCGACTTCAACTAGACGTTGAATCGCCTCTCAACGTATTCCTTGAATTTCGTGCCCAGGCCACGATGTTTGCAGCATAAGTGAGAAGTCACTAATTTTGCAGTACTTTCGCATATTCCGGCATTTGCGCAGTAGTGCAGTCTTCAAAAATTTCCATTTGAGTCATTGTTTGCTTTCTAAGACAGCGTAATTCTTTTTATTATTATGTGATCAAAGGTTTACTATTTGCGAGGAGACGCTGCTAGAGGCTATAACATCGCATGTGCCAAAGGGAGGTGGTGCGAGTACTTAGCGCAGCTTCCAGGTTTCTTTTTTCTTTTCTGCTTCGCTAAGCCTCACGGTCAGCCTCAAGACCGTCCTGTTTGCAGTTTAAGAAGGGTGATGTAGCAGTCTAAACCATGTTACTGCCTCTATTTAGCTTCATTTATTTTACAGATATGTTCATTTAACTTTTTTATAAGGTCCCCCACAATTACCTCTGCCGTCCTGTTCTTGGCCGATTTCCCACAATGACTCCACCAATAATCATCATCCGATGAGAACTGAACAAGTAAAGGAGTACAAATTCAATTTGCAACTTCGCAGCTACCGTCGTTGTCGTTGCTCTACAGATTTTTTAATACCTTTTTCGCGTTACAGTGGTAGTTGGTTACACGTTCCCTCTTGCCCACCTGTCAGCTGTCAGCGTAGCAGGTACGTGTTTAATTGTTGAGCATCATCATCCTTAAAGAGGATAAAGAAGAAGAAGAAGGAAGTGCGTGGCTGGGCCGCTGTTTCAGCCGTGTGCTGGGCATCAACGTTGTCCCGGGCGCCCCATCAAACAGGCGCGGTCCATGGCCGTACCGGTTACATCGCGCTATCTGACAACACGCACACAGCCACGAGGTTCCCGGCTATGGCGAAGGGTCCTCGGCACTGTCGTGGGCCTTGTCATCGGCTCCTGCCTGCTGGTGCTCATAGGTGCGTAGGCCACACGTATAGACTAGCGTGTCATTTCGATGAGTTTCGTGCGAGTGAATGACGGCACGACATAGGAGCACGTTCTCGTACGCTGCTCAAGGCGGGATCAAGTCGTGACCGCGCTATTTCGGGTTAATCATTGCAGTTAAACATCGAAGCATGTAATAGGGAGTTGATATTTTTCCAGCAGCCAGCGAAGTAGGCATGGAAAACTGCTTCTGAACACATTAAAAGATCGTGATGGTTGCTGTGACGGCGCGACGCCTTCTCTTTTTCTTTTTTTGTCAGGTCGAACCGATTAGCCACACGTTAATTATGAGACCTTAGCAAACGACAGCAAGCACAGTATAAACGGTCGCTCTTATTAAACGCCATGGGTAGCACATTTTGCTGCAGGAACAAATACAGAAGAATGTGCGCGATTACTTGCGTAAAATTGTAAAAGCATGTGTGGCATCGAGCGACTGTCCTACCTTCATGATACACGCCGATACCACAACGTGCTGCGAAGCTGAACGGAAAGCGGAATTTTATTTACGTTGTTGCGTATGAGTGTGCAGGACAAAGTGCCTTGGATGGTGTCATCGGGACTATTTTGCCAGCTGCCCGGAAAATTTCCTTAAGAATCCTTTAAAATATTAAAACATCCTTGCATGACGATGGTTACATATTTACGCATCAAATATGAAATATTTGGTGCTCGAGAGAAACGATTAACACCAATTTCACAGCTGAACGTTTCAAGTTTGTCTTAAAGTGACCTATTCTGTGTTAAGACGGGGAATGCGGGAGATGGAAATTCAAGACGATGAGCAAAACGTGAGCAAGGTGAATGCAGGAGCCAACGTTCCGTCAAGTGGACTTGTCTTCTTCAGGAGCCAACGTCGAAACGTTGGCTCCTGCATTCACCTTGTTCACGTTTTGCTCATCGTCTATTCTGTGTTCGCAGTTCTCGACCTTGGTTTTCGCTTCATGACAACAAGTTTTGTTTGTTTATTGCTCTTCTTCTGCTGCTGCATTACGTCCACGGCTTTGTTGCGGAAGCTGAAAGAAAGCTCTGGAAGTTGAGGATGAGTTGACGACATTTTGATCCTGTCATGTCTTCACACTACAAGAGTGTGAAGACGCGACCCGCTTACAAAAATGTCAATTTACCTCATCGCTGTACTCTCCAGAGCGGTCATGACCATTGCTTTATTGTGCGATAAGGTATACATAGAGACCAGAAAGCCACCGTCCGCAATTCGCTTCGCTCCGTCACCTCTCCGGATCTCGCCCGCAGGCATGATCGCCAGCATGGATGTCTTCATGCCTAGCAACGGTGTCTACCGCAACGTCAGCCACACCAACATGGGCGTCCTCGAGACCGTGATCACGGTCGCGGTGAAGAACATCGCCGATCGCTACTGGCGTTCCGACAAACGCGTCGGCGCCCCCGCTACCCACACCACCGACAGCAAGGACTCCTCCCTGTTGCTCATCCAGAACCGGTCGCTGGCATTCCACGAGGAACTGCGCGGACAGCTGTCCATGGGCGCGCGCCCTCCCGACGTTGGCGACGGCACAGCTTATGGCTCGACAGAGTTAGCTGTGCGGGCCACTGAAGTGCCCGGCGTAAGACTGGCAGCGAGCAGGGGCTTCGGCAGGCGCGGCCCTTCGTTAACAGTGGCGCGAAATTTCCGGAGGAAACGTCGGAACCGACTACATCGGTAGGTCGCCGACTTGTGGAGAATGACGAGGTGCTGCAGATGGTATGAGTAAATGCGTCAGAAGACACTGGAAAAACGCAGGCTTTTTTTATTCGTTTCTCACGTGCGAGTCAAAACGTCGTGACGCAGAAGATGGTCACATGAGAGCAGTACATTATGAAGCTTCGGCACTCGCTTCAGTCGTCTGCAGTGCTGCTACACCGCGTGCCGCAACGACCAGCGGTACTGTAGAAGAGCAAGCGGGACTGCGCAAGTGCCAAAATATCCTGCTCCGACGTGACCATTTTTCTACGTCACGACGTGATGACACACACCCCCTGCGAAAAGCGAAACCAAAACTGGTTCGTAGGGAAGCTAGTACAGTAAATTAATTAGCGCGCTCTGTGGTCCTTTGACGACCACTGAAACCAAGGGCCGCCACGAGGTGCAGTGGCTGAATCGAACAAATTCACGCAAGCCATCGACTATGGAGAACTCGGATTTCAACGGTCACTTGTTCCAACAGTTGATGAAAGTAGACGTGTAGCATACACGTTCTTAGGGGTGAAAGCGGAGAGGACAGGACGGGCCGGAACAGATATGGCCCGAAACTCCAACAGATGATGCCGTAAGTAAAAGCTGTGTATTCTGAGCATATAACTAGGAAGGTTGGGATAATTTTGCGATGGTGTGGGCTATCATCATCAGCCACGTTTAAGTCCACTGCAGGACGAAGGCCTCTCCCTGCGATCTCCAAATACCCTGTCCGCCGCGAACCGATTCCAACTTGCGCCTGTGAATTTCTTAATTTCATCACTCCAACTAGTCTTCTGCCGTCCTCGACTGCGTTTCCCTTCTCTTCGCACCTATACTGTAACCCTAATGGTCCACCGGTTATCTAACCTACGCATTACGTGACCTGCCCAGCTCCATTTCTTTCTCTTAATGTCAATTAGAATATCGGCTATCCCCGTTTGCTCTCTTATCCACACCGCTCTCTTCCTGTCTCTTAATATTACGCCTATCATTCTTCGTTCCAACGCTCTTTGTGCGATCCTTAACTCGTTTTCGAGCTTCTTTGTCAGTCTCCAAGTTTCTGTCCCATATGTTAACACCGGTAGAATGCACTGTTTGTATACCTTTCTTTTTAGTGATAGTGGTAAGCTTCCAGTCAGGATTTGATAATGTCTGCGTATGCGTTCCAACCAATTTTCATTCTTCTGTAATTTTCCCTCTCGTGATCAGGGTCCGCTGTGAGTCATTGACCTAGGCAGACGTATTCCTTCGCAGACGCTAAAGGCTGACTGGCGATCCTAAACTCTTGTTCCCTTGCAAGGCTATTGATCATTATCTTTGTTTTCTGCATATTAATCTTCATCCCCACTTTTACACTCTCCCTGTTAAAGCCATCAATCATTTCTTGTAACTCGTCCCCAGTGTTGCTGAACGGGACATCATCATCTGCAAACCGAAAGTTGCTGAGATATCCGCCGTTGAACCTTACTCTAAGTCATCCCAATTTAACAGCTTGAATACTTCTTCCAAGCATGTAGTAAACAGCATTGGAGAGATTGTGTCTCCTTGCCTGACCCCTTTCTTTATAGGTATTTTTCTACTTTTCTTGTGAAGGATTAAGGTAGCTGTGGAGTCTTTGTAGATATTTTCCAAGATATTTACGTAAACCTCCATCTACACTAAATTCATTGCAGAGCTGATAAATAATAGCTGACAGCCATAAACGATCACACAGTTGAGCACAGAATTAATGTTGACACCAAAGTTACACCCTTGTCTCACCGTCAATTGTGTTTTTCTTCTGCGTTCTTTACAAACGCTTCGGGGATTTCTACATTACTGCGCAGCCCGCGAAGGTCGTCATGAAAACAGAAATGTGTTTGACTCTAAGCCGGGCCTTTTCGGGCTACAAATAATTCTGTCCATTAAAAGTTTACTTTAGCCACATTTCTTGCACATTCAGAATCATGAAAAGTGCAGAGCTGCATTACGGATTGAGACTTTTCAATTATTAGGCGACTTTTGTCAGATTTACAGATTGTATAACGCATGGTGTGGGCTATCATCATCAGCCACGTTTAAGTCCACTGCAGGACGAAGGCCTCTCCCTGCGATCTCCAATTACCCTGTCCGCCGCGAACCGATTCCAACTTGCGCCGGTGAATTTCTTAATTTCATCACTCCAACTAGTCTTCTGCCGTCCTCGACTGCGTTTCCCTTTTCTTGGCACCTATACTGTAACCCTAATGGTCCACCGGTTATCTAACCTACGCATTACGTGACCTGTCCAGCTCCAGTTCTTTCTCTTAATGTCAATTAGAATATCGGCTTGAATAATACGCCTGATGTAAACATTGTGAAAAACAAGGAATCCATAAAAGCCGCTACGTGACGACATCCCTACTGACCCAAAGAGTAAGCACTCAGTTTCCTGTCTTCCAACTCGTTTTACTAAAACTATTCACATATATTTAGAGTTTCAGCAGGTAATAGCAATCAGAATCAGTTCAAGATGCGCGCGACACGTTTTAAATGCTATTTTCATCGTTGCTTTTCTTTTTGATGTGCCCTATATTGACCAGCGCAATGCTGCACACAGCTAAACAAAACAAAGATCATGTTGAGTAATGATTCGCTTTCATGGAATTAAATAAAACATACTAACAATTTTAATAAACTACTCCTCCCTCCCCCATTCTCAGGTAAAAGAGTAGTTCGACTATGTACGTAGGGGCGGTCATGTCGGCGATGGTATCACTTGGAGGACATTTCCATCGTTGAAACCGTAATCTTGCAAAAGTATACAAAGTCGAACCTATCCCTGTGACAAGGCGGGTGCCACATGACAGCTGCCTTGTGCGCGAACCGTAGTTGTACGGCGGCGATCCCGTGCGCACTCTTTATGCACCACCTACACCGTCAGTTCAGCTATAGGTGCTATCACAGCGTCGACAGTGGACCGATGCTTTACAATCAGTGCGCCTTAGTCGAGTGTAAATGCACGGTTCACGTGTTCACTAGCACTTTTAGACGTGGGATCCAGCGAGGAATCTTGCGTGCTCGCCTTCCACGACAACCACTCTCTTTTCACGTCAGGATCCCTGGGTCCAAACTTTTCGGACGCTGTGAACGTGGTCTCGAATTTCTGGAAGGAAGAAAAAAAAACGGGCAGACAACTCCTGTTGGCATCTACGTAAATCGACGCATTCTTGGTGTGATTGGCTCATGGACCATGTGCGTGTGCGTGTGTGTGTGTGTGTGTGTGTGTGTGTGTGTGTACGCGCGTGTGTGCGTGTGCGCGTGGTTTTCGAAATATAAATATTAGCATTAAAGAGCAGCAAGTTTGTTTATTATGCTTTATCTGCCTTAATGGGCCTAAATTTCAAAGCCATCTATAGTCGTTTTGCTACTGATTGCAGCGGTAGCGCCTATCGGAGTGGCGAAATCGAAACGCGCCAAGCGCCTCAACGCGCTGGCTTGCCCACGATACAGGGTGTTCAACGCCGCTTGTGATAAGAATGCGTCCGCGGCATAATGGTTTCGATATCAGGCTTGCGTGCTATAGAGGCCCTGCGCTCAAGTCCTGCCACCGGACAATTTTACTAATGTTTATTTAGTTATTCAAACGCCGTACTGCTGAATTTGCACAGTCGCAAAGCCGTTTTTAAGCCAAAAGGACGAAGTTTAGGCAAATCGATACACTAAGCATCATTCCCATGCTAGCTGAATCGCCCTGCTTGCAGCTCCCTTAGACGCTGGCGCCACAGTTCTTTCTAGTAATTATTATCTCTTCAAATCTCTCCCTTAGAACAGTCACGCGACACCTCAAAAATTGCCTGCGGCGCGTCGTGGGACTCTGCCGCCACCTATGGAGCGTGTACGAAAACAAACTCTTGCACCGTTTCAGCGCCAGATAGCGACAGTTGTCATTCGTGTGCAGTACAAGAGAAAGGCGTAAATTCTGGCCTCGGATGATTGGCTCAATACTCGTTCAAAATTGTGTTCAGTTTAAGTTGTCCGGCAGAACGACGTTCCGTTTGTGCTTTACCTTGAACACGCCCGGCCCTGGCGCTCTCACGAAAACCACGGCCATCCACAGCACGATCTGGCCGACCGCCACGGCGGCCAGGATCCAGCCTATGGCCTGACCAATCGGAGGCAGTGTGGAAGAAGACTTCTCTGTCACTGATCCATATATGAAGATAGCCTTGAAAGATGAGAGAGAATCAGTAGCACATTCTTCTTTTGCGCAGATGTTATGACATATAGCAAAAGAGAAAAAGCGTCAAATTATTATTATTATTATTATTATTATTATTATTATTATTATTATTATTATTATTATCGTCTTCTTTACGATTCTCACTGGTTGCTTTGATAAGAGGATGAAGATAATGTCCCAGCGGAGGAGAAAGAAGTGATAAGTGAATCACCAGCACTCGGCATTATCATCATACAGTCTACGGCGGCTTCCCGTGTCGGAGTTACGTCGTTAGTTATTACGAATTACTTAGCTCCTCTGAAGTGAATCTTGCTATGTATATGTATGTTCGAGTGTCTTTTACAAAACTGGGAGCAACCACTAAGGCCTATAAAACAATAGCAGTAACCAACACAATGCACTCACAATTAATGAGACCGGCGTGATGATGCCCCACGTTATCTTCCAGTACCAAGATATCGGTTTGCCAAGCATGTAGCCGATGTCGCCGCAGATGTTCTTCCAACCTGAGTGATGGAAGTAGGAAAGGAACGAGCGGCTCACAACTAGGCACATATAAATGAACCGATGCTTCGGTACTCAGGTAAGCGAGGTGCCACCACATGTAAGAAAGCAAAGCATTAACTACTCTCAGCGATTGATCACCAATTAAGGCAGTGTGAACGCCGCAAGTCCGAGGCATAAAGGGGGAGGGCAACAGCAAACCACCGTTTCGTGCTCACCGAAAAGCATTGCAAGGCCGGTACCGTCGGTCTACAAGCTAAGCTAACAGAGCTTAGCATGTGGCAACGCACGGCTACACAAATCGGCGACTGGTGACATTTGGAGACATAAAGGTTTATGGGACTCCCTGCTAGGATTTCGAAAGGAACTGCGTATCGCCGTTTATTTCCCTCGAGATAACGGCCTCGTGCCGTGCAAAACCACGAAAGTACGTCTTTTTCGCTCGAAGCGCCGCACTTCGAAGGACTCACCGTAGACCCAAACCAGGCCGACCACTTCGAAGATGGCGTACAGGAACAGAGCTCTTCCAACGCCGTAATTGTCGAACAGAAGCCGCATCGTGTTTCCGGTCTGCAAACAATTGTAGAGATTGGCATAAAAAAAAAAAAGAGTACGTTGCGCAGATTTAATGACCCGCGCAAACACAGAAAACACGCAGAGAAAGAGAGAGAGAGAGAGAGATAATTTATTTACAAACGGCTGCTTGTCTAAGTCATCGACGCTGGTACCATCTCTTCATGTCTCCCGGCAGTTACTGAACTGAACAAGAGAGAGAGAGAGAGAGAGACGAAGGAAAGGTGTGGAAGGCAACCAAGGCCGTGCCCGGTTGGCCACGCTACACTTGGGGAAAGAAAAATTTCGAAAATATAAAAAGAAAAACGAAGTATAAAGAAAGAAAAATTCCAGCAGATCCAACGAGTTGGAATCTACATACAGCGAAGCTCAGTGCGAGTGCACGAAGAGTCGGAACACGACGGAACGCGCACAGATGCACGCACGCAAGCGCGGGCGCACACGAATTACACCGAGCCCTTCGTTAAGCGGAGTTGCTGACTATTACGATGGACGCCTTGAACGTACCATGGTTTCAGAGGCAGCATGCGCATAGGTACAGTCGAGTGCGAAAGTTTAAAGACCAGAGTTGTCGCTAAACTTCTTTTTTTTTCTTCTCGGCCTAGGCATAGAGGCTGAAATCAAGTGTACTGCCCACATGCGCCTGCTTAACTAGCACCGTGCTTTTATACAATTTCACGCTTGCATGCACGGCTGTGCTAGAATAAATTTTATTATTATTATTATTATTATTATTATTATTATTATTATTATTATTATTATTATTATTATTATTATTATTATTATTGAAAGGGGGTTTATTGCAGCTCGTATGCGGGATCGCAAGTGGCTCTTGATCGCGAGTCCTAGCTGTTCGCATCAGCAGCCCGAGCTCGGGTCTCGCGCCGCAGCGGTGGCAGTCCGCACAGCGCCACATGCATGTTACCCACTACAATTGCCCCCGCGGTGAAGAGGAGCCATCCTGGCGACCTAAGGTGATGACACGATAAGGGGGTCGTGGTACGGCTTCAGGCGGCTGATGTGAACCGTCTCGCGGCCACGGCGGCGTTTGTCCGAAGATGGCGTCACCGGTTCGACCACATAATTCACCGGCGATGTACACGCGACGATCCGGCACGGACCCTGATATTTCGGAGCAAGCTTTTGGCTAAGGCCTGGAGATTGGAAGGGCAGCTGAAGCCAGACGTGAGAGTCCACGGCGAAGGACTGTGTGGGCTGCCCGTTGTCGTGGCGATCTTTGTGGATTCCTTGGGTATCCGACGTGAACGAGCGAGCCAGTTGGCGGCACTCTTCAGCATGGCGAGCAACTTCGGAAAGAGGGGTGAATTCAGAGGCATCCGGATGATATGGTAGCATGGTGTCGAGGGTAGTGGATGGTTCACGTCCATAAAGAAGGAAAAATGGGGAGAAGCCTGTGGTAGCCTGAACGGCGGTGTTATACGCGTACGTCACAAAAGGGAGGACATCGTCCCAATTGGAATGATCAGACGCAACATACATGGTGAGCATGTCACCAAGAGTGCGGTTGAACCGTTCCGTTAGACCGTTAGTCTGTGGGTGATACGCCGTAGTGGTGCGGTGAATAGTGCGGCAAGCGGCGAGTAGCTCATTAATAACTTCGGACAAGAAGACACGGCCTCGATCGCTGAGCAGTTCTCGCGGTGCGCCATGCCGTAACATGAATGCGGCGACGTCGCGAGCAGCAGCCGAAGCAAGTGCAGCAGTTTCGGCATATCTTGTGAGGTGGTCTACTGCGACAATTATCCAATGATTTCCTTTAGCAGTGGATGGAAGAGGCCCATAAAGGTCAATGCCAATCCGATCAAAATGACGTGCAGGACACGGTAAAGGTTGCAGAGGGCCTGTCGTATGAGGAGATGTCTTGCGTCGCTGACAGGCTACACATGACCGAATGTATTTGCGGGCATAAGAATACATGCCGCGCCAGTAGTAGCGCTGGCGGAGCCGTTCGTAGGTTTTCAGGACGCCAACATGAGCTTGTTGTGGGTCGGCGTGGAAATACGTGCATATGTCGGAGCGCAAATGGCGAGGGATGACTAGCAGCCATTTGCGACCGTCCGGCTGATAGTTTCGGCGGTACAAGATGGCGTCCCGTAGCACGAAATGGGTGGCTTGGCGACGAAGGGCTCGAGGGCATGTAGCCGTCGAAGAACTGTGAAGAATATCAACGAGAGAGACAATCCACGGATCTTTCCTCTGTTCAGACGGCATGTCGGTAACAGCAAGCGTAGCAACCGGGCACCCTATGGGTGAGGGTGGCGTTTCGTCGGATCGCATGGGCGATCGGTAGAGTGCATCGGCATCAGAATGTTGGCGCCCGGATCGATAGATGACGCGAATGTCAAATTCTTGGAGCCGAAGAGCCCAACGTCCAAGACGGCCTGACGGGTCTTTCAGCGACGCAAGCCAGCAGAGCGCGTGGTGGTCTGTCACAACATCGAACGGATGGCCATACAAGTAAGGGCGAAATTTGTTTAACGCCCAAACTATAGCCAAGCATTCTTTCTCTGTGACAGAATAATTGGTTTCTGCCTTCGTGAGGGCACGACTCGCATACGCAACCACATATTCCTGAAAGCCAGGCTTGCGTTGCGCAAGGACGGCTCCAAGACCAACGCCACTGGCGTCCGTATGAACTTCGGTCGGTGCAGTCGGGTCATAGTGGCGTAGAACAGGCGGTGAGGTAAGCAGACGACGCAAAGTGGTGAAGGCTTGGTCACATGCCGGAGTCCAATGGCGAAGGTCACCGGGGCCAGCCAGGAGCTTCGTCAGGGAAGCGATGATGCAGGCAAAATTGCGCACAAAGCGTCGAAAATAAGAGCAAAGGCCGATAAAACTTCGGAGCTCTTTCAGTGTAGTCGGCCGCGGAAATTCGGCGACAGCGCGAAGTTTGTCAGGGTCGGGAAGGACGCCGTCTTTGGAAACGACATGGCCAAGTATGGTCAGCTGGCGGGCGCCGAAGCGGCACTTTTTCAAGTTAAGTTGAAGGCCGGCGGTGGCAAGGCAAATAAGGACTTCGCGTAGACGAGAGAGGTGAGTGGTGAAATCAGGGGAGAAAACTACCACGTCGTCTAAATAACACAGGCACGTCTTCCATTTGAGGCCTCGCAGAATATTGTCCATCATTCTTTCGAATGTCGCGGGCGCATTGCAGAGGCCGAATGGCATTACTGTAAACTCATACAGGCCATCAGGCGTAATGAAAGCTGTTTTCGAGCGGTCGGATTCATCCACTGGCACTTGCCAATAGCCCGATCGCAAGTCCAAAGAAGAAAAGAATTCAGCACCATGTAGACAATCCATGGCGTCATCTATGCGCGGTAGAGGATAGACATCTTTTCGTGTAATCTTGTTGAGGCGTCGATAGTCCACACAGAAACGAATCGAGCCATCTTTTTTCTTAATGAGTACTACGGGCGATGACCAAGGGCTGCAGGATGGCTTGATAACACCACGGTCAAGCATGTCTTCAACTTGCTCGGCGATGACACGACGCTCGGTGGATGACACGCGGTACGGACGCTGGCGTAATGGTGCGTGATGTCCCGTATCAATGTGGTGAGAGACGGTACTTATGCGGCCTAATGATGCTTGGTTCCAATCAAAAGAGGCGTGAAAATCATTTAAAAGAGTAATTAGTCGCTCACGTTGTGTCGGCTCGAGGTCATCCGCAATGGAGCGACAAAAAACATCCGGTGGTACTCGGTTAGATGGCACATGGGGTGTCAGTGCTGCTACGTTGGCAGTATCTACGTCGTCGGCCATAGGGAAATGCACAATAGCGTCAGCGTCGACAGACTCGACGGTACCAATAGTCTCGCCACAGTGCAAAGCCAAAGTGTATGAATTTGGGTTTGAAATCAGTATTTCTGCAGCACCATGGTGAACCGTGAGGAGGGCGAAAGGCAACAATATAGGTTGGCGGCGAATGAAGACGGCAGCGGGTGTAAACATGACCGTCGCTTCGGCAAGCCATGCACATGAAAGAGGGACAAATACAGCACTGTGAGGAGGAAGGTCAGTATCCGAAGCTACACAGATCCTGCTAAGATCCTGAACTTGAAAGTCATGACATGGCAAATCGCACAGAACGGAGAACTGAACCTCAGCACGTGCACAGTCAATGACGGCATGATGGCGCGACAGAAAATCCCAACCGAGAATGACATCGTGGGAGGAACAAGTTAGCACAAAGAAATCAATGGAATACAATATGTCTCGAATCAGCACCCTGGCAGTGCACATAGCGACTGGCTGAACTTGTTGTGCACTGGCTGTTCTAAGCAATGGAACCGAAGGTTTCATGGTCACTTCCCGCAATGCACGACAAAGCTTCTCACTAATCACGGATACAGCAGCACCTGTATCGACGAGCGCAAGGCATTTGATGCCATCAACGGACACTTCAATAACGTTAGCGGGGGGAAAACGAGGACTTTGATGTTCCGACGATGACGCAGTTCGTGCCTCAGGAACTGCGGAAATCAGTTTTCCGCCTCAGTAGTACTGGCACTGGGTCTACGACGCATGGGTGAGAGTGAGCGCCGACGAGGGGAAGGCGAGCGACGAGTGCCGTAGAGCTGTGACTGCGGTGCCGGTATGTCATCAGCAGCGTAGACTTCCGGTGGTGGTCGCTGAGGCATACGGAAAGGTCGGAAGTCGGAGCTGGGTCGTCGCGGGGTGCCCACGAAGGCCGGCAAGCGCCGGCGGCAGAAGCGCACAACATGATCCGGGGTACCGCAGGCATAGCATATTGGGCGGTTGTCAGCAGTGCGCCAAGGATGTGGCCCCCGCTGCTGTGCACTGAAAAAGGGATCCACCGGCTGGCGAGGCGAAGGCGGAGGAGAGAACACCGGCGGGCGAGGCGCTGAAGGCGGAGGAGAGAATCCCTGTAGACGAGGCGCCCGTGCAACGGCTTCAGCATACGTCAGAGGCGCGGCCACGGGAGCCGGCTGACACGGAGGTGGAAGAGCTTCGGTCACTTGCTCTTGAATTATCTGTCGGAGCGCTGGAGCCAAACATTGAGAAGGCTTCTCCGTGGTCGGCAAAATCGAGAGCTGTCGTGCGACCTCCTCGCGCACAAATTCTTTTATTTGCGTCAGCAAAGTTGTGTGGTTGTCGCCAATAATTAATGCGGCTAACGAATCTTCCGTAGGCGGTGGGCGCCGAGCTAAGATGCGTTGTTTCCGTAGCTCGTCAAAACTTTGGCACAAATTGATAACTTCGGCCACGGTACGCGGATCCTTCGCTAACAACATCTGAAAGGCGTCCTCATCAATGCCTTTCATAATGTGTTTTATCTTGTCCTGTTCTGACATTGACGGATTCACGCGCTTACACAGGTCAATAACATCTTCGATGTAACTTGTGAAAGTTTCACCGTGATGTTGCGCACGCCCACGTAGGCGTTGTTCTGCGCGAAGCTTGCGCACAGCGGGGCGCCCGAACACTTCTGCGAAACTTGTTTTGAATGTGCTCCATGTGGCGAAATCGTGTTCGTGGTTTCGGAACCAGAGGTTCGCGACGCCGGTTAAGTAAAACAGCACGTTGTGCAACTTGGTGACGTCGTCCCACTTGTTATGCTGGCTCACCCGTTCATAAGAAGACAACCAATCCTCCACGTCATGATCATCGGTGCCGCTAAAGATGGCAGGATCACGCTGGCGCAACACACCGGAAACGATGACCGCCGGAGGCTGTGGTGCATCTTCCTGGGTGGTTTCGTCAGGCATGGTCGTAGCAGTCGGTAGCGTCCGGCTTCGGAGTTCCAGTTTCCGAGGTCTACCCCGCAGCTCCACCAAATGAAAGGGGGTTTATTGCAGCTCGTATGCGGGATCGCAAGTGGCTCTTGATCGCGAGTCCTAGCTGTTCGCATCAGCAGCCCGAGCTCGGGTCTCGCGCCGCAGCGGTGGCAGTCCGCACAGCGCCACATGCATGTTACCCACTACATTATTATTATTATTCCGAGGTCTCGAGATTTTTGCACTCGAGTGTACGTAGCGCAATTCGAATGCATTCTACCTGGGAGAAGCGTTTACTTCTTCCTTATATACTGTGCAAGGGCTTCAAGGAGGCCGGAGGAGCCTAAACCGACAGCTGGGTCGATATCTTCACATTCTAATAAAACATGTTCCATCATTTCCCTAGCTTCACCGCAGCAGCGTCTCTGACTTTGCGTTTGAAGTTCTTTGTTGCCATGTTGCTTACTACACCGGTCGCATACTGGTAAGCTATACCAGTAAGCTTCCTCATTCTTTTCCTCCAATTTGATTCTATGTTTTTCCTGTACACTCTTGCCTGAACACTCTTGCAACCCAGTTACTTTCATCCCTATTCCTCAGTCCTTATCCAAAATAATTTTACTCGTTTTCTGGAACTTGTTCGCCGTCGTCGGTGCGGTGGTGTGCTAAGCCTAGGCTTGCTTCGTGGCCGCCGGGATTGGGCCTGACCCCGGCGTGGAACCATACGACATGGCGTCCGAGATGGAGACGGCCACATCTCCGACGACATCGAGCCCTGGCTCCGGCCAGATGTGCGTCGAGGTGCAAGGGGAAGAGATTTGTCCTGAGGAGTTCCACACTGGGATCGGCTGGTGGCAAGTGGGCCACCGCATAACAGCCCCGGCGAGCGAGGGCTCCGCCGCTCGCCAGTCGAGGCCTAAAACAAGAGACCACGTCAACAGAAAAGTTATCGCAACGACAACAAGGGCAGCGAGAATGCCAGACGTGCTGCCGAGAGAGGACACCAAAGTGATCGTGAGGCCGCGGGGAGGCCTAAACATCGCAAGAACGCCGACTGGGATCGTTGCCTCGGCCATCATGGCTGCGGCGAGGGTTTCCAGAGAAGACGGTGCGGCGGATACCTTCTGCCCCAACCTACACCAGAATATCATGGTGGTGAGTACCCCCGATAAGGGGCGTGCTTTGTCCTATGCCAAGATTCAGGCCATCCGCATCGGGGACAAGATACACGAGGTAGGCGCGTACCAAACCACACCCTATGGCACGGTCAAGGGGATCATTCGAGGCATTCCCATTGAAGATACTCCGGCGGAGATTGACCGGAACGTTGTTAGCTCAAGAAATCCATTAGCAAGAGGGGCGCAAAGAATTGGCAATATGTTATGGCCCTGTGTTAACGAGGTGCAGCCTGTACCGCAAGCATTTCGATGTCTGCAAACAGTGCGGCAAAATAGGCCACAGAAGAGACGTTTGTCCTAACCCCAATATGAAAGTGTGCTTCGACTGTGGGGCCAATAACCCTGTCGATGGCCACGAGTGTAAGCCTAAATGCAAACTATGTGGGGGACAACACCCAACGGCCGATAGAGAATGCAAGAACAAATACAAAACTCCCTACGTAGTAACGAAAAGGCAGTGGGAGCGCAAGATGGCGGAACAGCGCGTACAGCAACAACTAGCATCCGGAGAGTTTCCACCGTTGATGACGTCAGCAGGAGCGAGCGGCACAGCTGGTCGCCATGAGTCACGCTCGCGCGGGAACAACAGCGAAAGTCGAAACAGAAGCATGAGCCGCCACCGCCGATCCCAATCCAAAGACAGAGTAGCCTGGGCAGACGTAGTAAAGTCGGGGGTAGCCAAGAAAGAGCAGCAGCAACAGCAGCAGCAGCAGCGACAGCAGCAGCAGTCACCGCCATTTCGAGGTGATGGAGGGAAATTTAAAGACGAAAGTGAGGCAATGAAGGCGCTAAGAGAAGCAAACGAGGCGTTGCGGAAGAAGAACACTGAACTAGAGGCGACAGTCAGTAAGCTCAGCAAGGAAATGGCAGAGATCAAGAGAATGATGACGGTCCAGCTACAGCAGCAGCAGGCACCGCCTTTATCGCCACAACCACAGCAGATGGCAATGACCGAGGATGAACCAGAAGTAGCGGTGAACCCGAGGACAGAGAACGCGGCCTCGGCGGGTCCGGCACCCAAGAGAAGAGCAATTGAAAATCTCAAAGAGCGGAGACTCTGCGATAGGGTAGACAACCTTGAAGACAGGCTCACCCACTTTGAAGAGTATATTCGCACGACATTCACCAAGACAATCACCGACCGTTTCATAGCAATTGAACAGACGTGCCAGCAATTTACTACGACAGCACAGAATTTGGCAACGCAAATGGCTAACTTTCAGCAAACATGGATAGGACATCAACCACCGCAACCACAACAGCAGTGAAAGGCCTCCTGGTCTGGCATTGGAATTGCAACGGTTTTGCTGGAAAAAAATGCTGTACTTCAGCAACACTTAGAACAAGCATCAAGAAAGCCAGATATTATCATGTTGCAAGAGACCCTCATTGAGGAAGTAAAGCTCTCAGGTTACCGGCCCCACGCCAGCCCACCAAGCTTCCGGACCGCGGCCGGCAGTAACGGCAGGGGAGTTTGCACCTTGGTGAGAAAAGGCCTCACGTACGTCGAGCACGAGTTATTGAGCAAAAGCCCAATCGAGCACACCATGGTAGAGGTGGTTACCGGGAAAAAGCAGAAGGAAAGCACTTTTCTGGTAAACGTGTACAGTAGCCCGTCACACGGAAAGCAGAAATTCAAAGCACTGTTACACAAAGCATGCAAAGTCGCGGGGCCCGACAACAGGCTGGTAATCTGCGGGGACTTCAACGCGCCGAATCAAGCCTGGGGTTACCCCAAAACATTGGCAAAGGGCAGGGACCTAATGCAAGATGCTACCGACTTGGGACTAAATCTAATGACCGACCCAGCATACCCTACAAGAATCGGCAACTCGATCACCCGAGACACAACGCCTGATCTCACTTTCGTCAGGAGTAATGGCGGTGGTATGGAGGACTTCGAATGGCGCAACACGGGCCACGAATTGGGAAGTGACCATTACATTGTGGAGGTCGTTGTCCCGCTCGGTGGTAACGACGCAGTTGGCAGAAGCCTTCGGAAACATAGATTTACTGACTGGGACGCGTTTCGAGGATTGTTACCCGAGGAGCAAACCGAAATTACGGACATTGAGCAGTGGTCCGCCGAGATTGTAAACAAGGTAGAAAAGGCCACCAAGGAAATCGAGACGGACGAGCGTGTCCACAGGGTCGACAGCCGCCTCGCCCACCTCATCGAAGCCAAGCAGTCCATCCTGTCAAGGTGGAAGACGCAGAGGACAAACAGAAAGCTACGCAAGAAGGTCGCCGAACTCAACCGCGAGATCGAGTCCCACAGCCGAGTGCTATGCACACAGCAATGGAATGAGGTTTGTAACGCAGCGGACGGCCAGATGCACTGCGGCAAGACGTGGAGCATGCTGAGGCATCTTTTGGATGCGACCACGACCAAGTCTCACCAGCACCATAACTTGGCCAAGATCATCCACAGGGCGCTGACCGAGCACGGGTAAGACGAAGTGAAGAAACGCCTCGACGACAAGTACCTCCCGGTCACTCCCACAGAGACGCACCCGGACTACCTAGGCGAAGCAAACGAGTGGCTAGATCGAGACATTGAAGTATGGGAAGTAAGGGTTGCCCTGCACGATCTCAACAGCAACTCCGCCGCTGGTCCCGACCGCGTTACGAACAGAGCGCTAAAAAATCTTAACGAAGCGGCCATCGAGAACCTCACGGCATACTTCAACACTTGCTGGCGAGCCGGATCATTACCGCGGCAGTGGAAAGCAGCCAAGACCATCTTGATTCCCAAGCCGGGCAAGCCACCCAACATTGAGAACCTCCGGCCGATCTCGCTTACGTCCTGTGTGGGCAAAGCGTTGGAGCACGTACTCATGAACAGGTGGCAGAGGTACCTGGAAGATTCGGGGCTCTACCCAAACACCGTCATCGGGTTCCGAAACAAGCTCGGAACTCAGGACGCCATGATACAACTGAAAAATGAAATCCTCGATGACACTACCAACACAAAAGACAAGCGAGCCATCTTGGGTTTGGACCTGCTGAGTGCTTTTGACAAAGTGAGACACTCAGCGATTCTCGCCCAGGTGTCACGGCTAAACATGGGCAAGAGAACTTATGCGTACATCAAGGATTTTTTGACGGAGCGGACTACCGAAATCATCGCCGGTGACCTGCGGCTCCAAAAGAGGAAGCTCGGCAGTGTCGGGACCCCCCAGGGCTCAGTCATCTCGCCATTGCTTTTCAACCTTGTAATGATAGGGGTGGCCGAGCGCCTCTCACGAGTGGCGCGGGTCCGACACACCATCTATGCCGACGATATAACGCTCTGGGTCCCAGGAGGAAGCGACGGACACATCGAGGATACATTGCAAGAGGCGGTTGACGCTATCGAGGAGCAGCTGGACGGGTCTGGGCTCGTCTGCTCCCCAAGCAAGTCTGAGCTGTTGGTGATTCCTCCGAAAAGGACAGCTAGGAAGACGAAAGGCAACGAACCTGCGAGAGAGCAAGACACAATAAAGATCAGGACGAGTGGTGGTCACATGATCCCGGTTGTCGAGAAGATCCGAGTGCTGGGGATGCTGATTGAGCGCAAACGAGTCAACGGCGAGACGGTCAACCGTCTGGCGGCCAAAGTCACCACGGCCATCCGCCTCATTAAGAGGGTGTCGCACAGAACAGCAGGCATGAAGGAAGAAAGCCTCACCCGGTTAGTGGAATCCTTCGCTATAAGCCACATTACATACGTTGCTGCTTTTCACAACTGGAGGCAGTGCGAACGAAATAAGATCAATGCGCTCATACGCAAAGCGTACAAAGCTGCACTCGGACTTCTCGACTGCACAAGCACCGACAAGTTCCTGGCCTTGGGAGTACATAACACCCTGGAGGAAATCGCCGAGGCGCAGAGGACCGCTCAGCTCGCGCGGCTATCAGAAACAAGAACGGGCAGACAAGTGCTGCGTGACCTAGGCCTGGGACCAAAGGAAATGGGACCCGAAAATACAGAGGTGCCTGTACCGGACGCAATTAGTAGAAGGCTACGGGTATGTCCGGTGCCAAGGAATATGAACCCTGAGTTCCACAAAGAGCGGCGGGCGGCGAGGGCCAAGGCGCTCATCGATCTCCATGCCAAAGACAGGGGTGCCGTGTTTGTGGACGCGGCAGAGTATCCACATGACAGAAAGGCATTCGCCGCTGCAGTCGTCGGGGCATCGACCGGTGCAACGAGAACAGCTGCGAGTGTGCGGACTCGAGGCGCGCATCAAGCCGAGGAGGTGGCCATTGCTTTGGCCATCGCCGACCCCGAGTGCACGACTGTGCTCTGTGATTCTAGGACGGCAGTGAAAAATTACGCCAGAGCAAGGGTGTGTGGTGAAGCCGCGCGTGTGTTGCGTGTGGTCGATCTCGCGAGTGAAAGTCGGTGTGTGGTGATAAAGTGGTTTCCGGCCCACATGGGCAGTGATGTGTCGGATCGCGGCAACGCTAACCACAACGAGACGGTGAACGCGGCGGCGCGAGGACTAACCAACCGTGCCGCTGCTACTACAGCCGACCCGTCGTGGTGGTGGGAAACCAAGGACAAAATGACTTCCTATAACGAAATTGTGAAATGGTACCGACTAGAGCGAAGGACTATGCCGCCACCTCATCCGGGCTTGACCCGTAAGGAGGCGGTTTTATATCGACAACTTCAAACGGGGTCATTATTCACCCCGGTGCTGATGAGGCACGTGTGTCCAAGTGTTTATGAAAGTGATCTGTGTTGTGTGTGCCGAAAGGAAAGAGCCACTGCAGCTCACATCCTTTGGGACTGTGCCAAGAATCCGCATGAAGCTGCAACAATAACAACGATCCCGCCGCGGCTCGAGGCCGCAACGAGATGCTATGACCAAGATGTCCAAACCCAGGCCGTCCAGCAGATCTCGGCGGCCCTCGAAAGGCAACGACCGAGCGAAACCGGAGGGAGGCTGCCACCCCAACAGAGGGGCAGGCGCGGTCGACCAAAGGGAATAGTGCGGCCGCGGCCGAAGTAGAGGCGCCACACGCCGTGAAGACGTCATGGCCGCGTCACGGTAACGCCTCCCTAACAGGGGAAGGCTAACCGTTCTGCAGGCGTTCACAACAAAGTTTCCTCACTCACTCACTCACTCACTCTCAGCTTCCCTCACTTCAAAACTTGTCCAGCCCATATCTCCCTGCACAGCTTCATTTGTAGTCTTCTCTTGAGCGCTCAAAGCGAACCGTCCCATTGACATTTGGTTGCCATCGAGTCCTGGTTGTACCCCTCACTTCAAGCGAACAACCGCATTTCCAAATTTAATCTTTCTGCTTGCTGCGCTATAATGTTATACTAAGCACAAAAAGACAGACACACATATGTGCAAACTTTTAACTGTTTATTTTTCGCTATCGCACGTCAAATATAAACACGAAGGGTAAATGTAAAATAAATAGATAACACGAAATGAAAGTGGAAAAAGAAGTCAAACTACGCACATCTGATTTAACAATGACGAGTAAGGCTAGATCAAACATCCGTCATTTATCCGGCTAGATCAAACATTTGCGCCGTGCCTTTCGCCAATCTATTTGAGGCCATGCGAAATTTTATGAATATGAGGTATGACAGCTGCCTTCGTATCCTCACCGTCCTTTGTGGCTACTTTCTTTTTGTTATTTAAGCCTCTCAAAACTTTTCCAGCGATGGACGATATAAATGTTATGGGATAACCACTGTCCTTAAATTTCGTGATATGTAGCTGCATACTATCGTTGATGCTGTGGCCACACGATTTTTTTTATGGCTACGTTAATGCTCGAATTCACACGTGCTCTTTTTGTTAACATAGAATGGCCTGAATGAAACTGGAGCAGACGTTCTTCACTCCTCGTTTTGTACTCCCAACACGTGCGAGTTGCACTGAATGTAAATTTTAAGTCTAAGAACTGAAGGCTATCATTATCTAACATTTCTACCGTAAACTGCAGGCGTTGGTGTGCCCGTGTGAACATTTGCACACTTACTGTTTCAGTAACATCTACGTGCTGGCCATATGGAAAATAAAGAAGGAAATCATCAACGTAACGGAAACATCTGACTGCTCCAAGGCTATGTAGCTTTTCTTGTAAGTTCAGGAACCATTACACCTTTCCACTTACACCGGAGCACCTCCTGTTTGCCCATAAGAATCTGTGTTTCATTATGGCCACATTTCTCTGCCCATTTTCTATTATTGTTTCTTCCTGTTTCCATATATCTATTGCCTTCGATTATCCATATACCAAGGTATTTGTATTCTTCTACCCGATGTATTTCCTGACTCTGTTTTGACAGTGTCTGTTCACTGTTTTCATTTCATTTCAAACTTCATTTTTAACGATATATTTCAATCCTAAATCCACAGATATTAGCCAGACGTTGCATATCACTTGGCTTGTTAGCAACGAACCCAAAGTCGTTCGCATAAAACAAACCTGCAAGCTGCTGCTCTACTATTGTGCCGACCTGTTTGTATGAGATATTAAACCAGGTATTGATTCCTTCTAACACCCATTCCATTCCTACCATGTGCACCATAAATAGCAGCGGGCATAAAGGGCACCCCTGTCAGTCCCTTGGTGATATCAACTTTCCCCTCGCTCCTCATCCCTTCCCATTCAAAGCAAACCGTATTTTCTAGGTAAATCTCCCTCAGAAGCTGTACACAGTCGTCGCCAAGCCTTCCCCTTCCATAATATCCCACAAAAAACTGCGGTATATGTTGTCATACACTCCGGTAATTTCTAAAAAAAAGCTACATATAGCGGGCTCCTGTCTCTCTGGATATTTCAGTACACTGAGTAAGAACGAATAAGTTATTATCCAGACGCCTATCGGTTCTGAAGCCATTCTGAAGTTCTCTCAATATGTTTATGATCTGCCCATGCTTGAAGTTTTAATTTTAATAGTCTGCGTTGCCAACATGTCTATATAATTGATGTAATGATCAACCGTACATACGAGTGAATTATTTTTCCTCCTTACCTTCATAAATTAAATTAATTCTACTTGGTCGCCAACTGCGTGGTATTCGCCTGTCTTGTAAGCTTTCTTTTTTCTCCTGCCTTCAAGAGAGTTCCCTTACCTTTTGGTCGCAACTCATTAGTCAGCCTAACGGGAACCTCGCCTAACCTTGTGATGCGCAGAGGCGAGCGCCATCTGGTGGTGCCTCAAGGAACCCAGCTGCGCGCGTGCTCCGCTGTGATTGGTTGGCCTGCTCGGCAAGAGAACAGCCGGGCCGCGGTTCCCACGGTCACAAAAGCCGGCGAAGTTCGCTTTTTAAAACGCGCTCAGTGCTAATACACATGCCGAGGAGTGTCCACTGGCAGCGACAGTCTACCGTACAATCCAGCAGGCTTCAAGAAGCGAAACAGGACTTTTGTGGTCTTGTACATGGAAGAGAGCCCAGAACAAGGTCTGAGGATATTTCCCTCCGAGAGCGATCTGTCACCAAAGCGGCTGAATCTAGCGAGTGGAGCACATTGTTGAGTGTCGAAGGATGCACGAGGATGCATCCGGTGCACACGGGGCTCAGCTTTTTCGGATGAGGGGGTCCAGAGCACCCAGGTATATTTTAGTGAGCGTCGCCATGAAGCGCAGAAGAGCAGCATACGAAAGGAAGCTTTGGGCAAGTGACGCGGCATGGAATAGTTGTCTTTGTCGTGAAGTGTAAAGCACTTGTGCCCCACCTACAATGTACGACGAGCATGCACGTTTAAATTTGTGTGTGTTTGCTGCGGTGTCCTTGCTCACTCTCCCCTGTCATGTGACAGCATTGGGCGAACGGTGGCCTTCAAGCCGCATTATGAAGTTTTTATGCTCCGAGTCCCGCCTCCCTGTTTGTACTGTGACAGCAATAAAGTTCAACGTGAACGGCAACTGCTGCGACAACCCTTTGTACAGGCGTGGAAGGCGTCAGTATTTTTTCTCCTTAATTTCTCTATTCTCAAGGTGTGAACAGTGTCAAACATTAGAAACCAATGTGAAACGCCTCCCTTGCATGTCTTCGAGGTATCCATGTGCCAGTGGTCTCAAATAGAGCTGCCGTAAATGGTCGGTATGACTGCTCCCGTCCACTGGAGGGGTAGTTGAGTTGCGTAAATATTAAATGACTTATTAAACTGGCAATATGCTTTCGGGACGTTAATTTAGGTGACATCCAATGTCTTTTTATAGTACGTTGGGTTTTATTTTATTGATTTGAGAGATGCAATAAAAAATAGAAAAAAAGAACATCCGCTGCACTACTCTTTGGCAGAACGCCCATCTATCAAAGTGTGCCTAGCTGTGGTACAAAAATATTTAAAGTAACATCCTAATAGAGAAACTTGTATAACGTATCATTCTTTAAAGAACCAACTATAGTATACAACAGCATACAAGTTATAGAGTGATATAGAACCAGAAAACATAATATCAAGACATAATTCAGCACGGAAAATTGCAAGTAATATAGCCACAAGTGTGAAGTCCAGTTTGCCTACGCGAAAGAATGTTGAGCATAAAAGTTGGCCCACTGACCCAGCGAAGAAGAAAACGTTTTGACGTTTAGAATGCCCGTAACAAACCCTTCATCACAGTATTTTGAGCATGGACTCCCTAGCAAACTTAAAGCGTGAGGACCTCGATTATTTTTTATTATTATTTCGTCAGTCACCCCATTTTTTCCTCAGCATTCCAAGATCATTTCTTGAGGCTTCCAGATCAAGCTGTTTGATGAATAAAGCATTTGACTGAACGTGTTAAGCACCTCTTGCGACAAATATTTTACCGTCTAGAACACACAATTTGTATGTGTTAGTTTAAAGCATTTTCTTGATGCTGCCGTATTAAACGATTTGATGAATAAAACATTTAACTGAACGTGTTAAATAACTGTTGGGACAAATATTTTAGCGTTTGGAACACATAAATAATTCGTGGGTCATGTTATATTAACATCCAAAAACGGTTCACTCACATCAGTGCATAGGGCGAGACCCGTACCGAAGCACACGACGCATATGACAAGAACTGTGCAGCCCTTGAGGTCCTGCAACCGGGGGTACTGGTCTTCTAGAACAGCCACCATGAGCTGAATGTTTGAAACCTGTAGCATAAATCGACAGAAAGTTTAGATGAGTTTATTGGGGATAATACCTTACTAAGCGCAACAGTTTTGCTTATAGCGTACTCACTTCCAACAAAACTGCCAAATGTGAACGATTATTTTTAATTTATTCCAAATGCTTCCTGCAGTCGATAAGTACTACTGACGTGCGGTTACATTATAATTCACGAGGTCTCAGCATGCCTTTGTTGTTTGCTTAATTGGACGATAACGACATGACCTTAGGAATAACACCTTTTTTTACCTTGTCGCATGATCTTACAATGCATGCTCTAACGCCCGAAAGCTGCTTTCAGCTTTTCGCCCGATTTCCTTGTGCAATGTACACCCCAGCATTATGCAAAGTAAAGTTTAAAATGAGAAAATAATCCGATATATATTAAAATAACTACATATACGGAGTACCTTAAAAGTGGCGTTCAATCGCCATTCATCAACAAATTTTAGCACGAATTCGCACGCATCGTGGTGATAATATCAATGAGAAATTAATCGATCCATAGCAGCTTTCTATTAATGAAGTCAACCGAGTGCATCAATGACAAACCCCAATTCATATACATTCTAATAAGTAAATTATAAGTAAAGCTTAACACAAGCATTGTCGCAGCATGACATGGGTCGTCTTTTTGCTCCAGAGACGGGCGATACCATTGCCAATTGTTTCACGTAAACAACTAAAATTTTTAAGCGTTAGAATCAAACGAAGTTCCAAGTTTCTTTCACTTACGCAGCTTCCAAGTCCGAGAAGAAACAGCATGAAGAAGAACAACACCGACCACAATTGAGGCAGGAATGATATTCGGCTCAGGGCTTCCGGGTAAGTGACGAAGGCCAATCCCAAATCTGTGAAGAAAAAGCCGAAATGAGCGGTATTATAAACGCAGTCTGAAAGAACTAGCACTTTCGCTTTATTCTTTTTCATGGCACAGTAATCCCGGGCTGCAACAAAACATGTAAATGATGAATATACAGAAATCTTGAAGTTTCTTTGCGTTGTACATCCACCTTTATACCAACTGGAACAGCAAGAATTGGGTGCAGCAGTAAAGATTGCACTTCTGAGTGATTCACCCAGCATAGTTGTATAGCCTCCGTGGCAATTAGCCGACAGCATCGATGCACGGCGATGCACATCCGGGGCTGACAGCGCGTCAGCAAAAAGATATGAAAATAATACGTAGAAACGCTGAGTAAGGTAACTAGAGATGCTCCCTTCATGCTATCCTGCACGGGGCAAGGGAATGACTTGGCATCAAAGTAGTCAGTTTGATATATGCAGGGAGTCTGAAGAACGCGTGTACAGGAAGGCTAACAACGCCTGGCACAGTCGCACCGTACAACGCTCAAGCCCAAGAACTACAACGCGAAGTGGCAGGTACGCGCTGTTGCCACGCATCTGATAATCGTCATAAGGCATTCTGCTTTGGTGATGCGCGTTTTCCAAACCTCTTCCTTTTTTTTTTCAATATGCATTTACTAGACCAAATCTATTTCTTACTCCGCTCTTTCAAACGACGCTGCAACGACACTCGCAATGCTATAACTTGTAGATATAATAAAGCGATTTACTGTCAAGCTGAATCTGCATTATGACGCAAGAAAATTTGTCTGCCCGCATTCTGTATCTTGCGGATGCATGCATCTTTTGCAGATGATTGGCGATATAAATTTGACGCATGCTGGTGACCACCATGGCGTTTTGAGCTTGCGTTTTTCACACTACCATATATTGCACAATATCATCTCTTCCCTATTTGTCTCTGTACAACGTTTATATCATTTTTATTATATCTAATGTCTTCCCATATTACTTCTATTTTATACATTGCACTTACACCTGACCTTTTCCATCTTCCACTGTGTAATGCCCTAACGGGCCCTTAGGATACTCAAATAAATAACTAGATAACTAAATAAATTTTTAATATGATGGGTCTGTAATTGATCATATGTTTTATGTGTTATGATTATTATGAAGAGTGGCAAGTACGAGTAGCACATATCCAGTGAACCAAGTCTGCGTCAAAGAAAAAAAGTTAACTACGGTCATAGATAGATATCGGAACTATGCGTAATGTTTCCCAAGAATGGGCTAATTCCATTAAAAATCTTTTGCCCCGAACACCGATATCCAGAAATCTGATATTAACGTGTAATAAGATCCTGTATAAAAACCCGCGTCTTTCCATATACAATATAGAACTATTGAATATGGTAGTTCATGAATCATACGGTTTCACTGCGATTAGCATTCTCAGGATACCTTGCGCGCTTTTCGGCATCTGTCCATCGATGTCCGTACTGAGCCGTTTGCTTTTCACGCCAACCTGAGTCGCCGGGTACGTGTCACTTGGTATGTTGCCGCTCTTCATAACAATCATCATAGCGTAGTAAAACATATCATCGCCACTTATACACCCATCATAATATAGATTGCTAATCATATTAAGTTCGTCAAAGAGCTCCAAAGGATGGATGCGCCACCAAATTATTCTAAAATACGGTAGTAAATAAACGTGAAGTATGAAGCGTAGCATCGTTTCTTCATTTTGTGACAGCCACTGAAGCTGCTGCACCTACCATGTATTTGCGAAGTGCGCCACACTTACTTACCCGAAGTTCCTTTCAAGGCCTGGGAGATATCTTGTACTCCGAGTTGATGCGCTAGTGAGCCAAGTGTGGAGAAAACGACCGATCCAGCTAAGAGGCTTGTAGCTGTATCGGCGATTGAAATGAAGAAAGCGTCCCTGAAATGCACACATTCAGAGACGTCCTGCATTAAAAATGTACGTTGAGAATCTGTTAGCTCCACAAATCATGCAGTTTAACGGGTGGTAATTTATTGCCACAAGTTCCATAACCATAAGCAATTAAAGCACGTCACTGCAGCATGAAATTATTAAAATTTACGAAAAACATGAGGATACATACTTCACGTTAAGTTTGCACCCAAGGCAAGATTACTGCTGGAAATCTCACTCCCTAATAAAAAATGCTAATTTAGCAACCAGTTCAGCGTTGCAAGATCAGTATATGGCTGCCGCGCTATTTACGTTGAACATAATTTTTGGAGAAAACAGAATAACGAAGCGAGTATGTACTAGGTTGCAATTCTTTATTGTGTAGGAATCAACAAGCATTTATAAAAAACGTTCCGAAGACATCACAAAACATACGCGCGCTCACTATGCAAGGCGCAATGAATTTGCACCAAGAAACTACCAAGAACCGCGACTCGAAAGCTAAAACAGTGGAATACGTTTGACCAGGATCTAACTCTACCAGCTTGCGGATATATTATAATAAAGAGTACTACGTGCGTGTTTTTCTTTCTCTTCTTTTGTTTTTGTTTTGTTTTGTAAAGTAAACAGCCTAATTGTTCACAGGCTTCCTCTTGCGAGCCTTATGAGAACAAACGCTTTTTTACGCTGTTCGGCCAAAATTAAGGCATCCATTGTTTCTTTTTCTGCCGTCAAGGTACACTGAACTACAAACATTACACTGGTACAGGTACACTGAACTACATTTCTACAAAAATTATTTCTTATCCTTACTGCACAAGTCAAATGTTACTCTTTTAAAGAGGATCTAAATGTCACAGTACCTTGAAATGCTGTGCTTGAAGTCACTGTAACTGGAGTACATCGTCAATACTCCCATGCCGATGCCAAGAGAAAAGAAGGACTGCTCGCACGCGTTGAACCATACCTGAGGAAAGGACAGCAATTGTGAAGGATTGCTGCCAACTTAGCGTTTTCGTTCTCACAAGTGATGGCTCCGAGCCTGTTGCGTGCAGCATTCGTCGTATAATTTGCCTCGAATCTGCATTAGAAAATTTAGCTCTTCCACTGAGATGGCGTCCGTACAAATTGGTCCTTTCGCGTGCATGACCAAGCTCGTCTTTTTTCTTTTTCTACCTAATTAAGAATTCACTGGTTTAAGAGCTCCGTGATGGATATGCGCGGAATCTCTAGTAAAATTTATTTCCAGAGCTCGTCAACTGCTTGGGAACGTTAGACCTTATAACGTATCTATCATCATTATTATTAGCCTGAGTTTCAACGAGGCATAATGTGGGAATGAAATTACATGGAGGCTCGTTTCATAGAGATACTGCAACAGCGACTCATTAGATCTGCTGTCCGCGAGCCGTCGCTTTTAGACTTCAGTTCGGTCAGTGCCTAACTCCATATACTTAATTACGTTTTCCTGGAGTGTCTAAAGCACGTCCAAAATATACGGACACCCTCTGCAGACGCAGCAACGTATCACTTTGGATAATGGACACTGTCTCTATAAGGTTGACCATATATAGGGGCAAGTGATGGCTTGTGTATAAAGTTAAGGTTACTGCGGTCTACGGGGCTTCACGATAGACTTTAACAAAGCCGCCCCCTACTGCTCTATAGTGTACGTGGTTTGTTCGTGCTCATCTTTCTTTTTCTTTGTCTCCCCCCTTCACTCTCCTTCTCTTTTTATCCCCCTTAACCTTTCCCCCGTGCAGGATAGCAAACCGGAACTACCTCTGGTTAACCTCCCTGCCTTTCTATGCATCCTTTTCTCTCTATTTTGTATAAAGGGCTCCCCGGCCCGAAATCTCCGGAGTGAGATTTCCTCCACACTGCAAAATAATGTAACCCTTGAAAGTGAATAAGGGCGTAAATCTGCCTGTAACTCACAACTAACTCACAACCTTAGACCCAAAAGGGTGTAAGAGAGGGATCTAATACACGCTTACACCCTTGTTCACTTTTAAAGTTGTACATTATTTTACAGTGCATCCGAGAAAGAATATGGAGAAAAGAGCAGACACGCATGTCTCGCCGAAGGATAGATTTTCGGGCAATGAGACCGGAGGGGGGGGGGGTTCAGGGGGAAGGGACAAAAATTAAATTATGGGGTTTTACGTGCCAAAACCACTTTCTGATTATGAGGCACGCCGTAGTGGAGGACTCCGGAAATTTCGACCACCTGGGGATCTTTAACGTGCACCTAAATCTAGGTACACGGGTGTTTTCGCATTTCGCCCCCATCGAAATGCGGCCGCCATGGCCGGGATTCGATCCCGCGACCTCGCAGGGGGAAGGGAAGTCGAAGGAGTTTCGGGTGGTGAGAAAGAGTGAGCGCGTTACTGTTAGCGAGGTCATTCTTGTGTTAACTTGCTTGATGTCAACGAAGCCCGCACCTATACTGACAGCCTCAACGCATTTAGGAAGCTCAGCAAACGTGGCGAGAACATTGCGTATTTGTGAACAGACTGATCGACTTCGCGAGCCTTAACGTGTAAACATCTCCGCCCACTAGGTGCGGGCACGTGGTCATGGCCACCGGAACAATAATGTCAATTTTCGCATCGATGCCCTTGAAGCGTTCCTTGTGGCACGTTTCTCCTACAGTGTTATTTTACCATGGCTTGCAATGCTCACCTGTATTTCGAGTATCTTGCTCCACTGGGGTACAAAAAAGGCGGTCAGGCCCTTTCTGGCTCCTTCCTGGAGCAGCGTGACAACGAGAAGCGAGAACAGCACCACGTACGGGAACGTTGATGTCAGGTACGCCACCTGCGAGGTGACACAACGTTGCTCTTTACGATGAAGATACAGCGTGAAGTTATGGAGATAATGGAGCCGCATTTCGTTGTATACACAGGCAACCAAAGATTACGATCCGGCTGAACGGAAGGATACAAGCGTGCGCGCACATGCATTGTCCGCGAGGAATTAAATAAAACGTGCCAATAAACTTCGAACATCTGCGAAAAGATCCTTTAACGTGCTCAAACCAAACGAAGGCCGTAGATTGACAACATGTGCCACAGTGCAACGCGCATGACTGGCCGCACTAGTCGCGCATTTCTCGCTTCCCTTATTCGACTGCTTGACTCTTACGAATGGAACTCACTTCGTACATGTATATGCGTGCTTCAAATGTTGCAACCGGGATTTAACAGCCACAGAGCTTCAATAGAAGCTACCACGCTTTTTATTTCGGCGACAAGTACGTAGAGCGAAATGTGCTCCAAAGTGGCACGCAGTAACACCGGATATTCTTATATAACGTACAAAACATTAAAATCAAAACAAAGAACAAGCACTCTCGCTTAAAACTACTACGGCGTAGACGTAGACACTCCGGCAAGTGTTCCAACTTTACATGTCACTCAGGGTCTGGTGGCAGGGGGCCACTTTGAATAACGCATTCGGTGTCGCACACCTAACTCCGTGGTCATTCGTCCAAATGTTTACGCAGAAGAGCGCATCCATGCAGGCGTTTCTTCTAAGACACGAAATATTGAAATTTACATGCCTATAGCTCACTAAATTCAATATTTGCAGTATAACAACCACCAGATCGTTCAAGTGCGCCGCAGCGTCTATTCTATGCTACTTTATTTCATTTGACTTTATTTTTTCAATGTCCCGCACGTGCATAATTCGATCAAAAAACCACCAGCATATGCGCCTTGCCAGTGCAAGGCAAAACAAGCCAATGTCTTGTAGCGTTGTTCCGCGAGGTGTGCACGTACCTTGCCAATTGAGTGAACACCCTTGATAGTGGACGCTGCTTGGACAACCCACGAGAGCAACAGGCACAGTGCCATTCTCCAGTCGAAGGCCGAGGGAAGCTTGAATTCTCTGGAGTCTTTTAACGCGTAATTCCTTTGTGAACAAGAAAGGATGGAATAAAAAATTATCAGTAAAAATGAAACTGGTATGGCTTTTTTGCTTCAATTTTTTCAAGGACGATTGCTTTGACCATACGCTGGCGCTCTCGTCTCAAACTTCAATATTCAAGACGAAGCTTATGCTCGTGGCCAACTGCGACTTATTCTCGGCGCCTTATTCAAATACATGCAAAACATAGAAATGTTATTGCGAGACAACTGCTCGACGGATTTGAATAAAATTTGTTGCATTTGAGAAAGTTATATTCCAGAAACTATACAAAGCATAATTTTGGTCTAAACCTCAACGCTGAAAGCGAAAAGGTGCTCAAGCTTCGGCAGCGTTGACTGCTATGTATGAAACGGAGTCTGTAGGCTTTATAACGCGTTAACTTTAACACCTGGGCTTCTCGCCCTCACTTCCGCAGCACGTCACGGCGCATACACGGTTTGTGCATGCGCCGTCGATACATAGCGAGAACGGCAGCGGCGCGGATGGCATAAAATCGCCTCGAGTGTCCGTACCAAATTGGGCAGACTTTGTTGCTTCATCGCGTAATTGCGCAGAGGACAGAGTTGTTAACCAGCACATTTGTAGCGGCGGCATCATCATCAGCAGCAGCAGCAACAACAGTAGTATAGATCGCTATAAATGTAATTCGATTCGTCTTATGTGCGCTGTCTCCAGCAACGCGAGAGCCGGCGTGGAAGGCGACAGTCGCCCTCCTCTTCTGCAGCCGGAGCCGTCTCCCGCAGCCGCCAATGGGGAAAAGGGCGGCGGGGGACGAGGAGGGCTGTCCTTCCCGGCTGCTCCATAACAGCAAAGCCTTCAGTCGTCCCAAAGCTTTCAAGTGACAAGTGGCTCTGAAAAGCTGGCATTCGGCGATGACCGCGCCCCGCAACTTCGTTACTTGAAACCACGTACCATTTGAGTTAAGTTATGGGGTTTTACGTGCCAAAACCACTTTCTGATTATGAGGCACGCCGTAGGGGAGGACTCCGGAAATTTTGACCACCAGGGGTTCTTTAACGTGCACCTAAATCTAAGTACACGGGGGTTTTCGCATTTCGCCCCCATCGAAATGCGGCCACCGTGGTCGGGATTCGATCCCGCGACCTCGTGCTCAGCAGCCTAACACCATAGCCACTGAGCAACCACGGCGGGTGTACCATTTGAATTGGCGCCTTTGTATCGGCCGGTGAAATTCCCACCACTGCCAACCACGAAAAAAAGGGAGCGACAGAGCCAAGGAAGGCCGTTCGTTTTGAAACAAACGTTCTGCATTATGGGCCCAGAGATCATGATCACAGTGTACGACGAGGGCCAGACAGAATCGTCTGCTATGATTTTATCTGCGTAGGGAAACTTGAATCAAGCTTGTCTTTAACATGACCAAGGAAACTTTCCTGCCTTCAGCGACTATCTTCTACTCGCACTTAAGAAGAAGAAAAACTCATGTTTTCAATGTTTGAATTGTTATTTTATTCGTTCATCTTACCTGAAGAACTGTTCTGACGAGGAGGAAGCGTTCTCGGTGACGTCAGCAGTGGCGTTCAACTGTGTTGTTAAGACAAAGGGACACAAAAGTAAAGCACTTAAGTATGTTGCCGAGAGCAGTGGGCTGCGTCAAAATAAAACAGGAAAAAAATATATTGCTCACGAAACAGCAAAGTAGAAGTCATGTCTCGTCGCTCGAAGATTCGTGCGACTTGTCCTTTTCAGACAGCACGGTACCAAACAGTGTCAGGACTTTAAGCAAGGACACTTGATACAACGTTGGAAAATCGGCAGGCAATGATATTTGGCCCAACCACAAGAAACGCGTTTGAACTGGATTTTCGGCATCAGGCGGCGTCGTTAAGAACAACGCGACGCTGAGGGCGACGCCCACTCGACGCCGAAGTCTGCACATGCCAGACCACAGTGAAGAAGGCGGAAGTGGCTCGAAAATCACAAACCCGCAGACGTCGGCCAACGCCGCGTGACACCGTGCCGGGCCGACGCCGAAAATCCGTCGGAAAATTGCTCGTTGTGGTTGGGCCTTAAGAAAGCTTTTGTTCTTGCCTTCGGCGATTTCTCCTATTATGAAAGAAAGCAACAAAAGAATTCGAGGACAATTACAGACTGAAACTTGTCAGCTGAGGTCACCTTGACTAACGTGAATGATACAACAATCAAGGTTAAGAAAAAACAAAAGAAAAAAATGGAAATTCGTTTTCTTTCAGATCGTCTGGATCTGGGCGTTAAAGTCTGACCTCAGCCTTTTAAACTTAATGGGTTGCCTTGGAGCACTTAAGCACCCATTCGCACCCTTAAGAAAGGAAAACTTCGTCAATAATTGTAAAACTTCAAAGCCCTGTGGCTCAATCTAAGGGAGGAATAGCCAAATGACAAAGCACGGTGGCAGAAACTCGTCGAAAACTGAAACCTTCCTTCACAGAGACGGGGCACAGCTGATAAAAGAAGCTTGATTTCTGAACACTGTTTCTTTTCTTGCGAGTTCTTTTCACAGTAAATACTTACCAAGTTGCTGTCGAAGCAGTTGCCGTCGCTCCACTGGGGGTCGCACTGGGTCCAAGGAAGAGGGCTTTGCATGGACGCGAACAGGTAGAACAGACAGAGGGCCATGATGTAATTGTAGGCGACCAGGATATAGAAGCTGGTCACAAACTGAGCGACGCTTATGCCTGCGCCAGTAGATCAGCCAAAATTCACTGAAGTTATTCTTAAATTAAATGTACACAGTGGGCTCTCCACGGAAGGAGCGATATATATGCTTTTTCCATTTTGAAAACGAAAGTCAGGAAAACTTTGTTCACCGTGTCAAATATGCTGGAATGAATTTTATACAATACCCGGCTTCATGAAAGTGAGTACACCTCTTGTACATTATGACAAAACAGCGCAGACGACGGGACGTGTGAAAAACGGACAGGACAACGCAACGTAGTAATATAATAATGCAAGGGACACAATGTAACTGACTAGCCCGGCCGCCACGGAAAAGCAGTAAGAAATTAACGGGCAAGTCATACTTGATGCTACACACGACTTGACAAGCGTAAAACTCAGAACAGCGCTAGAAGTCAACGATTAAACCAACAAGCCCAGCTAAGAACCCTCGTACAACCGTGGTTTCTCACGAATAGTGAGCCACTCTATGATGCTAGCTGGCGCGGCAAAGTAAATCGAATGCGCCACGTCTCACGGGGTAGGGCCAGCAAAAAATGAAAAGCAAAATGTATTTCCAGTTTTCGACACAGTCTCAATATTTCCTCCCTGGAAATCTTGCGCGCCTTTCTATTCCACGACATGCACCAATCGCGAAATTCGCGTCAATTAAGGGCGCAGAAACAAAGTGTGTTAAGGCATATAACGATGCATCGCTGAAAAGGCGTCCCAGCTCGAAGAATACGCTAGCGCCCGCGGCTCTGTTCTAAAGTAAATAAACACGAGTTGAAAATTCCTTAATACTGCAAGGATAGGAGAAAGTGGCCGACATTTTGGCGCTGTAAAGAAATACATAGCATGACAAGAAAAAGTGAATCCCTCGATGGGTTCTTTCTATGACGGAGTTTCCGGAGTGGCGAAGTGCGTACCTTTAAAGCCTGGCACGCACTCCCACGTTTGGACCCCGCCTCTTCCGCAAAACTGACCAATGGCGAGCTCCAGAAAGTACACCGGCTTGCCAACAATGAACAGAAGAATGAAGTACGGTATGAGAAACGCCCCTGGAATGAAAGAGAAAATGTCTAGAAATAAAAAATTCATGGGGAAAGGTACATTCCCAATAACAACGAGTATTATTTATTTATTTATTTATTTATTTATTTATTTGCAAGGTCGAAGCTTTAAAGATAGGGGCAGGCAGATTATGCTAGTCAACAATAGTAAAAATAAAATGTTACAATGGAGCAAATACATTAAAGTTAAATACTGAGGAGAGGGTCCCCTTACGTATTTTCTGACGAAATAGGCGAAAATACGCTGGCTAATCACATATCCCTTTCAATACAGAATTTTCTCTAACTCTCTCTAAACGTTCTATATTAAAAGTAGAAGGAACGGGCCAAGTTACGACCAATTACAAGCTTTGTTTTGAAGAAAAACAACAGGACGGTAGACGTTTGGGGTCGTTCGTACATCGTTAAAAAGTCACAGTGAAGCAAATCACACAGGCTTCAAAGAATACAACAGTATGTCATCATCATAATCATCATCGTCTGCCTATTTTACGTCCCACTGCAGGACGAAGGTCTCTCCCTGCGATCTCCAATTACCCCCGTACAACAGTACTCACGACAGCAAACTTACGACTGACCATTGCCGTGTGGTATTTTATCGTTACGGACCTTGACAGCGTTGGGAAGGATTTTGGCGAGCTTTGCGCATGCACCATGGTCCACCGGGGTTGAAGCTTTTGTTGTTGATTGGCTCTTGCGTATTTCGTTCTATTATTTCAGTCCTGTGTGTTTCGCGCGACTCTCGCTTTTTAACCGAACAACCAATTTTATAGCCGCTTAAACTCGCCTCGCATACGTACCTCCACCATTCTGGTAGGCTAGCGTGGGGAATCGCCACACGTTTCCTAGTCCGATGGAGATGGACAGGCAGGATAGGAGGAACTGGAATCCCTTGTTCCACTGGGGCCGATCTCGAGGTGTTTGGCCGTTGGGCGCAGCATCCTGCAAATGTAATGTGCGTGGTACCCTTTTCAGCTTGGTTCACAAGGGAGCAAAAAACACTGCATACGGCTACGAATTTGACGCTGCGGGACACCTTGATTCACTGTAGCGCTTTATACCAACACCTCGAACATAAGCCCAGCCTCGTCCTGACGACGGCACAAAACTCAAGAATACCTTCGGTATATCTAATATGTGCCATAGGCGTAATCATTACGTGCAGGTGTCGGCCAGAAAAATTTTCATGTTACTTCGTTACATACGATATTTCGCTCGTTTTATCTGTGTTCGTTGTATCGAGGTTCATCGTCTATCATAGTAAACGTGTGCGCGTTGAGCTAAGGTTTCACGCCGTGGACCAGCACTTCATAACTTTTCCACGGAGGACGGTGACACCGTTTAGCAGGAGGATGCTTTTTGTAATATACGTTTTTAAGGCTTGATTTCCAGTGGGAACGCCGGCCTTCATACCACACACAGCGCGCGCAAGCCTTCAGCTGCTGTGTCCGCCCCAGATTCGTTTGTGGCCCGGTCTTTGGAGAAGCGGGTCAACCGGTCAGCTCCCATGTGACTTGAACGTTTTTAAGTGACAGATCCCATCGCATCTGGTCGCAGTTGTCATCATCGTGCCTGTCATCGTCATGTTTACCATCGTTACGTCTTCCTGCAACAAATAGTCGCCAGAAAAGAACATTTCGTCCCCAGGCAGGGTTTGGTCCCGGTTGCGTTGCCTGTGAGCAACGTCGTGCCTTGTCGCCACATTTGTCGTTGTTGCCACTGGGCCACGCGACGCTGTGTTGCCTGGCACTACCCTTGAGCCTCTCTCCACAATACTCTTTTGCAGGTTGCTTGCAGGAAGTCGTCTCATTCAACTTCGGGCGTACGTTTGTAAGCCGCACAATGCACGGCTACTCTGAGCATAGTTACCCTTTCGGCCTCATAAATGGAGATCTGGCTAGCGCATGCGTGGGCGTAATCCGTGACAGCGTTGTAGGATTTGGCGTCGGGCTTGTAGGACGATCGGAGGAACTTGGAGCGACAGGACTAGGCGAGCAGGATTTATTTACATTATTTACATTTTAAACAAGTGGTACATTTACACAGTCTAGCGTGACTCCCAAATGGCGCCCGCAAGATGAAGCATACAGCAGACGAGCACACAGCTCACGAGTACATTGACGAGCACAGAGCACGACGACGAGCACCCACTAGCAGCCGACAACAGCCGTTTCTAAACACTTCGTGTTCCCTAGATCCCTAGGTGAGGCAGAACGTTCGACAGCATCGTAAACAAGCCGCCTCTCTGCGGGACGTTTTACACACACACACTGGTTTCAGTGCCCCCTCCGAGGGCCGACGACCTTTGCAGCACTCGGAGCTGACCTTCGCAACGCGGCAGTCCTGTTGTCCATTGTCCTGCATCGCCGTAGCCAGGTGGTCACGCCCGACCCCAGCCGGTGCCTCTAAATTCCAGAGCGGACCTCGCACAGTGGCCTCCGCCGCAGCCCATTGTCTGGCGTCTTCAAAGGCCCGTGAAAAGGCACCGCATGGCATCTCCTTCCAGGAAATCCCCCTGCTTCAGTCGAACCGTGAAGGCGTTGTCGATTTCACTAACAATAGCTGATCGCGTTTAGTCATGCGGCGCCGAGGGGTTGTTGACGCGGCACCTCGCGGCCCCTACGAAACGAGTCACCGCGGCAGGTGTTGAAGGCTTCCATGTTCTCTTCGGGGAAGCTCGCAACGCTCGCAGCTGCAGCTGACTGAGAAAATGTTGCCACCTCGGCAGGCCATTCCTAACAGCGTTCTTTCCGAGGGGAATGAGTACATGAGAAAAGACAATGAGTATTCGCATGAGAACTCAGTCCGCGGACAAGTCAGAATGTTATACGCTAGTGCATATATGAATTTAATGTGCGATTTACTCTGCGCTAGCGTTCACTCCACGCAGACGACATTGGCGTTTCGTTAAGGCGACGGCACGCGCGATGTGCGCGAGATAAGGGCAGAGGATTTACAGGTTTGAGGCTACTTGGAGATACGTCATATCAGAACAGCGCCTATGAGGCGGCATGTAGATGATTATTTTGTATTTCCCCGTTATTTCTTTATGATGAAGCTCAGCAAATTTGTAGTTCCATCATAACGAATGAATTAATTGTTTTATTCAGAAAAGGGTGGACCGAAGGTCGTTGGTGCAGGGGTAATAAAGTGAATCGCGTTCCTTTCTGAAAACATAAATTTAATGCACTTTCATTAATTTGTTTCGATATTATCGATTCGCTCCGGTATTGCAACCATTCCACAATGAACGCCGCGCATATATTAACGCGTTTCCCCCCAGTAAGACAGTTTTTAATCTTCTGAACTACTTTTACTGCATTTGTGCAAACCGCCCAATTGCCGAGCGACGCCCCAAAGTGGGTCTGTGCCACTTGTGCAGAGGAAACAGCAGCAGCAGAACAACAACGAGGGTAAGAACAAAAGGGACGAAGAGGAAGAAGAAGTAGACGGTGGTCCAGCGGCTGGTACGTTAGTCCTTGACGCCCGTCCATGGCTGAAGCACAGGCCGTCCCCACACCAGCGGTGCGCATGCGATCCCCAAAAAGGAAGCTCTGGCAAGACATTCTCAGTGCCACCGTGGGCTTCTGCATTGGCGCCGCTTTCTTGGTGTTCGTAGGTACGTTCCTTGTAGTCGTCTCGGGGTAAGCGAACGCATGCAAGAGACAGGGTCGGAGACCGTCTACGGCCAGGTGGAAAAAACAAAAAAATGTTAGGCCCATCCCAAGCACTGTGCTTGGGAATCGACGGGCGCTAAGCTTTTTTTTTTATGTAGATGCTTGCATGCTCACGTTAAGTGATGTTACATTAAGTTACGAATTACGTTACGTTGTGTAGATGTCCTGTCTTCTTTACGCGGATCCCTTCTTTCCTTCCCCACTCGTTTTGTCCCCTTTCCACCTTCACCATACGTAGTAGCAGACCAGAAAATACTATAGGTCAGGCCGATAGCACAACTTTTCCCATAAGTATCTCTTTCTCTCTGAGTGCCACGTTTACGTTACGATGTAGATATATTGATTTTAAGCGTGCGATTACATCGCTTCTGTTAAAGTAACGTGCGAATGGTATAAGTTGACACTTTTTATTCCTTGAACGAAGATAATCGTCATATTCGAACTTATCCGTATCCCCGACAACTTCAGTCAGATGCTGTTGGTCTCGCGGCTCAGTTGCAAATGGAGCTGTGTATACTGAGAAGTACCAAAAGTTACATCATGATGTTTAACGAATTTGCGCCTCTTGTAAAGACACGGTCAATTGCACCTCCCGAATAAAACGATAGGCAATGTCCTTTGCGGTCGAACTGAACTATGCGAATGCCACTTTTAACGCACCGACCACCGCCACTGCGCAAGTGCTTCCTCTCCGCTGTACGGAAGGGCAGCCGTATACGAACAGGCACGCAAGCAGAACGCGAAGGAAAACGCCGACGATGAATATCTACAAACTTGCTCCTCTTCCAGTCGTCCTGAGCTTCCTCCTCCACCCCATTGATGTGGGAACAGCGCTGAAAACACGGCCAATCGTGAAGGCACATAGAAAACTGTGCGTTTTCTACATGCGTTCACTTTTGTCCGTGTTCCTGGCGTCTGTTCCTGCCCGAATATGAATAGCCGATGACTTCATGTTAATATGCTCCACGCCAACGACACAGGCGTTTTTCCTGTATGGCCCTCAGCTGCATTAGAGATCCCCGCTACGCCCACTCGGCGAAACACGGACGCCAAGCTCGGAGAAAGAGACAAATCAGCTAAGTCCATATTCACGCTATAGCTTGAAGACTTTAATGCGGTAGCGTTATCTTGGATCGTCAAAATGGATCGCACTGCATCCGGGGTCGGCTTTCTGTTACAAACCACAACAAAATCATTGTGACGACTCATATTGGGCACTGGTGATAGGATCGGCCCACCAGGTCGCCACCTTCGATTACACTATATCCGAGAAAGACTGCAGTTTCGATTACATCGTCTCCGGCATCGGTCGACTCTGCTTCCTTGGCGAGACGCGCGACGACCCGCCAAACGCCGTGCAAATCTGCAAAGAAAGCTTCGATTTAAGGTAACCGAATCTTTCTGAATTCATTGTCTTCTTCTTCCGCAGGCGCCATCGTCAGCATGGACGTTCTTATGCCGGGCCACGCCTTCAACCGCAACATCAATCGGACGAAGGTGACCTTCCTCGAGACTATGATCTCGGGCCTCTTCAGCAAGATCGTCGCGGTCTTCGCGGGCGCCGACACCCAAGGCGGGGGAGCCGGTGCCGAAAACCTCCGCCAGGTTCCCAACGGCACCCAAGGCGCGTCGCTGCTGCTCACCCACAACATGTCCGCGCCACTGCGCGCGGATCTGCTGGAGCAATTCCACCTTCCCGTGGTCAATTACCTGTCTGACGCTATCAGCAACGACACGGCGACGACGGCCTCTGACACCACCGACGGCGCAAGGGCTTCGGCGTCGGAGGCCGCGGACCCGACTCTTCAAGGGACCGAGCTGACCTCAAAGGCGCAGGCGGTGGTCAATGCCAGCGATGTCGGGATGGCGTCGAGTTCCACCTTCAACCAGAGCCCTTTAAAGAAAGCGCACGAATCGTCCTTTCTCGGTCTCAGGAACGATTCTAGCCGGGCGGATCACTGACCTGAACACGGCAAAGTGCAGCAACAAAACAATATATCCGGCTGAGGACAACTGTGCAGTTAGTGTGGGTTTACTGTTTGTTTTACTGGCAGCAGCGATTAATAGCTGGGTCTCCCGTCACTAAGTCTTCCAGTACCTGGATGGAACGAAAATACGTCACAATCTGATATGGCGGCACCTCCGTAGTCTGCATGCCAGCTTATCTAATCCATATGCGGACAACTCCATATGTAATTGAAAGGAAGTCTGCGGAGGCAAAGCACGCACAAGAAAGAATGCTGCTGAAAAACGTTCCACATTCTCAAACCACGCCAGTTTAAGGTAGTAGGCCAGATTCAAAGGTCAATATCTTTTTCACAAAATGTATTTTTTTGTTTTTATTTAATTTTATGTATGCCCAAACATTCAGCAACATGTTGCCAAAAAATAATCTTCCTATCGTTATTAGTTTGGGAGTTAGTGTCCCAACCCAAACGCTCGTACTGCGAAGCCGAAAATCTGTGCTATTTCTTTAATATAAATATTACTCAAAATACTTGTCTTTTTTTTTTCATTTTATGTTGTCGGCGAGCAGCCACACGAACAAAAGGCGACTCTAGTGCATCTTGTGGGGGCCCCAGCTATGAAGCTGGCGCATTTTAGGCATCTGTGTAGTTTTGACATCTTTCACATGGTTTGAAGATTTGTTTACGTTTTGCTCAAAAAAATTTGCTCTAACTCACGTTATGCAAACTTTGATAACTTCTTTTCGAATAAACGTTTTGATATAAAATTGTGCACACTCATTCCTCACATACAGGCGTGTAACGAACCAGAAAAAAAATGATGCAGTATTTTTGCATTTACAGCTCATTTTGCAAATGAATTCGGTCAAAATTGGCAATTTTTCCCGTTTCCTTAGTTTTTCTAATGTTACTCTCTTAATATTTATCGCATTGCATTTATCCTAGTTCATTGCACAGGTATCCCACTTATCTACGTAAATGTCAAAGCTTTACTCAATTCAGCGATTCATTAGTTACTTATCACTGCTGGCACGACTAGCATTTTTACCACCTTTCACGAGAAAAACTTACCTGACAGAAAGAAATAAAATTAACCGTTTTCTGCACTTTAGATGGTTGAATAAGCTAAATAAGGCATGCTTATTCAGGAAAAAAAAACGTTATTTGAATCCTGGCTCCCGATCTAAAGAAAAAAAATTGTGGGACCTACCATCTTCAGCGGAGAAAGAGAAAACAAATATTTTATTTACAACACAACAAAACACAGCCATGTCTTTTTTTTTTTTTTTTTTTTGAGGCGACAAAACAACAATAAAACCAAATACACTACTGAGTGTTATAAAGTGACTTCTTATTGCGATAGCAGTTATACGGACACTCGCTTTCACGCTGTCGGCGCCGCAGCCACCTCTTCAGCTGCCGCCGCCGTGTTTCTCACGGTATAACCGGCACACGTGCGGCCCGAGCGTGAAGGGCTAGCTCATCGATGGTTAGACGGTCTCCAGAGAGACGCGATCGAGAGACGCGCGGAGCGTTTCACTGCGAAAACGACGAGGCCAAGTGGATGGACCCTCGCGCGTTTCTTTTTTCTGTCTTTCTTTATTTCGAAAGCTTTGCCCAATGGCATAAACTATTACGTATATACACGCAGGCCGGTTTTGGCGATCTACGTCAATAGTGCTGGATGGCTGGTCCCACAGAGCCAAGAATCATAGTCTGGTGGTACCGCAGGATGAAGGCCCACAGTTCACAGGTAGCGCCGTCGGATCTGGTTTAGACCAGGACATGTCCGCAACAGATGTTCGATTGTAGCCGCGGACCCTCGAGCTGAGCAATATGGGCAGGTATCCACAATTGGTCCACGGAGATGTCGTGGCCAGGCATAGGTGATCGATGGGTTAAGTGCCACCTCCCACCTCCGACGACGACTACGTGACTGTCCTGAGTCAGAAACCATAGCGGCGGGTGCTCAGGGCCTCTGTGGACACATCTACTATGAGGACTCCGCACCGCAGAGTTCATCGAAGTACCCCATCCTCTTCTTAACAGCGCTACCCTCCGACATGAGGCTCCTCAACAAGCAAGTTGCATCTGTTGAACCCGAGGGACTGTTGCCAAATGGTATTGAGGACGTCAGAGTCAACTCTCGAAAAAGGTTGTTGCGGTAGACGTCGCTCAAACGTCCGCGTTTTACTCTCTGCGAGCTGTCACTGTCCTCGGTGGCATGAACGTTCGTACCATGATCCCGCTGGGAAAAGAGGCTACTACAGGCGTCATATATTACATTGATGTGCCCATCTCAGGCGACGGTTTACCACTTTTGATTAAGCCTGCCAATCATGCGACCCAAATACTACAGGTGGCCCGTCTCGGAAGCTCCAGCTGTGTAAAAATCTTCTTTAAAGGTGACTGCCTTCCGTCGCATGTGGAGGTAGGTCGTTTCCGACATGATTTGTTCCCGAGCCACTTGGACGAAGTGGACGAAATGCCATATATTCGGTCACATGAGCACCACCTGTGGAAAGTTGGCGATATGTTCCCTCTGTGCAGCACAACACTCTGCAGACTACTTCCAGCTGGGCTAAAACTTATAAGTATCCAAACTATCGGGGGCCCCATGACACCTTATCCAAGGAATGTCAAAGAATTAGGAGGGAGCTCTCCGCATTGAAGAAAACGGTGAGGGACCGTTCGGCTCATCAGTAAGCAGCTGCTGGCGTTAGGCGTCGTCGTTCTCGTCGCAGACGCTCATCAAGGAATTCTGCTCTCCATATGCAAAAAACACGTGCCGCAAAGCGTTTTGCTGTTGAATCCGTTCCACCACCACTGCAGAACGTGTCCAAACCGTGTATTGACAATGGATCAGCTGAAAAGAAGGCCGTGGATGAAGCATGGCCACCACTGCCAAGGTTAAGCCCTGTGAATAAACCACAACGAAGAGTGGCACCACAATGCTCCACCCCTCACCCAGATGAGATGGCAGAGCATGCCCGCCAAATTGTAACAATGCTGAAGCCTTTGATAAATGCGATTCGCACGCTTGTAGGCAACTCGAATATACCAACAGCTCGAAGCGCAGTGCAAGTATTGGATGCTCTGAGCCCAGTGCTTCCAAATCTTGCGTAAGCACAATGGCTCTTCCACTGCCTTCACTTCGCGATGAAGTGCGTAGCACGACGACTTTCCAATGGAATGCCAATGGACTTAAATCACGGATCTCATGTTTCCGCCAATACGTTTTTGCCAAACGATTTCCTATAGGGGTAAAATGTGAACCAAGCGTGCCAAAAGCGCTAAGGCTCTCTCGGTACGAAGCCTCTATGGCGTCGAGGTGCGGGGAATCCAGCAAAGTCATTGGTTACATCCGCACAGAACTAACCTACGTTCCCTACTCAGTGCAACCTCATGACGGAAACCAATACGTGTGTCTCCGCATTACAAATAATAAAGTGGCCTTCACTCTTATCGGCGCCTACATCTCCCCACATAGTCGGTTCGATGGCGACCGACTGCGAGACATCCTGACGGAGACTTCTGGACCCTGGATTATAACTGGTTACTTTAATGCTCATCGTTTGGTTTGGCGAAGGTCCAGAATAGATTTCATGGGCAGAAAACTTGCAGAATTTGCTTCGGACCACGAACTCAGCATTATGAACGATGGCAGTCCAACGTACTTGCGTGGCTCGACTTATAGCAGTTGCTTAGATTTGACTTTGGTGTCTCTCTCTCCTTATTTTTCTTTTATTAAATGTTGGCTTCGACGTGTTTGATTTTTGCTTCTTCTTTCAGTTCTTTTTTGTATCTATAATATCTATCTTTTTTATATATCTATCTTTTTGTATATATAATTTCTATCTATAGCCAGGCAGATTTCTGCTTTAGCGGCGTTTCAGGACAATTCGGCATGGAAGAGCCGTGAAAAAAACGCTGCGTCATCGGCAAAAAATTCAATGGACCGAGTTCAAGCGCACAATATTCGAAACAAAAAAATGCCACGACATTCAGCATACGGGGGTCATCGCCAGCCACGTGATTCAGAAATTAAATAACCCTAGCTCTTGCCTCTCTCTCTCTCTCTCTCTCTTCATCTGTGTGAGTGAGTGAGTGCGTGTGTGTGTGTGTGTGTGTGTGTGTGTGTGTGAGAGAGAGAGAGAGAGAGAGAGAGAGAGAGAGAGAGAGAGAGAGGGGAGAGAGCGTGCATGCGTGCGTGCGAGCGCATGTGTGGCTCAGGCGCCACGCAGATAGCTATTTGCATATTCAGCTGCAACGCAAAGAGAAGAAAAAAATGCGGGAGCTCAGCTCAGACCTCGGCATCCAGACGTGGGCAGTCCAGGAAGCCCGTGAGGCGGCGTTGAGGCAGGGCCTTGAAGTTCCCCCGTGGGAGACCTGAGCGCGGGTCACGTTAAACCTTGCCGGACTTACAATAAAGTTGCATCCATTCATCCACTGCTGCCGGCATTCGCGAAGGCAGAGGGCCGAGTTCGGCTTTGGAATGGAATGAGCTCGTCAGGGCCAAATTAATGCATACCCTGCAACCTTCCGTTCTCGGCGCGCTTCAGCGGATGTATTCGAAGTACTCGCGAAGATTTTCGCAAGTAACCATAGGAGTGACACGAAGAAAAAGCCCCCGGGCAAAAAAAAAGTGAGTGATAGCAAGACGAAACGAGTTAGATTACAACACAAACACGCAGAACGACCGAGATGAACGCGCACGGACAACTCCAAGCGATACATTAAGACCGAGCTTTAAAGTGAATCTTCCTTTGGCTCTTCCCCCAACTTTGCTTAGACGGCCGTCTGGCCGACTAAACTGTGCCGATCACAGAGGCAGTGCAATCTAAGCTGGTGACGTGTTGCGCTGGTCCTGATACCTGCAGTGCACGATATGTGTCCTCGGAAGGGTTTCAATGTGGTCACTAACGTGGGTGGTTCTAGAGATAATGCGTCGCTACATACACCTACGCACCTCATAGTATTCACCAATAGAAAAAGAGAAAAAGAGTGATTGTGAAGAGGAAGATGCGCTATTTTCTGCATCCTTTTAGGAAACACGGTTCAGCATGTTGAGCTAACCAGTAAGCGTCCCCAGCAGCATAAAAAGCAGGTATACCGGGAAGCTATTGCTTTACATTGACAATTATCCTCCGGCGGTTCCTGTTCATTATTTTGTTGTGATCATTTTTAGTAGCATCTACACTGGACGACCTTCTAGAACCAACACCAAAGTGAGAGGAAGGCCTGCAGCATAAAAGGGAGGGAAAAAATATAAAATAGCGACAAAAACATCTTGTATGCCGGCTTTCGGCCGCAAGTAAAGACGACAAACCGCGGGCATGCGCCAAGCGATGTACCGTTCAAGAATCAGGTTCGCCACATCAGGGTGTGCTGTAATAGATATATCTTTGTGATAGCAAATTCTACGTCAGTGGAAAGCTATTTGCGTTCGTACTTCGTACTCTAGGCACTGCGTTGATTGATTCGTGGAGTTTAACGTCTCAAGGCAACACTGATGCTATGTGAGACACGTCATAGTGAAAGGCTCCGGATTAATTTTTCTTTACCACGTAAGGTTCCTTAATATGCATCTACATTTAAGTGCACCGGCGTTTTGGCATTTCGCCTCCACCCAAATGCGGCCCCAGTGACCGGAAATCAAACCCGCAAACCCTCAGCTACATATCGTCGTAGTCATTGAGCCACTGCGGCGGGTATCTGCACTGCACCTACGCCACTGTGGTTTCGCCTATACGTTTCGCCACTTTCGCCACTAGTTTCGCCACTTTCAATTCATTTTTCGAAACACGCCGCGAACAGCCGCGGCTGCGGAATTCTGCTACTGTGGTCGCCATGGCAACGTGATTAAAGGCGGGTGCGGGGTGGTCGACGTCATAAACGCCGTTTTTCCGTGTCAGTGAAATGTGAAGCATTCCTTAACAAAGCTTTTGCAGGAGCTTGTTTAATGAAAGTTTGTTCACTCCGCTAGACAATAGCGACGACAGGCTTCAGGTTGCTCATTTGCTCAATCAGTAATTAAAGATGTCATTAACGTCGTTAATCACGCACACGACAGCGCCAATTTATCTAGAGGCTGCCAATCTGGACACTCGAACGATGAAGATAACGCCACCCTGATTTATACTTCTCTAGATTTCAAATTTTGGTGCACTTCAAAAAATGAAGAAAGAAAGCACCCGGTATAGGAGGCACAGAATAAGCGCACCAAGCTTATGCAAATGTTTGCTGCGGCGGTCGTTTGAAGCCATCCACCCACGAGGTCCTTAATTAACCCACATTACGGTATGTTCTCCGCATCTTTCGCCAGTAAGACTAATTACGCAGACGAGTCGGACGATCGACGCAAGTGTCCCAAGCTTGAAATGCTCCTTTAACAAACATGTTATAGTTTGAGCTGGTGGGATTGATATAGCGAAAGCGAAGCGGACATGAACGCCGGTTCGTGAGACAATCCATGACATTTCATGACTCGCGACATTTCAGATAGCGCGCTGGAGGGCTTCACAAAATCTGATTTAAAGAGAGGTGAAATGGGACGGACTACCTTCTTTTTTCTCTTATACTTTCGCTCTACGTACATGTATAATTGTTTAACCTAAGTGTTTACTCACGGTGTCTTCTGCCATGCTGCTTCTCTCTGTTCACGTATGCACAGGTGTATTCCCACGTTAATATCGTTCCATAAATACCGTTCTCCCGAGTTTCGCCGAGCGCATTGTAACGTGCGTCGCGCAGAGATTGCCAGCTGCCTTCTTCTCCAAAGGTGCCCCCCCCTCTTTTCTTTTTCTCTAAACGCGTTTTCTCAGGTTGCCTCGTGATGACGCAGTCAATATCGATGACGTCATCAGCGTTGCACAAAGTGCGACCGCACACTCGCACGATGCACCTCGTAGGCTCTCATCAGCACTGAACGCCAAACATGTGTCGCTAACAAGATGCCCGAAACACGCGTTGACGCACGCGCGAGAGGCGGCAATCGTCAGCGTTGTTCGCAAGGTATGCCTGAGATCAGACGCGCAGAAGGGAATGAATTTCTCGCGTGGCGCCAATTGCCAAGCAATGCCTCGTTACGCCCCGAACTCGGGGACAGGACACACGTGGTGTTCCAGTAACGAGAGTCACAGAAGCCTATAGAGTCTGAGACTAGGGAGGCGCTGGTGGCACTGCCCACTGACAAACGCATATTGCTTTCTCTAAAAAATCTCTTTGCATATACGCAAGCTCGTTGCCCTGAATGTATACTGTCGCCGAACAGCCACGAACATGGGACAGCACCGGAGCGCTACACTCACAAATGAACTATTTCCTTCGCTGGAAGACCAGAAAATACGTGCGAAATGTTGCTCATGCATACGATTTGTTACGACAGAAGAAAGCGCACATAAGTGAAAAACTAAATTTTCCTTCCGAGCAGAGATACAGCATTATCTTTGATCCAATCCACACCGTGTCTTCATGTAGAGATGGCCGGTTGATCGATTGATCTTCCGATTACTCAATTAAAGCGTTAATCGTGGCTTCGTTTTTGTTTGCTTTGTTTTTTGATGGCAATTAATCGGTTAAGCTCAAATGACCAAAATCAGGCAAGCGCCGGCATAGCAGTCAAGGAGGCGACCAAGTTCCGACTGTGCCCGCGCATGCGCGATGCATTCGTGGCAAAATCTGCACAGGCCTTTAACTTTCCTATTCTCCTTTATGGTGCGGTAGGACATGCGTGTGGAACATTATTTCTTAGCAAAAAAAAAAAAAAGAGCACTGGAGATAACCAGACGCACCTTACTTTCTGTCGTCGCCTGAACGAAGAAGGAAGCGCAGCGCAGAACGAAAATAGATGCCATCCCCTTTGACATTTTCAACAGAGTTGACGACTTGACGTACTAAACGCACAGGCAAAAAAAAAACGAGCCTGAACTAGACGCGACGTTTGTAATATCCCTGCGTTCCTGTGTTGTAAGTTTCTAGTAAGGCGGTATGCCCTAATGAGTACATGAGTATAGAGTAATCTCGCAGCAAGAATAAATACAACTGTCGATTCAAATAGCACGGTTTCTTTCTTTCCTTTTTTCTTCAAAGTGCGTGTATCGTGTCAAGTCACCGGCTTTGACTTTCTTTTTCTCTAGCTTAGTAACGAAAATATATTTAATCTATTAATTAATCTATTAAAAGGTACCGATTGATCGGGTTAAAATTTCTAATCGAGGCTAATTTCAAATCTTGAGGTACGAAATGCCAGCGAAAGCTCGTTTGAAGCTCATCCTTCGCTTCCGCCGGGAATCGCATAACCTAACGAAACCTATAAGCTCACACTTACGAGAAGTGCAACACGCAGGAAATTCTGCATTTCATTCATTCTTAGCAGAAAGCCGACGCTCCCGTCCTGGGTCGTTGGCGTTACAGACGTGCCCACAAAACAGCCGGTATCAGACAAGTGTCATCACTTGCGTATCTCACATATAATACCCGATGTTCTTCTTCGGGCAACCGTGCTTTCTGTCAGCGCAATAAAATGCGGGTCCACGGACCATCGAGTTTGCGCGGTGCTAAAAGAAACCACCAGAATACCGTACCATGCCTGCCATCTCCTTGCCGTCGTGAGACATCTTGTGGACGTAGGGCATCACTGTGGCGTCCGAGGTCCACTTGAGTTGAAACGATCGACCAACACATGCGTGCTTGTCGCGGCCATCGAAGCCGAAAGAGTACTTTTGCTTCCAGAGCCGCACGCACACAAACCCACACTCACGGCAGTTCGGCGTCTAATCTCGTGCCCCCTGCTGCACTGCCTGGCCACTTGCATAGCGTCGCAGCCACGTGACAATATTGCAGTGTCGCATATTGCGCCACTGATAAATGTTGTGTCAGGCACTCGATATTACTCTAATAAAACAGGATAGCCCTCGCTGCAGGAACGCCTGTCGCCTCCTGTCCTCCGTCTCTGCGTCCACTCGGAAATTCACGCTCGTTCTCCGCGTCTGGATTAAATGCGCAAGCATTTATGCGTCGACTCGCTGAGCGAAACCGTCGCTGACGCGTGACGCTTTCACTGCATGAAAAAAATGACGTATTAATAAAAACACAAATCAACGAAAGAAATCAGATGGTTACAAACGCAAATCAGCGACAACTAGTTTTGCACTTGCGACTTCTCGATTCAAAGTCAGGTTTCTCAGTCACTGCGCTGCCCATCCGGTTCCGCACGGTGGCGCAAAACCACACGCCTACCTAAGGCCCCTCAATGAAAAAACAATCTCACATGCTGCCACTTGTACGCGGCTTCGTTAGTTTTTCACTCTCTGAAGCGTCGCATGTTCGCGCTGCGTTTATTTGCAACTTTCCGGGTCGACTTCAACCAAGTCGTCTTCAAACGCACGCGCTTTTTGTGGACTCAGTCATACATTCCATGACATTGTCTTTGTTTGGCCCCAATGTATGCGAACAGCACCTTTTGAGTGTATCGCCGTACGTTACGAAGCGGTGACGGTATACGTGTAGGCAAAAAGGTGCGTTGATGGCGTTCCCATCCTTATATGAGCCGTTATCGCTCGCTCTTTAGCGCCTTATCCATCCGCGGTTATCTTATTTAGGGGCATTACACCTACCGTATTTCGCAATCGTAGCAACGTGACCGCGAAGGTGGCGCGATTTAGCAACCGTGGCAGACATGCAGAGCGTCAGTGGCAGTAGAGAGGTTAAGACAGAAACAACCTCAAGGAGGCACCTGGGATGAGCGGGGAACAACAAGAGTTAATGGACGATGACGGCGACTGAAAGCTACAGCAACGACAGTAGAAGAAAGAAGCTCACGCGACAGCAACGCTACGGGCAGCATGACACCGTCGTCGCATGCTATTCCAATTGGCATCACGGCGTTGCAACCGCGTTTCTTCCGTTTTTGTGCGCGACATTCGCGGCGTTTCTCGCCGTTCTATACCAAACCCAGCGGCACACGACGACGACGACGAAAATCAGGCTATTAGTACAGCAAATGCTTGCGCGTGTTTTAGATGACTCCCAGAGGAGTTTCTGCGTGTATTTTTATTCACACTGACCCCATAGCTAGTGCTATTTTTGCCAGCAGTTAATCGCTTGTTTTTGACGTGGACATATATTCAATTCGATGACATTTTTCCTAATAATGGAAAATTACTTCCACATAGTATTCTAGACGGTATGTTACAAGATCATCTGAAGAACCTTCAAACAAACATCGTAATTGCGACAGATACTTCATAATGTGAAGGAAAGTCAGGTGTAGGAATATTTTCCCCGATTTTTCATTGGACATTTTCTCTTCGGCTTCCAGATTTCATACCGATCTTGTTAGCTGAATTCATGGCAGTGGTGCTGGCATTATGCAAATTAGGATCATCAATTACGTCAGCCGTAATAATCACTGATCCATTATCATTGTGCTCATCCCTTACTGCTTCTCACGATTCTAGCGTAATGAGGACGTTTAATTCATTGGTACCTGGGCACTTGAGAAGCGTGCGTTTCATTTGTGTGCCTGGCCATAAAGGACCAATTTTAAATGAAATTCCGAATTCTCTAGCCAAGGCTTCGATAAGTGGCCCAATTCTCCCCTACTGTACTTTGACTGCTCATGTCACTGCTGCTAGATTTCGCAGGAGTGTCATCATGCAGGCAGTATCAGGCTCCGCAATTACCAACTCTATGGATTACCGACATGTTCTATGCCCTTGGCATAGAGATTTTCGCCAAACACGAAAAACTGAAGTGTTCATCACGAGGCTGCGCTGCCGTATACTTACGTTGAACTTCTATCTACACAGGTCTGGCTTGGTCCCCTCACCATTCATTCTGTGGCGAAGAGGAGACAAGAGACCACTTATTGTTGTCTTGTTGGCGTTTTTCTGTTATAAGAAAACGACTACTGGAAATCCCGCTTCGCAATATTGGCCTAGATTTATCAGTGCCTGTGATCCTATATTTTGGAGCCTCCATTAGTAGGTCAGAAATGTTTGCTTGACAATCCAAGATTACCTAAGTGACACCAATCGATTACCACGTTAGACTGATCGTCCTCCCTCCCCACCATAGCTTTATTTATTTATTTATTTATTTATTTATTTATTTATTTATTTATTTATTTATTTATTTATTTATTAGATTTTCTTTAAACGTTCAAATTGTTAACTCACTTGTTTTTATAGACCTCATTTAACCACCAGATTCATGGCCAATCCCTCACTGTGGGTATGCGCCACAGCCACTCAGGAGAACAACAACAACAACAACAGTTGCAGTAGCTAATCTGTCGGCCACCTCGTCTCCCAGAATTCCAACGTGGCTCGGTAGTCACTGAAAACAGACCATCACGACCAGCAGGAGAGGAACACATACGTTACGTACCCGACACCAGTGACGTTTTCTGTATCAGATGCCGAGAATGTCCTTTGCACCCTGTGCAGCACGAATTTTGCAAAAACATACGGTCCTACGGACATGCAAAGTCATCACTGCTATACAGGATTGACCCATTCCTGCGGTTTTCAGCGAACCAATTGACCGCACTTTCGGCACGCTTCTCCACCGCTTACGTTTACGTGCAGCCTACACGCCTCACTTCTAGTGTCGCATCAGAAGACCAATGTCCCCCCATTGTGGTTACTGTGATAACTCCGAAGTATCAGTGGTGCACATTATCATAGAATGTAGTCGATATGACTGACCGCGGCTTCGCCTGCGTGATCGCTTGAACACCCTCGACAGACAACATCCACTCACACTGAGCAAAATGCATAGATCGTGGTGATGCCCTGGTAAGCGGAGCCATGGTGGTATGGTGCAAGTGCCCTTCGAGATTTTTCAGAGGAGTCTCATCTTATGGACTGTAGTGGCATTACTATTTTGCCGGCGGACATTATCCGGTGGACATTTCATTTCATATTGTGATTCTTTTATAGCGAGCCGATATCGCAGTGATGTGCTTATGTACATTAAGAGGACTCCTTTACTCCTGTGACCATGCCATGGTAAAGGGACTGTGCCTTAGATGCTGGTGCCCATAGACTAGACAATTTTTGTCTCGACAATAAGTAAGTAAGTAAGTAAATAAGTAAGTAAATAAATAAATAAATAAATAAATAAATAAATCATTGTGCAGTTGTGTTCGTGTGTGTATCGTGATTTTGGAGGTTGGAATTTATTTTGCTGATGTTTCTTTTTTTTTTTTTTCTTGCGTAACAAATCTGCGATTTTGGGATAGCCGGCTCTCACTTAACCTACCCTCCTAAGCTTCTGCATTTAAATGAAAAGAGATAAAAAATACCGAGCTGGTCGAAATTAACACGGTGCCTACCACAACCTTAGCCCTGCCCTTTCTCTGGGAAATCAAACCCCGTAAATTAATTTAAAGACGGTCGAGTGATGCGATGTTCTCCTAATTTCACGGAGCCTAGCGACCTTGCAGGTACGACCACATGTGTTTCGCTAGACATAACATGCAGAACGCAGACCAAATATCGCTTCGCAGAACGTTGCCGTCTTCTCACAGCAGTAATGCGTTCTTGCCGGGTCAGGCAATGCTTACAGGAAACTGCGAATGACGCATCGTCGATCCGTAAACACTGCCTATACATCGCATACGTTCTCTCGTAAATCATCCACCAGGCAAATGAAGAGAGAGAGCGAGAGAGAGAGAGAGAGAGAGAGAGAGAGAGAGAGAGAGGGGGGGGGGGGGGACGCAAGCCTTACGTGCTACCGTTCTCTGCACACAGATGCGCGCCGTCTGCAGGCGCAGCTGTTTAGAAGTGAGACGTTCGTGGCGTCGCCATCGTGAGCGCCGCTATATTTTTGTTCCGCCTAACTGAATCGCGTACAGCGGTATGGAAGCTATAGGCACCAACGGCGCTTTAGAGATAACCTGTGCGCAAAGAAAAGTAATGCCAGGAATTTTATTTTTTAGGGAGCCTATTTTGCACATTCGTATCTGTCTGAAGTTCAAACCGATCATAGAGTTTACGGAAGTTCACTACGTCTGCCTACTGTTTTCCAATAGCAGACGACAGTTATGAAATTCAGCTTCAAAATCCGGCCGTATCTGACGGACTGCCCGATTTCGGGATCCCGAACAAATTCTCTTAGCACTCGAAAAACCGAAAGTGATTAATGAAATTACGAATACCGCGAATTGCGGCAGAGTGTGCTCGAAACATCGGTGCTAACTGATGAGGTATGGGAGATAAGTGTCTGGCCATTAACCATCCGATATCCAGCCAAGTTCTGAACAAAACTTGACTGGTATCACATGACGGTGTTTGTTAGTTCTAATCGCATCCTCTTTGAACAAAGCGGAGGCAGGCGCCCTCTTGTGAGCAACAGACGAGTGTTTCAGCGGTTAGACGTTGCCCTTAGCTAGTGTTCTGTTAGTTCGATAATCTAACACAGGTGCCGCAAGAAATCCTTGCAACTGCTCCCTACTGGCCCCAGTGTTGCCTTCCGTTCTTGCAAAGCGCGAGAAATTAGGTCTGAGTTATACAAATATAAGAAAGAAAAGAAAGTAAGAAAGAAAGAAATGGAGCGATCTAGAAAGCGCATGCCGCGAACGAATATGCTGCGCCGGTCGGTTCGAGCTTCCTATTGGTTCTAGGTTCAACAGCGCTGCATTATATTATACCAGACGCCGTCACAGAAGCACGCAAAGAAAAAAAGAAAGGGCCGCTTCTGGGTGTTGGGTTCGCAGACGGTTGGCCCGTTCGCGCGGCATCGCCGGTCGTCCACTCGTTGCGGGTGCCTCGCGTTGCCTGCGCGCCATCTCCAGCAGTTCCGCTCTGCGATTCTGGTGTTTATCGGCCACGCCAGCAGCTCCCAAAGGCTTCCTCTCGAGGAGAACTAAACGTGCAGCGGCATCCAACCCCGGTGGTCTCTCCGATCCGACTACACCCTATAAAGGTCATGGCGTACACTCCGGGTGAGTCTTGTTTACGATATATCGAAGGCATCGCTAACAGCAGTGTGAGCAACGTGACGATCATCATCAGCCTTTTTTTTTTTATGTCTACCGCAAGGCTAAGGCCTCTCTCCCTTGGATCTCCATTTACCCTTGCCTTGCGCTAGCTGATTTCAACTTGCGGCTGCAAATTGCCTAATTCCACCACCCCCAACCGTTTTACCTAGTTCTCTGCCGTCCTCGACTGCGCTTCCCTTCCCTTGGCACCCATTCTGTAACTCTAATGCTCCCCCGTTCATCTACACTATACGCATTACATGGCTTGCCTGGCTCCATGCTTTTCTTTTTTTTCTTAATGTCAGCTAGGATGTCAGCCATCCCCGTTTGCTCTCTGATCCACAGCGCTCTCTTCCTGTCTCTTCACGCTACGCCTAACATTTTTCGTAACATTGGTCTTTGCACGGTCGGACGTAATAATAATAATACATAAAAAAAAAATTCAGGCTTGCCGGCTTTAGCGTCGAAGTCGTCGGCGAAATGAAGCATGCTCTACTTCAAGCAGTGCAGGCAGCGTTCGCGGCTTCTCGAGTCTGCTTCCACCGGAGCACCAAACGAGATCTCTTTTTCTTTCTTTCTTTCTTTTTAACACGCTTGCCACATAGATATGTTCTCTCTCAACACTTGCGATGATACGGATCATGCGTGCTTTTAGGTTGTAAACAAGGCGCCACAGATGTCTCAAAGGTGGGTTCTTGTCAGCTGCGACATGACAACTGCGTAACAATGAACGGTGACCGCACGCGCTACATCATTTCTTTGTTCGTGATAAAGCGGAGTTGCAAGTGCGCTGAGAGCCAGAAAAATTTACTGCGCGTCTCAGGCTTTTGCGCGTAAGAAAAAGCGACACAGCTGCGCAGAACTTGCGTGCGCTTGTGATAAGCACGCCAGTGTTTAGATATGTAAAATGAATACGGAGGATAATGCGGTCCTAAGGTCATCTGCAAGAAAAACAGGATTGATCGCCCTGCATTACTCATGCATGTCTTGAAGTACTGACATGGTGGCTGTATTAGAGAGCTGCTGCTGCATTACGAACAAACGACAGTCTGACAATATCTCCGGCGTGTACACTTTTGGCTGTGTGCGATGAAAACCAACACAACATGCTATTTCAACGTGTTCCAGTTGGAGTCATTGGCCGCCTGTCGTGAAAGGCGTGAATGCTGATCAGGCTCTAGAAAAAGAAAAGTGAGGATGACTCACAACGGCGAGATAATGTGTCTCAGTTTCTGCGTCATCCTGCTGAAAGAATGCGGGGAACAACTCGCGTCGCAACACGAAGCCTTAAATAGCTTTTTTTTTTTTTTTTTTGCCTTCATCGCTAGTAGTTTATGCCGACTGTTTAACCAACCACGCAACATCTGTACTGCCACGGGAATTCAGAGCGATTAATTCTAGCGCTCTAGAAGGACGATTACCTCCGAGACTAATTCCAATATTTTCCGGTTTTTCAAGTTGTGACAATTGTAAAAAATATTTACCTGGGACAAGTACCTCATCGGAAAAATTTGACACGCATAACTAAGTTAAATTCTGGTGATAAGATGCCCGTTTCTGCAATTTTTGTAGTTGTTACTGTTGCTGCTACTCCTTCTGTTGCCGATGCTGCAATCATTTTTGATGATACCAATATTGCCGCTGCCGTCTGTAGATTTAAATTCAATCTAGGCTCTTCTCGTCACTCCTTTTGCTCTTCAAGCAGCTGTCTTAGTTTTCTATATGTGAAGACAGTGCCGTCGCCGGCTGGAACGCGACCATTTTCACGTGAAAAAGAAGACCATAACGCACTGATTGATTGATTGATTGATGTAGCTTTAGATTGATATAGATTGATATATATATATATATATATATATATATATATATATATATATATATATATGAAGGATGTTTCTACGAACATACAAAATTTTTAAAGGTTGCCTGTGGTAGGTTGCTCAGTTCTAGTTTATGAGCCGGTCTACTCGAAGTGACGGACACTACTTGCACAAAAGATTGAAATGCAAAATCGACGAATTAACAAGAATTCACTAATTATCTTTTTAGCTAATTATCTTATAACCCATATTGCAATTTACAAATTCTAGAGGTGGACTTCGCAAGGCGGATCCACTTGGAACGAATTCTCAGGGCGACACCAGTTTCGAGATATAAATTCCCGAACTCCGCGGAGAAATGCATTGGCGTTCCAGTTATTTGCGTGCTTCAGTGCACGAAACGACGTGTTGTTAACAAATTAACTGGAATGCCACTGCATTTCTCCGCAAAATGCAGGAATTCATATCTCAAAACTGGTGTCATCTTGAAAATTCGTTCTAAGTGGATCCGCCTTGCGAACTCCACGGCTAGAATTTCTAAATTGCAATATGCACCATAATGTAATTAGTTATAAGCTTACTTATTGATTTTTCTTTATAAATTAGTCGATATTGCATGTCAATTTGTGGGCAGGTATTGTCCGTCGCTTTGAGTAGACTAGCTCACGAACTAGAATTGTGATATCTGCCACAGGCAACTTTTAAAGATTTTTGAAAGTGTTCGCTGAAACACCCTGTATTCCTGATCCTGTAATTCAACGCTTCACTGCTAGTGAAGCGTTGAATCACAGGATCCGGCAGTGAACCAAGTCAAAGAATAAAAACACGGTGCAAGGTCTGACTATACAACCTACAGTGTTGGGTCGCCAGCCTTTAACAGTTTAGCTAACGTTAGCTGGGGCACCCCACATAAGTCATGCGACAAGCAAGAATAACGAGTTTGGGAACTGCTTAGGCCGCTGTCTTTGAATTATTTTAATTCACATTCAAGAGATAGCAAAGTTCTTCAAGCAACAAAATTTAAGCACTTAGAAAATATTGGCATTTTGAAAACTTTTTTTTTTCAAAAATAACTCGAAACGTAAAGGGTTAGAAATATGTGAACTCAAACCAAATAAGTCTAACTGCAACACAGAACATTAGTTGCCTTGCTTCATTGCCAGCCTCAGGCGCTACAATTTATTTTATGGTTTCGCACCGACTTACCCACAAAAGTGGACAAAATTCATGCGCCTTTGGCATAACACAGCACTCACAATGTACAAATAAACAAATGAAAATTAACTGGCAACCTAAATAAACCAAGGGGAACCTTCACTAATTCTGGAGCTTCCTGCTCCAGAATTAGTGAAGGCTGAATATGCCGTGCCAAGTATCTCAGTCGAACAAGGGTGGTGACCATCATGTGCAGTGCCTCGGGGAAATGCATGCAGCAGTACGACAATACCTGCTCTCTTGTTTATTGCTCATGCCACAGCGATCGATTAATCGCAATTAAATCACTGATCGAAAATTTAGAGAGTTAAAATTGTCCTGCAAAGGACACTACTGGTAATAAAATCACCAGCAGCGCTTGTCAAATGGGCGCCGCAGTGCTACAGTTGAACTGCTGAGAAGGGCCGAGCCCCTCCTTAAACCATGGAAGGCGGGCCGCCCCAACACGCCTGACTTTAAGCACTAAAACTAGCGTGGACTCCACCTGGAGCGTATCGTGGTCACATTTGGCTAATGATGCTCGCCAGCCGCATTCTGCACACAAAGTATGACAAGCAACTTTGCTCTTCACAAGTTTGGGTTATGATGGTGTTGTATTTGATGCCCTAGGCCAGGTTTAGTTGTCAAGGAAAGTTGCACGATCCCCGTATGAATGGCGAAATGGTTTCAGTTGGCTCACAGGAGCAATACTCTCACTGCCGCTTGTAGTGCTTTCCAAGTCACCACTGGCACGGCGGAGTCACAGGAGTCTTTTGGTCTGTGATCTTGAACTCTCCTTTAAAAGTTGTTGCAAGCTTTGTCATACCATCGTTAATGGATTGTTGGTATTGGTGAAAGACGTACTGATCCACAGAAAAGATGTCACAATGTGTTTTGTCCCAATGGTGTTGACGACCTTGCTGAGCTCTGGCAGCATTCTCTTCTGCTGCATCTCGAGCCTTAGTTAAGTCTAGAAGACTTCCTTCGAGAGCCTCACACCTTGGACGGCGTCAACCTCTCCGTTGGTAGTAGTGGTATGTACCCTTCGATGGGCGAGAACTGCAAAGGGATATTCATTCTTGTGCTCGCGTCGAATGCGGCGGCAGTGAGTTTCTTTTTCTAAAACGATGAGTCGGTGCAGCACGCCTTCCTGGTCACAACAAGTGTAGTGTTACTTTTCTCGACTAGGCCATTGTTCGCCGTGCGGCATAGGCGACTGAGAAGTGTTACTGAATGCCTTGGAGCAAGAGAAAGGCTGAATCACTTCTTTTGTAGAAGTTGCAGAGACGGCACCGGTCACTATAAAACGCGTGGCAAAGTTTATAACATTGATGATGCATCTGTTGTTGTCACATATCACTGCGGCATAGTCGAGGGAAATTGTGGAGAATGGGACCTCGGTTACCGGCATGAGTCCCATTACACCGGCGTTCTTTGCGGCTGTGCGATTGTTGTTTTTCGACAAGTTTGACATCCGCCAACATACTGTGTCGCCATAGAAGTCATTTGCGGCCACCAGTAGCGGTCTTGTGCCTTCTTCCGCGGGCACCTTGCATCCAAAAGTCCGCTGTTGTCACGTGCCAGTTGTGGGAGATATGGGGTTCTCCTCCGTACTCTTGGGACAAAGGAACGACAACACAGTAGTGCAAACAGTCACAAGGGCATTTATTGCACCTTTCATAGATCAATGCCTGCTAGCCGAGTGGCTATCCACAAAACATGCCGATGGGCGCGCGACAAATCTAGAAGTCCGACTCACCGCGAGCGAGCGAATATGTTCGCCCCATGCTGGATCCCAACGCCTGGTCGTTCGCGTGTTCGGTCACGCCAACGGAGGCGCGCTCGAAGGCCGCCACGCGAGGCGGTCTCGCAGAAGCATGGGTCGCCGCGCGCGCGTGGGACGTCCACGCCGTGCGCCCGACCCGCCGGGAAAGAGGGTCGCTCCACGCGCGGCACGGCACGTCCGTGCTGCTTGCTGTCTCGAACCCCAGAGAGCAAGCGCCTTCCCTCGGCGCCCGAATAACCCCGCCGCGACGGTGGCGCCATCTCTCACACCGCGCTTGTACCACTCCGAGCGCCGCGGGCGCCAGGCCACGCGAGCCGTGCGGGAAAAACAGCATATCAGGGGATGCGCTATGCGGGAAAACATCAGGGGACGCGCGAGAGTCGCGCATCCCCACACAGTTCAAGAACAGACTGTCACAATTTACGGGGCACTAAAATTGGGCTCAAATTGAGAGATGGGCGAAGGGTACAGAACGTCGCCTATGACAAGAAAGCCCTGAAGTGCTTCATCATCGGTTAACAGACGGTGGCGTCTAGCTTTGCACTCCTCGTCCTCGTCTTGGAATTGACAAAGTGTTCTCATTGCGTGCAGGGCACCACAGGCAAGACACGTCAACGTATCTTCGATTGCGTTCAGCTTGACATGCTTGTGCTACACGGTGAACTCAAACTCTACAAGTTCAATTAACATACCGGTAAAGTGCCACGATGGTTTCATGTTTGTTGTGAGACAAACCACAGTCCAATTATCTGTCAGCAGACAAGACTTACTATGAAGAAGATAATGCCAAAATTTGTGACACGCAGCCAATGCACCACCAGTCAATCCTATACATTGCTGCGCGACTTCTTGGCAGAGAACAACGCTCTATACTTGCATAGTCGATCACCACATCATTACCATATTGGCACTGTGGCAGTACAGTCCCGAGGGCAGAGGTAGAGGCATCCGTGGTCACAGTAGTTGGGGCAGAGGGATGAAAATTACCAAGACTTTGCCCTGAGGTAAGGGCATCACGCATGGCCTGGGACGCAGATTCACAGTCAGGAGTCCGCTTATATATGCCACTTCTTACAACGGTCTGAAGGGGATCCGCAAACTTATGGCGAAGTTTGAGATAAATCGTTGGTAGAAGTTCGCAGTTTGAATTCGTGAAAGCACTTTTCGGGCCGTAGTTGGCGTTGGTATTTTCGAAATAGCTTCTACGTTTGGTGAGTTTTGGTAGTTTCCATCTTTGAAATAGCATAACCAAGAAACGTCAAGGATGGTGCAGTGAACTGTCACTGGGATGTAGTTCTTTATGCGTTGAGAGACAACACAACAGGGAAAATCCAAGGACTGGACGATGGCAGGACGATTCCTTTTGTAAGAAGCTCTTCACAGTGGCGTTCCATGAATACATGGTCAGCCTTGCTATATCAGTAAGGCCGGCAGGCACATGGCAATAAGCCTGGAACAAGGTCAATAGAATATTGAGACTCTTCGCAAAGGCCAAGATTATTATAAACACTGGCGATAAGATTAATATGTTGGTGCAGGACGTGTTGGAGTCCAGTGCCTTCTTGCAGTAAATGTTACACAAAATGAGGAACGCGTAACGGAAGATGTGTACTGCCAATCTTGACATCCTTTACGCTAAGTGCATTTGGTTCACACGGCATTACTTCAGGTAAACAACTTTCATGACATACCAGTGATAACCATGACCGTTGAGTCCCGTCCCGCAAACGCACGAACTGCAGGCAGCCTGTGAATGACACTGTGTAAAAGAAGAAGTGCGAGTAGGCAAGGTAACAGCCCATTGGGCATTTATAGTAACATTTTCTCTAGGCATTGCAACACAACACTTGTACTTGGGCGGCGAATTTTCGTTGGGCGAGGTGGCTGTACAAGAATATCGGCGTGAGCTTCCTCAAAGCAATCCTCCCCAAGGATCAGAGGTAACGGGTTTCGAGCCATAAGTAGGTCCTCAAGCAATGCGGAAACAGGCCCAACATTAATCAGAGTGGAGAATGTACGTACCAGCTACCGTTGCGGTGTCATCACCTACGACAGTTATGGGTGGCTTTGTCTATGACAAAAGGTGGTGGAGCTATTTACATTCTGCGAAAGTGTGTTTTGTTCAGAACCGCCCTCTAAAAAGCTGTCTATATAGTGCCTATGTAACTGCAATGTGTACTGAAATTACAGCACACTGAATATGAGCAAAGCGGGAACAAGGTAAATGTGGGAGCCAACGTTTCAACAAATGGACTTGGTTCGTCCGTCTTTAATTTCCATCTCCCACCTTCCCCATGTTTTCCCACCCCCCTGAATAAGTGATTCATCTAGTGGCTCTGAATCCTGAAGGTATGCCATGTAAGGAAAGTCATCTTGCTGGTTGGATGAGTGAGAGGCATTGGACTTGAACTGAAGGCACTCAATGCAAGATATATACTCGAAGGCTGTTATAGCGTACGGCGTTGTTTAAGATTTGTCCGGGCGGTGAGCAAAAGCGCCATGTTTTAAGCTGACTGCAGGGAAGCTTGCTGGTCATGTGGCAAAAATGGGATGCGACGTGATGAAAATGAATCTTAATGCGGTTAGCATTCTTGGGGTACTACACGCACTTTTTGGTGTCTGTCTGTCTGTCTGTCTGTCTGTCTGTCTGTCTGTCTGTCTGTCTGTCTGTCTGTCTGTCTGTCTGTCTGTCTGTCTGTCTGTCTGTCTGTCTGTCTGTCTGTCTGTCTGTCTGTCTGTCTGTCTGTCTGTCTGTCTGTCTGTCTGTCTGTCTGTCTGTCTGTCGGTCTGTCGGTCTGTCGGTCTGTCAGTCTGTCTGTCTGTCTGTCTGTCCGTCCGTCCGTCCGTCCGTCCGTCCGTGACCGTTTTCCCACCAGCTTGGGTCACTGAGATTGACTAGCCCATGGTCTAATGGGTAGCGCATCCGGCGGATGTGCTGAGGCAAGAGACTTCGCACCAACCGTCACACGAACTTGAGTCACTGGGTATGTGGCACTGGGTATGCGCCGCTGTTCAGTGAACCTCTTTGATGCCAATTTGGAGCCCTGGATAATGTGCCACTCAGTCTGGACCGCTCTTCAACGAACCTGACGCCAACTTGGGTCACAGTGCGTGCTACTACGCGCCGCTCTTCAGTAGTCCTCTTTGATGCCAACTTGGGTAACGATGCATGTGCGACTGCGTATGTTCCTCTCTTCAGCGCCAAAAAGATATTCTTTAAATTTTTCCGTAGCTTGGCGTAATCGAACCCGCGCCGCGCGCGGACTTCGCTCGAGAGGGCTCGTTATGTGTGAATATGACAGTGTTCTTAAAACAGCGCTTGTGGCTGAGGACGAAAAGTACACAAACGACAGAACGGGCGCTGAACTTCCAACTAGCGTTCATTTCAACTAACCAGCTACTTCCTACATAGTGCGCGTCAGACGCATAACACACACATCATTATACAAAAGATTGCGCAAGTCATATTAATGCATGTGTCCAGATGCCTGGAAAGAAATAAAACTTCTTTTTCGTGCAGCGCCAAAGGTGACCAGTTGACACACTGACCACCTGCTTTCCTTATATAACACGCTCCAACTATATTACTTTTTGTCTTAGCTTTTCCTTTGCTTAAAAAATTGTGTTAGCAAACATGGGTATGCGCGCACACGTTTTTGCAGTGTTCTGCGAAGTGGCTTCCGTATCCTTTTCGAACGTCATTATTGCGCTGTACGCGATAACAGAGGCTGAGCAACCTGCCTACTTCAGTCTTTCTACTTGGCTTGACACACTAGGCTCGATAGATCTGGTGACCACATGACTTTCGTAAAGGTGCCTTTAAAAATGAATTGACCTTAGAACACATGACCTAAAAGGCTATATCTTGACCTAAAACAAATGATATTGTTTTAGGTGAAGACATACCATTTTCTTTAATTCTCGTTAATCCGCATTCCGTACCAGAGGCAACACCAATTTTATATATCCCTCATAATGGTGTTGCAAAAGATGACTTAGTTTATGTCGTTGCCTTAAAAAAATATACACTCGAATCATCAGCATATATATCTGACGTCAACAGCTTTACCTAATCAGGAAAATATTATTTGAAAAAAAAACAACTTGCTGATTGCAACTTCAAACGCTCCTTTATGAATGCGCAATTCTTTCGCGGACATTGATATAAATCGTGCCTGGGCTTTAGTATCACCTGCATAACCGTGAGACGCATGCACACCAAGATACACGCCGCCCAATCTGCAAATTGTCCTCTCCCTTCGCAAGTTCACGGGCTTCATGGTGCCCTCGGTAAGATGGCGCCAGTCCGGTATCCATTTCGGAATTTTTTCTCCACTAAAGAACTCTGTCCCATATAACCTACACTTATACGATAAATGCAGTGCGAAATAAACGACTTCATAAAGGCACATATAGCACACATCATAGGCGCCCACTTAAACTCTACAATGCTTCCCAGCTGTGCTAGTCGACTCCTACTATTCCAAGATTCAGCGGACACTTCCTTTTGACAGCATGAAGCAAAGAAAAATATGTCAGTTATGTATCGTCTTCTTTCTTTTCATGTTGTTAAAAGACCCTCCGGTAAATGTTAAACCATACTTCCAAATTCCGCCACAAACATGAACTGTCGCAACTTGGCGCTTGTAAGTTTACGTTCGTCGTCGTGCTCCTAAGGACTCGTTTATTTCGCGCCATTGCATTTATTATATCGATGTGCCAAGTATGCCAAGCGGCAGTGCTCTTGCACCCTTCTATATTACATGCTCTTACAACTCCAAACCTCCCTGCCTTTCCTCTCTTTGTTATCTCTCTTTCTTGCCAAGCTGGAGTTATATTCCTACGACGACGTTCATAAAGAAATGTTCCTTGCCTTCTGCTGCAGCCCCAACCCCGACCGTGATAGTGGTGCCTACACAGTCGCTGACAGCCACGCCGATGCAGATGCGCTGCCCACACTGCTGCCATGAAATCATGACGCAGACAAAGAAGACGGTCGGCCTGTGCACCTACATCATGGTCGGAGTGTGCTGCTTCTTCTGGTGAGTAACGCGTATTCTGGGGAATCTTCTTTTTTTCGTTTTGACCATATTATAGTCATTTTTGTAGTTTGTTGTATTCTACTTGCATATTATGATGTATTTATTATATGCAGTGTAGTTGTGCTTGTCATGTAGCTTTCTTCTTTCTTTCTAAATAACGTGATGCTGTTCACCTTTCTACGGTACATGGATTACAGGAAGCCTCGTGATCAGTCTTTTGGCCATGAGACTTACAGATTAATGTATTCTTTGAAGTGTATTGTTCATATTTATGGGAGCGTAAAAATTGAAATGAAATGAAATGCACATGCATGCAGGCCTTCTTCGTGAAGAAGGTGCATAAGTGGCCCGTGGAACTCTCTTGCCCGTGATTAACCGCTCACAGTCTGCAGACTGGTCTGTCGGTATATCGCGGCGCCTCTAACAACCTTCTCTCTTGTAGCCTTTGTCTCTGACCATAGAAACAGCAGATGGCGATCATCCGCTGAAGACACGGGGACAGAGCACTTTTAAGCACTTCGCCAGGTAAACCTGGGTCTGGGCTGGGCCCCAACCTGGCCCCCAGACCCAGGTTGCGCAAACTGCCCAGCCTGAAGTCTCCGGAGTGAAACGTTCTCCAACCGAGTGAGATTACGAGGAAGGGAGCAGACACACAGGAAGATTCGAGCACTTGAGTCTCGTCACAGAACGGGTTTACGGGCTAGAACGGTGGTAGCGCGAGTCGAATGAAAGTAGGAGGCCTGTCAAGAGAAGAAGAAAAGTGATTGGTATATATTAAAAAAAACATGAAGGTGGTTAAGAGCAAGGTAAAGACGTAGTGATGAGCAGCGGACGAACGCGGGAAGCCTGAAGCCAACATTTTAGCAAGGGGACAAAGAGTCAGTTTTTGCCCTGACGAACTCAAGTCTCCTTGCCGAATCGTCGGCTATACAGGCTGAGGTTTGCTATACAGGCTGAGGTTTGTTCGCCTACCGTTGATCCCTTTGAAAGGCTTTTTGGGCAAGCGACGTGCCGGACGCCCAACGTGTTGCCTCAGTGCAAAATCTTACTTGGTATATAGAAAGCGTGCTGACGCTTTTCTGTGAAGTCTGCAGACGTCTTGTGGTATTATTTAGGCCTTCCAGACATTATTGCATGTTTATAGACGTTCAGCTAATAAGCCGCTAGGTAATCTGCCGACCGCGGTGGCTCAAGAAAACCAATAACGTTTCTTCCTGACAGTCTGTAGAACATGCGAGCGAAAGGAGAAGCCTATCAGAAGGGAAAGAGGTCTACGAGTAGTCTGTAGACAATATGTACTGTATGAATTGATATCTATAGCATTGAAGCCGACGCAGGATGGGAAGAAAACTGCCTTGGCTTGAGAAGCACCGACCGAGTTCATTTCTGAGATGTCAATCAACTGAGAGACCAGATCGACAAAACTGATATCTGAGGAATGGTTATTTATTTATTTATTTATTTATTTATTTATTTATTTATTTATTTATTTATTTATTTGATTTATTTATTTACTAAATATAGCCACATTGAAAAGTGGTTCTTTGTAGAGCCGGCTACGCTAAACCCCAAATGCACAACTTTGGAGAGAATACAAAAAAGAAAGCTAGAAGTAAATAACAACAAGCATTCTGGCAGTGATGCTCTGTTAACCAGAGGTTGTTCAGGTTGATGTGTGAATATGGATGTTGCATCTATGTGCACTTGAGTGGACTCTTTCGCTTCTCTTTGATGGTTAACCGTCCCAGGTACCAGATTAGGCTTTCGGTGCTGGCATCTGAGTGCTCTTTGTGTGCTTGTGACGAATTTGTACGTATATACAGTGCGTGTCGACATTCTCTTCTTGGTTTGTTTGTGTTTCCTTTTCTACCCGAGTAATGTGTTTTGATATTATGGGTCAAACGGCCCTAGCGAAGCCTACTTTCCTGTTTCGTCCGTCTAAAATCTTTAAAAAAAGAAGCACTACGCACATGGACGCAAAATGAGTACGTGCCAAATTTATCAGGCGACAGCAAGTACAAGAATAACAACAACACTCACAGGTCACGAGAGCACAAATATTTCCATCACGGATACCAGCACCGGAAGAACGTCATAGTATTTCTCACAGCCACCCATCACCAGGAGAGAGAGAGCCCGTACCAGCCTTCTATACCCGCCACGGTGGCTTAGCGGCTGCGGCGCTGCGCGTGCTAATCACGAGGTCGCGGTTTCGATACCCGGCCGCGGCTGCCGTGGTTTCGATGGCACAGGGATGCAGTAGTGCTCGTTCACCGTGCTCCGGGTTCGCGTTTAAGAAACCCAGGTGAACAAAATTAATCCGGAGTTCCCGGCCACTATGACGTGCCTCGTAATCAGATCATGGTTTCTGACACGCACAACCGCACAATTTATTTTATTTTTTGTCACACTATAGCCTTTTCGTGCTTTCCTTGTATGTGCGGTTGCTGTTTTTACTTTTGTTATTAATGTTAGTGGTGGTGATATTGTTTTGTGGTGATGATCGTGGTTTTCTTTCTCTTTTCTTCTTTTTGTAGTAGTTGTGCTTCTCTTTTAAAAAAAAAGAAAACCGCGCTCGCGTGTGTGCAGTTTACCCTGCTTCTGGGTGCCCTTTGTGGTGGACGCGTGGAAGGACACCGCCCACAGCTGCCCCAACTGTCACATTACGCTGGGAGAGCGCCGGATGCTGTGAACGCGACGGGACACCGGCCGCCGCCGCCGCCTACGTTAACAGGAAACGGCGCACGGACTGACGCGGCTTCTGCTGTGCGTTGCTGACGGCGAGGATGACGTGCGGCGGAAGCAGCGGCGACGACCACGTGTCCGCGCTAACCTCGCGCAAGCTTGTCACGTTCACGTGCCAGAGGCAACTCGTGGACTCTGCGTTTTGTGCGCGTGCGAAGAGGGTAGAGCTGTGCGCGCGCAATGGCTCATTCCCGCTGCTGTATTCGTCCGTCTCGTGTGGTCGGCGTCGCACACGCAGACATAGAGAAAGGCAGTAATCCACGCCAGTAGGTCTGTCATACTGAGATTCCTAAGCGGCGCTGAAAAGGACAAGGGCAGGTGTAAGAACGACCACACACGTTCTCATATCCGTCCTTCTCTTTTTAGCCCTACTTAGGAATCGCAGTTTGACAGGTATAGAGAAGACGCGAGGAAAAAATTTGTCGTTCACCTGAACTTTCCTTCGCACTAGTATTGTACGAGTACTTTGCCTTCATCATTTCTGCGGAACTAGTATGTGTGGTTGCACTATAAAAAATGTGCCAGTGTTTGAGCTCAGAAAGAAAGCAAGTGAACGTAAAGGCTACGCGTTTTCAGGAAATCACATTTCGGCAATAATCTCCCGTAAATTCTATTCAGTAACTTACGTTGTGATTAACTTGGAGACATTCTTCGTGGACATTTTCGTTTCAACTGGTGGCAATTAGTTCGGCATCTTCCTTGAAGACCACTCTCAGTAAACATCTTGCAATTGACTTGACCATTTCCTTGACTCTCTTCAAGCTACCTTTCGTGCGCTAATTAGTTTCGCAACCTTCTTGGTTGAGCCTTTTCGAAGTAAACCACGCGATATGAGTAGACAGTCTTCTTCGCTTACACATTATGAGTACACGTCTTCCCTGAGCGCTTTCAGAGACATCTCGCGAGAAAAGCGTGTTCAGTTGGGCGGATTGGTACCTATGGGAACTTGAAAGTAACAGCGCTAAGTACACGACCACGACGAGAGTCGACAAACACGGCCCTGTGGGGCAAGTGGTGGCGGCGTAAACTTCGGTCCAGATTCTCGCAAAAAGTGTTCCTGAGAGCCAGAAAGAAAAGAACGCAACGTCGAAGCCAATCATAAAGTATCGAGATAGAGTGAAAAGCTTAGAGGTTACCCAAGGAGAGGAAAGAAAAGGGGTCCAAAATAAAGCGACGCACTCGCCGGGCCAGATATGCTCAGGCGGATAATCGCTTAGCTTTCGTCAACCTCGCCTCACGAGTGTTCGTTGGTCACTATAAATGAACAGCAAGAAAAAGAAATACCGCGTTATTGGCGCCTTACGAATGCGGAAGCATTGATTACGAGGCAGAGAAAGGTCGTTCATAGCCCTTGTCTGTTTAACGCTTTAAAGCTTGAGTTTTCTTTTCATCAAATTACCATGCAATTAGTCTGACAATGATGATAATGGGGATGATGATGACCACGCTGAACGTAAGTGGCCGCTAAATACTGCATCAAGAGGCCCTATACGAGATGGAAATGCGACCTCCGATGTGTTATCGGGCAGGATAACAAAGGCGCGGATTGAATAAACAACAAAAGTAGAGCACATATTATGAAAAATAACAATTATACAGGTAAGCATAAAGCCGGAAAGCATAAATACAATATCAAAGCTAAACAAAGTTGAACGACGGGCGTTACCCAAATTCAACGTGTGCACCGTGCAATGAAGTACGAAAACACGAAATGTGGAATACAAGTACACTCTCGTATAAGGTAAACCAGCGAGTGGAAAAAATACAGTTCGGTACTAGTCAGCTTACAGTGCCTGGAAGTATAATAATTACGAGAAATGTAACAGCTAATGCAGCGATTAGGTATGTGTTTTTATTTCTTTTGTTTCGTGTGCTTCAAGGCTAACGCTAAACATAGTCTGGCATTTATTTTTTTGAACGAAAATGGGTGAGAGCACATCGTTACAGATATTACCAATCTGTCAATTTGAGGAGGAAAAGGCTGAATTTTTTTTTTAATTTTATATGCGGTTGTTAACGCGCAGAGGTATACATTCCGCCGAGAACTCAATAAACAAATTTACAGGCAGAAAAAAAAAATTCCTTAGCTCTCTTCGTAATTTTTTTCAGCACTGGAGCAAAAAGGCAAGAAACAAATAAAAAAAGTTCGAGTATTCTAAAATCAGAGCTCAGAACGATTCTGCGTCGTTTTTACGAAATTCAGACCACTTTAACGTGACTATTAAGTGGTTCTTGTTTTTCGGCCGCACGAATTTTTTGGCGCTGAAATATCATTGAGGGGCCGGCTAAAAAGTCAAGTAATCGCTTAATCATCAATTATACCAGTTCAGAAATTACGATCCCAGCTGCACGTGGCGATCTGCGAGAATTCGCTGACGGACCCGCCACCCAAGGGGCGCGACATAATGAAACTTCGCGTCGCCTGTCACCTGCAACGCAAATAGTGCTCGAAGCGTAAAACAGGTCGCAAAAAAAGTGTTAATTGGAAATGCTCTTCATTTGCTTTTGCCTATACAGTAGACATTTTGCTTGTACAGAATTAGATTTGTCGGTTAATTCGAACCTGGCCGGCACCCACGCATTTTTATGGGCCCAAACATTTGTTATTTCGATCCTAAAATTGGCCTTCGCCGGATAATTTCAAGGAATAAAGGCAGCTCGCAATGTCTGTTTACGGTATTTAGCCGATTCTAACAACACTTCTTCCTTTTCCTCCAATAAAATTGGGCCGAAAATTGCCTGAGCGACCGGTGCAATCGGATACGAAACCAAAACCGCCTTCACGGCGTTCGTATGCTCTACCGCATAAACCCAAATGTATTGCAGAAAAGCCGACTCTAAAATATTGTTGCGTGTGGAAAGACACAGACAGAAGAGGCTATTTACAGGCTATTTACACTGGAGCCAGGCAGCCAGGCTGACACTCGCTCGCGCCAAGCGCACCGACCAACTTCGTCGTCGTTCTCGCGGCGGCTCATTTCTTGAGCATCGCTTGAGCATATCGTCACGTGGTGGTGACGTTCAATAACACAGTAGCAATACTGTGAACGACAAAACTAACTTTTATTGGGCGAACCTGTGCCCTTGTTGATGTGCTTGAATTCTTGGCTGAAGTTGGTTAGCATAACTTCCACTTGCCCTCCGTGGAGTCGAGCGATCCCTCTTGCGACGCAAATTTCACGGTCGAGCAGTAGATGTTGGTCGCCCTCGATGACGCCTTCTACGTCAGCGGGTGTTTCAGTGCCGACGGAAATAATAATGCTGGCGCGCGGCGGGATGCTCACTTGATCTTCGAGCACACTCAAGGCGTGGTGACTACGACAGCTCTCCGGCGGTATCGCTTGATCTTGTGACAGCGTTATCGATTTCGACTTCAGGTCGATGACTGCGCCATGTTGATTCAGGAAGTCCATGCCGAGAATGACGTCTCGTGAACACTGTTGGAGGACAACGAAGGTGGCAGGGTAAGTCCGGTCATGAACGGTAATTCTTGCCGTGCGGATCCCAGTCGGCGTAATCAGGTGTCCTCCAGCGGTCCGAATTTGAGGGCCTTCCCATGCAGTCTTAACTTTCCTCAACTGGGCGGCGATGGGTCCACTCATGACGGAGTAATCGGCTCCTGTGTCTACTAAGGCGTTGACTGCGTGGCCGTCGAGAAGCACGTCGAGGTCGGTGGTTCTTTGTCTTGCGTTGCAGTTAGGTCTCGGCGTCGGATCACGGCTGCGTCGTGTTGAACTGAAGCTGGAACGTCGCGTCGTCAAGTCGTCTTTTGTCGGTGTAGTCTTGGCTTCCTGACTTCGTCGGGACGGCGGCGTGTCGTCATTAGGTCGTCGAGATGGTTTCTTCGTCGTCTTTGTCGGCGGCGGAGGATCTTCGTCAGTTCGACGAACAGCAACCGCACCTCCATCGGTTGCTGCTTTTAGTTTTCCGGATACGGGCTCGCTGACCGGCCCCGGGCTGGGCCAGTGTATGGTCGGCGCTGCGGCGACAGGTAGCGGCCTGGTGATGGCGAACGCGACGGTCGTCGAGAGCTCCACTGAGTAGCGGCGAGGTAGTCGGCGATATCGCGAGGGCGTTCACCTCGCTGCGGGCGCGGAGCATTGACGGCGAAACCTCGCAGTCCCATCTCCCGGTATGGGCATCGGCGATACACATGGCCGGCTTCTCCGCAGTTATAGCAGAGCGGACGGTGGTCGGGGGCTCGCCAAATGTCCGTCTTCCTCGCGTAGGTGCGCTGGGCGACGGGCGGGCGTGCTGGCGGCGGCGGCGGCGGACGACGGAATTGCGTAGTTGCAGGGCCCTGGCGTGGTCGCGGAGGGGGACCTTGACGGCGTGCGACGGCGGCGTAGGTCATCGCTTCTGGCTGGGGCTGCGGTAATTGAGGTTGCACCTCAGGAACCCCAAGCGATCGCTGAACCTCATCTTTCACGATGTCAGCGATCGAAGCTACTTGAGGCTGCGACGAAGGCAGGACCTTGCGCAGTTCTTCGCGCACAATGGCCCTGATGGTCTCCTGAAGGTCGTCCGAACCCAGTCCTTGGATGGCATAGTGCGGCGTGTGCCCCTGGCGGTTATATTGCCGGGTGCGCATCTCCAGAGTTTTCTCGATCATCGATGCCTCTGCAGAAAACTCAGCCACAGTCTTCGGTGGGTTACGAATAAGTCCGGCGAAAAGGTCTTGCTTGACGCCGCGCATCAGGAAGCGAACTTTTTTCTCCTCCGACATTTCCGGGTCGGCGTGCCGGAAAAGACGGGCCATCTCCTCCGTGAAGATCGCGATCGTCTCGTTTGGCAGCTGCACTCTGGTTTCTAGTAGAGCTTGGGCTCGCTCTTTTCGCACGACGCTTGTAAACGTGTGCAAGAAGCCGCTTCGGAACAGGTCCCACGTCGTTAAGGTGGCTTCCCGATTCTCGAACCACGTCCTGGCGGCGTCTTCCAATGCGAAATAGACATGCCGCAGCTTGTCGTCGCTGTCCCAACTGTTAAACTTAGCGACCCTCTCATACGTCTCCAGGTAGCTTTCCGGGTCCTCAAATGTGGAACCGCGGAACGTCGGTGGCTCCCTGGGCTGCTGCAGAACTATTGGGGCTGCTCCGGCTGCCATTGGGGCTGTCTTCTTGGTCGTCTCTGGACGAACTTCTCTGACGCTCTTCTTGGTCGTCTCTGGTAGAATTCCGTGTTCCGGGGGCAGCTGCTGTAGCCGGCGGCTTGCTCGATGTTCCGGGACGGCGCTGGTGTTGTCTTTGCGGTCCGGGCTTGAATTACGGCTTGTCGGGGGCGTCCGGTACCTGAACGTAAAGCACCTCCATCAGATGTCACGTGGTGGTGACGTTCAATAACACAGTAGCAATACTGTGAACGACAAAACTAACTTTTATTGGACGAACCTGTGCCCACAAAACAGGCTACACTTAAAGCACAACGAGAGCGGCGAACACAGTCGGCGATCGTCGTAAATCTCATCAGCGGTTCAAGCGCGTCGGCTTTTATACAACAGTCGTCGAATGTTCCAGACTAATCGTTGGGACCCGCATGCCTTCCACAAAGTTCTACTACATTCGATTCACGCGATGAAATCAGATAATACAAGGTTCGGCGACAACAGACAGTGGATAGAAGCATCGATAACTTTCCAGAAACTTCGGATACATGCAGACGCGTCCCGCGCTGTGCGATAACATTTGTTAGGCGGCGAAACGTGGTTGCCCGTTAAATATATGTACACGTGTCAATATCGTAATACTACCCCCCGGCGGCAAAAGCACCGTCACGGTGCTGTTAAATATCCAAGGCGCGTGGAGAGTTGTAGGGCTTGAGTCGGGCGACGTGGACGATGTCCCTGGTTGTCACAGCGGATGACGTAGTGGGCGTGGCTAAAACGATTTCATAGGTGACATCGGTCACTTTGCGGAGCACGCGATATGGGCCTGTGTAACAAGAAAGGAGTTTTTCACATAGGCCAACTTTACGCGAAGGTGACCAAAGCAACACGAGGCTGCCGGGCACAAAATGGACATCACGGTGACGGAGGTCGTAGCGTTGCTTCTGCTTGTCCTGAGACACTTGTAGACGACTGCGCGCAAGTTGGCGAGCGTGGTCAGCATGGGCGATTGCATCACAGGCATAAGCGCTAGTTGAAGCTGTGGCGGACGGAAGCACAGTGTCCAGTGGTAGCGTTGGTTCGCGGCCATACAAGAGGTAAAACGGGGAAAAGCCAGCAGTTTCGAGACGGGAAGAGTTATATGCAAAGGTAATGTAAGGTAGAGCCAGGTCCCAGTCACGGTGGTCGTCGGAAACGTATTTAGATAGCATGTCTGTAAGGGTGCGGTTCAAGCGCTCAGTGAGGCCGTTCGTTTGGGGATGGTAGGAGGTGGTAAATTTGTGACGTATTGAGCAGGCACGCATGATGTCGTCGATGACTTTGGCCAAAAACGTACGGCCACGGTCTGTTAGCAATTGACGCGGAGCACCATGCATCAAAATAATATCATGTAGGAGGAAGTCCGCAACATCAGTTGCGCAACTGGTCGGAAGAGCACGGGTTACGGCGTAGCGGGTCGCGTAGTCCACCGCGACTGCAACCCACTTGTTTCCTGATGTAGATTCCGGAAATGGGCCGAGAAGGTCTAAGCCGACACGATGAAAGGGCTCGGCAGGAATGTCGAGCGGCTGCAGGTAACCAGCGGGAGCTGGGAAGGCTTCTTGCGTCGTTGGCAAACTTCACAAGCGGCGACGTAACGTCGTACGGAACGGGCAAGACCAGGCCAGAAAAAACGGCGACGTACACGGTCATAGGTTCGAGATACGCCGAGATGTCCTGCCGTTGGTGCGTCGTGGAGCTCTTCTATAACGATGGAGCGGAGGTGTTTAGGTATTACAAGTAGGAACTCAGAGCCGTCCGGATGAAGGTTACGACGGTACAGAGTACCGTCGCGGAGGACGAAGAGGCGTAGAGTAGCATCGGCCGGAGAGTGCTCAAAACGGTCGATGAGTGCTCTGATGTAGGCGTCACGGCGTTGCTCGTCGGCGAAATGAAGCAGCTGTGATACAGAGAATACGCAAGAAGCACTGGCAATATTAGAGGAGTCAGAGTCGTCAACAGGGTAACGCGACAAGTTGTCAGCGTCTTGGTGCAGGCGGCCACTCTTGTACACCACGGAATATGAAAATTCTTGTAGCCTCAAAGCCCAGCGACCAAGCCGACCTGTAGGATCCTTTAGCGAAGAGAGCCAGCAGAGAGCATGATGGTCAGTTACTACGGAAAAAGGGCGACCGTAAAGGTAAGGACGGAACTTCGCAACCGCCCAGACTACAGCAAGGCATTCTCGTTCCGTAATGGAATAGTTGCGCTCCGATGGTGTGAGGAGGCGGCTCGCATAAGCAATTACGCGATCCTGGCCACGCTGACGCTGGGCTAAGACGGCACCTACGCCATGACCGCTGGCATCTGTACGCAATTCTGTAGGGGCATCAGGGTCGAAGTGGGCGAGAATGGGTGGTGAGGAGAGAAGAGTAACGAGACGAGAGAAGGCGGCGGCTTCTGCAGTACCCCACGAGAATTGTACGCCTTTCTTCAAAAGATTAGTGAGGGGTCTAGCAATTGCCGCAAAATCTTGAATAAAACGACGAAAGTACGAGCATAGCCCTACAAAACTTCGAACGTCTGCGGCTGTCTTCGGAACCGGAAACTCTCTGACAGCGCGACTTTTGGCGGGATCAGGCTGTACTCCGGAAGCATCAACGAGATGGCCCAGAAGAGTAATTTGCCGGTGGCCAAAACGACATTTGGACGAGTTAAGTTGCAGCTTCGCCTTTCGAAATACATCAAGTATAGTTGTGAGACGTTCAAGGTGAGTGTCGAACGTTGGCGAGAAGACGATGACGTCGTCGAGGTAGCAGAGGCATGTGGACCATTTGAAACCTTGGAGCAAGGAGTCCAGTGCGGGGCGTGCAGTGCGCCGAGCCGCGTGCCAGGGTTCTCCGAAGAAGCGCTTTGAACCACGCAAGTAACGCCTTCCTCGCCCAGCCTGTATCCCGCCCGGACACGTCGGCGGCTTCGTCCGGTACCCAGCCACTCCACTCTCGTTACTATCCAGTCCCGATGCGCGCTGAAGATGGCCCCGTAGTAGGTCCCTGAAGCGCCTTCCAAGAAGCATCCCAGAGACCATCTTCTGAAGCTCATCCGCTGTCAGCTGCCGACGCCTTTCTGCGCCCCCGAAATCGACCCGTGTTTCAACGCGCACCCTGAACGGGCTTCAAGCGTCTCCTCCAGCTCCTGCTAGTTAGCCAGCCTCGCCTCCCGCAACCGCCTATAGGCGACGGAGAGACCGTCCCGTCAACAGCAGTGAGATCCGCCTTGCATCTTCGAGAACACCTTCGAGGTTTCGACTCCAGAGCCGGAACACCCCCTGTCTAGCCATGGCCGTCAGCCCCACGGCGATGGCCAAGAAGGTGGTGGTGAAGGCCACCGACATACCCAGCACCTCCACCCGAATGTTGCGTGTGGAAAGACACAGACAGAAGAGGCTATTTACAGGCTATTTACACTGGAGCCAGGCAGCCAGGCTGACACTCGCTCGCGCCAAGCGCACCGACCAACTTCGTCGTCGTTCTCGCGGCGGCTCATTTCTTGAGCATCGCTTGAGCATATCGTATATTATTACGATATGCTCAAGCGATGACGATATGCTCAAGCGATGCTCAAGAAATGAGCCGCCGCGAGAACGACGACGAAGTTGGTCGGTGCGCTTGGCGCGAGCGAGTGTCAGCCTGGCTGCCTGGCTCCAGTGTAAATAGCCTGTAAATAGCCTCTTCTGTCTGTGTCTTTCCACACGCAACATTCTGGTGGAGGTCAGCGATCCCCGTCCTCACCACGGAACTCAGAAGTGGTCGGCACACCGAGCTCGTCACCATGCCTCCCGGTGACGCGCCCACCTCTGCAACGGCTTCGGCATGTCCCACTGCTCCAATCAGAACAGTCGCCCCACATCGCGACCCAGGTGTGTTCTCTGGCCTGGAGGGCCAGGATGTTGACGACTGGATCAAACTCTATGAACACGCCAGTGCTAATAACAGGTGGGACCCAACGATTATGCTCGCCAATGTCATCTTTTATCTCGGCGGCACCCCACGCGTGTGGCACCAAACGCATGACGACGAGATAACCAGTTGGGACAATTTCAAACAGAAGCTACGGGAACTGTTCGGCGACCCCATTGGACGCAAGGCTGCCGCGAGAAAGGCTCTTGCGTCTCGTGTACAGTCATCTACGGAGCCGTACGTTTCCTACATCCTCGACGTCTTAGCTCTATGCCGCAAAGCTGACGATGGTATGTCCGAAGCCGATAAAGTGTCACATATTCTAAAAGGCATCGCCGACGACGCTTTCAATTTGCTTGTTTTCGGCAACGTCTCGACTATCGACGCCATCATCAAAGAATGCCGTCGCCTTGAGCAAGCTAAGAGCCGCCGTATTACACACCACATCACACGGCTACCCAACACTTCTGCTACGTCGACATGAGAGGGTCGACCACGTCAGACCACCACCTCTGACGACGTCACCAGTATTGTTCGCCGCGAACTCGAGGCCACCTGTTCGCCAGCTTTCTCCACGACGCCTCCCGATCCGCCAGCAACCACCATTGCGATGATCCAGGCCGTCGTCCGACAGGAATTTCAGAACATGGGTCTGAACTCTGTGTGTTCCACGTCTCAACCCAACGTTTCCCGGTTCTCTAGCGGCCCTCTTCGTCCTCGGCAGTCTTTTTCCGCCACATCTCGCCGCAACCCGTCCGATTGGCGTACCCCTGATGACCGGCCGATCTGCTTCCACTGCTGTCGCATCGGCCACGTCGCTCGTCACTGCCGCAACCGATGGCCACCAACTCCTCGGACATACACCGCCGCTTATTCCCGCACCGTTGGACCTTCCGTTCCCTATACCAGCCGCCATGAATCCACTGCCGCTGATGCTCCTGCTCCGAACCTTCGGTACAGCCGCTCGCCCTCACCTCGACGCCATCAGTCTCGTTCGCCCCAACCCCGTCGCTTCTCTTCGCCGCCTATCGCCTCCCGGATCCAGCCGGAAAACTAGGCACTGCAGCTTCTGGAGGTGAAGCTGCATTATCGACCCTGCCCTCAAATCCTCTGCTCACGTTACCCACGAACCGAAACCTTCTTGACGTTGACGTTGACGGCTATCCTGTCACGGCACTCATCGATACAGGAGCACATCTTTCATTTATGAGTGCTGCCTTCCGACGACGACTCAAAAAGCTCCTCACCCCAGCGTCGGCCCGCGTCGTACGCGTTGCGGATGGCGGTACTGTGCCTATCATCGGCATGTGTACAGCACGCGTCAGCATCGCCGGCCGCCACACTCCTGTCCTCTTCACCGTAATTGTTCATTGCCCCCACGACCTCATTCTCGGCCTCGATTTTCTCTCCGCACATTCTGCTCTTATTGACTGCTCTTCCGATACCCTTCGCCTTGAGTTGCCGATGCTCGCAGAACCTTCTGACGCACCCCACTGCCGCTTACGTCCCACCGGTTTTCTTCGCCTGCAGCCAAAGTCAAAGCCTACATTGAACTGTTGTCTTTCCCACCAGTTCCTGATGGCGAGTACCTCGTCACACCTCTGCCCGACATTCCTATAAGGTATGACGTTACAGTGCCTCACAGTATACTTAATATTACTGGGAACCGCACTCGAATGCCTGTCTGTAACTTTGGATTGGCAAAGCAAATTCTACCGCAAGGTAGAATTTGCTGATTGCGTTGATTGTCTCGACGACCAATACGTGGCAGCGTTATCGGCCGATGATTCTCGCGAGCTTAGCAGGCCCCTCGCGCCAGCCTCGGGTGCCGATCCCAATATAAAGAAAATGGTTGCAACGGACCTGTCCTCGGCGCAGGCTGAAGAGCTTTGCCAAGTATTATCGTCCTACCGAGATATTTTCGACATCGACGATCGCCCTTTAGGCCAGACGCTCGCGGTCAAGCATCGTATTCTTACTGGCGATGCTACGCCTATTCACCGACGACCGTATCGAGTTTCTGCGTCGGAACGCCGAGTAATTCAAGATGAAGTCAACAAAATGCTCGATAAAAACATCATTGAGCCTTCTTCGAGTCCCTGGGCGTCACCTGTGGTGTTGGTTAAGAAGAAGGACGGCACGTGGCGCTTCTGTGTAGACTACCGTCATCTGAACAGCATTACAAAGAAGGACGTCTACCAGCTCCCACGTATAGACGACGCCCTTGACTGCCTGCACGGTTCCAGCTATTTCTCGTCTATTGATCTTCGTTCGGGATACTGGCAGATTGCTGTTGACGATATGGACCACGAAAAAACCGCGTTCATCACACCTGACGGCCTATACCAATTTAAAGTAATGCCGTTTGGATTATGCAACGCCCCTGCCACCTTCGAGCGTATGATGGACTCCTTGCTCCAAGGTTTCAAATGGTCCACATGCCTCTGCTACCTTGACGACGTCATCGTCTTCTCGCCAACGTTCGACACTCACCTTGAACGTCTCACAACTATACTTGATGTATTTCGAAAGGCGAAGCTGCAACTTAACTCGTCCAAATGTCGTTTTGGCCACCGGCAAATTACTCTTCTGGGCCATCTCGTTAATGCTTCCGGAGTACAGCCTGATCCCGCCAAAAGTCGCGCTGTCAGAGAGTTTCCGGTTCCGAAGACAGCCGCAGACGTTCGAAGTTTTGTAGGGCTATGCTCGTACTTTCGTCGTTTTATTCAAGATTTTGCGGCAATTGCTAGACCCCTCACTAATCTTTTGAAGAAAGGCGTACAATTCTCGTGGGGTACTGCAGAAGCCGCCGCCTTCTCTCGTCTCGTTACTCTTCTCTCCTCACCACCCATTCTCGCCCACTTCGACCCTGATGCCCCTACAGAATTGCGTACAGATGCCAGCGGTCATGGCGTAGGTGCCGTCTTAGCCCAGCGTCAGCGTGGCCAGGATCGCGTAGTTGCTTATGCGAGCCGCCTCCTCACACCATCGGAGCGCAACTATTCCATTACGGAACGAGAATGCCTTGCTGTAGTCTGGGCGGTTGCGAAGTTCCGTCCTTACCTTTACGGTCGCCCTTTTTCCGTAGTAACTGACCATCATGCTCTCTGCTGGCTCTCTTCGCTAAAGGATCCTACAGGTCGGCTTGGTCGCTGGGCTTTGAGGCTACAAGAATTTTCATATTCCGTGGTGTACAAGAGTGGCCGCCTGCACCAAGACGCTGACAGCTTGTCGCGTTACCCTGTTGACGACTCTGACTCCTCTAATATTGCCAGTGCTTCTTGCGTATTCTCTGTATCACAGCTGCTTCATTTCGCCGACGAGCAACGCCATGACGCCTACATCAGAGCACTCATCGACCGTTTTGAGCACTCTCCGGCCGATGCTACTCTACGCCTCTTCGTCCTCCGCGACGGTACTCTGTACCGTCGTAACCTTCATCCGGACGGCTCTGAGTTCCTACTTGTAATACCTAAACACCTCCGCTCCATCGTTATAAAAGAGCTCCACGACGCACCAACGGCAGGACATCTCGGCGTATCTCGAACCTATGACCGTGTACGTCGCCGTTTTTTCTGGCCTGGTCTTGCCCGTTCCGTACGACGTTACGTCGCCGCTTGTGAAGTTTGCCAACGACGCAAGAAGCCTTCCCAGCTCCCCGCTGGTTACCTGCAGCCGCTCGACATTCCTGCCGAGCCCTTTCATCGTGTCGGCTTAGACCTTCTCGGCCCATTTCCGGAATCTACATCAGGAAACAAGTGGGTTGCAGTCGCGGTGGACTACGCGACCCGCTACGCCGTAACCCGTGCTCTTCCGACCAGTTGCGCAACTGATGTTGCGGACTTCCTCCTACATGATATTATTTTGATGCATGGTGCTCCGCGTCAATTGCTAACAGACCGTGGCCGTACGTTTTTGGCCAAAGTCATCGACGACATCATGCGTGCCTGCTCAATACGTCACAAATTTACCACCTCCTACCATCCCCAAACGAACGGCCTCACTGAGCGCTTGAACCGCACCCTTACAGACATGCTATCTAAATACGTTTCCGACGACCACCGTGACTGGGACCTGGCTCTACCTTACATTACCTTTGCATATAACTCTTCCCGTCTCGAAACTGCTGGCTTTTCCCCGTTTTACCTCTTGTATGGCCGCGAACCAACGCTACCACTGGACACTGTGCTTCCGTCCGCCACAGCTTCAACTTGCGCTTATGCCCGTGATGCAATCGCCCATGCTGACCACGCTCGCCAACTTGCGCGCAGTCGTCTACAAGTGTCTCAGGACAAGCAGAAGCAACGCTACGACCTCCGTCACCGTGATGTCCATTTTGTGCCCGGCAGCCTCGTGTTGCTTTGGTCACCTTCGCGTAAAGTTGGCATATGTGAAAAACTCCTTTCTTGTTACACAGGCCCATATCGCGTGCTCCGCAAAGTGACCGATGTCACCTATGAAATCGTTTTAGCCACGCCCACTACGTCATCCGCTGTGACAACCAGGGACATCGTCCACGTCGCCCGACTCAAGCCCTACAACTCTCTACGCGCCTTGGATATTTAACAGCACCGTGACGGTGCTTTTGCCGCCGGGGGGTAGTATTACGATATGCTCAAGCGATGCTCAAGAAATGAGCCGCCGCGAGAACGACGACGAAGTTGGTCGGTGCGCTTGGCGCGAGCGAGTGTCAGCCTGGCTGCCTGGCTCCAGTGTAAATAGCCTGTAAATAGCCTCTTCTGTCTGTGTCTTTCCACATGCAACAATATCATGCGGCGAAGCTGACTTTAGGAAACCACCCACCATTGTGCAACCCATATTAGAAACTTGACAATTATTGCTAAATATCGAGTGCGCGTTAGATTTGTGCTTTGTTTAGGAGCTTTAATATGATTTCTATATTACATTTCTACTTTGGACAAATAGAAAATAGGCGCGCGTTTGATTCGGGACATGTTAGACTCAAGCGAATACTGCCAAATTACTCAGCGATGTAAATTTTGGCATTTTTTGCTGCGTCTTGTTTAATTCGACCAGCCGGATAATTTTATCAATTTCGTCGGTTCCGTCAGGACCGAATTAACGGAGATCGACTGTAGGAGATTTATGAATCTCTCTTTCTGTAGTTTCTCGCTAAAGTATGGCTTCATAGCTAATGTCGCAGACGACCGGCGATGCGAGAGCTAGCATACGTACGCTTTTCGCCAATCACAGTGTACGGATTCTGAAACATGGGCGCCTCTGATTCACAAGTGGACGAACGCCAGCTGAGTCAAACGTTTATCGCTAGTGACACGTAATATCCTCTACGGATATTGAGAGCAAGTTAGTGGTAGACTTCCGTAAGAAAAAAAAGAATATGTGCGTTTCCGGCGAAGATATAATGCGGGAAGAGGAAATGAAAGCCGGCGCTCTCGATAAGCGGCTGCGGCAACGGCGCAAAGCAACACGACGTGGCTTTGTCTGATCGTGCTGGTGGGCCGCGGACTCCCGCAACCCGCTCGGCGAAGTGTATGCAAACAGGATCGGGCCGCCCGGTTTCGGTTCACCCGACGTCCAACCCGGCATGGTCGCGTCGAATTCGGGTAAACGAAGTTGCATGGGTGGTTCACATTCTGCATATCGTGATATGAAACGAAATATGTAGGGGAAGAAATTGTAACAGCGAAAGCTGTATATGACTAACCTTCCGTAGTTTTTCCGGCGTCCGGCACCAGAAAAAAATCATCATGTGGGCCGATCCTGGTGATAGTGCAGAAAGGGTCCAAGCTCAATGGCACATATCCCTGTGGGCCCGGGAACCTGTAACGCGCCCTTGAACTATTTTTGTCACACGTGGGACCCAGAGAGGTCCCAAGCACACGGGTAAGGACAGACGTTTTTGAAAAAAAAATGTTTCGTACAAATTTTTCAAAAGGACTTAAACATTCTCGGTGCCAACCGCGCAAACGCGCTAGTGCCACTGCTCGCGCGTTCGTCGTCGTCGTCGTCTTCTTCCACAGCTGGCTCTGTTGCCGCTCATCATTCCAGCGTAGAATTCCCTTCTCTTCTGTCGTCATAATTGGGAGGCGGCGTCTACGGGGTATGAGCCATTGATTAGGGGTGTGAGCCATTCAACAGCTGCGTTATCGACGGGGCGGAAGCGTACAGTCGGTACACCCGAAGAACAACATGAGCACGAGGAGCGCCGGAGGGAACAGCAACGAGAATGTAAACGGCGCCGGCGCGAAACGACCACCGACGAAGAACGTTCCCGCGATGCTGAACGAAAACGACAATCGCGAGCCCGGACACCTCTGAAGGAGCAACGACGCGACTCGCGGCGCAAAAGAATTACCATTCCCGTCTGTGAAGATGGAATGGCAGCGAAAGCACTTTGCTTTTCGTTTGAGAGCTTTGACTGTCGTCAGCTTTTGCTGCCATTGCATCTTCACAAAGTGGAATGGTCGTCATTTTTTTTTAATTAACCGTTTAACCCCCAAGTTTTCCTTCATAATAAAGTATACAAAATTTACATTTTCTTTATTTCCAACAAATTATTGCATGTTCTATCCGGATTAGAGAAATATATTACATGGGCGGTTTTATCTTTCGCATTCATCCTAAATATTAATGAAAGGCACCCGCTCGGATAAACAAACTTTCCCCTGAGCACAGGGCGCAAGGTTCGACAGCTCAACTATCTGAAACAGATACTTGCGAAGTGAGTTGAGACGAGCAGCTTGTCTAGCCAAGCAAATTATAAAAAGCTGCGCCTCGGCCTAGTACGGCTCGCAATTCTGCGATATCGGTACAAATAAAGAAGGACGAGCACCACTCGGGATCGGTAGTTGAAGCGTCAAAAGACGATAGTACGAGAGGCAACTTTGCGCTTACGTATGTGGTTCACGTTTAACAACAATCAACGTGGGGACCCACGCACGGACCTACACTTCAATTCAGTAAAGTGGGGTCGGTGTGCGATTCCGCGAGCACAGCGATAACGGCACGACGACGGTGACGATGACGGCCGGGAATGGCACGATGACGACTTTTCCGAAGGCGGCACGACGTCTCACACGTCGTGCGTGTGGGACCGAACCTATCTGGCGACTTCTGCCGAAGAAACGTGATCAATATGTATAGCTGCTATAGAGGCCATGACAAGTGGCTGGGGTGCCTTTACAGGGTACAAATAATCTCTTAGAATTCCATAAGAACTTATGTAGAGAAAGCGCAAAATAAAGGTCAAACGTGTTTCTGAATTTCGAGCGCGAACTGCACAGCCTGTTCACCAACGCAATTTAAAAAATCATCACAACATTCTGAAACGCGGACTGGTAAAAAACAAACTAATCAGAGAGAGAGATGAGGGAGTTGAGGGGGCTCTTTAATGAATCCTGAAGAGCTTTGCTTTGAAGCATGCCTAGCCCGCTACTCCAGATTTGGGGGTATGATGAAAAATGAAATTATATGCACAGTGCACAGTTTGTCGGGGGTTGTGTGTTTTGTGCATCTTTTGTAACCTAATCAGTACACCTGTTATCCCGAATTGCATGGGAGTGTGACGTTGAATTGTGAATTAAGCCACTTTTACCAATCCAGTTGGCATTAGAAATGGAACACGCATTCTACTCGTTTTCGATGTTTGAACTTCTTCTGGCAGCTTACGTTTTCCATTGGTAAGACAGATTACCCTGCGGTTTTAATTTCTACATTGCTCAGGGCTAAGCAACTATTCGCCCTATGCCCATGAAAATGGGTGTAGTCGCGGCCGGACTTCACCATCAGCATTGACGAGAGAAACGTCGGGGCTGCTATTCTGGAAATTGTCAAATTCCGCCATGTTTACATATTGCGCCAATCAGAAAAGGCGTAATCACCCTGCGAACCAAAAAGAGATCACAGGATTGTTAAACTGAGAATATAGCATAATTTGACAGTGCACAGAATAATATCCCATCTGCCACGATCGTGATGATGATGACGATGACTTATTTATTGCCACAATACCACTGTGGGAGATAGGCCATGCATCGAGTGGTAATATGATAAAAAAAAACACGGCAAAATTAATTAATAATCGAATATGAGAAAGAAACCGATAATAAATGAAATAAAATAGGCTATAATAAGGTAGTCAGCATTGCGCAGACAGGAGTATCTTAATATTAAGATGCCTAAAGTATAGGGTAGACGTTAATAATCAATGAGAAATTCTGAATAATAATATTAATATTATTGATGTGAATTTGTGTTTATCCTATTTGAACTTTCTAAATTCATAATTTATTTAGGGAGAAATAGCTCAATCATGGAAAATGGGAAATATTTATGAGGTAATCTTTTAGTGCCACACAGGTAAATATAAATGGCTCGGCAAATGTTTCTGTGGCTGTCTCCTATAGTAGCGTTGCTTCGAGTGAGAGTAGAACAGTACTGCATAAAGGCAGTCCTAGATTACGCAGTGGCATTTCCAAACGTCGTTTTCGTTGAACAGAAAACCGCCGACACTATAGCAAAAAGTGATCGATGGATTCCAGTTCATTGCAGGGGTATAGCATACAGGGGATACCGTCAGAGTACGCGTGTGCAAGTAGCCCTGTAAATGATACTTCGAATTGTAGGTTAGGACGCGCATGCCCGACGGCCGAATCTTCATTGTCATCTACTGAAGTTCTGCATTTGAACATTGCTAGGAATTATAGGTGGTGTCTCACTAAAAACTATGAAGCCCCGCGTACGCGTGACTGCATTATCATTGAGTTGCTTTAAAGTACCTACTTTTCTCATCTGACCCAGAAGTCACAGTACAGAGTTTAATTCTCTCCTTCATCATTCCTTCCCGCTGGCCACCTGCCACGTCCTCAGTAGGCTAAGAAGAAAAGAAGAAGGATAAGCGGCCGGCACCCATTTCCCAGTACGTTTCTCGCTTACTCTTGAACCTCGGAACGTGTATATGCGTATGCGGCAAGAAGGCTGTCGCCGATATGGAGGCAACCCACGAAGCCGTCGCGGAGCCAACGGCGCAGCCCTCGGACCAGTACGAGGGGACTGCAGAGGGCGAACCCGCGGCTCGCTTGCGTGGTTCAGGCTACCCGGCCACCTCCAACGAAGAAGAGGAAGCCTTCGCCGAGGAGACAGACCTGGAAGACGAGCAACGCGTGTGGTACGTCGGGACCTTCAAAGTGTGGGCCGTCTGCTGCCCGCTCGCAGCCATCATCACTGTGCCGCTGGGGTTCCTGCTCATGAGCGGCAGGGCCGTCAGTGCCGCCAAACACGTCGTCTGCCTACGGCCAACGCCGACTCTTCCAGGCAACGTCACCAAGGTGCGCGCCACCGACTTCAGCTGGCGAGTGTCGTCGCCAACTTTCCCACCGTCGCCGTCGATCTATTGTCTCTACAACAACTCCCGCTACAACAACGCCCTCGGCGACGACTTTCTGCCCATGCACATCTCATTCGCGTTGTGCGCGAACCTAATCTACTGGTCCGTGAGCCTGGCGGACAGCATGGTGAGCAGCAGACAGTCCAAGTTCGACAGCGCCTACGGACTTGCAAAACTGCGCGAGATCAGCCTGCACCAGAGCTCCACTGCTGACAACAAGCTGCTGATGACTCTGGGTGGATACCGCGAGGACAGTGCCTATTTCCACCGCCTCGGAACAGACACTGTGTTACGGCACAGAATGGTCTTTCACGTGTTCAATCGGACCTCGCACTACCATCTCAACGGCACCAACATCCACTGGGTAAAAAACTACGATTTCTGCGAGACGGGCCTCAGCCACGCGCGGTGGAAGACACTCGGGCGTTTCGTGAGCGACATCGTCGCTCTTGCGAGCCTGAATCGCTTCGACGGCCCGTTTTACGTGACTCTGATGATAGACCCGTTTGATCGTCCCGACAACGTAGACCTCAGCGCACTCGCGGGAAAGGTCGACTTGGTGTTCTGGAACACTCACCTAATACGCCCGCGGCGCAACTCGCTGCCGGAGTACTGCGGACACGCTGCTAAAATGGTTGAGCAGTTCGTGGGTGAGGTCAGCCCTATCCTGGTGAAAAGTAATACTGCCGGCATGTGCGTCAGTGCAACGGTAGCGCTGCAGGCGTGGACTTCGACGACTGACGCGTCTCCCTTGCCAGCGCAGGGCGTCTCTGGGATGGAGGGAAGGATGTCAGTGTCCGAAGTGTGTCACTCGAAGAGCAAGATCCTGAACATGACGGCGGATCTCAATAACGGCTGCTACGTGTATAATACTACGGACGGCGGCGCCAAATACTTTGCTTATGACACTCACGCTGTTTTGAAAAGGAAGTTTACGGTTAACAAGCAGGTGACGTGTGTCGTGCTCCATGATATAGATTTCGACAACTTTTCAACGGGATGCGGCGCTTATAACCAGACTTTCTTGATGAGTTCATACTTGAGCGATGTCGCGGCTAATCGAACCTCGTTCAACATTTCAAAATATTTTCCTCCCAAGTAGCGACTATTCTCGCCTACAACCGCATGATTTATAGATCTTATTTTTTTAAAGTATATTTCGGAAATTAATGCATGCTTGTTTTGATCCCGCGGCATTGATGCGAAGCTTGATCAACAGGCTACTAACACATAAATGTACGCATTTCGGTGATTTTGTCTACAGTCGCTTATTTTCGGTTATACATATGTACTGTAAATGTGCAGTGTTTTGAGTAATCGTCTGAGTGCGGATTAGTTTTGTTGTGCCGTTGTAAGATAGCGTTGCGAGGAATTTTGTTACCGATTCATCTGGCCCTGTCAACTATAATTATTTTAAAAATCGCAATTGTTCGAGTGAAGGAAACGCCTGGGCTGGTGGGATCAGCCTCCTCAGGGGTGGTAGGCGACAAGAAGCCTTCAGATTTTTTCTTAACATATGCAAAATGGTGCTACACTTGCGCATAATCATATATCACAGCATTTCGATACGGCTTACCTATCCAGGATCCACGAATACAAACTTGCACAACGGAGACAATGACAAACAAAACGGCCACTGCTAATCGGCGGAAGTGGGTTGGGAAATACGTGCAGTACATGCGCAGGAGAAGTGTTGCTAGCTGCAGTTGGATCTAACCTTGCTGAAGCTACCGGAAATCGTTCAACCCAAGAGCCACTTATGTAACTGCGGTAGCGTCCGACATAACACACAAAGTGAAGACTAACGGCGATGACGTATTAGAACTTGGCGCAGCATCCACAACAATCTCAACAACACGGCTGAGTAATTTGAGGATCCAATAAACGTCTTCTCTAAAAAATAACTGTTAAAATGGACAAAACCTAGTTAAACTCCCTGCTTATCTTTCATCCCTCTCCCTCTCTCTACAGCGCACCAAGATTAGTCGCACATCTGTTGCTCGGCGCGTTGTGTGCGGTTGCCGTTCTAAGCAGTGCATGACTGCGTGAAACGACACGCCAGCGTGGCCTTTCTGAGCGTGTTGTGCACCCTTGGAGAGGCCTTTCAATGCGGCTCGTGTGACGCTGAACATGTGTCGCGGTCTTCGCGCAAGCCTCGAAGAAGGCAGTGACTGCGCTGTTTGCGCTCATTGATAAGAGCAGGTGGGGACGGTGAGGTCGCCACTTCCAGAAAAGGAAAACAAAAAAACACCGACATACTTTTGGAATAGATAAAAAGGCTAGTATTCATGACAATGACACTCTCTTGAGAGACATTTTGTAACAAAATCTTTTATAATAAAATGTCAAACTTTTCCCGATTATTTCGGGAATATATGCGTGCGTGCCTGCGTGTGTGTGTGTGTGTGGGGGGGGGGGGGGGGGGGGGGGCGTGTTCAGGTACCATATGTCGCTAGTAAAAACTGTTTTAGAAGATGCCGGAAACAGTGCAGTGAAGAGCATGATTCAATATTTGATGACAGAAAATTTCAAAATGAAATTAGAGAAAAAGAAGGCTGTCGTTTTACCGTATGCGGAAGCGATCTCCGATTTCGCGCTGCACATTTGTTACCACGCGCCACACATGCCGCGAATCCCGCTCGAGCTGGAAACTCCGCGGTGGGAGAGCCGCAGAGGGAGAGAGAGAAGACGACTTCCGTGTTGCGTCCTCGGCCCGCTTTCCTCGGAAGGAGAGTGCCCTCCCACCAAACCCCGAGGGTCGCGTCCTGTCCCCGGCACGGTTACCGCAGCGGCGGCGACCCACTTCGCGAACGCCGCCCTTGACCGCGCCGCGCGCAAGGCCAACGCCGACAGTCTGGTCAAGGGCACCAGCGCAACTGGTCAAGGGCTCCCGAGCAGAGCTCGAGGACGACGCGAAGGCAGCGACATTTCGCGGTCACCGTCGCCATGGCGACTGCGGCGCGTCTTTTTATCTGTGTGCTTTACCTCCCCCCGTCTTGTCATCCGAATGGATCTATTGAACGGGTATCCCCTTCGAGAAGGAGTGTTCGTTTATGCCGCCAGCAGAAAGGCAATTGAGTACTCCTCTGGTGCGTTTATATCGTGTGCGTGTGTGTGTGAACGGTGTGTGCGTGTGCGTTTTTCTAGGCGTATTTTTCCATTCTGAACCGCATATTTACTTTTTCTTTGTTGTATATAAAGCTAAAGCCCTCGAACAGATTAAATTACTCTTACATCTGGATAGATACTTTGACATGCTAGACAAAATACTGCTAGTAGGAAGACATGTAAGCGCTGTAGGCTCCCTGATTTCTAGCTCTTCGACGCGCCGCCCCGTGTGAGCGGTTCAAACCTCACACCGCATCCTCCGAGATCACCGCGCAGCGCGAATCTCCACCACGCTGTCAGCCGCGGAGGAAGTATACGTTCGCTACAATCATGATCCACGACTGTTCCAGGGACAGCGCTACGGTGTTAGGATAAGCCGGCGAACTAGATTTTATGCTGAAAACAGAGCACAGTGCACGGGCTAGGGAAAACATGACACAAGCGTGCTGTCCTCTCACTCGTCCGTGCCTGTTGCACTGCCATCGGCATGGAGCGTTCGTATGTCAGCGGCAGGATTCACTCAACAGCACACGACGAGCAGCGTAATGCGGTTGACCGCATCGTGCGGATCATCTGTGCTTTGGCAGGCTAAAGGCAGCATCCTATCAAGGTGCGCGCACTGGCTGGACAAGACTTACCCTCCCCTCTCCTTTGGTGCCGATTTCTTGCTAATTACGTTGTTTTTGGAACGATGGAAGTTGATTACCGAGCTTTACTATAAACAATTCAAGCTTGATTTGGTGGGCTGGTATTCCATGCAGACAAAGCTCCTTACTTTCGAAATTTCCCTGATCAACTGTATTCACTGCGCTACCACTCTTTTTTTTCTCTGCAGCTACTTCTGTCTTTAAATTTTATGAAACAGTGGATAGCACTTCGTTTTCTATTCCCTTGATGTATTTCTACTATATCTACGCTTCCTTTAAGTTAGATTATCGGTAATTATAATTTTAAAAACTTCATGAGCGCTGTGTAACTAGTGCTTGCACTGGTCACTTATTCGTTTTGGCGGATACGTATTTCACGAACAAGTAGTGCCAGCAAATACATATTTCATAAAAATCTGTTGGCGATTGTGGTATATACTCTTATTGAAGAATGAAGAGAATCGTATTTGAAGGCAACTGCATTTAGTTTGATTCTTCTAGAGCGCTTGTGTTCAGCGAAATAGTCACCATTATATTTGACATCCAGTACGCTAATTCACAGAGTCATTTCATTCTACCTATACTAACATATGGGGCAGAAACTTGGAGGTTAACAAAGAAACTGGAGAAGTAAATGACCATGCGATGAGCGATGAAGCGAAAAATGTTAGGTGTAACGTTAAGAGATAGGAAGATAGAGACTTGACGCAACCAACACCCCTTCCTCTGAAGAAAAAGGAAGGTAGCTCGGTCCTATGGTGTGCCTTCTTTGTGTCGAGGCTCCAGCATAGATCTGAGTGGAAAATTCGCGCGCATTTTGTCATATTAATGAATACGTCGAAACATAAGCTCCATTAGGAGAATATAACAAAAGGTCTTCGAAAATGGTTGTTTATGAAGTTTCTGATAATCGCGACTAAAATATATTCTCGCCTCCTAGCGGCCACGCCGAGAAACAGCCGATCTAGGTTCATCCGCAGTTTCTCGCATTGCAGCGTGCGCTGAAACGTTGCCTCGTAGTTCTCAAATCGGCGTCATGCCGCCGCTCACAGACCCTAAAAACAAAAACACAGACGTCGAAAGAATTTTTCTGTGTCCCATTATGCGTGTCATCGTGCTGGAAAGACAGCAATTCATCATTACACCGTTTCCCGAAAGTAGCAGCCGACGCGCAACGGAAAGCGACACGGATGAGAAACTTTGGCATTGTGAAAAACCTGACTGGCACTATGGTGGTTTGTTCGGAACACTGCACTCGGGACGGCTTCTTTATTGCCGGCGAGTAGACCACTGCTCTCTTCTTTATGTATTCTAAATATTTTGCTGTCGTTTCAAATCGCAGAGGGTACTTTATTTAGGCAGACGCTTTAATAAATTAGTTATGAACGCTTAAGCCTCGTTTCGTTTGGTTAGTTTAGTTTTCTGCCCCAACATTAGTGTCACGAATTCCGTAAGCAGCAGGAATATCCTCGTTATTGTACTTTTGTCCGCAGGCACCGGTATATAGCAGGAACGAATACCAGCTCGGAAGGTCTCAAGTTGGTCATGACACATGTCATACCGCGAGGCGACATATCGTTTTGATAGGATGATTTAATTTAGTGGCGTAAGCAGAAGATGCTGTTTTCTCATTCGGCGAGGTGAGTTGTCAGTTTATCGCTCACAAGAAATTTAGAAGCAACTGCAAACAGCCCACCTTCCAGATTTGGAGCGTGCGGCCTGCCAACAGCGCCACCAGTTTGCTCACCGACACTGCGCAAACAGCCAATTTCATTACACCTGGTTGATTCGCTTTCAAGTCCTACATTAACACTAATGCAGATGACATTGTTCAAAAGTAAACCCTCGCTAAATTTCGGGAACCTACTGGATGAAATGCAACTTGGTCCGATTGGTTATTCTCATGTTCCTCCGGGGTTTGAGAATTCCTGCGGGCAGCGGGTGTCTGCTGTGTTCCCGAGCCTGGACCCAACGTCTAACGCTGCGTACTGCGTGCACCAACAAGCGCCAGTTATCAGACGCACACTACCTTATCACACGGATCAGCTAACTATAAAGAGAAAGACGCACCCCGACTTACAAACGGGACCCTCACTTATTTTTATACGAAGACACACTGACCAGGTAACTTAACAGTTTTTAGCCTCGCTCTATCGCTGCCCAATAACTGCATTTAGCTTCTGAAAGCATGGCAGGCGTTATATATGATGGAATGATATGTGATATACCACAACACGAGTCGCAGTATGGGGTTACCTATGAAGGTCGAAAACAGACAAGCATTTCGCTCGTAGTGTATACAGTGCAGCAACGCCGCGAAGTGCTCGCACCTTTCGGAGGCCAGCTACGCCCAAACACCTCCCTTTCTCAACATCCGACTCGCTTCAAAGGCTGTTTGTCTTTAGAAAAGACTGAGGCGGCTTGCTAGGCGTTTGTATGCACAGCGCATCGATTTTCGCGGTTTCGCCAGAATCGTTGAGACCGATCAAAATAAGGTCATCAGCAGCAAGGACTATTTCGGCTTCGACAACACACCTCGATTCTACGCCACAAACGAGAAACGTTAAACACAGCGCCAAGCTAGCCACCACACCAAGCGAAAGAGCCGCCGTAGCCATCTTTGTTTCAAGTTTCAAGTTTATTCTCTTTTTCAATTTCATATCTACAGCATCCAAACATACATCGCCACATCAGGAGGGAGGCTAAAGGCTGTGTATGCCTGAGGAGGCCTACCCTTCTGGTGGTGACAAACAGCGCATTTGAGACAACAAGCTTTCTTCTAAGGTAACATTAAAATCGCACAAAAAAGGAACATCCACAATTCTGTACAGTATATAAATGTGCCGACATAGTAATTTTTGAAAGTATAGCTGTGAAAAGAAACAAGAAAGAGGGCACACAAAAATCAATAAGTAAACAACCGTTATCTAGCAATGTTGTAAATAATCTGTTTGAATATTGTTGCCAGCACAGGCAACAAATTATGGCGTTGCCAATACACATACAGTGTTTGTGCGCTTCTGTTGAAAAGGCGGACCTTTAATTAAAGATTCAAAATTCAAAAAAAAAAATTATGGGGTTTTACGTGCCAAAACCACGATCTGGTTATGAGGCCCGCTGTAGGGGGGGACTCCGGAAATTTGGACCACCGGGGGTTTTTCAATGTGCACCTAAATATAAGTACACGGGTGTTTTATTCAAAACTTAACCTTCCAATTATTTACATAATCTTTCACATGTGTTAACTTTAACGTCGTCATTCACGGACGCACACACACACAGTGACCGAGTTGTTTTGGTGGCATATGTAGTGCATTGCTTTTCCGTGCCTACGAAACACAGATGCCAGAACATGCGCGCAGGATATTCACACACCATTTGGCTCAGTAGCAGAATCTGTAGTCACTCAACCCCTGCGGCCGTTCCCCAACGGCGGTGTGTCACTCGAGCACTTTCCCGAGATCTTCAGTCCGCAGAGCAGGTCACACAGTCACCAAAACGTGGAACCACACCGCGGTGGACCTCAAATGTACGGAGGCGCTGGTTCGCTCTCCGTCACGATACCCAGCAGTTGGCGACGCAGCAGCTTCCCGCGCAAAACTTCGTTGCGCCGCCTCTCGTTCACCAGGTCCGTCTCGGCCTCAAGCAGGCGGCGCATCTGCAGCAGAATGTCCACCCGCAGGTCCCGCTCGCGACTGTCCGTACTTTGCGCGGTCATCTGGAGCACCTCCGCTAGACCCGAACTGGGTCCGCTCGCTGCGAGTCCGTAACCGGCGGCGGCAGTCAAGTGCGAGCGCTCGCCCGTGACCTCAGAGATGACAGCAGCGCCGATCGATCTCAGGGGCAATTGTTCTTTCTCGTCATTGCCTTCGTAGTCCGACAAGTCAACGTAATTGAAAGCTTCAGGGGCGGCGGCGGCGGCAGCAGCAGCAGATGTCTCATCGTACGCCGTCTGCAATGACCTTCGCTGATCGGGACAACTGAAAGGGCTGCTTACTCGAAACAGCGGGCCGTCGTCACCTGCCGCCGTCGTGGCGTCGGTGATGACGTCAGGTGCGTGCGTCGGTGCCGTTTTATCGACGGCACTGAAGCCGACGTCGGAAGTTGTCGCAGCTTCGGGAGCGAGCGGCGAACGTGGTTCCGAGTTGATGACCACGGGACTGTCCGCGCTCCCATTCGAAATTTCACTACAGCTCCCCTGCTGGTGCTGCTGCAATGAAACCTCGCGGTGTTTGGGATCCGTGTCCGTAGTGGTCGCCTCGCTGACGCCTGGTGGAGCCTGTTCGCAGGCGTCTAGTTGGAACTCCTTGCAGGAGGAAGAGTCTTCGCCGTCGTGCGCCCTGCTGATAAACACAGGGAAAGCTTTATGTAAATAGGCAAGCTTAAAGTTTGCTCTGTGTCTTCAAACATGTGTAGGCACTTTTAAAATAGCGTAGACTTGCACCGGACAAGCAGGAACGTAGAAGACGGAGACTAAACATGTGACCCGCGAAATACCAACTACCAATTTCAACTCTACCAATTTACATACTGCGGCAGCTGTCTATGGTTAATTCGGCTGGCCATGACGACGAGTTTGAAGTTAAAGGAACCATTATAGTTATATTCGGTTTTAGAAAATACAGTCTGTACATAGTTGATCTGTTAATTTTTACACCACAATATATATGCAATACTATAGTTCTAGAGGATTGTTAGCCAGCGCTACTCAGGGCCGTGGTGGTTGATGTGAAGCACCCAGCGGTAGGCATTACGTAGCAGATTACCTGGTGGCCAATTAAATCCTCGTAAGCTATCTCGAGGCATCAAGAATACCCCAGCGGAGATATCCGCTATGCAATGGGCGAGCATAAGAAAAAAATAAATACTAAAAATGAAGCCATTGGCTTCACATTATTCTTCTCACTCATAGGAACTTGTGTATAACACCGGTTAAAGGAATGTGCAACAATAAATGCCTTTGTTACGACTACGTATCTGCGGACACGTTCAAACCAACAAATGGGCGGAACACAGCCAGCCATTTCGCGCGTTGAAGAGTGTTTTACAAAAGATGTCGCCACAAGTGCTGCTGATCGTGTCTGCCTCCCGAACTACAGGGATGGGACATCACCTTTACAGTACGTGCCACATAGCTGTGCCCGCTATGGTAATGCTGCGCCCAGTCACGAACTGCGGTATAACCTCCAAATGGATATTTTACAGTAAATCAAGGTGTTTTTAGCACATTAAATCAAAGAAAGTGTCATTCATTTGTCTGCTGCCGATGTACCGGCATCTACCCATAACCCTCCTCCCTCCCTCCCCCCCTTCATCCCTGCGTTGCGCGGACGGTGGCTCTGCTACCCTTGGAAGGGATCCTCATTGTCAGACTTTGTGGTAAATCATAGGACATGCAGTGCACAAGACAAAAGGGAAAATGATATACAGATATACAGCAGTGCAGCTTCCGTTGTTGGGGTGGCGTCGGCGCCGATTGAGTAGCGACGGCAATGCGGGCCCAGGTGCTGTAAAGATCACTTCCCTACAATGATGAAATACGCTGCAAATGCAAATACCACAAATACCTTCTTTTACATCATTACTTTGGTTTTGCTGCTGTTTCATTAATTGTTCTGCATCATGAATTTTCGGCTACACCAGGAATAGCGTGTTTCGACTTTTATGGATCACTTATGAGACGAACAGATTGGCATGGACCCTGCGAGTTAGTGTTATTAGTCTTAGCGGGAGTCTACAGAATAGTAAACACACCAACCTACGTTCGAAAGCGAACATTTATTTGGCAGTTTATTTCAACACGTGGCAATTCCTTCATTGGTAATTATACATACGGGGAATCTGCTGTGTCCTCTCAATCTGTGTTGTACCTTGGTGGCGCAACAGCGCGAGCTCGTGGAATAGAAACACATTACATCCCCTATACACGGCAACCTTAAATCTGTTTATACTGGCAGCCGTCTTTGAATTCGCCTCTTTTCTAGTTTACAAAGCCTCCTCACCCGGTAAGAATGGTCGTTCTGAATATTGAAGAACCAAGATTTGCTAATACGGCTTATTATTAATCGTTGGTGTTTCTTCAAGAGTAGGCCACACTGTATAACCAACCATTCCGCGTTTGAATGGCCAACAGCCCTGTTTGCTACAACTGCGGTGGCGAGGAGGAATTTCTTCCACGACTGCCATCGTTACAGGACACTGCTCCGACCCGCTGGCCGAGGACGTGCGAGCTGTGTGACCAAATGAAGAGTTGTAACCGCGTTGCGTCGCGTTAGTGTGAGCCCCCGCTTTCCTCCTTTTCAACTCTCTCTCTCTCTCTCTTGTCTTCTCTCCTACCACCTGTTATTATTACCATTGTGCTCTTCCCCAGCTTGGCGTAACCAGCCGGTATTTACAGTGGCTAACATCGCTGCATCTCCCAGCCTCCTCCTTCCTGGTGTGTACAGCTAATCAAGTCAAAAATGGAGGCACGCACGTGTCCGGTTCGTCCGCCGCGGTGTGCCGCCCATGCGTGTGCGGCGACGGCCCAGCGACTACGTCGCCGTCGTGGGTGCGGCATCGTCCGGGACAGCTCACGTGCACGCAGCGCCAGAAGCACAGGCCTCCGATGCAGTTCTCCAGCACGTACAGGAAGTCGCCGATCTTCTTCGCTGGCTGCACGGTGCGACATAACGCTCTTATAACTGGTACACAGTAGCCTCCGAGATCAGTGCCGGACGCGTTCGTGTTGTCGGAGGAGACGCCTATATCCCGCTTGACATGCATCTGCGTGCAGTGCGGCGCAGAAGTAGGAAGCAAAGACGGGGAAAAGACGGGGCAGTGAGGCCACAAAATCAATAACCTTCCTCGCGAGCTGCTTGCTTTCCACTTTACCTACTGTTTTTATTTATTTCTGTGTTCACGTTATCAGATGGCCAAGCTCTAGCTACAGAATGTTCCCAACACATGATATGGCAGTCAACCACGCCATAGATAGATATTTAAAGATATGGGTATTTAAAAGTCATTTGGGGTATGTAAACATGGTATTCGTATTGGCAGGTAATGGGTCCATCGGTATTTAAAAGGCATTTCTATCAGAATGGTGGCAGGTGTTATTCTACCATGCCATGATAAATCTATTCTTGTCACCCTTCTCCACTTTCTACAGCTTGTCTCTAGATTTAGCGTATTCATCTCCACGTGGCGCTCTATTATCGCAGTGATTCTTTAATCTCACGTTCTTGCCTCGTCTGATTTGGCCAGAGCCGCGGCGAATATAATCTACAGTGTACTTTTTTTAGCTTACCCCTGAAGGCCATCAGCATGACGGTACTAAACAGCACTTTCATCGAATAACCGCACTACCATGAAAAGAGGAATAAGAGTGAAATTTTAACGTCAAAATAATAATAAAGAAAAAGTACGCCAAGAGAATTGTAATTTTCTTCTTTGTAGCATTTAGTCGTGCAATTAAAATGCCGTGCGTATGTCGCGGATCACCACTAACTCTTTCGCTGAACGGGGGGCCCGTCAAGGCTAACCAACGACTCGTAGTAAAGTGCATGCGAGCTCAGATGAGCTCCTTCTGGGTGAGACCTTGCTACATTGAACTGTAACCTTGCAAATGTCGAAGACAGCAATATACTCACTATATGGAATGCTAATATATATGTACATATATATATATATATATATAAACGAGAAGAATGGGAATTAACCGAGGGGCCCAATTTTTAATAACCATATCCTAACAAGCCAACAAACAATGACACCTTAGGATTAGTCCTACACTCTTCAAGAAACGTACACCCTTTGAGTCGTATCTTGCCACACAACGATAATCATCACACGTCTTGCTTGCGTTCCCTTTCTTGAAAACGTTGCGCTCGATACTTTCCTGTCGAGAATGCTCTGTCATGCTCATAACGCGCATGCCGTTCGTGTCTTGGAGGTACTGGGCCCGCAGCGTTAGTGGAAGGAAATGCGGGCAAGACAGATGACGATTATCGTTGTGTGGCAAGATACGACTAAAAGGGTGTAATTTTGTTCAAGAGTGTAGTAGTAAAACATAAAAACCCAAGAAAGTGAACGCGAAAACGGCGCCGCAGTACCTGAATTGGTAGAGCATCGCACGCGTAATGCGAAGACGTGGGATCGTTTCCCACCTGCGGCAAGTCGTTTTTTCATCCACTTTCATTTACATTAATTTATCATTTCTTAAATTCTATTAGTAAGTACAAGTGATTTCCCCTATGTTTTCCTTGGTATCACTTCAGTTCTCCAAGTAAACATAATCTGTACGAAGTGCTTTAGCCAAACGACTGGAATTCAGACGGCTGAAAGTTTCTCTGGGTTTCATTCTTTCGTCGCGTGTCGGGTCCACTTATTTTATTGTTTTTTCACAATATTTTACAACACGGCGTATTCTTCAAGTGACTCAATCGGCGCTTTCAACTTTGCTAGGCATGAAACAGTTAATGTCATATTTATTTATTTATTTATTTATTTATTTATTTATTTATTTATTTATTTATTTATTTATTTATTTATTTCGCTGTCGAGTGCAGAACCCTTGACAGTGCTCTGAGAATATTAAATGACAATGCCAGCCCAGCTGGACTGACGGTTCATATTTTAAAACGATTTTATTGTTCGTCGTAAAATTTTCGTTTTGTCTGGTTTGTTAACGTGTGTTTGACTGTGACTGGGCTAAACACCCACATTTGCAGAAGGTGAATACATCTTAACCATATGAATGTGTTTCACCGGCGGTACAAAACAAATGTCAAAGCAGAAGCTTCTATGAAGGCTTTGTTGAATTTGGTGATGGTGAAATAAAAGCCACGTCTAGGATCACATGTAGAGGTGACTTGGAGCATTGCAGACATCAGGAAAATTCTGACTTTGCGAAAATGTGATGCCAAACACGCCACATCCCCGATGCATTTCGGTGGTCGCGATGTGCCTTCAATTGCGGCGCTCCATCATCGACCGAAATGCCACTTATCGCAGAGGGCTCATGCGCTTCGCGTCGCGCGACATTCACAGATAAGCAGTCAAGGAGTTGGTAAGGAACGACGAAGAGTTATATGAGTCTCCTCATGTATAATGGTTCGATGCGGATGGATAAGGTGCCAAACAGCGATAAGGGCTTATAATGATAGGAGCAATTCTGATAACGTTGACAAAGATCGTTACGGGTTTTTAAGGGGCGGATCGAGTCCGATAAATGTTGACAAGTGTTTGTACTGGACGGATCAAGTTAGACAAGATTGATATTGACACCCGGTTGCGTGGACATGGGCAGGTGGCGCAATGGTTACGCATATTTGGAAAGCTCCGGTGAAATATTGCGATTTTTTTTTTCTTTTTCTCAAGCAACAATCACTTCAGCCAACGAATCGCCCAAAATATATTTCAAGAGTGACTACAGCACGCTGCCTTCAAGAATGCTAACGTTCCGGTACGACGTCCTAGTGACTGTCCCAGACCGCGTGCGCGCGTTGAACACTTTCCCGACTTACCTGCTGCCTGTACGTGGCGTCACGCCTCTTTATCTTGCTGGCCACGCGCCGGTGCTGGCCTTCGTTGTGCTCCCGGAATCGGTAGACCATGTGGCGGTTCTCGTACACGTCGGTCGTGAGCCGCGATCTGCACTGACGCACGTCGCAACGCCAATGGTGGCGCTGACCATTTTTTGTGTCCAGCGTAAACGTGCGGCCGGCGTACTTAGCCTTCGGCTTGCCGCGCCGCGACGAAACGAACTCGACGACGGCATCGGCAACCGCCACTCGGGACCTCCGACCGTCGGACATCCGTCCGCCGACGACCACCACTTCGTTTGTCGAGGAAAATATGCAGCTGCTAATTACCCAGCACCGCCTATTCGGAAAGTGGTCGGACGAGCGCGCTGTACGACGTCTAGTAGAATGCCGAAAGCATGCGCTCACCGAACGATCAAGCAACGGAAGCCATGTACAGGAACACCATAAGGCTGTTTCACATGGCGCGATTTTCAGTCAGCGACAGAGCGAATTCCGTCGCTCAGCGACCGCCGCGACGTTGTGGGCTCTCCGCGACGAGATTCCAACAAGTTGGTCGCGCCGTCGCTCAGTCTGGGAGGGGCAACGTGTGACGTAAGAGCAAGCGCCGTCGAAATAGGCGCTTTCCTGTTTTACCGCGATTTGGAAGCTGAGCTGAGCAATGTCGCGCGCCAGCTTTAACGATATGTTAATTGATGAAGTGGCCATGCGTCCGCTTTTGTGGAACGCCGCGCTTAACGACTACAAGAAGACCTCGAACAGATCTGCGTTGTGGGATGAAGTGCTGGAGGCAATGAGGACCATCGACCCAAACGGTATGTGTTCGGCCTCTTTATTTGTTCCTACGTAAATAAATCGGCTCTTATCCAATAGACGAAAACGTAGAAATCGGTTTTCTCAGCAACCATTGCACCGAATTTGATGAGGTCTGTTGCATTTAAAGGAAGAGTTAAAATGTAGTGACTGTGGTAAGTGGAGTGTTTAATTAGGATGTCAGTTTTGTTGCATTTTTATAGCAAAATTTTGGAAAACTACACTATAATTTTACAACTGGGCATTGAAAAAGCTTATCATAATTCTATAAGCTGCACTTAATAATACATATAAAGGGGAAAGCATTTACGTATGATGAACCTCTCTGAAATATACCACTAATATGTAGGATTTTGTAAAATGCCTGAAGACATTCTAACAAATTCACGCAGGCTGTATATTATATAAAATTTGTCCGCTATATATATGCCCAGCGCCGACTAGCTCTTCTAGATGATCTTCGCTCGCTGATGATTATGATTTCCGTACTTTGGCACATACCCACGGCAAGGAATCGTGCAAGAAGCAACGAAGAAAACAAACCAACATAACATTTCCCTCTGCTCAGCATACCAAGTTTAGACAATTACACTATTTCAATTATGTGTGAAAAAACGCAGAATACAAGGTGCCGGTGCGTCGAGGTTTCTTTTAGAATTTCCCAGCTAATTTTCGGACCACTCACTGAAGGACACGACCCCGTTCCAGGAACATTGAAATGCGATCACGAATCAGCTGATGGCATCGTATATAGAGATTGCGCTGCTTATTAGGCTACACACTTATAAAGAGATAAAATTTCTACATGTAACTTCTGCTTTTACATTTTGTTATATTGCTTAATTTTTTTCAGTGACCATGGATGAAATACAGAGCAGATGGAAAAACCTAAAGGACACATTTCGGCGAAAACTGAAAGATGTTAAAGATGAGCAAAGGAGTGGCTCAGCTGCTACAAAGAAAACAAAATCCAACAACTGGCCATACATGGAAAGGCTGCGCTTCATGTCAGATTTGTTTGAACCACGCCGGTAAGAGCAACGGTATGTATGAAGGTACACGAGTGCACATTATTAAGCTGCACGTATATTACACAGGAGCCACAGCAACATTTCCCCAGATGAACAGAATTGTGCGTATGACAGCACCGCAGCAGAGGAAACACTTGTTATACTTGAAGATCATTGTGAAAACGAGGAGATTTTTGAAGAAATGTTTCCGTCGCCTGGCTGCTCCCCTAAAGCAACCTCATGCACAAGCAAAGAATCATCCGTGACCTTGCCTGAGGGGACAGAGAGACAGGCACGAAAGAGACAGAAAACAATGAAAGAAATCGAGGAAATAGATTTGAGAATTGAAGCCATAAGAGGTGCCCTCGCAGCAAGCCAGGCAATGGACGACGTTACCCATTTTGTGTTGTCCCTTGTTCCGTCAATGAAGGAAACTCCTAAGCACATGCAGCAGCACCTGCGGCTAGAACTTCAAAATATTGTTGCATCCTACAGCACGGGAAAGTATCCAAATCTTCTTGTTAAAAATGACGATTAGTACAGTTACACTCATCTGAAATGGATAAAAGGCAAGAGGGCAATAAAAGATTTAGTACAACAGATAAGTACAACATAGAAACTGTGAAATTGTTCACTGACTGTTAAGTCTCTTTTCAATTCTTTCTCACTGTGTACCGCATTGTTCTGATGCTTCCTTTTCTAGATTGGCACCCTAGCTGTTTCATGTATATTGCTCATTTTTTTTGTGTGTGTGTAATTGATGTGGCTCTGTATTGGAATGAATACATGTTTTTTTATGCTTGTCATTTGTCTGTAGCTTAATATGCATTCGTACATACTAGTACTCTTTTTCTTCACTTGTTTTTTCTTCTTTTTTGTTTACTTCCGCTCAAGTTGTTCTCTTATATTTGTTATGCTTTTTGACCTGTATGTTAATGTCATGATATTGCTTTAATTTGCTGCCATATAGTAATTCCTCTCACCCCTTAACCTTGACCAGAGGTCCCAATACAGCCTTTGACTATGGGACCTCTTTTTGTATTGCACATCGGTCAAAACTTGTAACCACACTGAAGCAATAAAAAATGAAAAATACACTTTGTCAGTTTGCAGTTCAGTGACATTACAACAAAGCAAAGCAATTGAACCTGATAAAAAAGAAAGAAATGGTTTCCGTTTTGCCTGTAGGCTGAGCATATCACAAAGGGAAGCTGGGGGGGGGGGGGGGGAGGTAGGGAGTGGTGCAGTAAGTAGCAAATCCAGTGGTCAGGCCGTAACATGTAAAGATATACAATGTAATAAAAAAAATTATTGAACGAAAAAGTTCAACACGGAAGTCGAATAAAACATCGACAGCAAAGTGGGACATAATATGAGACACTATTCCTTCAAACAGGAGGAGTACACCAAGTACCAAATTCACCTTTCGTGCTCGCACTTCAATAGCCAACCACATAAATGCCTGTTCTTATTTACATTACTTACTTCTGAGAAGTGTCACTGTGCCATACATCAAACAAGAATCGGCTAGCATACAGCACAACCAGCAAAGTCCTGGTGGGTACTTCTTTTGTATCTCATGGCCGCAGACCAGCAGATGCCCGTTGCCAAGGCACAGAACCCTCCCTACTCACAACGTATGAGCAGAAAAGGTCTCTTGTTTCCACTGCTGTTCTTGTATAATTGTGCCCAGTCGGAGGTCGGAGACTGAACATGGCTGAGGTGCCAATGTCCTGGGTGGTGCGCCACTGACCACTGGTTATGTTGCCATATGCATCTTCCGTGTCGACATAGTTCGCCGTCATGTAGATCACGTCATCACGCAAGAAGTTGTGTAGGACACAACATGCCATGACAACGTAGTCTGCATTTTGCGGCCGCAGATTGAGGGCACGCCGAAAAATCCTGAATCGGGAGACCATCACTCCAAAAGCATTTTCAACACACCTCCTGCAAATTTAAGTAAAAAAATATTCAACATAAGCAAGAGTAAATTTTGTGCTTTTGGTTACCTGGCTCTGCTTAGGCGGTAATTGAAGATGCACTTGTTTTCATCCTGGCATCTCCCAGAATATGGCCGCACAAAATCCGGACGAGGTTGAAACGCTTCATCTCCGACGAAAACTTGAGGAGCAACGATGTTTGTGCCAGGCAGCTGCTTCGGAGGTGGGAGGCCGAGCAAGCCCTCTTCCAGTGATTTTCCAAAGCGAGAAGCAGACAATGTGCCACCATCGCTTGACGTCCATACGCCCCAACATCAACGCATATGAATTTCAGATTGCTGTCAACAGCGGCCATGAGGACGATGGAGTATGTGCCCTGTAATAAGATACGACTATAAGCGCATGTTATGAAAATATGACCTACTGCGTTAATTACCTTGTAGTTGTAATACAAGCTGCCTGAATTAGGAGGAGCTTGTATCTGAACGTGCTTGCCGTCGACAGCACCAACACGAAATTCCATTTTTCCTCGAATCCTTCGGCTACCTCTTGCCAGGCTTCAGTTGTTGGCACCTTAGCAGACAAAAAAAGTCGCTCTTAGCGTGTGAAAAAACATTTGTTCGATAGAAGCATACCCGAAGCAACCCAGGCAGCACACCAGCAATGGTCCAACCATGGCCCAATGCTGGCAGAAATTGGTACCAATATTGGACCAACGTTGGCATATTGGCAAAGTGCAACCCAATCCAATGCTGGCCCAGCGTTAAAGCCAAGATTGGACCAATGTTATGCCAATGCAGCAGCCATTGTGATGCCAGCGTAGGACCAGCGTTAAAGCCAAGATTGGACCAATGTTATGCCAATGCAGCAGCCATCGTGCTACCAGCGTAGGACCAGCGTTAAAGCCAAGATTGGGCCAATTTTATGCCAATGCAGCAACCCTTGTGCTGCCAGCGTAGGGCCAGTGTTGAGCCATATCGTTGCCATTTTAATGCCAGCTTTGAGCCAATGCCCTTTGCATGACGAATATTTTAGATACGCTGGCTTTAGAGCACGCAGCCATTCTTACCGCAAACCTTTCGCTAGAGGCATTTTTTATAGCAATTGTCCCCATTCCGTCTTCCTCAATAATAGCTAGGAAAGCTCGACAAAAAGATGTCAAGAAGCAGAAGTCATATATATTTGCAAATAATAATAAAAGGATACTGAAATTGACTTTTATGACAGTTTATTTGCAAATAAGTGGTCACAAACAGGCATTTTCGTGGACCTGGATGGGTGACGCTCGGTTATCTTCAAACAGTTTATTTACAGGCACTGCCCTCAGGACAGGAATTGGGCAAGGCGCCGAGGACGGTAGGCTGGCCAGGGGTTTCAGGGCAGGGAGCTGACGTCGGTAGGCAGGTTGGTCAGTGCTTGGATGACGGCGGGCTGATCAAGCCCCCGAGGACCACGATAACGCGGTGGTTTTGTTGAAACTGCTACCATTTCCCATAGCCACTTCACCATTACTTGGAGATGCTTGCACTGTAAAATAAAAAGAAACATTAACAGAGATGTTGGTATAACAAATGTATGTGGCAGTGTTTTCCTTTGAAAAATCGCCATACCGCAACAATATTATGAGTCTGAGCAGAGAGGTCGAAGGGGTGAATCAAGAAACTTTCTTGAAGATTTGTCAGGTAACACTTTTTAATATATCGACATATATGGCATATTTCGTAGGTGTAACAGAATATTTAGAACAAACATAAAATGCGCAGGATCCGTCCGCCTTGTTTGCACCCCACACCTAGTCAGCGTAGCACTTTATAATTAAAAAATTGCAGCAAAACCTGCTACAGCACAAAAAGCCTAGTTTCAGACTGTCTAGGCAGAATGCGGTCTTCGCGCGAAATTTTTTATGTGGAAACCGAGAAGTTCCTTCAGGAAACACTAGCAAAAGAGGCATTTATTATACGAAAAGAAAGAAATACTGCCGGCTGGAAATGATGCTTGTCCTAGAACAGTGAGAAGAAGCGCGGTTCCTCGGTATCACTAGCTAGCAGGATCAGGCCGCGCGCATGGCTTGATAAAATCATAGTCCTGGAGTTTTGGGTTAACTTCACAGAGATTTACACGTGTTATACTCCGGGCACTATTCAAAGGCTGCGAATAAAAAAGAGCTATGTAATTACAGGCACTCTACATTAGCCAGGGCTGTTTCAGTAATATATATACCGCCTGATATTGATTGGGTGATATTGCTCCCTATAAAACTTATACATGCGCAAAAGAAATGCACTCACCATTGTAAGATCCGCGCTTCTGTGTATCCGAGTTCATCCCACATCGAAGACGGTGGCCACGAGCGCCGAATTTTTTTCTGGTTGTTGTTTCGCCTATATTAATTCGAACACTCACAAAAATTCGTGGCCACTTTGCTGTGTATTTCAAGATGTAGGCTTCTCAGTAGGAATGACGACCGCAAGCGAGCATTTTTCACGATAGGAGTGCGCTGACAAACACGGACAAGACGGCAAGCACTCAGGGGGTGTTGCACCCGGTCGGCGTGCTAGCGATGCATAGAAGGAAAGAGTGAAAGGAAAGGGTGAATGAAGAAAACGGTGTAAACGCCACTTTCCCCCGCTGGACCTAGCCCGACCGCGTTCCTTCCGTGGCAGCGACGGAGGGGGACAAGGAGGACAATAGTGACCCCACTGCTTTTCCCCGTATTCCGAGAGCAGCCAATTCGACACAGCAGCTTATAGCTGCCTGAGTGCTTGGCTGATAGCTTTGACCAGGCTCACGTGGGTGCGTGGGGGAGAGGCGAGTGGGGGCTGAAAGAGGAAAAGTTAGGCGAAAAAAAAAAAAATCTGGAATGCGCCGGGCCAACTACAGGCAAAGACAAGAGGAAAAGTCAAAACGTGCAATAAAATTTTTTTTTCTGTCAGGGGCATTCATACAAGGAGCTTACTAAACATGCACGAAAAAACAAATATATTGGAATAGGAGCATGATGATTATGTCACCGCAACATGCCATGTATGCTAAACAAACAAGCAAAAGTTTCACTAATACATATGCGCTCCATCTCGATGCAATATAAAACGGTTCCATCAACTCTGTGGCACTGTAATTATCGATTCTCCTCGGAATCCTGATCATCCAAAGCCGCGGAGCGTACATGCAGAATATACAATGCGCAGACAAATTCGCAATACCGTTGCTTCTTATGGAAAGCTCATGTTCCCATGCACGATCAATAAAGCAGCGGCTAATTTTATGCGACTTCCCCTGCTTGCTACGTGGTGCACTCGCTTTTCTCTTTAGGGGCGCATTTCGCTGAACACGAAGTAGAAAAATGGCGGTGTACGATGCATGGAGTTGACATGGGAGAGCATATTTCTGGTTCCTGCGCAGTGTGCCTGTGATCAGTTTTCAAAACACGTTGTTCAATACCAGCAAGTCGTAGAGCACTAAAAACCGACAAGGGGAAAATTGGCTTATTACGGGCCAATGTCCTCCAAAGAAAGCCAACTATTAACCCATATTGGGAAATCCGTTCGAAAGTCGGTCCAATAATTCCCGCCTTGTTGAACGGCAGTGCCAATATTGTTTACTGACTGTGTAATGTGGGCCAACATTGGATCTCTATCAGAATGGCACAGCCAATATTATTTACTGACTGTGTATTGTGGGCCAACGTTGGATCTCTATCAGAATGGCACAGCCAATATTCGCGCTACGCTGTTAACCTTAGGCCATCATTGGGCCAGGATTCAGAATGGCACTGCCAATATTGGAACCACGCTGTTAATCTTGGGCCGTCATTGGGCCAGGAAGTGCCAATATGTTTCCAACGTTGGCCCGACCTGACGTGCCGCCTGGGAAGCTAGCTCATGCACACAGGTACTCAGAAAACAAGCTGAAGGAGTTGGAGTTTGTAACCACACTGTAAGTGCTGGTAATAAACAGCATCCATGTGTAGTGGCTAACAGTGGCGTAGCCAGAAATAACGTTCGGGGGGGGGGGGGGGGCTCACCCTGCAGCTCGGCCTCCTCCTTAAGAGGAAGCTTTAGCATGGGTGCTCCTACCTAAATACATGTAGAAGGGGAATTCGTTCTTCTCGGCAACCACGGCACTAATTTTGACGAGGTTTGTTGCATTTAAAGGAAAAACTGAAATTCTAGTGACTGCTCGTTTCGGATTTTTCATTTGGGTTGTAAATTTTTTATCAAAAATTGGCCAAAATCGCAAATTTTCAGAAAACGAAACTATCTAGTTCATAACTCTGTAACTCAACAAGGAAAATTGGCATCACAATTCTGTGAATTGCACCTAATAGTACATCTAAAGCGAACAAAATTGATTGTTACATATGCATCTCAAAAAAATTTGTATTGTGGAAATACGGCTTTTGCAGAACCCTTGTAGACAACATGACCAATTCACGTAAGCTACAAATTGACATAACAAATTTCTCCGCTTTGACTGTTATAATAGATTCCGTTTACAGAACAGCGATATCTGTTCTTGATGCAACGCTATTCATTTGTAAACGTCGTGCTTATATCTTTTTCGAACTTTCGAATTTTTCGAAATATTTTAAACAAAATTCAAGCCCTAAATCGAAATTCCGCTTCCAATAGACACTAGAATTTAACTTTATCTCTCAAATACAACAAGTTTCATTAAAAGCGATCCAGGGGTTATCACAGAAAAGTGTTTCTGAGCTTTACATGTATATGAATAAGCCGCGTCGGAGTTGGGCTCGAGCTAAAGCTTCCTCTTAAACAATTTGTCAAGGGATGAAATACATGAATAATAATTTCATTGCCATTGCCAAAGATGTTGCAAACGAATTCTTGAACGCTACGCACTGTCAAAACAAGCAAAATATGTATTTTTCATAAAACATACTCGTATGTGCCAAAAATTATGCACAAAATAACTGATATAAGTGCTTCCATGTTTTTTGTGTATTTAATAGGTAAAGAAAATATCACACGAACTTTAGAATTATATCAGTTCGAAACCAGCAAAGTAGTGCATGCCGCTGATATGAAAAATGTAAAGGCCATGAAATGAACAAGTTGAGGGCAAATATGTTAATGAAACTTTGTCATTCAAGAACTGTGTTCACATTCTTGTGCATATGCAACGGCCAGTAAAAAATCTCGATGACGCTCTCATTTGTTCCAATGTATTAAGCAGGAGCAGCCGTCACCGGTCGTGTATTGTGAGTAAATGCACCGAAACTAGTCTCAACAGAGGGCACGTATAAAAAGCAGTTCTGCAAAACATACGAGGGCGAGTCAAATGAAAGTGAGCTAATGCGAATATATGAGAAATGGGGTACCTTATTTGAAAGTAGTCTCCATGAGCATTTAGACATTTGTTCTATTGACTAACGAGTCACATGCTTCCCGTCTCATAAAAGTCCTTGGGTTGCTGTTTCAAATAGTCAGCAACTGACTCTTTCACGTTACCGTCCGACATGAATCTGGTTCCCTTGAGCTGTTTTTTCGGTTGCCCCAAAATGTGGAAGTAGCAAGGCGACAAGTCTGGGCTGTATGGCGGATATTTCAGCGTTTCCCACTTGAACTTTGCCAGTTTTGTATTAACCACATCAGCGACGTGGGGACGGGCATTGTCGTGGAACAAGATGACCCCATTCGTCAATTTTCCCTGTCGTTTGTTCTTGATTGCGAAACTCAGCCGTTCCGGCCTTTCACAATATCCAAAAAAATTGATAGTCTCTCAAGATTTAGCAAATTCTCTCAGTAATGGCCCCTGACGATCGAAAAAAAAAGTCAACGCCACCTTTGCGGCGGAAATGACGGCCTTTGCTTTCGTTGGGCGTGATGAATTCGAATTTTTCCACTGTAAGCTTAGCCGTCGTGTCTCAGGCTCATAATAGTGGCACTATGGTTCGTCCCTGGTCACAACTGCAGACAACAAGTCGTCACCCTCATTGTGATACCGGATCAGATGAGTCAAGGCAGCGCCGAACTTCTCCGTTATTTGGCGGTGGTCCAAAATCTTGGGCATCCATTGCGCACACAAGAGCCGATAACCGAGATGTTCATGAATTATGGTGTGAACCGGACCATGACTGATGTTCACACGTTCTGCCAGTTCATTGATGCTTATCCTCCGTTCTTGTCTCAACAGCTCATCAACCTTTGCAATTTTGTTAGGTGTAATTGCACGATGGCTTTGGCCCGGTCTTGGACCATCTTTGTAACTTTCACGTCCTTCTTTGAACAGTTTGCTCCAACGCTTCACAGTGGCCAATGAAATGCAATGTTCAACGCGCACGGCAGCCATGCGGCGACTAATTTCGTTTTGTAAAATGACTTCAGCTGTCAAGAACTTCATGGCACCACGCTGTTCAACTTTTGGAGTGTCCATTATGTCACGCAACCATGTTGTCACGTTTCACCTACGACGCGCGGTATAGCCGGCGCGGATGCAACCGACGCCGGGGCTTCATTCAAAGCGGCGGACATTTTGGCCCGTTCAGCGCTGCCGCAACGCCTCCCCGCCAAGCGCGTCCAGGCATGTTTCAATGCCACGTGTATTCGTGTGTGCGTGTGTGTGTGTGTGCATGTTGGTGCCCACGCTTGTCAAAGCGCGGCAGCCGGGGAGAGGAGCTCCCCAAGTGTGAAGCGAGGAGGTCTGACCGGCGCCGGCCCGGCGGATGCGTCACTACACTCGTCTCAACGTGTCTCTCAGCGTGTCCGTGCCCCGCCGTCACGTGCGCCTCTGACGAGCCATTCCTTCTTGCCTTCGACTCCGAGAGTATAAAAGCAGCTGCCCCCGGACGCCAAGAGAGAGGCTCCGATTTCTTCTGTCGAGTAACGTGCTCTCCCGTCCCTCCACTTCGGTCGACCTGACCGGCCGCTCTTTTGCGATGCTAGAATAAACAATTTGTTCTGTTAGCAGCCGACTCATGCTTTGCCAGGACCTTCGGATGCTTCCAATTGTGCCCCAGGCCGCCAGGCCAACGCTACCCTTGGGGCTTGCGACCCATATGCAACAACTGGTGCCAGCGGTGAGATTGCAACAACTGTTTGCCAGCGGTGAGATCGCGACAACGGAGGGCAGCAGCGAAGATATGCGGTTGACGGTATGCTGAGCAGCACGACGACCATCCGGGAGCAGTGCAACGAGCCCTGTGTGATGACTGGTTGCCTGCAGCGGAACGACTGCGCTGAATTCGTGGCTGCGAGGTTTGGTGAGTGCGGGACTTCCTTCTTCCGAGTCTTGCCAGGCTTTTGTTAGTGTCAGAAACAGAGCTGGTAATTGTGGTTGTCGTTGCTGGCGGGTTAGTTTGCGGCAAGACAATAGTAGGCAGTAGAGAAAGCAGCATTCAGAGCAGCCATGGATTGGAAGTCGTTGCGCAAACCGAAATTACTGGAGCTTGCAAGAGAGTTGGGTCTGGATGTCTCAGACAAACTCAGAAAACCAGAACTGCTAAGGGCTATTCTTGAGTTAGAAGCTGAGGATGACGAGCTGTCGGAATGCCTTGAGACCATTGAGGAGAGGGCAAAAAGACAGGAGCGCGAACTTAAAGAACAGAAAGAGCGAGAGCAACAAGAAAAAGAGCGCGACCGTCAACACGCTTTGGAAATGAAGCGTCTCGAGGTAGAGATGGAACGCGCTCGTAATGGAAGTCAGGCACACGGTGCAGGAGAACGAGTATTGTTCAAAATGACTGACCTGATGCGGCCGTTTAAGCTTGGAGAGGACATTGGTTTGTTCCTGGTTAACTTTGAGCGAACGTGCGAGAAGCAGGGGTTCTCTCGGGAAACGTGGCCACAGCGCTTGCTCACTTTGTTACCCGGCGAGGCGGCCGACGTAGTCACTCGCTTGAAGAGAGAGGAGGCAGAGGATTTCGACAAAGTGAAATCGAGTCTGCTAAAAAAGTACAGGCTGTCAGCGGAGGCGTTCCGTCGGAAGTTTCGGGAAAATGAGAAAGGCAGAAGTGAGTCATATACAGAGTTTGCCTACAGGCTAATGTCAAACATGCAGGAGTGGCTCAAAGAAGAGAAAGCGTTTGGTGACCACGAGAAAGTTCTTCAGTGTTTCGGGCTCGAACAGTTTTATAGTCGGTTACCTGAGAACGTGCGGTACTGGGTCTTGGATAGGCCAGACGTTAGTACGGTGGCTAAAGCCGCTGAGCTAGCCGAGGAGTTTGTGACGCGTCGGGCTCGCGGAGCTAAGGACGGTCAAAAGGGTGAATTTGGCTCCAAGTTTGAGAGGCCGAAGTTCACACCCATGAGAGCAAAGGGGAACACACGTAGTGCGGATGCGAGTGAAAGCAGTCCGACCGAACCTAAGGAGACGGCGGCAGCCGAACGCAGAAAGCGGTTCGAGACGAGGCAAGCGCGCGTGTGTTATACGTGCCAGAAGCCGGGTCACTTCGGCGCAGTGTCCGGAAACAAAAACAAAAGTCGTGTTTTTGTCATTATGCAGCACTGACGAGAACATGAAGCTTCTCGAGCCTTACGTGCGAGACCTCCTCGTGAACGGGAAAGAGTGCCGAGTGCTTCGTGATTCCGCAGCTACAATGGATGTAGTTCACCCCTCTTACGTAGAACCCGATATGTTCACGGGCGAGTGCGCATGGATCAAGCAAGCCGTGGAAGCTCATAGCGTGTGTCTGCCCGTAGAAAAAGTGCTTATTGAAGGACCTTTCGGAGCACTTGAGACGGAGGCCGCAATGTCATCTATGCTGCCCCCCCAGTACCCGTACCTATTTTCGAAAAGGTCCGATCACCTCCTGCGCGAGAAGGGGCTTTTGTTTGGCGAGGCTAGCGTTCAGGCCTTAACCAGATCGAAAGTTCGGGAGCTCGCTGCAAAGGCGGTAGTTGCGGGGCCGACGTTGTCGAATAATGAGAAAGGGTCTGAGGCGCAGCAAGCTGATATTCAGTGCACGTCCGAACTGAATAAAATTGAGCCTGTAGCGTTGAAGGCACCAGATACTGGAGAGGAAATGCCCGACACGGGAAAGTTAGAAGAGCTATCTGCAGATTTGCTCATCGCGCCTACGTCAGATGGACTCAATAGGTTGCTAAAAGTCAGCCGGTCAACTTTGATTGCCGAGCAAAAAAAGGATGCCAGCCTAGAAAACATGCGCTGCAATGTCAAGGAAGGTATCGCCAAGAAAAATGCTCGTTTTGTGGAAAGAGGTGGGGTCCTGTACCGGAAGTATCTAGACCGCAGGGGAGTGGAATTCGATCAGCTGATCGTGCCTCAGTGCTACCGTCAGGATCTGTTGCGCTTGTCGTATGGGGGTTCGTGGTCCGGACACCTAGCAGTTAAGAAAACTAAGGACCGTCTCTTGCAAGAGTACTATTGGCCAGGGTGTTTTCGGGACGCAGACCACTTTGTGAGGACATGTGACACCTGTCAGTGGGTGGGCAAACCAGGGGACAAATCGAGGGCGCCGTTGAAGTTGGTACCTATCATTACGGAGCCTTTTAGACGGCTCGTTATTGATACAGTGGGACCTCTGCCGGTAACAACCACGGGGTACAGACACATTTTGACTGTGATCTGCCCAGCGACAAAGTTCCCTGAAGCAGTGCCGCTTAAAGAACTCAGCTCAGTTGAGATAGTCAATGCACTACTGTCCATATTTGCGCGAGTTGGTTTTCCTGCGGAAATCCAATCAGATCAGGGCACAGTGTTTACTAGCGCTTTGACGACAACTTTTCTCGAAAGGTGTGGGGTAAAGCTGTTACACAGCTCAGTGTACCACCCACAGTCGAATTCCGTTGAGAAGCTCCACTCCGTCATGAAGCGCGTGTTGAGAGCATTGTGGTTTGAACAACAAACTGACTGGGAGCTGTGTCTGCCTGGGGTGACGTTGGCATTAAAGACCGCGCCGCATGCGTCTACGGAGTTTTCGCAAGCTGAGCTAGTGTACGGTCGCTCGCTGCGATCTCCGCTTCGCATGCTTCGATACGGATCACTGCCCTCTTCAATGGCTGCAGACCATCTCTTCCACAAATGGCCGCCTCCTGCGCTGGAGCCTTGCTTTGCAACAATATTCCTTTGAGGTGCGTTACAAAAAGGGGAGTCTCAACGGTAACGCCGATGGCTTAAGTCGAGGCCCCTAACGTAGGAATAAGCCTCAAAGTTGTTTGTTACTGATGTTTTCTTCCTGAGGCAGGATTTTTAACATATTGCTTTTGTTTAGTGTTTCAAAGTGATGACGTGCTTTCTAGTGCAATTTTCCAATTTGTGGACGTGTTCTGGGTGCTGCTAGACTACTGTAAGGAACTAGGCAGTAGTATAAAAGGGGAAAGAGCCTGGCATGGCTTAGTGAGGGTTGTGCCATGCTTGCTGACTGAGCGGTTGAGTTTCGGCGTAGTTCTAACGCTTGCTGGGAACGAGAGAAAAATGGCAACTCTCCCGAAGTCACTTTGCAGTGTCCTGTTTGAACCTGAACGTGAGAACGAGGCCTTCTCGGTGCGCTGCACTCAAGAAACGCCGAGGGACGACCGACTTCGGTTACGAGCATCATCGAGCGACATCCCTCCGGACAGCGGATGCAGTCCCCTGACCATCGGGATCTCCTTCCCCCGGCGAGGCGGTCTGTTACGTTTCACCTACGACGCGCGGTATAGCCGGCGCGGATGCAACGGACGCCGGGGCTTCATTCAAAGCAGCGGACATTTTGGCCCGTTCAGCGCTGCCGCAACGCCTCCCCGCCAAGCGCGTCCAGGCATGTTTCAATGCCACGTGTATTCGTGTGTGTGTGTGTGTGCATGTTGGTGCCCACGCTTGTCAAAGCGCGGCAGCCGGGGAGAGGAGCTCCCCAAGTGTGAAGCGAGGAGGTCTGACCGGCGCCGGCCCGGCGGATGCGTCACTACACTCGTCTCAACGTGTCTCTCAGCGTGTCCGTGCCCCGCCGTCACGTGCGCCTTATGGGATTATGGGATTTTGCGTGCCAAAACCACGATCTGGTTATGAGGCCCGCCGTAGTGTGGAATTCCGGAAATTTGGACCACCTGGGGTTTTTCAACGTGCACCTAAACCTAAGTACACGGGTGTTTTATTCAAAATTGAACCTTCCAATTATTTACATAATCTTTCACATGTGTTAACTTTAACGTCGTCATTCACGGACGCGCACACACACAGTGACCGAGTTGTTTTGGGGGCACGTAGTGCACTGCGTTTCCGTGCGTACGAAACACAGATGCCAGAACATGCGCGCAGGATATTCGCACACCGTTTGGCTAAGTAGCGGAATCTCTAGTCACTCAGCCCCTGCGGCCGTTCCCCAACGGCGGTGTGTCACTCGAGCACTTTCCCGAGATCTTCAGTCCGCAGAGCAGGTCACACAGTCACCAAAACGTGGAACCACACCGCGGTGGACCTCAAATGTACGGAGGCGCTGGTTCGCTCTCCGTCACGATACCCAGCAGTTGGCGACGCAGCAGCTTCCCGCGCAAAACTTCGTTGCGCCGCCTCTCGTTCACCAGGTCCGTCTCGGCCTCAAGCAGGCGGCGCATCTGCAGCAGAATGTCCGCCCGCAGGTCCCGCTCGCGACTGTCCGTACTTTGCGCGGTCATCTGGAGCACCTCCGCTAGACCCGAACTGGGTCCGCTCGCTGCGAGTCCGTAACCGGCGGCGGCAGTCAAGTGCGAGCGCTCGCCCGTGACCTCAGAGACGACAGCAGCGCCGATCGATCTCAGGGGCAATTGTTCTTCGTCGTCATTGCCTTCGTAGTCCGACGAGTCAACGTAATTGAAAGCTTCAGGGGCGGCGGCGGCGGCAGCAGCAGCAGATGTCTCATCGTACGCCGTCTGCAATGACCTTCGCTGATCGGGACAACTGAAAGGGCTGCTTACTCGAAATAGCGGGCCGTCGTCACCTGCCGCCGTCGTGGCGTCGGTGATGACGTCAGGTGCGTGCGTCGGCGCCGTTTTATCGACGGCACTGAAGCCGACGTCGGAAGTTGTCGCAGCTTCGGGGGCGAGCGGCGAACGTGGTTCCGACTTGATGACCACGGGACTGTCCGCGCTCCCATTCGAAATTTCACTACAGCTCCCCTGCTGGTGCTGCTGCAATGAAACCTCGCGGTGTTTGGGATCCGTGTCCGTAGTGGTCGCCTCGCTGACGCCTGGTGGAGCCTGTTCGCAGGCGTCTAGTTGGAACTCCTTGCAGGAGGAAGAGTCTTCGCCGTCGTGCGCCCTGCTGATAAACACAGGGAAAGCTTTATGTAAATAGGCAAGCTTAAAGTTTGCTCTGTGTCTTCAAACATGTGTAGGCACTTTTAAAATAGCGTAGACTTGTACCGGACAAGCAGGAACGTAAAAGACGGAGACTAAACATGTGACCCGCGAAATACCAACTACCAATTTCAACTCTACCAATTTACATACTGCGGCAGCTGTCTGTGGTTAATTCGGCTGGCCATGACGACGAGTTGAACCATTATAGTTATATGCGGTTTTAGAAAATACAGTCTGTACATAGTTGATCTGCTAATTTTTTACACCACAATGTATATGCAATACTATAGTTCTAGAGGATTGTTAGCCAGCGGCACTCAGGGCCGTGGCGGTTGATGTGGAGCACCCAGCGGTAGGCATTACGTAGCAGATTACCTGGTGGCCAATTAAATCCTCGTAAGCTATCTCGAGGCATCAAGAATACCCCAGCGGAGATATCCGCTATGCAATGGGCGAGCATAAGAAAAAAATAAATACTAAAAATGGAGCCATTGGCTTCACATTATTCTTCTCACTCATAGGAACTTGTGTAAACACCCGTTAAAGGAATGTGCAATAATAAGTGCCTTTGTGACGACTACGTAGCTGCAGACACGTTCAGGCCAACAAATGAGCGGAACACAGCCAGCCATTTCGCGCGTTGAAGAGTGTTTTACAAAAGATGTCGCCACAAGTGCTGCTGATCGTGTCTGTCTTCCGAACTACAATGATGCGACATGACCTTTATACAGTACGTGCCACATAGTTAGGCCCGCTATGGTTATGCCCCGCCCAGTCATGTACATGAACTGCGGTATAACTTCCAAATTGATATTTTACAATAAATCAACGTGTTTTAGCACATTAAATCAAATAAAGTGTCGTCATTCATTGGTCTGCTGCCGATGAACCGGCATCTACCTATAACCCTCCGCCCTCCCTCCACCCTCCTCGCTGCTCGGAGGGTGGCTCTGCTACCGTTGGAAGGGGCCCTCATTGTCAGGCTTTGTGGTAAATCATAGGAAAAAAGAACATGTAGTGCAGAAGTCAAAAGGGAAAATGATCTACATGCTTAAAGCCGTGCAGCTTCCGTTGTTGGCGTGGCGTCGGCGCCGATTGAGTAGCGACGGCAATGCGGGCCCAGGTGCTGTAAGGCTCACTTCCCTACAATTATGAAATACGCTGTAAATGCAAATACCATAAGTACCTCCTTTTACATCTTTACTTCGGTTTTACTGCTGTTTCACTCATTGTCCTGCATCATTTTTTTTTTTTTTTTGCTGCACCAGGAATAGCATGGTTCGACTTTTATGGTTCACTTATAAGACGAACAGATTTGCATACACTCTAAGAAAAGTTTACGCGGCGGCAGATGATTTGGAGTGCCCCTTCTGCCACACAACAATAATCGTCATCTGCCTTGATGCGTTTCCTTTCTTGAAAACGCCGCGCCCGCTACTTTCCTGTCGGGAATGCTATCATGCTGATAACGCGCATGCCGTTCGTTACTGGAAAGTACCGGGCTCGCAGCGTTAAAGAAAGGAAACGCATCAATGCAGATGACGATTATTGTTGTGTGGCAGAAGGGGCACTCCAAAGGGTGTAAACTTTTCTTAGAGTGTAGTCCCTATAGTGTTATTATCCTTAACGGGAGTCTACAGAATAGGAAAGACACCAACGTACGTTCTAAAGCGAAAAATTATTTGGCAGTTTATTTCAACACGTGGCAATTTCTTCACTGATGATTATACGTACCGGGACTCTGTCGTGTCCGCTCAATCTGTGTTGTACCTTGGTGGCGCAACAGCGCCAGCTAGTGGAATAGAAACACATTACGCTATACACGGCAACCTTAAATCTGTTTATACTGGCAGCCGTCTTTGAATTCGCCTCTTTTCTAGTTTACAAAGCCTCCTCACCCGGTAAGAATGGTCGTTCTGAATATTGAAGAACCAAGATTTGCTAATACGGCTTAATAATCGTTGGTGTTTCTTCAAGAGTAGGCCACACTGTATAACCAACCATTCCGCGTTGGAATGGCCAACAGCCCTGTTTGCTACAACTGCGGTGGCGAGGAGGAATTTCTTCCACGACTGCCATCGTTACAGGACACTGCTCCGACCCGCTGGCCGTGCGAGCTGTGTGACCAAACGAAGAGTTGTAACCGCGTTGCGTCGCGTTGTGTGAGCGCCCGCTTTCTTTTTGTTATCTCTCTCTCTCTTCTCTTCTCTCCTATCACCTGTTATTACCATTGTCCTCTTCCCAAGCTTGGCGTAACCAGCCTGTGTTTACAGTGGCTAACATCGCTGCATCTCCCAGCCTCTTCCTTCCTAGTGTGTGCAGCTAATCAAGTCAATATGGAGCACGCACGTGTCCGGTTCGTCCGCCGCGGTGTGCGGCCGATGCGTGTGCTGCGACGGCCCAGCGACCAGGTGGCCGTCGTGGGTGCGGCATCGTCCGGGACAGCTCACGTGCTCGCAGCGCCAGAAGCGCAGGCCTCCGATGCGGTTCTCCAGCACGTACCGGAAGTCGCCGATCTTCTTCGCGGGCTGCACGGTGCGACATGACGCTCTTCTAACTGGTACACCGTGGCCTCCGAGATCGGAGCCGGACGCGTTCGTGTTGTCGGAGGCGATGCCTCTATCCCGCTTGACATGCATGCGCAAGCAGTGCGGCGCAGAAGTAGAAAGCAAAGACGGGGAAAATACGGGGCAGTGAGGCCACAAAATCGGTAACGCTCCTCGTGAGCTGCTTGCTTTCCCCTTTACCTACTGTTTTTATTTATTTCTGTGTTTACGTTATCAGATGGCCAAGCTCTAGCTACAGAATGTTCCCAACACATGATATGGCAGTCAACCACGCCATAGATAGATATTTAAACATGGTACTGGTATTGGCTAGGTACTGGGTCCATCGGTATTTAAAAGGCATTTCTATCAGGATGGTAGCAGGTGTTATTCTACCATGCCGTGATAAATCTATTGTTGTCACCCTTCTCCACTTTCTACTGCTTGCCTCTAGCTTTTGCATATTCATCTCCACGTGGCGCCCTTTTATCGCAGCGAATCTTGAATCTCACGTTCTTGCCTCGTCCGATTTGAGCAGAGCAGCGGCGAATATCATCTACAGTGTAATACTCCTTTTTTTTTTTTTTTACGTACCCCTAAAGGCCATCAGCATGACGGCACTAAACAGCACTTTCATCGAACAACCCTACTACTATAAGAAGAGTAAGAAGAGTGAAATTCTAACGTCAAAATAACAAGAAAAAATACACGAAATGAATCGTAACTTTCTTCTTTGTATAATTTAGTCGTGCAATTAAAATGCCGTGCGAATATCGTGGATCACCACTAACTCTTTCGCTGAACGGTGGGCCCGTCGAGGCTAGCCAACGACTCGTAGTAAAGTGCACGCGGGCTCAGATGAGGTCGTTCTGGGTGAGACCTTGCTACAGTGAACTGTAACCTTGCAGATCTCGAAAAAGACAACAATATACTGACTATATGGAACGCTACGGAGATCAAGCTTAGTGTGCGGTGCATGTGGACAATGCTATGAGCTAACGAAGCAAGCCCAGTCAGTCGATCAAGTCACGCACACACTGTGTGGATGTTCTTTGCACGCTGCGGCGTAATCTACGAAAGTTCGGTCATATAATTCTGACAAACCCGTACGCCGCATAAGCTTCATTCCGTCATATGATGTGCAATTATGGTTCGGGTCATCTAACATAAACATTTTCTTTCTGCCCTGACGTATATATATATATATATATATATATATAAACGAGAAGGGGGTTAACCGAGGAGCCCCATTTTTAATAACCATATCATAAGAAGCCAACAAACAACGACACCTCTTAAACAAACGTACACCCTTTGAGTCGTATCTTGCCACACGATAATCATCTGTCTTGCTTGCGCTTCCTTTCTTGAAAACGTTGCGCTCGATACTTTCCTGTCGAGAATGCTCTGTCATGCTCATAACGCGCATGCCGTTCGTTAAATGCCGTTCGTGTGTTAAAGAAATTCGGGCGAGACAGACGACGATTATTGTTGTGTGGCAAGATACGACTAAAGGGGTGCAATTTTGCTTAAGAGCGTAGTAATAAAACATAAAAACCCAAGAAAGTGGATGCGAAGACGGCGCCGCAGTACCTCAATTGGTAGAGCATCGCACGCGTAATGCGAAGACGTGGGATTGTTTCCCACCTGCGGCAAGTTTTTTTCATCCACTTTCATTTACATTAATTTATCATTTCTTAAATTCTATTAGTAAGTACAAGTGATTTCACCTATGTTCTCCTTGGTATATAATTGTTTGTTGGCTTCTGTTCTGCAAGTAAACATAATCTGTACGAAGTGCTTTAGCCAAACGACTGGAATTTAGACGGCTGTAAGTTTGCTCTGGGTTTCATTCTGTCGTCATGTGTCGGGTCCACATATTTTATTGTTTCTTCACAATATTTTACAACACGGCGTATTTTTCAAGTGACTGAATCGGCGCTTTCCAACTTTGCTAGGCATTAAACAGTTAATGTCACATTTATTTATTTATTTTATTTATTTGGCTGTCGAGGGTAGAGCCCTTGACAGTGCTCCGAGAATATTAAATGACAATGCCAGCCCAGCTGGACTGACGGTTCATAATGTAGAACGATTTCATATTGTTCGTTGTAAAATTTTCGTTTTGTCTGCTTTGTTAACGTGTGTTTGACTGTGACTGGGCTAAACACCCACACTTGCAGAAGGTGAATACATCTGGACCATATGAATGTGTTTCACCGGCGGTACGAAACAAATGTCAAAGCAGAAGCTTCTATGAAGGCTTTGTTGAATTCGGTGATGGTGAAATAAAGGCCACCTCTAGGATCACATGTAGAGGTGACTTGGAGCATTGCAGACATCAGGAAAATTCTGACTTTGCGAAAATTTAATGCCAAACACGCCACATCCCCGATGCGTTTCGGTGGTCGCGATGTGCCTTCAATTGGGGCGCTCTATCATCGACCGAAATGCCACTTATCGCAGAGGGCTCATGCGCTTCGCGTCGCGCGACATTGATAGATAATCAGACAACGAGTTGGTAAGGGATGATGAGGGGTTATATGAGTCTCCTCATGTATAATGGTGCGACGCGGATGGATAAGGTGCTAAACAGCGATAAGGGCTTATAAGGGTAGGAGCAATTCTGATAAGGTTGACAAGGATTGTCAAGGGTTCTTAAGGAGCGGATCGAGTCCGATAAATGTTGATAAGTGTTTAAACTGGACGGATCAAGTTAGATAAGATTGATATTGACACCCGGTTGCGTGGGCATCGGCAAGTGGCGCAATGGTTACGCATATTTAGAAAACTCCAGTGAAATATAGCGATTTTTTTTTTCTTTTTCTCAAGCAACAGTCACTTCAGCCAACGAATCGCCCAAATTATAGTTCAAGAGTGACTACAGCACGCTGCCTTCAAGAATGCTAACGTTCCGGTACGACGTCCTAGCTGGCTGTCCCAGACCGCGTGCGCGCGTCGAACACTTACCCGACTTACCTGCTGCCTGTACGTGGCGTCGCGCCTCTTTCTCTCGCTGGCCACGCGCCGGTGCTGGTCTTCGTCGTGCTCCCGGAATCGGTAGACCATGTGGTGGTTCTCGTACAAGTCCGTCGTGAGCCGCGACCTGCACTGACGCACGTCGCAACGCCAACGGTAGCGCTGACCATTGCGTGTGTCCAGCGTAAACGTGCGGCCGGCGTACTTAGCCTTCGGCTTGCCGCGCCGCGACATAACCAACTCGACGGCGGCATCGGCAACCGCCACTCGGGACCAGCGAGCGTCGGACATTCCGTCCTCCGACGACCACCACTTCGTTTGTCGAGGAAAATATGCAGCTGCTAATTACCCAGCACCGCCTATTCGGAAAGTGGTCGTACGAGCGCGCTGTACGACGTCTAGTAGAATGCCGAAAGCATGCGCTCACCGAACGATCAAGCAACGGAAGCCATATACAGGAACACCATAGAGTTTGGTGCTTGCTTATCCGCATTAGCACATATCGCCTCGACTGCCCAAACATCACATGTCGGCACGGGTCATCGGCCCAGCGAAGGCCTCAATCGCGTCAGAACCGTCAGCTCCCAAAACTACGTCGACGAATTTCACTGCCGACATTCGCAGGGTGCGACGGATCAGGCAGACGGGCAATAATTCTGAAAGCAAGCAAAAATACGTCGCACACTTCCCCGTCGAAATAGACGGCATTGACCGTATAGCCACCTGGTGGCAATAGCATACGCCGTACACGGATTACTTTGCGCTGCTTCGGAGAGGTGGCGCGAGCGTTGCTTTCGTAAGCCTGCAGCAGACGACGCTGCATTGGAGCGTGCTAGCTGTACGGATTTTCATTCAACTGGATAACCCCAATACCACCACAATACACAGTAGCGACGCATGCTTGGCGCTGCTTTTGTCTAATCAGCACTATAGAGAAATGTAGCGTTGCTTAATATCAGTGAGATATGCCTGGCATAAAGAAGTATTTGCCCACAAGGCAGGTTGCGCGATTTCTGACATGATTAATCCAAGGCAAATAATCCTACTTGTACATTGGACAGATTATGTTGGACTAACAATATTTTCTTATTTTAACTTAATTTGGGCACCATGTCTCGAAATTGTACACACGCAAATTTAGCTTCAATTCCTGATGTATTTTAGTGACAATGAAAAATGAACATGTAAACACGACTATGTTTTGACTATGTTTTGACACACTTAGTTATTAGGTACTTGCTACTTATTACATATGGAGCTCATAAGCTCAAGCCCCTATGCTACCACTACTTCTAAAACGACTACCAGCTGTCCAGTGAAAAGAAACTACTATGTTGTCTTTTTATTCCTTGCGCAATTTCTGTAATTTAATGCAGGAAATTCAGAATATGCACCCAAATTAAAATCACATTTGTAAAATTATAAAATGATCAGGTCATCTTATTTATTAGCAAACAACGAAATTAGAATGTGTATGCTACCCAAAAAAAGAAGAGCAGCCGCTTTTCTACAGCAGAGGAAGACTGGGTAGTTACAGATGTCTGATGGAGAAAAAATGTGCAGAAAAAAACATGGTGCACACACACAAAAAACAATACAGTAAATCACGAGTACAAAGATGTGGACTTTGAAAATCAATGAACCAATATTTCATGGCTGACTTGACAAAAATAATATGAATGGTAAGCATGGGCAACAAATGCAACATTTCGACTTTCCAAATGTTATAAGTGCTAGGCAAACAGAGGCAACAGTAACTAGTGCACTGTTACACTGCCCAGCAAGACTATCTGCAACCACAGCCACCTTTGCAAAGGGGGTGGCCACAACATGCCGTCTATAATTTAACACGACTGTTGTTTCCCCTATGATGCCGAGTCATACGAACACACTTCACCACCAGTTTGTCTTTGTTCACGCAATGAACGTCGTCATAAAACGATTGATAACACAACAACCTGCAAGTGAATAACTGGCCACATGTTGCCCATTTAGTCATATCCACCAAGAATTGACACAAACACACCTTCCAGGCCAACCACTCAAGGCACTAACTTCAGCTCACGTCGCATTTTCTGCAACTCCAGGAGGAGCATACGTCGCTTGATTACCTCAGTTTTCCTTTGCTCCATGAAGTACTTCTTGTGTTCAATGAGCATTTCCGCCTCGGCTGCTGCTTTGCGTCTTTCCTCAACATGAAAGGCAGCCATAGCTGCTGCTCGTCGCGTCTCCTCTTCTGATCGTATTCTCTCCTGCACCAGAAACATTGTCTCAGCCATAGCTTTCTTCTTCTCCTCATCATACTTTTTGAGTGCCTCTGTGAGAAGCAATGTCTCGGCAACAGCTTTACGCTGCTCTGCTTCAGCCTTCATCTGCTCGGCCAAGAGCTTCCGTTTCGTTGCAGCCAAAATATCAAGCTCCAACCTTGCCTTTTTTTCCACAAGGCCTGGTGTACCTGTCGTGAAGAAGTACCTTCTCGAAGTCCGAGTACGGACGTCTGCACTTCGTTCAATGCTACTGCTCTGAGATACCGTACTAGCTTCCTCTTGAGAATTCATTGAATTGGCAATGTCTGGCTCTGAAAGTATTTGCTCTATCTGCTGCAGCTCAGTACGTTCAGGTGCAAGATCAAGCGAGTGATCAACTGAGGGCATCACCTGCAGTATGGGAGCCACAGGCTGCGGCTCTATGTCTTCGCAAGAACCGTTTGTGGTCACCACATGCAGCCCCTCGCACTGCACTTCCTCATCAGTTTCCACTTCTTTTTTGACCTGCACCGTGTTTGCTCCCACAGTTTCAAGCTCCACAGGTGCTGCAGCTCCAAGGTGTTGCACAAGGGCTCCATTTGTGCTGCTTAAAGTGCTGGGGTCCTGCAGCGTTGGCACAATGTATTCATCACTGCCGTGCTGACTAGACCTGCAGAAATAACGACATTGAAAGAGACATATATAACCACAAGTGCGAAAACTACACATTCAAACAAGTTGAATGTGTCACTGGGGGATGGAGATATCAATTCATTAAGGGGCAAATTACTGAGGCCCCGTCCAGAAGTCAACATTATCTCATCTTCATACCCTCATCTAAATGTTCATTCCAGGCTGAGGCTCCATTTGTTCACCCACTGTTGATAAATAATAGCATACTGCAGTTAGCTGTTATAGATAACCATATTTACAGTATCCCATCATAAGTTTGATGTTGTGCTTTTGCTGTAGCATGTACTGAGGCTCAAAACAAATATTTTTTCTCCTCTGTGCCCCTTTAATTGCCAGTATTATCGAATTAACGGGTAAACCATTTATTTAAACACAATCATCACACCCCAAGGCACATTACCCTAGCAGATGCACACACGAACGTGGGCAGCAGCCTTAACGTTATGTTAGGATAGACAAAATAACCAATTATATCTTTTGTAGCTAGGCTGAACTCATTAAGATGGGGACAGGACCAATGGTAAAATGTAGTATCACTTACAGTGCTGATTTAAAATCATGGCATGTTCTCGTGAATAAAAATTGGTTATTTGTGTCAAAAAAAAAAAAAATCTGAATGCTACTTGCCCCTGGATGGCTTGACTGCTAGGTAAATAATTTCCAGCATCTGTAAAAAAGCAAGAATAAGACAAACATTATGCAAGTATAGTGAGACAGAAATAGCATTTCTACACACAAATGCAGCTCACTCTCAGAGTATATGCGAAAATTTCCCAAATACTCGTGCTACATTTGCGCGGCTGTATGGCGACGACATTATCAGGATTAGCCTACCCACACCTTTGATTGCACTGCAGCCAAGATCAGCCACATTACAAAAGGCGTTAAAATACTTGCGATGGCGTTCACCATGCACTGGGACCAGGATCGGGCCACCTAAGCATTCGATTAAACGGGCAACGAGACCAGGCCGTGTTACAAGCCGCATTCACATGCGCATTTTGCACTGGCGTCGGATCGGCCAACCGACACATTTGATAGCGCTGTGTGATATATTTACATTCTGTACCCGTGCCATTGCGCATACGTTACATTTTGGTTCTGATCACACAGCCTCAGGGATAGGCTCGCCTTACAAACAGCATTAAAACCGTTTGGAGAATGCATAGAGTGCAATGGCATCAGCAACGGCTCACCCATATGCGGCTTGGATTACACTGCATCCGGGATCGACTCGCTCTATTTTGCGTCGACAACGGTCACGAATCCCGGTGAATCTCCTTTATAATGATATCGCATTAAACTCGAAAAATACCCGACACAGGTGCACACAAGCTCGGTTCCCCACGCAAGAACTTACCCGTCGAATTTTCTGCTCCAGATGAATTCTCCGAGTCATCGCCGCGAGCGCTAGCCGAGTCTTCGGCTCGCGTTTGTTGCTTGAGCAGAGAATCCATGACATAATAGTATTTCCACGTAGATTTTTGGCCTGGGCGCAAGTTCCGTCGCTCCTAACGAGAACACGAGGAGAGCACGTTAATGAGGACAGCGCAATGCGGAGAGCACGATAATGAGCAAGGTTTAAATTTTCTACAAATAACTGTTTACATGACATCACCAGTAGGCGAAACGAAAATATCACGCACTATAATATCCCGTTTACATGAACCCAACGCTAAGCGGGCCAAGCGAGCCAGCGCACTCGCTGAGTTGACCCGACCCGCCCCGACATCGCTCGGTCCGACCTCCTTGGGTTTACATGAACCTGACAGGCGAATTCCAGCGGGGCTACTCGACTCGACTCACTTCTGTGACGAACACGCAAATGGAATAAGTTGTCATCTTGTCAAGGACGGTCTCACGGTTACTTCGAACAGGACCAAACGCTAATAAAAGCTTGTTGTGCATGAAAATTGAGGTGAATGCGACTTACATGATTATATCGCGACTTCAAGTTTTTCCAGTGGCACCTAATCTGTTGCCACGACCAGTCGTAGCCCAGCGGCGACAAGAGTTCTTCAATTGTCATGAACGTTTGCTGGTTGCGCTGTCGCTTCGACTTTAACACGTGCACAACGTCGAGGTCTTTGATGAGATTTAGAACTTTTAGCGTAGCTTGATCTGTCCATAGCAAACGGCCGCCACCATCCGCCATGGCGGACGCCATTTTGTTTCTTTAGATCATTGCCTCCTTTAGAGACTCCATTACTAGAAGCCTGCCGAATGAGCGGAAAACCAGCTGCCAAAGTCTCTCTCTTTTCACCTCTCCACTAGTGTCGGTCGCGAGCGCCAACGTTGCTGGCGGAACCACTGCGCATTACCTCGCGTGGCTTCCGAAATCTTCCTCAGGCGTGCGCGTCAATCTCGAAGGCCATTTGCCTTCATCTTAGCGCAGCGTATGTTTGTAGGCATTACAGGCGACAGCTATTCTTGTGCCACACAACCAACCTTTAAAATGCACACCCAAAGGGTTGTGCTGACCATGGTTTCACCGCGGCACCGAGTCCGTAAACACCGTACGCTGGGTCACCAGCCTTCGCCACCGCCCGCCGCCCGTGATGATAGTGTCGGTCACGAATGCCACCTCGCGACGCTTGCGCCCAACTGAGGTCCGCATTGTTCCGCTGGGAGCGCGAGTCATTCCGCAGGCATCCAGTAAAGGAGGCAATGTTTGGATGGTTTGAGTCTTATGTTTGCTTTTGTTTAGTTTAAAATAGAACCACTAGATGCAGCGGCACCAGCAACAAAAAAGAAAATGTTATGTGAAAGAGCATAGACAACCTTTCACCTAGTATCTCTACCGGTGGACACCAATTAGGATAACGGTGTTGGTACTGTACGGATAGCGCAGAATACCGTGGACGTACAATCAAGCGCACGATGTAGGTGGTGCCCAAATCCACGCCCCAGCGACGACCTCATGTTGATAAGCGATGCATATCTCGAAGGCCTTGCGTTGGCTTGCTGCATGCGTCTCGAGTGGTCGCAGGAGCCGGAATCACGTCACGAACGTCAGGTTTTACATTTGTTGCACTACAGCTTCCGGTCACGCAGTCACTTCATGAACGCTTCAAATCTGATACCATAAGCAATCTCCACATCGCACTTCTCAACAGCGACTCGCACACAGTGATAAAAACAATCTTACAGGCGATGCTTTTGTGCACTACAGGCGGGGAAAGATATTTTGGGAGTCCCAAATACGTCATCCCCACCATGTTTTCAACACCACTTATGCGTAAGCGTGAATAGAATTCGCGGAACTGTCAAAACTTATCAACAAGGCGAAAATAAGTGATATTCGAAACTATAACGTGAGAAATACTGAAGAAGCCGTAAAAAATGGACGCAGCCTGAAATCAGTGAGAAAGAAACTTGGCATAGGACAAACCAAGATGTATGCACTGAAAGATAAGCAGGGTAATATCATCAGTAATCTCGAAGTTTTAGTAAAAGAAGCGGAATAATTCTATACGGACCTGTACAATACACAGAGGAGTCAGGATACCTCCATTAGAAACAGTAATGAACAGGATACAGAATCTTCTATAACATGCGACGAGGTCAGAAAGGCCTTGCAAGACATGAAACGAGGAAGAGCGGCAGGAGAAGATGGAATAACAGTCGATTTAATCAAATATTGAGGAGACATAATGCTTGGAAAGCTGGCGGCTTTTTATACGAAGTGCCTATCGACTGCAAGGGTCCCAGAAAACTGGAAGAATGCAAATATTATACTAATCCACAAAAAGGGAGACGTTAAAGAATTGAAAAATTATAGGCCCATTAGCTTACTCCCAGTATTATATAAAATATTCACCATGATAACCTCGAATAGAATAAGGGCAACACTTGACTTCAGTCAACCAAGGGAACAGGCAGGTTTCAGGAAGGAGTACTCTACAATGGATCACATCCATCTCATCAATCAGGTAATCGAGAAATCCGCAGAGTACAACCAGCCTCTCTATATGGCTTTCATAGATTAAGAAAAGGCATTTGATTCAGTAGAGATGCCAGCAGTCATAGTGGCGTTGCGTAATCAAGGGGTACAGCCCGCTTACGCAGTGCCACGCGTAAGCACCCTTACCTTGAAAAATATCTACAGAGATTCCACAGCTACCTTAATTCTACACAAGAAAAATAGAAAAATACCCATAAAGAAAGGGGTCAGACAAAAAGACAGTCTCTCCAGTGCTATTCACTGCGTGCTTGGAAGAAGTATTTAAGCTATTAAACTGGGAAGGCTTAGGAGTAAGGATCGACGTGGAATACCTCAGCAACCTTCGGTTTGCTGACGACATTGATCTATTCAGCAACACTGCAGACGAGTTACAACAAATGATTGAGGACCTTAACAGAGAGAGTGTAAGAGTTGGGCTGAAGATTAATATGCAGAAGACAAAGATAATTATGAATAACCGGGCAAGGGAACAAGAATTCAGGATTGCCAGTGAGCCACAGTCTGTGAAGGAGTACGTTTACATAGGTCAACTAATCACAGGGAACCCTGACCATGAGAAGGAAATTCACAGAAGAATAAAAATGGGTTGGATCGCATACGGCCGACATCATGAGCTCCTGACTGGAAGCTTACCATTAACATTGAAAAGGGAGGTATACAATCAGTGCATTTTACCGGTGCTGACATATTGGGCAGAGACTTGGAGACTGACAAAGAAACTTTAAAACAGGTTAAGGACTTCGCAAAGAGCGATGGAATGACGAATGCTAGGCATAACTTTAAGAGATAGAAAGAGAGCGGTTTGGATCAGAGAGCAAACGGGTATAGACGATGTTCTAATTGACATTAGGAGAAAAGAAATGGCGCTGGGCAGGTCATGTAATGCGTAGAGTAGATAACTGCTGGGCCATTAGGGTGGCGGAATGGATACCAAGAGAAGGGAAGCGCAGTAGAGGACGACAGAAGACTAGGCGGTGCCACGAAATAAGGAAAGTTGCGATTGCTGGTTGGAATCTGTTGGCTCAGGACAGGGGTAATTTGAAATCGCAGGGAGAGGCCTTTGTCCTTGCAGTGGACATAAAAGAAGATGATTAAGATGATGATGATGATGATGCTACTGCGAGCGAAGGGTGCTCAGTCACCCATTTCGTCACGGTGTTGGCTTTACGCATCCTCTGTCTCTTCTTTCTATCCTTCTATCTCCCCTGTGGGCTGTTGCGCGTGAGTGCAAAGGTAAGCGCTGCACATAATTACAACCTTCCAGAGGGCATTGTGTCGATGGCCAGGGAATTCCAGGGGCATTGTGCCAGTGGTCACGGAGCTCTAGGTGGCCATTGTTGTGATACCCCCCCGCCCTAGTTCGTTGGAAAGGTCTCATACACCTCTTTCGCGCCCCTGCCATGTACATTACAAACGTTCTCAAGCACTCCACCAGGAGCAGCAGTGGAAAAGTCTAAGGAAGAGGCTAAGAAAGCTTAATTCGCTTTGAAAAGAACAAAAAACTGGCAACTCCCCTGCCTAAAATGTTGTGACGCGCGTCATGCCGTTTGGGCAACCTTCGTATACGAATTAGATTATGACTAAGCGCGCGAAAAGACAAAGTCGCTGCCTCGTGGAACGCGACGCGGCGATTGTTTTCGCTTCCAGATATAAGCAGAGTGCCTCGATGTCTTTCTCGCCCACTGCGGCGGACGAAGAAGGCATCAAGGGCCCTAGGGCTTTACCAAGTGGTGTTGGCTAAGCTGCCTTCAACACCTGCCACACGTCACCATCCTATAAACTCTCCCTCTATCTTATCGTATAGCTTTGACGAAGAGCAGCGTAATCTGTCTGAGCACAAACAGCGTGCCACGTAATTGTTACATACAGAAGGCACCAATTGCACAAGTCACGCAGCATGTCTTTGTGCAACATTTCCTCTCTGTCATCGCAGTATACCGCCAGCGCCCTAGCATCGGCAAAGGAGCGTTTACTGCGCAGTGGCTTCCTTCAGACAGACTACATATTATATTTAGTCTATACTGATATCATATACAAATTATTTGGACAGCACTCATCCGTCACTGTGGTTGGCACAGGAGCAGATTAAATAAATGATGACGCAGGAGAAAAGCAGCCACAACAATCTCGTTGTCGAAAATGCACACAAGGAACGTGCACAACGCCCCCCCCTCCACCCCCCAGCGATAGCAGTCCAGCCTTGTGGTGCAGCGTGGAAGGGCGCGCTCGCGCTTTCTCAGTCACCGACGCGCGCTGTCTGTGCTCAGATACGAGCAAAAGGAAAGCGTGTCCTTCTACGTTCAACAGCACACACATTCACTCAGCACCTCCAGTGTCCCCGAGATCGCGCTTGAGCCTCTTGATCTCGAGCTGTAGCAGGCGCCTCTTGAGGACCTCCGTCTTCTGTTGCTCGATGTAGAACTTCTTGTGCTCCAGGAGCATCTCCACTTTGGCGGCCGCCTTGCGACGCTCCTCCGCATGGAAGTCGGCGACGGCGGCGATCTTGCGCCGCTCCTCTACGTGCAGGCTGGCCAAGGTCATTGACCTCTTCACCTCCTGCCGGTAAAACTGGGCCTCGGCGTCCGCCCTGCGCTCGTCGGCCTCCAGCTTCTTCTTGGTGGCGGAGAAGATCTGGAACTCGAACCTCGCCTTGAGGTCTTCGGTCGACGCGGCGCCGAGCGCGTCGCCGCCGTCCGCGGAGGGCCTCTTGCGGCCGGACCTTCCGGGGGGCGTCGAGTGACCGGCAACATCCGATGGCCGGCCCGGCGGTCTGTCCTCCCGCTGCGTCCAGCAGAACTGCGGGGAGCGGTCTTCCGCGGCCGTGGCGGGTGCTTGCTGCGACTCGTTGGCGTCGACCTCGCTGTCCGAGTCCGAGTCGTCCTCCTCGTCGACGTCGTCGGCGTCGACCATCTCCTGCTTCACGCTGACCGCGGTGTGCGGCCCGCTCGCCAGAGAGCGGACGTCGCTCAGCACGAGCGGCGGGCCTCCACCGGAGGCCGTGCCAGCGGGCCGTGCCAGCGCCACCGTCCCGCTGCCGGAGGTCGACGTCTCCGAAGTGGGCACGATGTATTCGCCATGGCTTTCGCCGTAACCGCTGCAAAAGAAACGGCGAACCGTACACAGAATGTCGCATATAGCTGTCAGTTAACGCAGAAACAAGCGTAGCAAACAACGCCGCGCCACACTGTAAAACGGGGTAACTATTATAAAGGTGAACATTTTGCATCTTTATGGGTAAGTGGAGCTCCTTATCATAAATAACGGAAAGAGTCGCGCGTGACCGTGTTTCCTATATCCTTAGTGAGATCTCAGACAGAGGCGTAGCCAGGGAAGGAGGGGGGGGAGGAGAGGATGGGCACTGGTGGCTACTCCACTGGTCTGAGAGTAGCACCAATGCCCATTAATGCCCACCCCCAAAAAATGTATAGATTATTCTTTTGCTCTGCACAATGAGTCCGTAAACGTCGTTTTGACATACGCAGTTTTTACTGCTCTGTGATGTCACGTGACAGACTGGCGAAGTGGGCGTGGCCTGAAGACTCGCGCCCGTTGGCGATATGGACTTATTGCGGCCAAATGAATAGAAAAAAAAGGAATAGAATTTCTACACTTTTGTGCCCCAACGTTCGTGTCAGGTATTGCCGAAAGACGCTCACCTCTGCACAAGGTCCGAAACTGGCTCGGCGCTGTCACTGGCTTCCGTCCGGCTTGCCGCACCGGCTGCAAGGGAGATAGGAGTAGGAATGAAATTTTTCTGTTTATCGTTTTTTTATTCAGCCAGCATTTCTCGGCATTTATTTTCATTGGAAAATTCGGCACTTATCAAGGCCAATAATTTTTTTAACAGTACCGCCTTATCGGCATTTTCGGCCCTTTGAAAAACTACTAACAACCCCCCCCCCCCCATATATATATATACATATATATATATATATATGGGGGGGGGTTGTTAGTAATATATATATATATATATATATATATATATATATATAATGGAAGGAGACAGTAAAATTAGAAAGCTTTATTGTCACAAAGGCATTGTGTCGAAATAATTTCACTAGAAATTTGTGAAAATACATGCATATATACATGCAGATATGTCTGTCTGTTTCTGCTTATCATTTTGATGTGCGAAAATCTGCGCTCCATGCTGACGCTAGATACGGGAAGGATAAGCAGCTTAAGTGTTGCGTCCGAGAGGCATGGCCGCTGTATTTTCCAGAAAAGGATGGGTTCGACTTTGCCCCGCACTGTAAAGAGCGTATACTTTACAAATTCCTGTTCCATAGGCTCGAGCATCCCTTTATCGCTTGCCGTCATGAAGTATAGCGAACAGTAAACACTGAAGGCCTTTGACTGCTCACTCTCAAGATTCGAATTTACAACGCGGACAACGAACCAACAAGAATGGTGATCATCACTTGGCTCCATTCTGCAGTGCTTATATTCAAAGAAACATTTTCTATACGCATAGAACGATTCTTGTAGGTCGCTGCGGGTGGCCTCGTCTGTGACGTGGAGCAACACGTTCAGTTCAGGACCGTAGTCTTCGTCTTCCTGCCACCGAAACAATTAACGTAAGACTTCAGGCAGACGATGAGAAATTGGTGCAAGTCGCACACCAGAGTTCTCTCCGACTTCCCTTTCTTTTTATTTTACCATGGGAATTATATGGACACAAATGTTCCAGCTTGTGGAACAGTGTGCGGAAAAGATTCAATTTCGTCATCGTATAACTTCAGAGTCAGAAGCTGACTATTGTTCTAGGTTGATTGAGCCCGAAATTCCCTTCGTAAACTGCGCACATATTAAGGTTTATCGCTCTACGTGTGACTATACGATGCACGTATTAGACGGGCTATGTTTGGGCGTACCCACATCACGCGTTGTCTTGGTTGTTGGCGCCCCACCCTTGCGGATGGCAAAGTGGAATCGCCCGAACGCCTCAAAGACGTGCCGAACTGTGGCCGAGTTCAATAAGACAGCACCCCGCCGTAGGGGAGTAGACGCGGAAAAGTAAAGAGGCAGAGAAAAACGCGGCTGCTGGGATCTCACGGGAAGGGGGCCACTGTTCGATGCCGAAGGATCCGAAGGTCACGCCGGCCCTTCACTGAGTTCAACCGAACACAGAGTGGAAGTGCGCTCTTTAAAAACGTTGTGCAGCGTCGGCGTTATTCCGGGCGCTAGCGTGCGCGCTCCATACAGGGCGTTCGCAAAGTCGCTTCAAAAATGTATTAAATAAAAGGTTAAAGAAAATAAATGTCCCCTTCGGCTGTGCAAGAAAGTGCTGAAGTGGGGTAACGTGATAGTGCGCTAGCGCTCGCGATATTGCTGTCGTATACGCGATAGTGGCCACATACTCGTTATCTATACGCGGTTCCTTTAAACTACGCCGTCGACAATGACTGGGCCACTGTAACTTACCAGACGTCACACACAGAACGCAGTAGTTTTTTCGACGATACAAGAACGACATGCAGTGTCATCTGGTCACACGTCCACACGAGCATAAAGACTGTTTATTTTTGCTCGCAATTAAGCGGATTCAAACGAGCAGCAGCAGCAGCAGCAACAACAACAACAACAACAACAACAGAACAACAAAAATTAGGGCAAAGGCAGGCGCTCATCTCCCGACGGCAGCACACCGCAAAAAGAACGAGAGCGTAGTTCTACCGCTCCAGGTAGCGCGCGTCTCCACAATCCGAAGACGACAAAGGTGGGCCTCCCCTATTTCACGCAACGTCCTTGGGCGCCCCATCGGACGACCTCGAAGGCGTAGCTTCGGTGGATTTAGCCTTGGGACACCCTCTCCGAACCAAGACAGCAGCACGCAGTCAACAATTTCGGGGCTCCGGAAGCGCGGAACAAACGACGACCCGGTTTCAGACCCCGTTTTAACCCGTTCGGTTCCGAAAGCCGCAGTTTATAAGGGGTTAGTAGACGGGGTAAACGTCGCCAACGCACCCGTCCACGCTATCAGCTACGGAGACCATGCGTGCTTCGTGCATGGTCTCGAGATGCGCGCTAACTGTTAGATCCACCCACGCGGAAGCTGGCTCGCACACGAGGTGTCGAAGGAGTGGGTTGAGATCGCTGCCGCCTATGTCAACCAGATTAACCCGTTATGCGAGCTCAAACTCTTTTTTTCCGGAAACTCTCAAGCCTTTCCTTTTCGAAAGGCTTAGCCTAAGAGTTCGAACCCTTTAACGTCACGCGGAGCTCGGTCAAGGCTCAACCCTTCGGTTCTGCGCGAGTTTTCACAGAAGGAGTTCTACGTAACCCCTTCGGGAATGCCGAGTTTACGTCGCTCTGCGCCCATACCCTTTCACTTCGAAAGGGTTTCACCCCGTTAGCAACGAGCTTAACCCCATATTTGACCTGGAACCGCCTGCGTCGACGTTCCGAGACTCCCGAAAGGGTTCCACCCGCTCGCCCAGCTCTAGTCAGCGTTCCTCTTGGCGGCCTTGCGTTAGCAGAAGTGATCGGATGGTCCTTGGGTGCATCTAATAACCTTGGATCGAAGAACCCCCGGCACCCAAGACAGCCTTGAAGGGGTCCCGTCGCCTTGAGAGCCCCCACCGTTTCGAAGCCCCATTCCACCTCCTCGACTGGCCTTGGATCGCGAATGCGCACCCCCTTCTGAGATTTAACAAGCGTTGGGATTGAGGAGGAGGAAGACGAGGAAGCACATCGTCCATACAGGAAGGGTGGGCATTCACCAGCTGTGTGTGTTCCGTGGGATGCAGAAGAAGCACGGTGTTACATACATTCCTCAAAGGCATATCAACAAAACGGCGTATCTTCCCTGCCGGGATCGTGCGATTTAGGTCTATAGCTTTGAAATAGCAGACCTTGCAGAGTTAGCGCGGAAACCTGTGTACAAAAGGCGGCCGGAGTGTCTTTCGAATGAGTGATGAAATGGTGGTTGGACTCTTTCGCCGCGACGACTCTGGTTTTACAGAAGGCGGGCAAGAAGTATGACTCTTGTTTTAATAGAATTCACACTAGAAAAAGCATAATTCACCAGCACCATATATATGTGCTCCGCGAGCACCCACTGGGAGCGAAAGCAAACAAATGGAAATGCAGTGGTTTCACCCGGTGTATAGCCTAGGCGACAAAGGAGGGTACCCTTGCTGATGTCACCTAGCGTCACCTGACGTCACATTTGTGTTATGATTAGCATATATTATGCTTTATATAACTTAAAGGAGCACTATCTTTTCAACACATAAGCACACAACAAAGTCGAAGCCAAAGGACTAGCCAAAAAAAAAAAAAAGACTAAACCACAGTTTGAATTGCACCATCAACGAATTATAATTAACTATATGATGAATTAATATGGCGCACATAGCAACTGCTAGTCTGTAGTGCTCACGACATGCCTGAGACTATCACCAACTTTCGAAATAACTTTCGCAAATGTGCGCTGAAAGAACATCACCGTTTATGATATTTTCCCGAAATACCTCCAGAATGAAGCTAATGAGCAGCAGCACAATGCAATGTACAGTGCGGTCCCCTGTTAAGGAAAACGCTCTAGTGTGCGCTCAGACTAGCTGCAAGTGGCTGTGAAATCAATGTACTCTGTCAGAGAAGTCAGAGCTACCAATCACAACTTATCCGTCTTGCTTGTGTCATCGCCTATTTTTCCTTTTCTTCTTTTTTACCACTTATGTTTAGCATGTTTCACATTTACGTGTACACTTTTCTTTTAATTCATTGCTACTCAGTTTGAGATATTTTCATTGTTCTGTTTATACCTGATGTTTTCTACAGTTTATTATTTATTTTTTCTGTTGCCTTTGTTTGCATTTTTTTCTTTTGAGCTGATGTATGGTACTTTCACATCGCTGTTTCCCCCCCCCCCCTTATGTAATGTCCCCGAAGGGACCCTTAAGGGAATAATAAATGATGATGATGATGAAATCTAGGCGATCCCACTCGTGCGAGGGAGCGAAATCCGGACGACGTGCTCTGCACTCAAGTGTTCCCTTTAACTATATACCGTGTATATAAGTACAGAGATTTAGATACACTAACAATTTTTGCTGACCAAGATTTGATAGAGTCGCGGGCATCAGAATCTGCGCAATAAATTGCAAGCCCGATTATTAATTAACATAAATTTATTATTATTATTATTATTATTATTATTATTATTATTATTATTATTATTATTATTATTATTTCCTGGGAGTTCCACTATGAGAACCCGACACAATATGAAATTCAGCTCTTGGTGGCCACCTGAGCCCAGCGGCCCGCCACACAGTGAGGCAAAAAAAAAAATTAACATTTATGAAAACGGTGGCAAACCTGCATACTTCGACAAACTTGTCGCGTTGCTTAAAAAAAATAAGAAAAAAAAAAAAAAACCTGTGCCTGCCAGGGATCGAACCTGGGACCTTCCGCGTGTTAGGCGGATGTGATAACCACTACACCACAAGCACTGCTGATTTGGCAGAACTTTCTAGTTCTGTTGTAATACTGCTGCTCCTATATTTGACAAAAGCAAATCTTATTGCGATTGTAGGGAGCGATAAGGGAGCACAGCCTACTGAACACCAGACCTGCACAGATTCCAATTGCACCGCACGCCTGATCTAGTTGGACTGTTTCGCCGCTAGGAGCAGAACGTACGGGCAGAGTGGCGCTAGTTTTAATCTATCCGCTGTCGTGTGCTTCCGCGATATGTTCCAACGTTCGCGCTGCCATATCGGCAGGCACAATGAGCTGGTATTGGTGATGAATTAATAAATTCATAAATATAAACATAAAACACAATTTGTGAGTAGTGAGATTAGAGCAGGTTGAGCGGCGCAAGAAACATAAAGACGAGCAACGCTAGAAGGCAAGACTTTCCCTTTCCTTAGCCTCCGAAAGAGACTGAAAAAAATCGCTTTAAAGAATTCATAGGATAAACTAGCCTTTTTGAATTGATTACAGATAGCCTAATGTAAGAGATGACCTTAGTAATTACTTCTATGTGCCGTAATGAAAGACAGAGGACCTAGTAAAAAGTTTTCACAAGTAATTCCTGCGCCCGATGTGTGCAAGAAATTGATCGAGTCTGATTAAAAGAAAGATGAGCATAGTGTTTTTTTTTTTCTTTTTTTATGTTGTTTGCAATGTAGGTGAGTTGAAAGCTTGCAAAAGGGGTCCAGTGCTTTAAAACTTGCTGCACTGCAGGCCTCGTCGTGAAACTCTTTTCAAACTGCAAATCTAGCCTTTCTGCGTGGTACGCGGCAGCATAACGGTGGTGCGAAAGATACGCACGCAGTGAGGCTGTATGCGTAATTCTCTTTTTGAACTCACGACACACTCACGGGCAACTTGTAAGAGTTAAATGAGTGGTAACCAAAAAGCGCAGAAGCGAACTTTGCAATATAAACAGTGAAACTGTTTTGAACTTTACGAACTCTATACAATGTGACTTAATGTGCAAGAGCTGCGCGGTTTGTTACTGCGTAGAAAAGGCAATAGGAGCGGCTGTTTAACGCTATTTTAGAGAGCAGCGGACTACAGGAACCGACATTTTTCGGGTTCGGACAGACACCTTTTGGAGCCAAGTGACTGATTAAAGCCTTGCGAGATCACTGTCACTGTGTTCGCAAAAATCATCAACTATGCAAACAGTTCGTCACAACAAAACAGCCGTCGTTCTAATTACAACGCCGCCCCAGTCAACCGTAGAGTAGCAGACGAACAGGTCATAAAAGCGACACCAGCGGCCAACGCTTGAACGAGAGAGGGCGCAGGCCATAGAGTATTCTTAGGTCCCTCTATAATTATTCTAGGTCGCTCTGCAGGCGACTCCCATGGAAGTCGGTTATCTATGCACGTCTGCAGTTTCAGACACGACACCATTTCCAGCTATTATGTTATCTCCCGCGACTTCGTACGACTTCGTTCGAATTTCGACTTCGTTCCTGCGCCTTGCATTGCTACAGCTGTTAAGGAAAATTCCGCAGTGGGCTAGTTGGTTCGACATAAGTAATTAACTACTGCTGTTGCTCTGACGTCCGAAAACAAAACCGATGTGCAACTTGCAACGGAAGCTGCTGCAAGCAAATACCGGTCTATATCGTGCACGGAGGAAGGAAACTAAGGAGAGGCTCTGACGTCACTCTTTGTGAAGCAAAAGTGAAGCCGGAATTTGGCGTTGCTCATGGCGATGCTCCGCCTTTTGGGCCACCCTCCTCTCTTGTTTACATCTTTCGCGAAACCACGCCGCGCTGCGCGTGGTGTCGCGCGCGGAGCGCGCGCGCTCGCGCAACATCTGGCAGAGCACGGTGCAGGTAACACAGCGCAACAAGACACGGTGACTAACGCAAACCCGCCCACTCAGCGCCTTTGCCACGGCCCGAAACCTACCAGAGCAACACGTGTGAGCGCTCAAAACCATAACAACGCCGCCATTGTGGCCCAAAAGGCGTGGCCATACAACAGAAAAAATAAAAAAGCAGCAAAAAAATGAGAACCTAATACGTCATTTCCGCCACACTTTTCTCCTAGCGCGCGGAGGAGGTAGGGCCTCTCCTTAGTTTCCTTCCTCCGTGATATCGTGCACTGTGGCACGACCACGCACCTTCACACTTTTTGCCACTATCCCTGCATAAGAATGAAAATCCGCAAAAGTGCTCTTTACGTCGGCTTTTGAAAGGCGCCTGTCACTTGTGCTGCTCACGCTCTTCTCGAAGCGCGTTGTTGTCGTTTTTAATTGTCAATTTGAACTTCGAACTGGTTCATAACCAATCTTAAGTACTTAGATTTACCCATTCACGAAGGTCGTATATGCGAGACACAACGCGAGAGCACGCACGTCGTGTTTGGACTCGGGGGCTCTTTCTGACTCATACGAGAACCCACAGCCTTACCCCCCCCCCCCCCCATTGGCGTAGCAACGGGTGGAGGGGGCGGGCCGTGGGCCCCGGGTGCACGGGGCTAGTAGGGGGGGGGGGATGTCATATACGTCTGAAGACACCCGAAAATTGTCGATATCCTCGCCTTCCTCGACTACACCCGTCGGGGGGGGGAGAGGGGGACAGAAGAGCTATCGGCCCCGGGTGCCAGACGACCTAGCTACGCCACTGCCCCCCCCCCCCCCCCCCCCGAGGCGTCTCTCGAAAGAGGAGGAGGAGGAAATAACATCTATTAGCCAGAAAAGACTCCAGTCCGGGTATCTTTGATAAACTCATGCCTCCTGGCCCAGCACATTTGCTGCCCCAGCAACATCCACCATATTTTTTCGAACTGTTGTTGAAGAGAGAGCGTGTGCGTGTGCGTGTGTGTGTGTGTGTGTGTGTGTGTGTGTGTGTGTGTGTGTGTGTGTGTGTGTGTGTGTGTGTGTGTGTGTGTGTGTGTGTGTGTGTGTGAACACTGCTATTTGCTGGTGTTCGCTGTCAAGATGCCCATTTCATATTTTACTTGGATTTCTTTCCCACAAGTAGCGCTTAATTGCTCCGAATTGCGTACAGATTGTGCGCACGGGATTACCTGCGCGATTCTCCGCCTGACATCACGTTACAATTAACGCGGCCGTGCTCATACAAAGGGGTAGAACACCAGAAATATTGCACAGGCATCCTCCGACGTGAAATGCACTCACCAACGTACGCAGCAACAGAAGAATCCTCCACTTCGTAGACCACTTCTGCATATGGCAAGGCGTCCTGTGTGTAATTGAAACGGCAAAATGTGTACTGCAGAACGAGCCCCGCAACTTTCAATCTCCTATGTTACCTCTGCATGCAATCCGGAGAGAATACTGTAGCAAAAGCTTCGCGACATCCTAACTTTACTATTATTACTTACTACTACGAGTAGCATTAATAATAATAATAATAATAATAATAGTAGTAGTAATAGTAGTAGTAGTAGTAGTACATTTTCTTTTTCAACGGCCGGAAAAGTGTGCAAGAAGTAAGAGGGTATCGATACTTGGGCTCGTGTGTCGGCACGTCAGTTTTCGCCTTAGGCTTTTCGCGATGTTCACCTACTAGAAAAATGATAACACATACATTTCACTCCGGCAATCCGTATACGGCCATGACAACACGTGAATTCACGATATACTTAAGTTCCGGTGCAAAATAAGAATGCAACGTGGAAAAATTATAATACCTACAAGAAAGCAACTAATTAATACAGCATGTGCATAAACGACGAGCAAAACGAGAACAAGGTAAAGGCGGGAGCGAACATTTCGACAAGTGGACTTGACTTTTTCGAGGCAACATATGCTTTCCTCGGCACATGCAGTACATATAGGTAGGGTTCTTCTAAAGGTTTAGGGTTCTTCTAAAGGTAGGGTTCTGTTAAAGTAGGGTTCTAAAAAACCCTACTTATATGTACTGTGCCGAGGAAAGCATATGCCGTCTTGAAAAAGACAAGTCCACTTGTCGAAACGCTGGCTCCCGCTTTTACATTGTTCTCGTTTTGCTCATCGTCTTGAATTTCCATCTCCCGCATTCCCCGGGTTTTCCCAGCATGTGTGCACGCCATACCTGTCGTTTCTTGTAAGCGAAAAGTTTCGTGATCGCGTGAAGGGCGATTACAGGAGGCTAATGGGGGAGCTTTTTCTGTGTGTGTGTTCTCTGCAGACACAACACGTAGCTTTCGCTACACTGTACAAGACCCGCGCTACACTTGCCCTCCGCCGTGACGTCACAGAAATGGGCGAACGTGATTTGCTGGCGCGCATTAGACAAATGATCTTCGAGTTGGACAGTGCTCGAATGTTCAAATGATACACATGAATTGTGCAAGCGTTAGCAGTGGAGAAATCAGAATACTAGTAAACTCACCTTGCGCGCCAAGGGTGCGTCGTCGGAGTCGAGGAGGCCGGTGATGGCGATCAGGCGTTCCTCGAGGGGCGACAGCGACTTCTTGCCCGACGCCGAGCGTGCCTTGGATCGCACGTTGCACTTCCAGTCGAACCATGTCTGCGATGCAGAAATAAAATTCTTTTTCTTGAAAACGTTGTGTAGTTTTTACGCCTTTCGAGACTGTGTCGCAGTCCAATGCGCAAGTGACCGGACAGTATGAAATCGCTTCTAAAATTGATTATACATTTGCGACACAGGTCACTTTTACGAGCACCGATAGCTTCGGCGCCGCCACATATTGCAACGGCAACCGTCACAGAAACTCTATACGGTCAGAGACGCTGATTGTTGGTAAAAATGATGGCTATCAGCAGCACAAAACACATTGCTATGCGGCGCACCACATCAAGAAACCGCAATTAATTAAATCACAACGGCCATATTACGACACGCTATATAGTGACGAACAGCCGAGCCACGTGCGAAAGTTGGTGTCGCCACATGCTTCTTTTTTAACAGAGCTTGCCTCAGGAGACGAACACAATGGAACGTTTGCCCGAACCCGAAGTAAGCGCGTCGAATCAGAAGTCAAGATTACGCAGCGAAAACCGACTCTGCGTCAACTCGTTTGTGGCCTGGCAATGACTTGCAGCTTCGCCAAATTGTGCAAACACACAGCTCCAATTGCCTGCTCACAGCACCGCCAGCCCCATCCGATTGCGTTTACACGCTCCCTGTCAAGTTGGGTCGTTTTGAGCCAACATGCCCATGTCCCGGAGACGGATTGACTCTACCCGACCCGCGAGCTTGGTTTACACGAATTCGGTGAAAGCGTTTCGAATCAGAAGTCCAGATGACTCAGGGGCAAACCACCGCGATTTCACGTAAGTTCGCTAAGTAGGTTGAGTGTATCAATCCGCCACGACCCTCCGCTGACCCGACCCGCTAGCGTTAACACGGACGCGACCATCGAATTTCGTCCCGTCAAGTCGACTCGCCTCGTTATTTTCACGTGAAATGTCGCTCGTGAGCACGAGAGCCAAGTTCAGGATCCGGCTCGGCCCGGTTTTGCCGCTGGAGAGGCACTCACCTTCTTCCAGCGGTCCATGCCCTTGGGCGGGTTGAGCTCCTCGGAGTTGAGGCGCTCGGCGAGCCGCTGCCAGTGCCGCTCGCGCACCGAAAGCGACGCCGGAAAGCGCGTGCTCACCATGTACGGGTGTCGTTCCACGTAATCCAGCATCAGCTCGAACTGACGCGCCGACGTGCGACTGGCGCGGCGTTTGTTGTTAGTAGCCGCTGCTTCGTTGTGTAGAACCGGAGGCGCCATACGTCGCGTATATACTAACGCGGCTGAGTGTTCACACTCGCTCTACGTCGCTCGGCTGAAGAGCAGAGTCAACCAAGCGTCACCGTGCACGTGAAACCTGTCATTCACCCTCATTCGAGGATTGGAAATTTCTAATTCGCGGGCATGCCGTAACATTCGGCAGCTCACCAACAGTCTCGTAGGCCACGGACTATTCTATCTACGGATACTCGAAGTTTTACGCGTGCGTTGTAGAGTCAGACCCAACTGCATATCGACCTTGGAGCCATATCGCTGTGCTTCACGGGTTTCTCAAAGCTGACGGCTACCTCGCGTCGAGAGGAGTGTGCGACAACGCACGGCACACCGCCACGCCACACACATCGAAACACCAACGACTTCGTCGCGTTGTCTCCGCCGATGACGAACCGACCACGGGAGTCGCGATCCTGAACACGGGAGTAGCGATAGCTAGAGAGCACTCCGCTGGCGTCATCGCGCAGCCGACGACCGTGGCAGCCATTGCAGCGCGGCGAGCACTTCAGTCGATATCGGCATTGGGCCGCGAAAGCAAGTTGCGAGTCCGCTCGCGTCCACGCCTCCGAGCTTCTGCTGCCCGACGAAAACGGCTCGACAGCTGTGCGAAGAACGCATCCCCGTCACGTCGGGCCGGCGAAGAAGCGACAGCGGTAACGAGCCAGCGGCACTCGATCGGGAGCGCAGCTGGGAAGCCCTCTCTTCCACGCGCTGGCTATTTGGCCCCGCCCTTGATTCGCTTGGAGTCCCTCTCGCGTTCGCTAGCCGACGTAGAGTGGCGCCGGCTCCGCAGTCGGCGGGCGAGCCGCGCGGGGCTCAACGAAGGCTTCGATTTTCGATAAGCTGCTCGCCGCTCCGGCCATCGTTGGCCCCGGCGGCCACTCTCCCTTTCGCCGTAGCTCTCGTCCGAATCCTCCCCACATCCGTCAGAGCGAAAAAGAGGGCTCGGTAAACGACGCGTCGTTCCGACTTCAGAGGCGCACACAGGTGAGGGAAGAAAACGAGCGCAAGACATGTTACTGAGGTGCTTCGCGCTCACTTTTATATTCCAATTCGGCAATCAGCTCTCCACGATTGGTCAAAAAAATTTCGGACCACACCCCACTTCGCCTGTCTGTCACGCGACGTCACGGAAACGTCGAAAACGCCCCATTTGATATGATATGTGCCCACTGATTATGCGTGATACGAAAGAAACACAGTTCTCTCTGATTCGGCGCCTTTTTAACCGTTAGCCCTCTGCTATTGGTCAAGCGTTTTTGCGCTCATTTCGCCTTTCTGTCACACTGCGTTATAAAACCGCGAAAACTCACCGCGTCAAAGTGACGTGTACGTTTTAAAAGCGCATTAATATGCCGAACAAAACTGAATCGTTTTCTGAATAGCTGGGCAGTGCCACGTTACGAAAGGAATAGAAGATTGTTGCCCACCGATCGCTCTAGCACTGGTAAGTCGGAGCTGCCGGGGAACATGACATATATTTGCGTATAATAAACATTTTTTGCGTTGCACTGCAACGTTATCGAGCCCTTTGGGCACGTATATGACATCACTTTGCCAACTCTTCTTTGCTGAGGATCCGTTTTAGCGGCAAGCCGCCTCGAATTTCGACCAGCCACCTTAAAGCTAAGCAAGGGAAAACGGACCAACCGCAGACACCGGCACCACCCTTCTCATCCGGTTATCTGCTTCACTGTGCTGGCTAGGCCCCATCGAAACCCTCTCCACGTGAGCGTATTCCTCGCCTCGTGTCAGCCAATTAGATAAGAAAAACTGCTCAATGTAGACAGTGCTATTCGCTTTGAAAGCAAAGTAAGTGTCCTCCTAGAAATGAGGACCGCCTTTAATTGGGCTTTTCAAACAACGCTGAGGGTTACCGCCCGATGGTCGCGTCGGTGGTGGTGCTGGTGGTGGTGAAATTTTATTTCTGCAAAGGGTCCTAAGGACATCTGACTGTTCGTCAACCGTGATTACGTGCAGCTGTACTTGGCGCCTCTGCGTGAAGCGCATAATTAGCCGCACGGCGAACTAGCCCAGGACGTGATTGCGTCGGTGGTTGCGTAAATTTTACGTCAGGCGATTGGTATAAAAACAGATTGGAATAGTTTTATCTTTATAGGGCCCCAGGCCCGTAACCAGGGGGGGGGGGGGGGGGAGGGCTATAGGTGGTCCTGACAACCCCGAAATTCTCCCGGCCGGCGCCCTCTTCCCTTTTATGCTTGGCAGTTCGCCTATGAAAAATGGCGCACATCCTTCGAACGTCCGCCCCAGACAAGTACGGTATGGTACACGCCTTTACGCGGACCAGTGGTCTGCTCAAGGTAATAAATACCATAGAGAAAGAAATACACTCTCACACAAAGGTACACCCTTCGGGGTGTACATCTGCCACACAACGATAATCGCCATCTGCCTTGCTTGCGCTTCCTTTCTTGAAAACGCCGCGTTCGCTACTTTCCTGTCGGGAATGCTCTGCCATGCTGATAACGCGCCTGCCGTTTGTGACTTCGAGGTACCGGGCTCGCGGCGTTAAAGAAAGTAAATGCGGACGAGTAAGATGACGATTATTGTTGTGTGGCAAGATAAGACCCAAATGGAGTAATTTTATGCACCAAGCATGGGAAACTTGAGAATAATGGGACTTCAGCCCCCCACCCCAAAGAATATCATGGCTACGCCCCTGTAGTCAGCGATGTGCTTCATTCACACGCGAAAATAAATAAATATCTTATTTTCAAGATGGCCGCCGTTGTTCCTTCAACATCCCTGCCGAAAATAATTACTGAGTACTGCACTCTAACGGACAGTAACAGAAGCATACGTTATATAGTTGACATGGTACAACCTACAGACAGTAGTGCTGGCTTCGGCGCGAGCAAAGTGGCCGATGGAAACAACTCGCTAGCCTCGAGTTCTTTATCTCGCACGCGGTCAGATAAGCAGCGCTTAGGTGCAACCATACAGGGTGCAGAATATTTCGCTGCGCGGGTTCGAAAAGGTTTTGCGCTCACCGCTGCACTGTCATTGCTCAAATTTTACAGAACGATCGCATTTTGGCGTTGACTTCGTTTAGTATAACACTTGGCACAGTTAATTGCCTCGTTTTTTTATTTTAGTGCAAATTTGCCTGCGCTTATGGGAACGCGAGCTGCTGCCGCGACGGCGCAAGCATAAGCTTGTGTCGCCGCCTGCCGTCAGCTGCATGCAAAACAGCGTTTCAGTGAAGGCTGCCGCGTGTTGCCCGCTCTTGGAACAGGCGACTTCCCTCCCTGAAAATAAAACGCCAAATTCGTCACATTACATTACGTCAGAGAAAACCTGGAAATTAAACTTGGAATTTTCGGGGTATTTCTCACTTCTGGAAAACTGCAGGGACAAAAACATGACAGTTTTCACTCCGGTTGCTTTGAATCGCGGAAATCGATACCTACAGTGGTTATGATGAAGCTATATATAGTGGTATGCCAGAAGGAAGCGAGGTTTTCTACTGATAATAGTGTATTTTGCTGATTTTGTGAGTGTGAACAAGACTCCCCAAGCGCAATATCCTGATGCTCTATCCATTAAGACACACTCATAGACTTCTAACGGGCGTTCAATTATCAGCTTTGCCACTCTTCACTCATGGCAGCTCTTAGGACTAGCTCTTAGAAACGTGTGAACGCGCCTAAAAGCAATTCTATGAATCATCTCGGCTAGTGAACGTACACGCTGTATAATCACACGGCGGCAGCAAAGATCAAGGCGCTTTACAGACAGCAGTAAAGTTACTGTATATGTCTTCCTTTAGAGAGCCACACACAGTAAGATGATCTCTGTCTAGGAAAACGAAAAATAATCTTAATATTTGTTCTTTAATAAGTTGCTCCGTCTAATCGCAAAACATAGGTGACAGTTGTGTGTGGCAGCACCTGGAGGATACAAGATAAATGCTCACATTGCGCAGATTTTAACAGCTCACGACTGTTTCTCACCTTCACCATTTTTTCTCAACTCATGGTAGCTGTAGCACTGTGAGACAAAAAAAAAAAACGCCACCCAAGCACTCCGTACAGATGGTTAACCAGCGAAGCTGAAACGTGCGGCCCCGGTGTTTATCATTAGGTTGATTTCGACGGTTAATTAAACGACGGCTTGGTAGGCTGCCGGATCCTCAGTACGCAGTTGCTGCTTGCGCTCGGCTGCACGAGCCTGTTCTTGTGGCCAGGCTGCAGCATCAGCTCAGCGTAGACGAGCTCGTTCCCGGTTCTGCTCGCGGCGTTGCTGATCGAATGCTGCCTGCTCCTCAGAAGTACGTATGACGCATGACCTACCTATTTCCGAGCCGGAGAGAAACCATAGAATGAAGAACCAACTGCTGCGCGCGCGCTCGGCTGCGACGGAGAACAACGACGTCACTACTGGCACAGCCAATCGCGCAGTTTCTCTATCTCTTCTTTTCGCGCATGCGCATGGGGTTGTGCCGGAGGAGTTTCCGGCGTAGAGGTGACACACGGACGGTCGGACGAATCGGCTAGCCATATACAGATCGCTGTGAAATTCTGTGGTTTACCGTGCCATAACTACGATCCGATTATGAAGCATGCTTTAGCCTCCGGATTAATTTTCGCCGCCTGGAGTTCTTTAACGCGCACCATAGTATATAGTTTTTGCATTTAGCCCTCTTCGAAATGTGGCCGGGTTGCAATTCCGCGCCCTCGGGCTTAGCAGCGCTACGCCAAGCCACTACGGCGAGTCGACTTTGCGACTATTGAAACGCTCATTTGAGCTATAGCAAAGTGAAAAATAAGGAGCTTGGCGTGAGTGAAGAAACATTATGGCTTTGCGAACGTCAATTCCTATACAGTGCGTCTGCACAATGTCCTAGTGATTTATTTATTTATTATTCCCGCTCTGCGACGAGATAGCCGCGGTACCACAAAGATGTCAAACGCTTCTTTAAGTTCATATCTCTAAACATAAAGAAAAGAGGTCGTCAAATGTATTTTTCTAATGCGTGGCTTTAACGTCGCCAGACTGAACAGTGGGTTAAAAGAGGGATGCCGTAATGGAGGGCTCTGGATAAACCCTGGGGTTGTGTTTAGCTTGCACCTGAATATATACGCTAGCCTCTTTGTTTTTAAAGCGAAGCTTTCTTTGCCTCTTCCTTCGACTTTCCCACTGCTGCTGCTGCTGTCGCGCACACCGCGTCGGGGGGTGGTTCAGACAACAGGTGGTGTTGGTTCAGAGCGTTTATATACATGACAGGCGCGAGTAAGAGAGGAAAGGTGACAGGAGAAACTCGTTTTCACCCCACCGCGTCGAATGTGCACAATGCCCTCTGGAGCTCCCTGGCCGTCGCCACATTAGCGGCTTGACAGCTGTAATTATCCGTGACTCTACTCAGAAGCATTGCAGAAACTGCAGGGTTTCCCTTTCTACTAACGTGCGAGGCCAGATGGGACGCAGATAGAACTGTAGAGAGGACAAGAGGAAGTCCCCATACAAGAGAGGGGGAGGTGACGTGAGAAGGCAAGGAAATCCCACTACTATACGATAGCGGTTGCGGGGAAACAGGATAAGCTTAAGTTCAATGTACGGTACAGTATACGTTGCTCCTATTTCTGAAAAATAAGCGCCATGCAAATATGTCAAGCGGACAAATTACGCAGTGCGTGCAGAAGCAGAGCCGCATTAATTAAAGTGAACCGCAGGGTCCAGGGGACACTACGGAAGCGGTCGACCGTCAAATCAACACTTCTGTGGCCGCCGCGTTAGTTTTGCGGCTATGACATTGCTATAGAGGTCGTCGATTTGATCCCAACTGCGGCAGCCGCATTTCGACGGGGGCGAAATAGTAAACGCACAGATTTTGGGATACGTCAAAGAACATCACGGTGTCAAAATTAATCCGGAGTGCGCCACTACGGCTTGCCTCATAGTCCGAGTGTAGTTTTGACATGTACAGCCCCTTCTGCCACAATGCGATGTGCCATGTGAGGAAATGACAACGCTCAACCCTCTCAGGTGTTATAAAATATGGCGCACAACAACGCCTCAAGCAAACGCCTCTCCCCGTGTGTTCTGCGTAATACGCAGACTTACGGCAGTGGTGCACGCAAGGTAACATTTAACATTAACTCACCACTCTCGTGTTAGCCTAAACGTTGAAATTAAGCTTTAGCCGTCAACATTGCCGCTAATTATTGTCAATTAAAGCATCCAGCGCGGAAAGCTTCGCTTACATCGATTCACACAGTGCGTGGGATCTGCATATTTTTTTTATTTAATTCTTTCTTTGTCGAAATGCTGCGGGTATTGAACCCGTGACGTCGCGCCCAGCGGCAGAGCGACTTAGCCATTGGGCCATCGCAACGGGTGGCGACAAATATCGAGCGCAATGAAATGCACCGGGCAGCGATTGTTCCAGCGGCTCGTCCTATTCCATACTGGTATAGCACTGCTCCAGGCCACGATGTCATACCTTTGCCTATCACCATCCCGCTGGTTCTGCATAGACGACCACGACTCTGTACGTCCTCAGGAGCCTTTTGGCGTTGTGCAGGAAGCCACGTGATTATTGCGGCCACAAATTGACGTAGCTCGACGAGAAATAACGCAACGATCTTCTTTTTTTTTTTTTTTTTTTTAGTAATCTACCCACGCGCTCTAACGAAGTCGTGTACGTTTCTTGTTTACAAACACGAAGCTCGCATGTATGCATACACGCGTACTATATATACTGCATACGCTTACGTATGCCCTACCTTCCTCCATTTGTCGACGTCCTTCTGAATGCCCAGGCGACGGCTGTTCAAGTAGTGGGCAAGCTGAGCCCACTCGCGCTTTCGGTCCCTGACGGTGTAGCTCGAGTCCAGCTGGGACGTGGCCAGGTTCGGGTGCCGCTCCATGAAGTCCAGGATCAGCTCGAACTGCTTGGCCGACGTGCGCGCGCGGCGCCGAGAGCAACTGTCCGCCACCGACATGGCCCGGTGCAGTACGAGTGCACTCGCAGTGCAGCCGCGACAACAAGCACTCTGTGCTGCACGAGGGCACGCAGTTCGCGACACTTCTGCCGGCCAAGGCTTGCACTAGCTCGTACGCTTCGACCGCCAATGTCAAGGAGAGCTCTGAACTGTAGACGTGTGCCCGACAGAACCGGCTCACGGACACGTGTACCAGGAGTAAAGAGCCAATAAGACGGCGGGGAACGCGAGGCTATCCAGTCTTTCACCCGAAGGCACTCGTAGCTGAAGGAAACTTGTCCCCACGATCAAACATTTCTCTAGAGCTCACGGATCGCGACGTGTCCTTCCGCGACAGTCCAGGAAGAGGGTCTTGCACACAGTCGACTGGCGCGGTTGTCCGCGCAGGGGGCGCTGTCCGGAGAGCTATGATGCGCCGTTGGTACGTGGTGAACACCGGGAGCGACTCGGTTACGACACCTTCGGTCGGCGACGTGAACTCGTTCGTCGGCGCGAGCATAGAACGTTCGACACAGCACATGCGTTCGCGAAATGCCTGCGACAGTCGTGTGTGCGCGCCGACAACTTCCTTCTCTTTTGCCGCCGTTGAGCCCACGCGCATATACCACCGCCAAGTGGTCCACTGCGCTAAATCCATCAGCTGTGAGCCGAAAAATTCGCGAACAAAGGGCAAGGCCCTAATGCCACCGCAGGTTGTCATGTATGTATATATAGTTACAGCGACCGGATTCCTTGGCAGTGAGTACAAGTCACTTTGAACAGCTGGATGTTTGCAAATTTCTTGTTATACTGTCTTTTCCATATATATATACACGGCACTATATCCACAACAGGGGATTAGACAAGGTCCGCAATGTAAACATAACATAATGCCTTCCTTCGCGCTAATTCAATGTACGCCCGAGTGGCTACGTCCTTTCCTTTTCTTTTTCGAGTCGACTTGAGCGTATATGAAATAATAAACGATTGCGCCAGCTTGAAAAAAGAAAGGAAAAAGAAAAAAGAACTTCATCACCCGAATTCAATCAGGGTCGAAGAGAGAGTAGAGCCAAGGCTTTACTCAAAGCCTTCGGTAGGGACAAGGAAGCGCTGTACGTAGACGCGGCAGAATACGAAGATCGACGTGCTTTTGCAGTGGCCGTCCTCAATACCGAAAAACAATTGGTCAGTTCTTGTAGCATACGTGTAAAAAACCCCGAGGTAGCGGAAGAGGTGGCGATAGCCCTAGCCATCGTTAACCCCAGTTGTAGATACGTACTCAGTGACTCGCAGACGGCGGTCAGAAACTATGCACAAGGCAGAATTTCGCCGAAGGCTGAGGCTATACTCAAAGCCAACGCGAACTATGTCATCTCCGAGGAGACGGAGGAACGACACATTATATGGTTCCCGGCTCACACGTCCCCCGACACCCCCGTACCCAACCTCAACGAGGAGGTCCACCGCGTAGCGCGAGGTCTCACGTTCCGCGCCCGCGAAGAAAGATCCTCTCTTGGGGTCGGAAATCCAACGGAGGCATGGAGTAAGAGGGACAGAATGACCAGATACTGTGATATTACAAAATTTTATCAAAACTCAAGGCGGGTTTATCCGCCCCCTAACCCCAAACTCGACAGGGCCCAAGCGGTAGAGTGGAGGCAGCTACAAACAAAGACCTTCCCCAACCCCGTCCATCTCAGAAGGATATATCCGGACATCTACTCAGATGATAACTGCAAATTATGCAGCAGGGCTCACGCATCTCTTAGACACATTCTCTGGGAATGTGAAATTATATGCAAAGAAAATGCAGTTTCCCCAGATGAAGCTGCGGCGCGATGGACGGCCGCGTTGCGCAGCTCAAACCTCGAAAATCAACTATGGGCCATCCAGCAAGCCCGTGAGGCGGCGAGGAGACAGCATCTCCGGACCTCCTCGGAGGCGGCCTAGGCCCAGGCCACGAATTTGCCGGATTGTTAATAAAGTTGTCACCACCACCACCACCACCACCACCATTGACATGACATGCTAAATGGCGTTGTTTTCTCCGTCATTAACGCTTCAAGAATACTGAAATAAACGTAGTCTGAAATGAAGTCGCCTTCCCGTAGGAAGTCTAAGAGGAAGACTATAATATTGTTTTTCTGCGCGCCTGTTGCTGACTGAGCTACCGTCAACCTATACTCCCCGTTTACCCTACCCCTTACACCACACACGACAGTAGTCAAGGATGGTGGTCGTAAATAAATTTGATAGAAGTACTACAACAACAGCAGCGCGAATTAAGCTTTCGCAAACTCAAGACTAATGGCCACAGCTAAGATCCGCTCCGTCCAACAGAGAGCAATTGATAAACACTGAATCCGTTTAGATTGATAAAGAATCTATAAAAACTTATTTTCATTCATTTCGCGATAACGGGTTGATTATAAAAAGAAAAAATAAAGGTCCAATTTTTTTGTTTCAGTTCACGCCGACACGATATATCACCGGCACGTCAGTTTGATGTCACGAATTTAATATTATTCGATTCGCATTTATGTTGGGTTGGCTTAACAAATGTTCCCAAAACTGAGCACATTTAACCAATGGCTGCTATATAACACAACTTGGTCTATTTTCAACAGTTACAAATTAACTAGGCCAGCAGACACCGTCAAACTCGATGACGTCACGGCGACGTGTTGCGGGAACTTCAAGGGGGCCTTCCCACCGGTCTTTCGTTTTTGCGCCTTTTGTGGCTCAACCAAGCCTCTTATCCCATTAAGAGATTTTTTACGTGCGTGCGTGCGTGCGTGCGTGCGTGCGTGCGTGTGTGTGTGTGTGTGTGTGTGTGTGTGTGTGTGTGTGTGTGTGCGTGCGTGCGTGCGTGCGTGTGTGTGTGTGTGTGTGTGTGTGTGTGTGTGTGTGTGTGTGTGTGTGTGTGTGTGTGTGTGTGTGTGTGTGTGTGTGTGTGTGTGTGTGTGTGTGTGTGTGTGTGTGTGTGTGTGTGTGTGTGTGTGTGTGTGTGTGTGTGTTGCAGAAGCGTAATTTTAAGGCGGGTGTCCGGACATCCTCCCTGTATCCGCGCACGAATGTTAGTATCTTTGCGCACGCCGAGCAGACGACGCGGCGCGGATGAACATATATCGAGGGGCATTCGGGTTTCCTATTGGCTAAGGATTCCAGCAGCTACCACACTGCTGCAAACGACTTGCGAGATGGGGTATAGGTAAAATCATTTTTCCCTTTGTTGTTCCTTAGTATACAATGTCTCACGAAATTACCTTGCTCATGAAACACTGCGTCTCGCAATCGAAGAACTATCTTAAAACCCCTATAGCGCGCTGACGCCTGTGCAGCCTGTGCCAAATACACCGTTATCCAACTCGAAGTCACCAACTCCGTGCTGTGCTCCGAAGGCTCGTGTGAGCCAATCAGAAACGAGAGCCAGCTGCGTGTCCCGAGAATGGACGATCGAGAGTTCGCCCACCAAACACATGTAATCCTTCCGCGAATCTTCCGTTCAGTCGGTGCCACGCTGGGGGAATTCAGAAGCAAAATAAACGGGACATGAAGGAACACAAAAGGACGTACGTAGTTTTGTCGTTTTGCGTTCGTTCATGTCTTGTCCATTTCGCGCTGCACGAACTTAGTACATCTAGTCCAGCGAGCGAATTCTTTTGGAGCAATCACGTTCGCTCACTTTCATGACGTCCCGACGAAGACGAACTTTATATATCGGCGCGTCATCAAGTCTGCAGACTTAGGTTTTGGAGCGCGTAGTAGCAGTGGTGGAACGACATGACCGCTAACCTTATAAAAGCGATCGCCGGTATCTGCGCTCGGAACGGGTCCTGGCCTCGATCGAGGTCAGTTTGAGAGGAAAACAAATTCAGCAAAGTGAGTAGCTCTGGAAAGAATCGGTACGCGCACGTGTCAGCAGCCGTATGCCACTACGGCAAGGAGCACGCATGCATGTCACTAAATGCACATCGTTACATATATGGCAAATTAAAACACAGGCAAAAAAAAAGACATATCGACAAATACAGGCACATACAAGTGGCTCTTTTGTTCACAATGGAATGCTACCCAATGGCCTTTGCTTAAGTAACCATTAGATGATGGAGTGCGTGTGCGTAGATGTAAAGTACGTAGATCACCACGCGAACGGCTTGTCACTTGCAATATCCTATGAATATACATTGGCCGGAACAGCAATCTCGTCGATAAAGACCTATCGCCGTGGCTACCATGGAGAGTGCTGGTTCTATGGGATAACTTTTATCTTCTAGTGGTCTTTCGACAATGCGCTTGAAACCGAGTTGCCTTTCGCTGCGTAGCCCTGGTCCTTTCTGGAAGGAACGTGCAGCACCCAGACGTCTTAATATGCTCTTGCTACGGCGACCTGCCCACTAGTGAACTTCAAAATTCGGTGAAAATCCCGCCGGCTCAACACCGGAAGTTCGGAGTGCCTCGGACGAGAACACACATTATGTGGCACACATATACGCACTTTAATTATTGTCGATTTACCTTTGGACGCAATACACAATTAAGAGGCAGCAAACCTAGAACAACGTAGAAGCTGCTTCAGGAACCTGTCTGAATAAATTTGCTCGAAGCACCTATGAGAGGACACCCCTCTGGCATCCTTTCACAATCGGAGGACTTTCGGAGACCGACGAATGAGCTGGGAGGCATGCAACCATCTGGGTCATGCCACGACACGCGCATTCTCCCAGGGAACCTCTGAGGCACGGCGCTCTTTTCTTCAGCAGCTGACGGGGGTAGCAGTCATTGGCCAGGGTCTTTGGACCAGTGGCCTATCCCTTATGCTGCCCTCGGTAGAAGACTGGATCCGATCTGAGGCAGAAGGCGCCGTATGGAGAGCGCTAGAGTGACCGTGCCTTTCCCACGGCGTGTGTGGAAACAAAATTCCGATGTTTTACCTAGTGTGTGTGCCGGCTTGCGTTAAACGTTTACTTGTTGCGAGACAGCCGACAGTTCGCTCCGTGAGAACTTCAAGGAAAGCAATAGGGACAATTCCAATTCGTAAACGGGGTGCTTGCTTGTAAATTCAAGTGGTCCAGGAATCGACCTGCGCGGCGCATGACGGAACAGCCGCGACCGACGCGTGCCGCGCAATTAATTTGGTGCCCGGGACCCGGGTTATGAAACGACGCCAACGGGCCCGTTCCCCCACCGCCTTCATTCTCCTGCCTCCTGTCGTCGAGAGGCTGGCTTTTCCGCAATACCTAGTCGCCTAGTGGCTGAGCTCAGCGCTATTTGAAGAGCGAAGTAGTGGTGGATGCCGCTTGTGTTTAGAAAAAAAGTTTATTTCAACAAGAGACGATACGAACACCGAGTGACTATCACGGCACAATTCCACCAGGACGATAACATGTACACAAAACGAAGCATTGTATACATGGCACGTTTTCAAAGCAGTGTCAGAGTCTTCACTCACTAACATATAACCACATAGATGCCGCTTATCGCGACGATACCGTTAAAAAAAAATTAAATTATGGGGTTTTACGTGCCAAAACCACTTTCTGATTATGAGGCACGCCGTAGTGGGGGACTCCGGAAATTTTGACCACATAACGTGCACCTAAATCTAAGTACACGGGTGTTTTCGCATTTCGCCCCCATCGAAATGCGGCCGCCGTGGCCGGGATTCGATCCCGCGACCTCGTGCTCAGCAGCCTAACACCATAGCCACTGAGCAACCACGGCGGGTAACGATACCGTCAGAGACCACTTGGCGATGTGCGCAGACATTTCTTGCAACAGTACAGGCCTTTCACATTGAATAAAGTTTCTCCTGTGTCTAGCATGAACTCGGACATTTGTTACGCGTATTACAGTACTGGCATGGTAATTTCGACTACTTATTTCCCCCCCCCCATTAAATGAAGGTATTGGACCTCTAAACACCCGCAAAAATACTGGAAGGCCTCAGAGCGCCCTAAATAATTGGATAATTTGTTTTTCTTTCAGCTAGTTTCGGTTTCGTTTCTGTAGTGACGTCATGGCGCCGAAGGTGGTTATGCGGGACCAGAACCGCGCTAAGTTTTGGCAAACTCTTCCAGTCCCCTCCAATCGTGCCTCCAATAGTGTCAGAACGTCGCACCGTCCTTATCCCACGTGACCACATTACGTGGCATGACGTTAAAACAGTAGAAACGAAACTGGCTGTAGGAAAGCTACATTATTTGGGGCGCTCCGAGGGTAGCATTCCTTTAAAGGTTTAGATGTCTTGGATTTTCTTTTAACGCAATAAAAAAGTCTGAAATATCATTTCAGTACGCCCTTAAATGTTAACTTATTCTCCTGTTTTCCGTAAATCTGCACAGGTCAACATTTAAAAGCGAAGCTTTTCTTTGCGTACCTAGCCACGTTTCATGACCATGAGCGCTGCAGCCTGGCCGCTCCTTTGCCGGATGGGCCAACCAATCACAGCGGAGCACGCGCGCCGCTGGGTTCCTTGCAGCACCACCAAATGGCGCTCGCCTCCGCGGCGCCGACCGCGCACGGGAAAAAAAAAAAAGAACCGGAAAGCTCGCCTTCGCGTATCCGCTGCTGCACATTAATGAGGAAGTAAACGCTTCTTGCGGACAGAATGTATTCGAATTGCGCTACGTACGTAAGCACAGGCAGACTCTGAAACCATGACGTATTCTGGGCGTCCGTCATGCTCGCTAGCAGTCAGCAACTCCGCTTGACAAAAGGCTCGGTATAACTTGCGTGCGACCACGCTTGTGCGTGAGCGCGCGTACATGCACTCATGTTTCGACTCTTTATGCACTCACACAAAACTTCGCTATATATGGATTCCAACTTGTTGGATCTGCTGCAACTTTTTTTTTTCTGTCAGGCATTTCAGGCGCTTGAGAAAGGGAAGTAGGCTATATGTTAAAAACACCACTGAGTGAAATATAGAGCATTCGGTAAAAGCAAGAGATATTTTCCATAGGTACAGCGCTGCACCCTCTCCCATGATGATGTATTTATACTGTGAACTTCATCAGTCTCTTTCAAGAATTACCAGCAGAATGCATAGTCAGGCCAGTGTACATTCACATATATGGCAGGCAACAAATCAAATACTAAGATTAAAATGCAAAGACTGCTGTTGAACCTCATCATATCGATGTAGTGTCCGGCCCGAAGATGCCGTCATTACATCAGCAATGTAATGACAATAGGCATATATTCATCACATGACGATGTCAGTGAGAAACGTAAGTGTACTTCGTTATATCCGATAATTAGTTATTTCGTATTGAGGTTCGACAGCACTCTTGATCAGTGGGATGTGTCACAACTTTAACAAAATTAGGGCAACATATGTGTTGGCAAAAGCTTGGAAGTCACCTGCATGGAAAGGACAACCGCATTAGAAAAGAAAACGTGGACCCGCACACACTTTTTACTCTGAAGGTAGCTCTCAGCAGTAGCAGAGGAGCAACTGTTTTCAACAGAAACCAGCCATGGTGTGAACAGGCCCAGAAGCATCAAGACGAATGTGACTGCTTCAGCCAGGAAACTCAGTAAAGGAGGTCATGAGCAAGGGAGTCTGCATGTTCTATGTCATGATGAATTAGGTGTTGCCAGTCAGCTGTCTGTTGTTTGTTCTTTCTGAGACTCCTGTTCACGTTGTCAGCTCAATTTGTAGTGCCATGGGCCACCTGCTAGATCTGACAAAAACTAGATCAGACACAAACTGCTCCATGGTAGATGCTTGCATGCTTTCATACAGTCACTGTTCTCATTGGTCATGCTGCCACAATATGTACATGATAGAGAGGGTTCTTGCTTTGTTCGAGAAGTCACTGTGCACTCACTTTTGTCAAGAGAGCATTCCGAGCATGGCCTCGAGAATTCATTACCTCCACAATCACCAGATTAGGAAATTTATTACATTTTATTTACAAAGGCACTGCCCGAGTGAATCAGTTTATGAACTTAAAAAAATATGGTAATGCTTATGGAAAGTCACAGTCATCTGAATTGAACAGTCATTATGATTTCTAAAGAGACGAAGTGAAAAGGGGAGAGTCAGCCACCCTTGTGATAAACATCAGCAGTTGCATCTGGATAGATATCTCCATGGGGCTGTTGGTGACAAAGAAGCCTGGAACACCAGCTTTTTCCAAGACAACTTGCTGTTCACTCACCTGTGAAAGAAGAATGACATTACCATGCCAAGTTAAAAAAGAATGGTGTCTTTTGAGTGGACAGCTTTAAACAGTGCCACTTAAAGGCTAGCTGCAACGAAAATTCAGTTAGGTTAAATTTGTTATGGGTAGTATATACCACTGAAACAGTTTTGGCAAAGCCACACGGCTGGTAATTACCTAACTTTCTTATTAAGCAGCACTCAAGCAGATGATGCACGCACCTGGTGGTTAGCAGCTATGACATAAGCCCCAGCACGTTGCCTCTGAGATTTTTCAGCACATCGCAGGCAGCACCTAATATTGGAGATCGTGCCAAGGTGCCACGCATTCTAGGTCATGCATCACTCCGACGAACAGCAATGGCGGCGTTTCTTCCTTTTTTTTTTTTTCAGTTTTGACATTGGAAACGGATATTTTTGCAAGCTTTTCATGATGCTTCCACTAGTATTTTAATGTAAAGTTTTCCTATGAGGATCCCCTACATTCAAGCAATATTAAAGTAGGCTTTTTATGCATTCCTAACTTTTGTTGCAGTTGGCCTAAACCTAATAAGTTGCTTTGAATTGGTCATAGTGAAAGATGTGTCAAGACCATTTACCAGCAGTTGTGACTCTGGATTGATGCATGAGCTACAACATAGAATACATACACTGATAACAAAGGTCACCAAAATCACAGCACTTTGACACAGAAGTGTGTGGCAAAATTTATGCCCAACCCAAATGAAAACAAAAATATAAACAGTTTATAGTGCATTCTTTATTTGGATACCTTTATGTTGCATCAGTTTCTTGCACTAAGGTCGTTCTCATAGTGAGGGAGAGGCAACATTGTCAGTACTAAGTATTCCTAGCAATGGGACCTCACAAGTTCCTTTGGCAACCACGAGGAAAAAAAATTATGGGGTTTTACGTGCCAAAACCACTTTCTGATTATGAGGCACGCCGTAGTGGAAGACTCCGGATATTTCGACCACCTGGGGTTCTTTAACGTGCACCTAAATCTAAGTACACGGGTGTTTTCGCATTTCGCCCCCATCGAAATGTGGCCGCCGTGGCCGGGATTTGATCCCGCGACCTCGTGCTCAGCAGCCCACAACCAAGAGGAGTACTCTTATTCATGGTTAACCTGATCTGTAGGTGAATAAATAGCTGCTATATTTAGTAAGTTTACCTTTGATACCAATAAAAATGCTTTTTCTGTAGAATACAGCACTCCAAGCGTGGCTTGAACAACTTTGTGCTAACAACTATCCTACCTTTGCTCACATGTTTCTGCATTCTGCCAGCAGCAGCAAGTGGAAGCTGTAGCCATGTGCTCAGCAGCAACTTGCAAATTTATTAAATATACCAATCTATTCAGTGAGTGATACCATTTAGCAAACAGTACCAATTGTTTGATGCAGCAGATATTCTCATAGGATACACGATGAACTTGGTGGAGTAATAGCATCCTACTTCTGCTCCTAGTGATCACTTAATCTGTCTTCATAGTGTTAGAACTGCTTACACTGCGATTAACTATGTGGCACATTTATGCCTACACTTTGAATTGAAATCAGGTGTTTTACATGCCAAAACCACGATTTGATTATGAGGCATGCCATAGTGGGGGACTCTGGACTAATTTTGACCACCAGGGGATCCTTAATGCGCCCCCAATGCACGGGACATGCGCGTTTTTGCATTCCCCCCCCCCTGCTGAGATGCGGCCACTGTGGCCGGGATTCGATCCCGCGACCTCGTGCTGAGAAGCATAATACTACAGCCGCTAAGCCACTGCAGCAGGGTATGCCTGGACTTTAAAAAGAGAAACTCTGTAGGAGAAATTTTTGGCTCATCCATGCAAATAGCCCATACTTAGAAATACCTAGCATCACCCTCTTCCACATGGTTTCCACATGTAGGCAGGGTCAACAGAGGATTTGTGGGCCGTGTCGGAGTTGCAGCTTCACCTCCGGGAGCTGCACCGCATAGTTTCCAGAAGCGAGGAGACCGGTTGCAGAAGGGACGAAGAACGGTGAACGAGAGGCGAATGGGACCTACGACCTTGCGGAGACGGGGAGCAGCTTTGTCTTGGTGGAGCACTGTTGGGGTTGATGTTTCTAGTCGGCGTATAGGGCGAGAAAGTACGATTGTCTGGTACTTGACGGTAGTGACTCGGAGACGACCACCGAGGAGGCGACGACCAATGGTTGCGGCAATGACGGGCGATGTGTCCAATACCGGAACAATTAAAACAGATAGGTTTATAATCCGCTGTGCGCCAGTCAGCTGGGTTGCGACGGAGGGGCGGAAAGCTTTGCGTCTGGGAGCGAGCGGCCGGAGAAATCTGGTAGGTGTTTGTATGGCGGACCGAGCAGAGAGATGGAATGCCCAAACTTGCTATTTCCTCCCGAACGACAACTTGTATAAGGGAGATAGCGGGCACGCTTTCCCGACAGTCAAAACGAACAGGAGCCGGAGCCATGGCCTCAAGCTAACGGCGAACAACGCGCGTGATATCTTCCGGTCCTGTGGGTTGAACGAAGTGCGGCGAGTCTTCGCAAGAAGATGTCGCGGTGGTATTGGGCAATCGGTCGAAAGTTTGAGCGACGCGGCGGCCCTTCGCTTGTTCGAAGCGCCGGCACTCCTTTATAATTGCATCCACAGTGGCACAATCCTTACACATCCGGAGATTGAAGGCACCTTTCAGTATGTGACCAATCTTGTCTGCCTCGGTCATGTTGTTATCAGCCTTGCAACAGAGGGCCAGCACATCCTGTATGTAGACGACATAGCATTCTGTGGACGTCTGAGCGCGACACGCAAGTTCTTTTTTTGCTGCCAGCTGACGACTGACAGGTCTGCCAAACAGGTCTCGCATTTTTTCTTTGCAGACATCCCAGCTCGTTAGGTCAGCTTCGTGTGTGTCGTACCATTGCCTCGCAGTTCCTCTTAGATAAAATATCATGTTTGCTAGCATCATTGTTGGATCCCACCTGTTGTTGTCACACACTCGTTCGTACATCGTAAGCCAGTCCTCGACGTCGGCGTTGTCCGTGCCACAAAATGTCCCTGGGTCCCGTTGATGAGTGAGGATGACCGTTGGCAGGGACTGCTGAGGCGTTGTCGCTTGTGTTGGTTGATTTGCCATTGTGGCGGCAGGTAGATGACGTCCGCTGCGAAGTTCCGTGATTGTACCCAGCGCCTCCACCAAAATGTTGCAGGAAGAAAGCAGGCCCACGAGTGTAAAATAATGTATATTTACAACTGGCGTATATGGCGTTCAGGCAACTGCCAGACTTCGTCTTCGTCTAGTCTAATTCAGCTTCTTTGTTCCCTTCACCGTAACAATATTATTTGATACATGTGATGTCATTCAGAACTGGACGTCCGGTCAATAAAGGAAGTTGTACACGAAAAACAGCTGAAAAGTTATTGTATGCGGTGCACCATTGACATAATGAAACACACAAAGAACAGGTCACTAGGTTCACATAGAGGGCCGTGGTCACTGAAGGACCAACGTGTTATAGTATTATGATTATTAGTATTTTCAATACTGCTAGTCTCATTCCGAGACCATAGCAGGTGGGCATACAGATTGTACATGCAGGTATAATAGCACCACACAGCAAAACAAGAAACAGCTATCCAATGCAGTGACAGTCATCACAAAGGTATAAGAGCTAAAGTACACACAATGACTTTCCTTAATGATAATTAGGAATGAATGCCAAGCTGAAATTCTATGAACAACAGACTTGTAACGCCTATAACTTATACACACTTATAATAGAAATAATATACAAATTACACATTTTTAACCTTAGATAACACAAAGTAAACAACAGCAAAAGATAACAGAAATTATACATGAAATGGAGTGGTACATAGGCACATAATAGCAAACCTGAAAGTACTCTGTTGTGAGCACTCGGCGACTAATGTGCTTCCAATGATGGCGAAATGCCTCTGAGGCTGAGAGCGTTACTGAATAAACAGATGATATTTTCTATTTTTGAGGCAAAGTACAATAATGAATTTGCATTTGTAACCGAGGGATCTAGACGATTCCATTCCCTAACAGCAAGTGGAAAAAAAGAGTGCTTGAAAATGTCATTTTGGCAAGAGTACTCTTTCAGTGTGTGTGAATGTTTATGCCGGTTTACGTGGGATTCCAATGGACGGATGTACAATGATGTGTCAATTTTGTAATAGTGGTGAAATAGCTGAAAAATATATTTCAGGTGCATTTGTTTTTCCCTAATCGCCGGCGTTTGGAGGCCAGAGCTGGTTAACATATTTGTGGGAGAATCAGTGCACTTATATTTGTTGCAGATGAATCTTGCAGCCTTCCTCTGTACATTTTCTGGTTTTTTAATGTTATTGACTGTACAAGGAAACCATACTATGTTGGTGTATTCTAATATTGGTCTAACATAGGTAGTATAGGCTAAAAGCTTGGTAAGTAAATTGAGGGGCCAGCCGGAGGCATCTGCAAAGGTAGAACAGTGTACGCAAAGCAACTGAAGTAATATTAGAAATGTGCACATCCCATCTGAGGTTTGAAGCATTGGTGAGACCTAATAATTCTTGTTCATTCACTTTTTGAAACCTAGTGCCTTTAATGCTGTAATCATATTTGATAGCTTCTTTCTCTCACATTATTGTCATACATACTATTCTTTTTTTTTTGGGGGGGGGGGGGGTAATTGACGTTTGCAACATGTCGCACTAGTTCAAGAGATGGTTTAAGGAATCAGTTAGTGCAAGGTAATCTGAATGACTGGTAATTTCTTTGTAAATGATGCAGTCGTCGGCAAAGAGACTAATGTTGCAAGAGATATTGTCTATGATATCATTAATAAAAATAAGAAATAACATATGCCCCAGAACGGAGCCTTGTGGTACTACGGACGTGACAGGCAGGGTTTCTGGTGGTACTTGCTCAAACAGGACATATTGGGAAAGGTCAGTTAAAGAGTCTTCAATACAACATGTTAATAAGCCATCTCCAATAATATTTCGGAGCTTTGCAATTAATTTGTTGTGACAAACTGAATCAAAGGCCTTAGAAAAGTCTAGTAGTATAATATCCGTTTGTGCGCAGTTGTTAATAAACAGTGCTAAATCGTGAAGAACCTCTGTTAGTTGCGTTATAGTCGATAATCTGCTACGGAACCATGCTGGCTACATGACAAAATGCCGTTAGTCTCCAAAAAAAAAACTATTAACCCTTTGAGGGTTAATGACGTAAATATATGGTGCCGTGAAAAAGTCCAAAACAGTCGATACCGTATATTTACGGCGCCGTCTGTGTGTTTAAAACGTGTGCCAATTCCCTAACTTTTTCTTTTCTGGCATGTGCTGCCACTATGTGGGAATACAGGGAATTCCAGGGAATACAGAGAATACAACCTGTGCACCAATGCTCACGCATTGGTGCATGGGCGGGCAGCGGTTCGGGTTTTGTTCCACGGACAGTTTTGGCTTCTTGCGCTCGCAACACTGATGGCTACCTCGTTACTAATCGCTCAAAGGGCGACCACCTGGTTCTCGCTCGTTTAGTGCTCACAGGGGTGTGCATAGGAAAGATGCCGCCGTGCATGCGTTTCCTTTTGTTTTCTTTTTAGGAGACTCGCGAAAACTAATTGCCTCTGATTGGCGATAAGATGATTAGCGGAAGTTTGTCACATGTTTTGCTTTTTTGATGTGCACACAACCACAGTTTTCTTGAGTGCGCTCACCTACGCAGTTCGATTAGCCTTTGGACGTAAATATTAGTGTAAGAGCAGGAACGTTTGACGCTTACGAAATATATTCGTGTGTGCATTTTCTAAGCCTTATGTGTATAACAATGCATCAAATTTTTAATTCTTATAAGTTTATTTCTTTTTTTATTGTTGTTATTCAGGAATAAACAGTGCATATATACCATCGCAAAATATTTTTTTCTCACTTTACAGTCAACCTAAAAAAATTACAGTAAATTTTTTTCGAAATAGGTCCCTCAGAAGAATTGGAATCTGCAATAAAAGAAATCAACCCTGGGCGGTTGCATATGGCAAAAGAAAATCGACCCTCAAAGGGTTAAGTGCTTAAGATTATATGTTCCAATATTTTGCCTGATGTGCTGGTTAATGATATTGGTCTGAAGTTTGAAGGGTCACTGCTATTTCCTGCTTTGGGGATTGGTGTTATTTTAGCTTTTTTCCAATCGACTGGAAGTTTTGATACGGTGAGAGATTTGTGGAAAATTAAACGAACGTATTTGCTGCAACATTCTGCATATCATTTTAGAAAAGTATTGGGGATATTGTCTGGTCCCGAAGATTTTTTTGGGTCTAGTTCGAGCAAAAGACTAGATATTCCTTCGTCACTTACCTCTAGTGGGTTGATTCCCATAATATTGGGGAGTATAAGCTGCAGGAATTTTTCATTATCCATTGTGAACACAGAATGGAAGAAGTAGTAGTATATATTAAACTTCGCCCTTTCTTGTTCTAATGTTAGTTCAGGACTGCCTGTTTTCCTAGGGCGGAAATTCTTCCAGTAATGGGCTACCAGTAATGAATGACGGTAGCGTTACTTTGAAGTAATGCTCTTTTGCTTGCTTTGTTTTAGCCTTGAAGTTTGAAATAGCTGTTTTTAGTTTTGTCGCACTGCCGCACTTTTCCTTTACTGCTTTCCATAGTTGTTTAACTTTCCGCTCTGCGTGTACAATTTCTCTTGTTATCCAAGGGTTATTTCTTTGGGGCCGTGTAAGCCATAGCGGAATAAAGTAATTCATGCAGTAATAAACAATGTGCTTAAATCGTAGCCAGAGGTCGTCTACAGTTGTGGCAGGATCATAGTTCAATTCCATAAACTCGTCAAATTCATGAGCTAAATAAGTTAATATTCTGGCATCATGTGCTTTACTGAAGTTCGAAACATGAGTTACTATTGATTGAAAGCGTAAGCTGTGATCGAGTGTTAACCGGCAGATGGGCACTCTGTGGTTCGAGATACCCCCAACAACATCAACTTGACTGTTAAGGCTGAGGTGACTACTAATGAGTATTGGATTGTGGCTGTTCCTTGAACACACATTGGGTATGAAACAACTTGATAGAGGTTGAAATTTAAAATTAAATCGAATAAAGCCTCTGAACCCTTCCAGGTGTGGTGCATGCTACTCCAATTTATATCAGCAAGGTTAAAATCACCCATTAGTATGACCGCAAGAGCTACGGACATGTTGCTTAAAGCAGTGCACATCATCTTAAAGGGATGCAAACACGGTGAGAGAATTTAAATAATAAATTGCTGCCTCCGAATTGAGAAGTCAAATTTGTAAGCTGCCTAAACATGGGCTAGCCTTGTTTTACATTATGTCTGGAAATTATCAAGCAGAAGTTAGCAACTTCATGCATTTTCTCAGCAAATGGTGTCTCTGTGCAGCAACCAGAACTCCCCTGCGGCAGAATCATTTGGACCAGTCACTGCCTGTTTCTGTCGATTCCGATTAGTGTTGTTATCCCTGGTATTTGAACTGAAATTAATATTTGACAACTTCAAGTACAAATTGAATAGCAACCATATATTTGATTTGTATACAAAATTTCAAATATTCACACACCCCTAGTTTATTTTTATGTCTATGCTGCTTTTGTTCACTTTAACTAAGAGTTGCATTAAATGAGGCCATTGTAAACATTCTAGACTAAATAGAATGAGAGAACAAGTGGCAATAGCTTTGTACTCACAAGTTGGTCCAGCTGAGTGATGATCTTCATATCGACACGAGTGAGCTCTTCCTTGTGCATCTGGTCCAGCGCCTGAAAATAAGGCATTAAACTTGCAGTGGCAACAATAGCCTGCTAGCAACATCTCAGAGCATATTATATCCGTAGAGTTCGGCCCCATGCAAATATAAGGTGACCACTAGAACTATAATGCAACATGTTAAGTATGTTATAAGATGATGTCATGCTGGAAACTGAACGAATAAAAGATAATATTAAAGCTACGATAGTAATGCACACTAACAATGTCTAAAAGAACTGCAGTCATAGGTATAAAATAAATAATTCTGCCATAGAATGCTCTAGCTAACTACGCTGCTGTGAGGGGAAACCAAATCTAGAAGGCATGGTAAAGATCAATGCATTCTCGATAATAGAAACTACACACTATTTCTGACGTCACCCAAGACATCTGATGCTCTCAACAAAAACAAGGCTTTGGAAAAAGAGACGCATCACAGCAAGTGCCACATGTGAGCCTATTGGAATGTATTGGCTCTTGGCCTTTCCACATGACATCATGGCTTGAAAGCATACGCCTTGTTATAGGCACATGTTTGTTACATGTAGGCACCAGTAGGAAATTCTTTATTTAGTTTGTTACATCCAATAATTTGTCACACCTGTAATACCAAGGATCAATTGTAATAGTGTAGTATTGCATGCACATCATATGATGCCTTAAAAGAAAAACATTTAAAAAATGCACATGCCTTGGTTTCTTTCTCCTGCGCCATGTCAATAAAATCAGGGCTCTGCCCTCCAGCCAGGAGGAGTGCTTCTTTTTGTTCTCTCTGGCGCCTAACCAACTCTGCTTTGGTCTCTGAAATGCAAGCAGAAGAATGAATACTTTCACTAAAGAAGAATAATGGACTTGGGCTCCCTTCTACCAGTTAAAGGTGCAAAGATGCTTCCAAGCTGCAACTTAATGTAAAAAAAAAGAAAAGAAAAGAAAAAGGAAACAAAGCCTCACTGAGCTTCAGCAACTTCTCGGTGTTGTTCATTGAATAAATATTTGCCTATTATAAAATACCAATCCATTACATATGGACTTCGTCCCAGCCTTGTCTTGTGGTGTTCTTATTGCGACTCATTATATCAGCTGTACAAATTTCGAAGCACACTCAATGCTCTCTTTGCATTAGTTCATTTCTCATGTTTATGTAAATAGTTTTTGTTCTATTATTGGTTTGTCGCCACAAATGGCAAAAAGTGGGACTAAGGTACCCTCAAGTCATTATGGCCTTTTTGCTTGGTCACCTACCACAATAGTTTTTGTTGTGATGAAAAAATAAATTAATAAAAGTAAAGAAGCTTTTTTGGGGATGCTTTCCAAATATACAGAAACATTCAATAAAAGAATCGTCTGCCATGGTTGAGGGGCGACCGCATTTCAATGCACAGCATAAGGTCACATGTTTAATACCCTGCTAATGGGTGTGGAATTCCAATGGGTGTGGAATGCAAAAGCAGTGAGATTGAAATTGATGGAAATAAAAAAGAACATGTGTTTAGAAATTAACCTAAAGTCACCTACTATGGCTTCCCTTAGAGGCCAGCTGTTGCTTCAAAACATTATTCAATCAAAAAGCACAGTCAGATTTTAATAGTACTCTATTTCGCCTTGTTAGAATCAATTACACTTAATTTAAAAATTGTTCGCGAAGTAAGTTCATTTTAGCCTGTAGAAATTTTCCTGAATGCTCTTCACAGAGAGCGAGATATTACAGAACTGTCACAACCTTCTGGCATGTGGCATAGAATTAAAAATGGGTGGCTGACACTCAAAAGCCGAGGCTGGGACAAGATTGACAACGTGTGAGAGAGACAACAGATGGGCAACACATGAGAGGCGCTCACTTTTGACCACCCTGAGTTCCTTAATGCACTGGATTAACGGTGGAAAGGCGTTCTTGCATTCTGCACTTGTCAAAATTCAGGGTTCAATTACAGCTGGCGATCAAACCCATGATGTCCGCGTCTGCAAATGGGACACTACAATCGCATTTAGCCACGATTATGGATAAAATTCTAAGCATTATACACCCAAAATGCAACTAAAATTGCCGAACATATTTACGTTGACATACCCTTTTTCATTTCATTACATCCCAACTTCCCCACATGCAGGACATATATGCACGAAGACATACGTCCTGCATTGTCAAAGAGGCACAAGGTTCACGAAATGGAATGATGGCATTCGCAAGAAACCAGCAACATTGTAGCTTCGTGCTGAAGATACCAGTATTCCCTTTAAGGACATACAAAGATGGCAGTACCCTGGGATTTTACTGTGCTGGATGCTAAACTCCGTTTAACAGGAAGAAGGGGTAAGCCATAAACGTCAACATGTGATGGTCCACACCACCGAGGGATGAATGTTAAATCAGTGGAGAATCTTGGACTGACCTGCTTGTGACTTCAGGACAGTCCTGCGCGTCTCCATCAAGCTCTGCTCTTCCATCATCTGGATGTCCTTAAGGCCACGTACAATGTCGATGACAGTGCCATCCAGCAGAGAGTTGGCAAGGCTTGACAGAAGTTCATAAGGAAGCCGCTGCTGACAGCTTCTGAATGAAGTAAACAAAAAAGTGGTGCCAGAGGCAAGCAAGAAGTGGTTAATCCATGTGAACAGACGACCAAGATTAACAGCAGCAAGGTTAAAGCTAAATTTGTTTATAAACAGAACTGATTATAAACAGGTCAAGTCTTTAGAGTGAGCAAGCTCTTGCGTGGTAACGAAAACTACGACAGACGTGGAAATTAGTCACTCTACTACTGACGGTCGGCAGGCGTGAGTGAGGTAAAGTTCTAAGCGATTGAAACGCGATAGTCGGACTGTATGGCAGCCGGTGCGTTTTGCGTTAGCGGTGCGCGCTGAATGATCGCGAGGGGGGGAGGGGGGCGAATTTGCAACGCCTTACAAACACTCGATTGTTTTCATGCGATACAAAAATGCCTCGGTTGGGTGCCCTAGCGCCCACAGGTGGCGTAAAAAGTACCAAGCAGTCACGCGCTCCAAGTATTGCGTTTCAATTGCTGAGCACTGTACGTTGACTCAAGTCATGGCACATACTACTCAACATGAAAGGGCACGGTGTGTTTAAACTCAACACCTTGGGTATACGTCATGCATAGTTTATTATATAACATGTGCAGCCTATGATGCGTACATATCACACGCTTTCTGTCACACTGCTCCTCGTTTCTCCGCAAAATGAAATTATATAATAGGAGAACCTATGAATGTTTTCGGGCGCGCAATAGCGGACTCACAGGGGCACATCTTTGGCCATTTGCTGGAGCTCACTGAAAAGCGCGTAATGCCTCTGTTGGAGGCGTTCTTTTTTGGCCAAGTCATCAGTGAGAACATTGGGTAACCCAACGCTTGAAGCTGAAGTTCCTGCGCGGGACAGGGGTCCGCTGTGAGTCAAGTAGTTGTTCATTAAACGCATGCAAAACAATTTCAACGCATGCAAGAACTATGCAGGGTAGCAGAAGCTAAAACGACGAAAGAGCGGGTACACCCCAGTGTTGACGGCTGCAGTACGGAAAGCGGCTAAGGCTAAGCTGAGCTGGCTGAGACCGCTGAGCCTCCCAAGCGTCAGGCAAGCATTCTTTTATTTATTGTGATCGTGCTCATAACAGTGGCGAGCGCGTAATTATGAAAAGTTAAGAAAAGAATAAAGCGAAAGCGACCTTTTTCTTATTTTTTGCGTGGGCACACGGTTACGACCCACGACCTGCGTTGACTTGCCCATAGGGAAACTGATATGGCTTTACAACATGGCGGCCTTAGAGAGGCGTTTTCCGAGTTGACTCATGCGTTGACTGCAGCAGAGTGTAGTTGCTATTTACCGCGTGGATTTCATTCGTGCCATCGTGGTAGCATGAATGTGGAGTTTATCTGGCGGGTAACAGTGCGAGCTAGGCATTGGTAGGCTCTCGCCGACGCAATGGAACGTTCATCGCGGACGTGTTTCATAGCGTTTCTTGCAAGTTTTCTGTGTGTCGAAGGCGCCGTAGCGACCGAAGCTCACTTCCATACGCCTCTGCTCAGAGAGCTGGTGTCTGTGCCGCCCGTGGGCATTGACGACGTACCCGACGACCGTCCATGGGAGAACTGCACGAACCTACTGGAAACTATTGCCGAAGTGACATCGCTGTTCGAGCTATGCGCTCTTATGAATGCTCAGCCATTCACTATGTGCATGAACTGTGCTTCGCTGTACGGGAACGCTATTGGCATCTTCTACCAGCTTACCACTAACGTAAGAATTTGCTACTTCCAACGAATACCTCTCACAGATCGTAGCGTAGCCGTACCTTGTTTAGGTTAAGTAAGCAAAGCCTTGAAAGTAATGCAATTATCTCTTCGCGCTTTTCGTGCATACGATATCTCAACTACGTAATTTTCTTTATTGTTCTTGCCATGCAGTAACAACAATCTGCAACAGAGTGCTTCAATACTGTGGCAGGAAAGGAAGCTAAAGTGCATAACTACAGTAATGTGTGCATTCGCTTATTTCAGACTACAGATCCGGATTCACGGCTATGCCGGCACCAGTTTTTCTCTTCCGCAAAAGTGTCCATTGTTGACAAAACCTTTACTCACATACAGGACCTCTGGCAAAGTGCCTCATGCGATGGTGAGGTTGGCAACTGCTCTATATATTCTTAATGTGCACTTCTACGTTAAAAGTGTATAACCTTTTTGCCTGTTGTCACCAGGTTGTTATCAGAAACCTGTGGTAGGCCAGAGCAACCATACCATACGCAATGAAACGCTCATGTTCAACAACAAACTGGCTGCAATGAATAAATGCATTAACCAATCTGAAGCGGTAGGTGCACCTGTTCCATATTCACCTGCTGGCATTGAAACTTTTTTCGTTGTTTTCTTGCAAAACATACAGCAATCCAAGAACTCGACAGACTTATGTGTGACCTGTGAACAGCCATACAAGGATCTCAACAGCTTTTACAACAGTCTTGTCCAAAAGAGCAAGGATGGCAACATTTGTTTTGACATGGTTGATGCTGTAAGTAGCATTTAAATTGCATGAGCTGTGCTCGCATGCTGATAAGCTCACTTTTGCGTCCACGTAATTGATTTTCTTTGAATAAATATGGTTATGCTGGAGTTAAAGCGATCACAAACTCAACTTGGCGACTTTCTACAATTTTTCCTGCATGAGAACAGTCCAATTGTGTAGAAATGCCTTAAAATCTATGATGTCATCAGAATTGCAATATATATTTGATAATAAAAAATTAATGCCTGGCCTTCATCTTTTCTGTGTACGAATATTCTACCTGTTTCCATCAAATAAATGTAAATAAGATATGAAAAAGTACTGTTCCTGCCATAATATATATTCAAACAAGACGGAAGTTCACAGGAAGATTAAAGCATGAAATTTTTAACAGTGATCGAACAAGGAATGTTGTTTGCCTTTCTCCTGGCAGCAAATGTTTCTCTTTATCAATATTTCTGTACACCTAGCTCATCTCCCCCACCTTCAGTGGTGTGGTGAGGAGAAAGAGAGTAAGCAGGTGCTGATGGAATAAGCTAGCACCAACTGTAACTTCAAGAAAAGTGATGTGGCATGGTAAGGGGCAAGTTGTTAATGTAAAGTGACATGGAAAGAGCTAACTTCCCATGTGGTGAATGAAAGAGCATGACAGAGGATTTCATGCTTTTTAGAATATAAGCACTGAGATCACTTAAGTGTAAAGTAAAAGGTGCACCCAAGGCCTAAACTAACAAAGTAAAGAAAAGCATACATACCCGCCAGTGTCACATTTTTAAACTTTATTAGCCTCTGTTGGATCCTGCAATATATACCCTTTGTCGGAAAAGTTACAGTACTGTTTTTTTATTTCTTTTTTTATGATATTTAAACTTAAGAAATTTGTGTTGTTACTTTGTAGGTGCTCAGAGCAGGCAATTTTGGAAGGGTTTCCATGTAAGTTCACTGGATGGCAAAGCTGTGTTTAGCAACCCACTGTACGGCTTGTTGGCACATTTAGTTGTACATTACATGAGTGACCTGATGGAGACAAATTTCAAGCAGAGAACAACATTAAGTTCTTTGTTAGGCTAAGGAAAAACCCTAGTGAGACATGGAACGCAATCCAGCAAGTGTATGGTGACGAAGCATTATAAAGAAGCTGTGTCTTTTAAAGGGTGTTGCATGGCGCACTTTTGGTCATGATAGAGCCCGACCAGGATCGAATTTCCCTGTCACAATTGGCATCTTTGCACAAGCTGCAGGAGGGAGCCAATCGCGGTCAAGAATTTCATTCCAGATCAGGCTCGTTTGCAATTGAAAGTGGCCAAATTACACCAGAATTAATGGCACCAAAATTTTTGGGAGGGCAGAGATTTTGTACAAGATGATCAAAGAATCGGCCTCCAATGCACATCACATAATGCTGCAAATGTTGGATGCGTACAACTGTTACTGCATGTAAATCACCATATTACTGTGTGCATAACACCACAAGATCTGAAATTGAACAGAGATATCTGTCAGCAGATATAATGCAACTATTTAGGGAAACACACTGAATGCAAAAATCTTCCCTCACACACTGACAGACAATCGGAAATAAACGAGGCACACAATTTTTGCTGTTGAACATTCAAAAGAAAAAAAAAGAAAGAAAACCCAGAAGTGATCCCACATGCATGTTAAGTATCGTTCTAGTAGATGTAAGTTGGTAGTGCCCGTATGACTCTAAAACGAAGCACTAAATGGCAAGGTCACAGTTCACTTTTCTCTAAAAAAAGTGAAGCGACAACCATTGAAATCAGACACTGTTTATTGCATTTTTTGATGCTGGAGGCTTGGTGCACCATGGATATCTGCCTGAAGGAGAAACAATGAACCAACACTTCTTCACTGACCTGTTAAAAATTTCGCGCGACGCAATTCAGCGGTGGTGTCCCAATTTGTTGTCATCTGTACAGTGGTTCTTGTCGCACAACACCACCAGGCCCCACACTGCTGCATTAGCAGAGGAATATCTGGCCAAACATCATGTTCCTGTTCTATCATGTACCCTATACTCACCGTGTGACTTTTTAAAATGTGAGAGCATTACTTGGCTCATTGTATGACACTGCCATCATCAGAAAGCCGTGGCAGAAAAACGGCACACAAATTACATCATACTCATCTAACTAAAAAAGTGGCCATGGTGAGGATTCGATCCTCTGCCCCACTGCCACTGCAACTGCTCTGTAGCCGAGCATGCATGACTGTTGCATTGCACTACCGTTGCATTGCGCCACCGTTGCAACAGGTGACAGTGATGCACATCTTTGAGGCTGTGCATGTGGTTGGGCTCTGCCTGGCGGGTGATTCACTAGATGGCGCATGATAGGAATGGCGCCACTGTCGGCACTATAGAGCCTTCATCTTCCAAAGTTGAGTCACTTGCGTTGTTACATCATCAGGTGAGACAGCAAAGCATAGCCGGAGGTGCCAGTTCACTGCCGGCAAAGTACGAGACCATCGCAATGCAGAAAAACATGTAAAGAGAGCTGCTGCAGTGAAACAACATTCACCACCCAAGTCTCTGACAACGTGAAAGGCAGAGCAAGCACAGTTTTCAGCACAGTTTTCTCAAGTGTGAGCACAGTGAGCTGCAGTGAGGCAACGTGCACCCCCAAACTTTCCCTGTCGACTCAAAAGGCAGAGCAAGCATGGCGAGCTGCAGTAAGGCAACACTAAACTCAGTGACATAACTCAGCAACAAGTAATGCTCTCGTATTTACACATCGCAAGAATTGCTTATTTTGTTTCCCCATGTGAAATCGCTACCGAAGTAAAAACATAATGACAATATAGCAGCAGTCTAAGCTGATGTGACGAATGTGCCGAAGAGCATCCCGGATGGAGCTACCTCTGCTTCTATAACCTCCAGAAACAGTGGCATTTGTCACTGTTTCTGGAGCCAAGGGGACTACTTTGACAAAATCTGGAGTCATTGGTTTGCTAGTTAAATTATTTTTTACAAGCTCAGTTCCGGAGCTTTCCTGGTAAAGGTTCTACTAAGAATGCAACTTAAAAGCCCTTGAGTGATTACATGTGCAGTCAAGTTTTTTAAACTGGTTGGAGTGTGTTCTTACTTTGAAAGCATTCTAAAGGGACACTAAAGCGAAGAAATTATTTGCATTGTCTTAGTAAATCAACCCAACTTCAATACCAATGCTTCTGCTCTCAAAGTAAGAAGAGGCTTGGCAAGAAAATAAAGAGAAAAAAAAACACGAAAGACTGCTGGCAATGGTGTCATCAAGTTGCCACATCAGCTTGCTATTATGTCATGGATATTGAGAGCATCTGCTCAGACGTAGTTTATGCGGTATCAGTAAAAATGAGCTACATTGTACTTCAAGAGAGCCAAAGACTGCACTTGGCAAGTTTCGGGTACTCGTACTGAGCTACAACAGCTCATGCACGAAAAAATACGTTGAAATATATTACGTGGCATTGACATACTGGCACTTGGCTTCGGACACAAAATTTGGTAAAGTTGAAGTTTAGCCAGCATTTTCTTTTCAGTAATCGATCGCTTACCGCAAAGATAATAAAAATAGAGTTTCAGAATAATAGTTCATCTTTGTCAATCGATTTAATGTTTCCTTTTAAGCTTTAGGGCCCATTCAAACCGGCAACTTGCAGGGGTCACGCAAACGGTCACAAATGGTCACTTTGGTCAAGAAGTTACTGTTTTAGGTCCATCGCTTGCTGCTTGATTTTTTAGTTGCAGACCTTCAACCTCAGTCGTATCAGCGGCACGAGAGCAGGACATCTGTACATGCTGACGCATATGTTAAATGGCGACGGTGGTGCAGGCAAACATGTATGGCACCTATTGCAAGGCATTTTGATGTGCTGACAAGCAGGTTCTGCTTGCCGATATGAAGATCTATGGCTGCGAGTCGCTCCTTAGTCACAAGCCACTTTCAGTTGTGTGACCTCTGTCAATCACTGGTGTTAATGCACCCTTAATGCATTGCACTTCTTTTACACGCTTTTCTTTCGAGGAGCCCGTATGGGTCTCCTTTGTAGCAATTGCTACGAACGGGTGGATGTCTGGTTTTCCCTTTATTCAGAAATACCTATTGTGAAATCTCTTTTTACTGATGCCATGATTATATGCCTTCCTATTTGCAACAAACCACGGATGGACTGTTCAGTTCTCTGGGGCATTTTATAATGCAATGTCTTACAGTATTTCCTTTGTTTGTTTTCACTGGAAACACATCTTTATCAGAACAAATGTGCAGAAGACTAATCTTCCCAGTGTCTTTTGTTCACCTCAGAAGAAAGCAAGCAAAGTATTGCACTTTGCAGATGAATGCAACTCGGTTCCTGTGGAGCTCCCACCTCTGCTCAGTGCACCACTACCAGAACACACCAGCGTTTGTCGTGGCCGGAGTCGTGGCGCTTCTCGTGACCCTCTTTTACGGTGGAGCTGCCACCATCATCACTCCGCTGAACACCGAACTAGTCCAACGTTAGTCACTCTTATTGTCCGTTTCACTGAATTTACTGTATCGTCTGTGCATATTTTGCTGCTTAACACTTGCAGAAAGTGGCTTCGCTGCTGCACCATATTCTTTCAGCGTGGCTAGTGTTCACTGCTTACTTTTGTTTAAATGCGAAATGAATGCACCTGTTTCTTTTGTGAACAAAATTTTGTTTTCTGTGCCAGAAGATTTGTCAGCACATGATGACTGGCCTTTTTGAAGCTTGCACTGCACTGAAAATGTAAGAGCTGTGGTTTTTGTGATTGGGTCGCTATTTTCTCGTTATATATTACTTATGAATCAAATTGCACCACATTTGGTTTAACACATGTGCCAAACGTTAGGAACGTGCAATGTGCATGGTGATGATTTGGAGAGAGCAGTACTGCAGTAATTCTTTACGATACTCTGCCTGTGGAAACTGCTGGAATAAAAGCTTTCCAACACAGCTTGGCAGCTGTCTGATGTGAATGGAGCATGTCTACGGGACACTTCCATAATACATAGTAATTCATTAAAAAAGAAAGAAAGAAAATGTGTACAATATGGCTTGAGCATTGGTTGCAATCCAGATGTTTTAACTTCTGCACTATGGTAGTTCTGCTTTGATTTCCTGTGCTACAATTCCTGGTGCAGCTCTTTCTTTATGGTAGTCTTGTAGTTGTAGCATATCATTCTCTGATCATACCTGCATAAATGTAATTAGGGGACAAGAAGTATGTCATAGTGATGACAATATTTGTTGTTGAAAAGCAACAGTCCAAATTATTTTTGCAAGTTCTTTGGAACTGTGCTGAAGAATATTACTGGAACTGCCAATATAAGGTCAGTGATAGTAACAGCATGGGCAGACCATGTCAAGGGCACTCTATTCAAAGTGTGCAAAATTGTATGTGCCACTGAGGCATTCAGTGGTGCTTCCACTGTGTGCAATACAGAGAGAAACTAAACCCAGGTAGATCCAGGGCAGCTTCCACTGGGGGCCCTCATAAAGATATACTGAAAAAAAGAGGAAGGGTGGGGGGGCTTGTTGCATGCTTAGTAGTGTTAGTGCTAAAGTGCCAGCACTTCCAGGGGGGGGGGGGGGGAGGCAGCTCCCTGCCCTGAAAATGCTGGCACTCTAGCGCTAACAGTACTAAGCATGCAGCGAGGCCTCCCCTCCCCCCTCCTTCGGCCCCCCGAGGGTCCCCCCTCTGGATATGCCAGTGAATCTTTGTCGCTGTTTTTTTGCTTATTTGCTAAACAAACAGAAGCACATCTGACAAGAACTTCTGTTTGGATATTATCCTAATTACCATTACACTGAGCAGTAGTGATCCGAAAAAAATGTGCAGTAGAAATGTGACATCAGTAGATTAATGTACATGTGGTGTTTTTATGCAGAAGTGAAAATGTTAAATGTCCATGGTTTCACTGTGCAACATTTCTGTATAATACATGTTTGCATAAACTTTTCAAGAAAGGCTACACTAGTCTAATTGTTGTAAAATTAAACATATATTCCAAGTAATCAAGAGTTTGGTCTCTAGAGTATTGTAATCTTAAGGAGGCGCTTTGTGGTGTGTGTGCATGTCTTCTTCACCAAAAGTATTGGATGAAATAGTTGCTCATTCATGTAATCGGTGATCTCAATTTGTGTTGAAAGGGTTGCATTCTTTCTCGTTGCAGCGAAACGTCTGTTGAGCCGAAGATCACGTTATGGCTCTGCATCGCCTGGCAGCTGCTCCGCACGAGCATTGTCTTCGTAACGCACACCTTGCAGTCTTCCTAACCGCTAGGGACAGCATTGCTGCCTCCGTTATCGTTGTGTATATATTATGCTCGGTTATTGAGCACATATTTATTAAGCACATGGTTGATTTACCTCACCTTGCTTTTACGTGTGCATCTGCTCCAAGCAGGGTGAGAAGTTTTAGACAGCATGTATATATACATATATACACACAAATGTGCAACTAATTATGTAATAATGAAAATTTTCTACTGCTGTATTCATTTTGCACCATTGCCTGTTTTATGGTTGTTTCTATAAGCATGTTGAATAAAGAATGTTTGATGTTTCTATATAACAACATTTGTATGTGCAAGTCCTATATTTTTTAATATTACAGCTTCTTAGTCTTTCTTACCAACTGCACACATTGCCACAAACAAACCACACTTGTCAACTCGCAAAGATCTGGACTAGTTGGCCATGCATCTTCAACAGCAGAGAATCGAGATGGAAAAGATGAGCTCGTAGTGTTAACCAACAATTTTTATTTTTGATATGAGAAAACATAGTTACATGGGAAAAAAAAGAATCTTGAAGAAGATAATGGCAGAAGCCAGCCTAAAAGGATGATAGAGCTGCCTAACTTATTTTCGGTTATGCAGCATTTAATTTTGTGTTCTTTTCAGTATCCCATCTGTATTGTCGTGTACAATTGTGTGAGCTGATGGAAAGCATCCCCTTTAGAACTGCCTTATCCACAAAGAGAATCATTAAGCTATATTAGTTACAGTTCTGGAATAGCAAAACAGCCACCGTTACCATGACAGGAGGCGTGGTAAGCCAGAAAATATTGGAAAAATGAAATACAATGGTTATGCCACCATGAAGTTCCTGCAACAAATTGTTTTTACATCATGGGCTTCGACAGCATCTGTCTATGCAGACCTACGAGTATAGCAGTAAAGAAAACACTGCATTTTCAAGAAAGAGACAACCGATCGAGTTTTGAGAACCTTTGTTGTGCCAAAACAGCCCAAATATGAGAAAAACTATAAATTTATCACATCACACTGACAGCCTGAAATTCAAGAAATGTCTTTACTAGCTAACAATCTTGTAAAAGTACACTTTACCAGCCTAAACTTCAACATAGCTCTTCAGTGTCCTTCTATTTTTTTATTTTAGCATGTAAGATAGCCACACGACTTCAGAATTCAGTTCTTGAAATGCATGGCTTTCTAGAAGTCTCAAATATTGCAGCAACTAAAGAAACAAACAGGGAAAACAGATCAACACAACGCAAGGAGTAGATGTGTAACCAAAGCTTCCCAGAACCAAATATATTTCGGGGTAAGTGAGTATGGAAACAATGACTGGTTGTGAGCTATCTTTACCAACATTGCAAGCATAGCAGACTGTCTTATTGATTGCAATACGTTTCCGAGCCTGCCCCTGGCTAAGCTTTGTCACATTACTGCTAGTCTGAACTACTGCACTTGGTACAGGTAAGGCAACACGCAGGGGGGTGGGCGAAGAGAACAAACAGCCTTCACAATGCCAGCTTGATACTATTTCACTTTTCTGCGACAACGTCCCACTTTTCTGCGACAACGTCCTTGGTGTTACAGTTAGCATTAGACACGTCTTCTGCAGGGTAGTTGATCGCTAATTTCGGCTGCTTGATACACGTAGAGCTCGACTTTAAACGAAACAGCAAAACAACACATAGTGGAGGAACGGGAGGGACACAACAAGAATGTCTTAATTTTGCCTATGCCATATATGGGTTTGCTTATGCCATGGGCAGAGTTTCATATACCCGCCGTGGTTGCTCAGTGGCTATAGTGTTGGGCTGCTGAGCACGAGGTCGGGGGATCGAATCCCGGCCACGGCGGCCGCATTTCGATGGGGGCGAAATGCGAAAACACCCGTGTGCTTAGATTTAGGTGCACGTTAAAGAACCCCAGGTGGTCGAAATTTCCGGAGTCCTCCACTACGGCGTGCCTCATAATCAGAAAGTGGTTTTGGCACGTAAAACCCCAAATATTATTATTATTATTAGAGTTTCATACACCCCTCCCCTCAACTCTTCCAACCGTTCCAAATGGGTGGAAGCATGTCAAAGCGTACTCCGACAGGCCTAGACCGCCCAGCCATGCGGAGGGTACGAACGCAGCAGCTCCGATGAGCCACGTGCCGGATTCACTTAGCCAACTTGGCGCAGCTGCGCGCGGGCAGCGGGTAACCGAACAAATAAAAGGCACCGGCAGGCGTACGCCCATATCGAGCTTAAAACGCACCGCGAAAAAATTTGTCGAGAGCGACGCGGCCTCCTCTCTTTTACCGATCGTCATCCCTTATCGTGCCTCGAGGGGGGTAAACAAGCCGCCGTCGGAAGGAGAGGCACTCGCCAAGAAAGTGTTCTCACATTTGACTGTTTGCCAAGCGGTCATCAACGTCTAGCGAGTACTCTCCGACAGATCACTTCGAAGAACGTAGGCGGGACGGTGCTGCAGTTTCGCACGAGACACGCTTCGGCGGCCAGGAAATGAACAAGGGCAAAGTCGGCATTATCGGCAGGCAAGTTTCGGTCCCAGAACGCTCGCGCGCGGGGCGGTTTCGTCAGGCCATCCGACGAGCACGTCGCGCGTGTTGCTACGAGCATCGAACACATCACTGCAGCTCCAAGAACTGTTGCTTGCTGGAAATGCCAATGCTATCGTCCTGAACGATAGCCCCAATTCAGAACTTCATTATTTCACTGAGGCCGATGGCAGCACAACAGATGCGAATCGTACCTGGCACTTAAACGGCGAGAAAAATAGTTTAGCAACAGCACATCAACAACCAACTGTAGCACGACCGAGATTAGCACAGTATCGAGTTGCTAACGACGCGTGTATGCGAGATGCTAGATACCATACTTCTATATGTGTGTGTGTATTTATGTGTCCGTATATGTGGCTCCCAAAGAGAAAAAGAACAAGCCGCCTAGATCCCGCGTTGCCTATAATAATAGTGAAACTAAAGTTACCTGTTGTTTACAGCGGCCTAATCGGCCGAAGCTGGGCAATGCTATTCGCCGGCGCTGGTTACACCGTGGACCTCTTCGATATAGACGACAAGAAAGTGGACGAGGCACTCTGCGACATCGAGGCACAGCTCGTTAACCTCGAAAAGAAGGGCCTGCTACGCGGAACCCTTACCTCGAAGCAGCAGCACCAGCTAATCAGGAAGTGCTCTACCCTGGGCGAGTGCGTTAAAGGCGCCATTCATGTTCAGGCAAGCTTATGTGTGTTGCGCTCCTTAGCTGCATGCATTTAGCCGCGTGGAATAGTAACTTTCCGTGTGCCATGGCACAGCATGACAGGGTGCTCGGGTTTGTTATGCAGGAGAATTTCAGCGGTGGGAGGGGCAAAGTAACTGGAAAGAGTAGCGTGGTGATGATGATGATAACATGAAGCTTCGGCAGAGGACTTAACATGGAGCTCAGCCTTGCATTCAGATCAATACGCTCTCGTGCAAGAAATTCACAGTGACCTGCAGCGTATAGTGACTTTGTCAGAAGTTCCATATGACTATTTTAGATGATGGTGCCTCTATTGACCCTTTACGCGGCGATCCCGTGGCCGCTGCCATGTTTGATCACGTGGTGATGCGTCCATTGCTTGCCTCAACCGCCTCCTTTGCCTCTGCGTTCACGACGGGTGTGTATGATAGGGGTGCGGCTTGGCACACTTGTTTCAGGAGGTGTCGCAGACAGTAACTGGGTGGACGACACAAAGCTTTGGCCACAGCTTCAGAGAACATGCAAAAGCGCTTTGGAAGCTGATTAAGCCATGTCCAAATGGTGTGAGCAGCGTATATGGTGCTTGTTTTAAAAGCGAGGCTAAATATGTATCCCATAAACTGTCCACTCATGAATTGAATCAGTATTAGTCTGTTTTGCTCTTCGTTGTTTATTTGGCAAATATTTTGAAGCAGCGGCCTGTCACATTTCTGACTCGGTAAATTTCCTTGGTGCAGTTACTGTCTATTGCTCGTGTGTGTGCTAAGTTCCGATAGATTTATTCTTGCTGTGTGCAAGGCTTGAGACGTAGCCATTTTGTACATTGTAATACCTTGTAGCAAAGATGTATTATCGCTAGTAACTCGCTTACTCTTGTGGACCGTCGCGAAACATTCAGCTTCGACTATTCGTGCGCTATTGGTGTAGTCCATCATTTGTTATGCATATGTGGTGCGCATATATTCAAGTGTGCGCCCATTCACTTATTGACACATTGGCGATAGAGTGGGCATAAGATTCCATGCCAGTTGCAGTAGATGTGTGTAGATACTGTACGCGAAACGTACTATGACAGGAAGCGGCGCTACTCCCTTTGTCATTGTTTAACGAGCGGTACTCACTCTTGCCGACGTTCCGGGGCTGAAGCACTTTCTTTGCAGGTTAGCGATACAACACTGACAGATGAGCAAATTTCTGTATCCTCGAAGGAAATGGCACATGTTGAAGTGCCAGTAACACGTACAGACAGTTGCAGCAACGGTCCGCGAACTTGGCTACACAGATTCATTCTGTTCCTTAATATTACAGTCACTATTTTTGCAGCCAACTACAGCACACGTCTTAAATCCACGATTCAATCCGGAATGATTGGAGCACAGTGCGTTAGTGAAAACTCAGTTGCATTTCCGACAGCTGGTAGCACAGAAGCAACGTGGAAGCAGTAATGGTTTTGTATTTTTGTGCAGTTGCTGAGCTGACATGCGGTGTCCCGCCGAAAGCACCATCTCGTTTCTCTAGAAGTGCTCCACCTTCAAAAAGGGTCAATAGCTGCACCACGGTCACTGTGATGATACACTACACAAGCCTAAGGTGCATTAATGACAGTCATGCGTGTGCCGGCAATACTTTTTACAGGGATGTATTCCTGACAGCTTAACAATGCATGCAATCTGCAGTTCGAGTTGCAGTTTCACATTTTTGAAACACTTGCACTGCAGTCAAGTGCACTGTGGCACAGGTGTTCTTAAGCACCTATACCACTCTGCCTAACTTAAAGCTGTCAATGCAAAGAATTCACACACACGCAACTTCCGTTACTTAAGAATATCAAAAACTCCTTTTCTCATTACAGGAATGTGTCTTCGAAAATGTAGAACTCAAACAAAAGGTTTTTCTGGAAATGGACAAGCTAGTGGACGACCACACTGTGCTTTGCAGCTCAACGAGTTGCTTTCCTCCATCAGCATTCACCAAAGAGATGAAGCACAGGAGCCAAGCCATTGTTGGCCATCCGGTATGCCTAGCATTATCTGATTTTTATCTGCCCTGTACCACTATTGAAAAACATGTAAATAAAAAGATGCATTAAGGTCTCTCGACTTATACGTAAATCTTCACTTTGGCAGTACCAGTTCACCGATGAGTGCTGTGTTTAGCCACTTAGTTTACAGATGAGACAGGTTAGGTGGGGATGTCAATGTTGAAGCTTAACCACTGCAACTTCTCAAAATTAGAATGGGCATGCCATTCTTGTATGTGATAACAGTAAATGGGCGCATTGGTGGAAACAAGCCACTTACATGAAGGTGATAACTAAGCATGCACATTGTTTGTTTCTTTCCTCATGACCCCGTTTTCCTCTCTACTGTTTAGTATGGCTATGCTCTGCCAAGGTAGCACTACTAATTACTGCTGTCCGAAAATGAATATGACAAATTGACTTGGGATGTAAGGCTTCCTTGAATAGTGTTAACTTCTGTAGAAATCCTATGCCATTTCAGGTGAATCCCCCTTACTATGTCCCACTGGTGGAAATAGTGCCGGCTCCCTGGACCAGCCCCGACGTTGCCATCAGGACTCGTGCCCTGATGAAGGAGATCGGCCAGAAGCCAGTGCTACTGAAGAAAGAAGTGGAAGGCTTCGTGCTCAACCGCATTCAATATGCTATTCTAAATGAATGCTGGAGACTCATTCAGGCAAGCCATGTCCTTATATAATTTTCTGACAACACTGCTTCAATGATCTCTGGTGTCATATTATGCAACAGTCCTAATGCACTAAGTGGCCATTCCTTCAAATAATAGCAGCAATCAAGCTAATGATGAAAAGTAAAAATAGATAAGAGAAACAATTGTTCACAAACTCCAGAGGCTGATTTCAAAGACAATCAGGTGTTCAGTGCAAATGGCAGAAGTGAATAAATCAACATATGCACATATAGGCAGTCAAGAATGAAATGCTGTCGCTACGCTGTGCAATTCCATGTTGGAAATACAGTATTTGCAAGTCGGTGATGAGATACAATGGTCACATAATGCAGCCACAGCAGTTGTCGAAGCATGCAAATCTCTATACTTTGCAGTCCATGACTGCGGATGTTAAAAAGTTGTGGCTCAGTTGCTTTCAACCAGCACGGAGGCACAGTGCAGCCACTGAATTGCTGCTAGACATCTACACAGTGTCACATGACCAATACCAAAATGACATATCCCCTTTCGGTGGTTACGAGACCCGTGCAAGTTGACTCGAGTGTGCATCTGGTTCCAGGCATGTCGAAGTCTAGTTCTAAAAGGCAGGCATTCTGCTTTGTGTAGCACCAAAAGTCTTTACAAGAACATAGTATTCTGTGCATATAGAATTAGTTACATCAGGCGTACTCAACAAGTTGGCACTACAGTCCAGTGTAGCTGTGATGGCTGTGTCCAGTATGTTTTAGAAGTTGCAAATGCTTCACTAACCCCAGAGCATGCCCACAAGCTCATATAATTCACTTATGCCATGCAGTCATTGTGATTCTTGATTTTTCTCAGCGACTGGGTATGATGTAAGAATCTTGTGGGCAGGCACATTTGCATTTATTTGTACATAATGTTGTACATTGTACATAATTTACAACATCCGTAGAAATAGCATGGAAGCATGCTGGATGTTGCAAATTCCCCCCCTCCCCATTTGTTCTGCACTAATATATGGCACAGGTGTGCCTAGTGCAAGTAAGCAGAGGCCCTTTCCACCAATGTGCTTGGTTCTAATGCAGGATGGTGTGGTTGACACGGCTGATATGGACACCGTGATGTCAGAAGGACTTGGCATGCGCTATGCATTCCTTGGACCCCTGGAGACTGCACACCTTAATGCTGCGGGTGGGTGGTTTCTGACATGCCATATAGCAGACCTGCCAACATTAAAATTTGAAAAATGCAACAGTGGAAGCCAAAAAATGTAACAATTTGGCAAAGAACAGTAAAAGTTATTTGACTTTTAATATTTGACCGTTTATTAAAGATTTGCAAATTTTGTTCTGTAAGGGTGCTGTAAACAGCCAATCTGCTGTATATAGTCGCAGCTACAATAATCTGTGTACAATCGGAAATGTTTATGAAGTTCATTATTGAAATATTCATGTAATAGCTGTTGCAGACTGTTGCTACATTATAGATTGGTTCTATCAGTTGATGTCGCTGCTGCGCAGGTAGGTTGGTGTAATCAATCGGTCCAAAAAAATTGGGCCACATATAACCATTCATCAACATGTCCCATCTTGAAATTGGTTTTGCCCTAAACTATATGTAAATGGAAAATCATAATAATTGTGTCAATATGACAATTGTAAATGAGCACTCAATATCTGGCATTTCTGCTGACAGGTATGCATGCAGATACAATTAACAAAAGTATTGCTTTGGATGGACAATTTGTTTGGCATCTTGAATGTGTAACACATTTGTTCTGGCAGCCAACAGTTACGATTCCTTGACGCAGAATAATAAACAAATGTCATGCTGAGAGCACATGTGCATCTGCCCTGATGTAGCCCTCAAGGTATTTTCGTTCTACTTCATCTTTTTGAGGCAGAGTTGAGGGGAATGCCTAGACTAGCTATGTTGTGGGTTTTACCAGTAACATAGAGCGTGGGGGACTTGCCCTTTCACAGCCCTATTCTTATAGTAGAATCTTTTTACCCTCGCTTTCCTGCTTCATCGAAAGGGTTGGTAGATGGTAGATGGTAGTTGGTAGATGAAGTTAGGTGCTGTTAACCATATTTGTCCTTCAGTCCAATAATGACTATAATACTCACAGCACCCTTTCCCGCAAGTGAAATCTGTTTACTGCTTAAGAGTTGTTCATTAGAAAAGCAATCTGTGATTACTAAGATGTTGGCTGGACTTTTTTTTTGACAAAGCGAGTTTTATTTTCAACTTGCATGGCATTTTAATTGCTTGCAGAAATGGGATGAAATGCATGGCGTGAATAATAGACAAGCTTTAAACGAGATCATGAAGATGCTATTATCAGTGTAGCCAAGAAAGGCATCAATCCAGTTTGCTTGACTGGTGCAATTGGTACCATTTACAATGAATTACATTTGAAAGTTCTGTCGAAAGTTATCGTTAGCATTAGGGTCAAGTGTTGAATAGGTTTCTTGCTGACGGCTATCGGTGCTGGCTAGCAAACTGGATTCAGTGCGCCTGTTCTGACTGCACTATACAATGCAGTGCTTGCCTGTTATATACAAATATGCAACTTTTTTATCAACAAGATTCTGGGTCACTTACATACTTACATCATCTCTCTACTTAGCATGTTTATAACAGAAGTTGGGGTTTAGTGACACAGCGTCAACATAGGCCAAACAGCACCAAACACAAGTGCGCTTTTATAGCATCTCGTTTTACCAAGCAGAAGAAATGCTCTGGCAATCATACTTGTCCTCTTTAGAGAGGGTTAACTTCTGACATATCTTGATTCTAGGGATGCTGGAGTATGCCGAGAAGTATGCAAAGGGCATCGTGAAAGTGTCCAAGACCTTCGGCCCACTGCCTACCTATGATGGCCCAACACTCGCCAAAGTCAATGCAGAGCTACTGGAGAAAGTGCCCCTCAAGGACCTCCATAAGAGGCGGCAGTGGAGGGACACAAAGCTGGCTGAACTTGCTAAACTCAAGAAGCAGCCCTAAGCACGCTTATAGCCCTTCGGTTCCTTCGTGCAATAGGAAACGTGGTCTGAAAGTGCACCACGTTGAATAGTTCAAAGATATAATAAACCAAATATTTCTCAACTTTCTTGACAATATTTCTTGACATACAATGAAGACATGCAGGCTGCAAATTTAATTATTTCAACCCATTTACTACAACACCAGTTTAAATATATTGAATATAACAATGAGCAGCCAATGCACTGTGAACTTTTGTATGTGTTCTATGGTAAAAAACTGCTTACTACAATGCTTCCATGCCATTGGTTATAACAAACATGGCTAAGGGTGTGTCCAGAGGGAAAAAATGGCAAAATCCTCGGGAGAGAGAAAAAAATAACCTTTCTTTCACCTTTTCACTGAAGGCAGTGGAGGTGTGAAGAGAAATGCAATGAAAATGGGGTGCACCGCACAAAGATGAGTGTGGTGAAGTGGCTTGCATTATTTCTTATGTTGCAGAATTTCGCTTTTTTCTTCTTTGATAGAAACAAGAAACCCAGTAGCCAGACTTATGGCCAATAATACAGCACTTACTACAATTCTATTGTAGTATGCAGCTTATTTTACCATAGAACACACACAAAAGTTCACAGCACAGCAGCTGCTCATTGTTACATTCGAGTATACATACTGTTATAACTAGTAATGCCATAAGTGGGTTTGATTGCACAGTCAAACCTCAATATAACGAAATTGTCGATATAATTAAGTGTAACTTCATAACTTCTGTCCATACAACAATTTCAATATATGAACGAAATTTCACTGCCGTCAAGAACGAATACCAATACAAAAAAAGAGGATGAATGCAAAAACCTGCACTCTCACGAGACATTCATTAAATTATTGATATTCTGTTTCGAGTGTTATTTCCTATTACGTGGATACGACTCCCACCAAAGGTTGTGGGTTCGAGTGCCTTAATGAACTCTATCTTCAGCAGCATCAGCAGCAGCCTAGTTACGCCCACTGCAGGGCAAAGGCCTCTCCCATACCTCTCCAACTACCCCAGTCATGTACTAATTGTGGCCATGTTGTCCCTGCAAACGTCTTAATGTCATCCGCCCACCTAACTTTCTGCCGCCCCCTACTACGCTTCCCTTCCCTTGGAATCCAGTCCGTAACCCTTAATGACCATCGGTTATCTTCCCTCCTCATTACATGTCCGGCCCATGCCCATTTCTTTTTCTTGATTTCAACTAAGATGTCATTTACCCGCGTTTGTTCCCTCACCCAATCTGCTCTTTTCTTATCCCTTAACGTTACACCTATCATTCTTCTTTCCATAGCTCGTTGCGTCGTCCTCAATTTCAGCAGAACCCTTTTCGTAAGCCTCCAGGTTTCTGCCCCATAGGTGAGTACTGGTAAGACACAGCTGTTATACACTTTTCTCTTGAGGGATAGTGGCAACCTGCTGTTCATGATTTGAGAATGCCTGCCAAACGCACCCCAGCCCATTCTTATTCTTCTGGTTATTTCAGTCTCATGACCCGGATCCGTAGTCACTACCTGCCCTAAGTAGATGTATTCCCTTACCACTTCCAGTGCCTCGCTACCTATCGTAAACTGCTGTTCTCTTCAGAGACTGTTAAACATTACTTTAGTTTTCTGTAGATTTATTTTCAGACCCACCCTTCTGCTTTGCCTCTCCAGGTCAGTGAGCATGCATTGCAATTGGTCTCCTGAGTTACTAAGCAAGGCAATATCATCAGCGAATCGCAAGTTGCTAAGGTATTCTCCATCAACTTTTATCCCCAATTCTTCCCACTCCAGGTCTCTGAATACCTCCTGTAAACATGCTGTGAATAGCATTGGAGATATCGTATCTCCCTGTCCGACGCCTTTCTTTATTGGGATGTTGTTGCTTTTTTTGTGGAGGATTACGGTGGCTGTGGAACCGCTATAGATATCTTCCAGTATCTTTACATATGGCTCATCTACACCCTGATTCCGTAGTGCCTTCATGACTGCTGAGGTTTCGACTGAATCAAATGCTTTTTCGTAATCAATGAAGGCTATATATAAGGGTTGGTTATATTCCGCACATTTCTCTATCACCTGATTGATAGTGTAAATATGGTCTATTGTCGAGTAGCCTTTACGGAATCCTGCCTGGTCCTTTGGTTGACAGAAATCTAAGGTATTCCTGATTCTATTTGCGATTACCTTAGTAAATACTTTGTAGGCAACGGACAGTAAGCTGATCGGTCTATAATTTTTCAAGTCTTTGGCATCCCCTTTCTTATGGATTAGGATTATGTTAGCGTTCTTCCAAGATTCCGGTACGTTCGAGGTCATGAGGCATTGCGTATATAGGGCGGCCAATCTTTCTAGGACAGTGTTCCCACCATCCTTCAACAAATATGCTGTTACCTGATCCTCCCCAGCTGCCTTCCCCCTTTGCATAGCTCCCAAGGCGTTCTTTACCTCTTCCGGTGTTACTTGTGGGATTTCAAGCTCCTCTAGCCTATTCTCTCTCACCTTATCGTCGTGGCTGTTACTGGTACTGTATAAATCCCTATAAAACTCTTCAGCCACTTGAACTATCTCATCCATATTAGTAACGATATTGCCGGCTTTGTCTCTTAACGCACACATCTGATTCTTGCCTATTCCTAGTTTCTTCTTCACTGCTTTTAGGCTTCCTCCGTTCCCGAGAGCCTGTTCAATTCTATCCATATTATAGTTCCTTATGTCCGCTGTCTTACGCTTGTTGATTAACTTAGAAAGTTCTGCCAGTTCTATTCTAGCTGTAGGGTTAGAGGCTTTCATACATTGGTGTTTCTTGATCAGATCTTTCGTCTCCTGCGATAGCTTATTGGTTTCCTGTTTAACGGCGTTACCACCGACTTCTATTGCGCACTCCTTAATGATGCCCATAAGATTGTCGTTCATTGCTTCAACACTATGGTCCTCTTCCTGGGTTAAAGCCGAATACCTGTTCTGTAGCTTGATCCGGAATTCCTCTAGTTTCCCTCGTACCGCTAACTCATTGATTGGCTTCTTATGTACCAGTTTCTTCCGTTCCCTCCTCAAGTCAAGGCTAATTCGAGTTCTTACCATCCTATGGTCACTGCAGCGCACCTTGCCGAGCACGTCTACATCTTGTATGATGCCAGGGTTCGCGCAGAGTATGAAGTCGATTTCATTTCTAGTCTCACCATTCGGGCTCCTCCACGTCCACTTTCGGCCAACCCGCTTGCGGGAAAGAGGTATTCATTATCCGCATATTATTCTGTTTACTAGTAACTCTCCTCTGCTATTCCTAGAGCCTATGCCATATTCCCCCACTGACTTGTCTCCGGCCTGCTTCTTGCCTACCCTGGCATTGAAATCGCCCATCAGGATACTGTATTTTGTTTTTACTTTACCCATCGCCGATTCCACGTCTTCATAGAAGCAAGCTTTCAACTTCCTGGTCATCATGACTAGATGTAGGGGCGTAGACCTGTACAACCTTCATTTTGTACCTCTTATTAAGTTTCACAACAAGACATGCCACCCCCTCGTTAATGCTATAGAATTCCTGTATGTTACCAGCTATGTTCTTATTAATCAGGAATCCGACTCCTAGTTCTAGTCTCCCTGCTAAGCCCCGGTAGCACAGGACGTGCCCGATTTTTAGCACTGTATGCTTCTTTTGGCCTCCTAACTTCACTGAGCCCTATTATATCCCATTTACTGCCCTCCAATTCCTCCAATAGCGCTGCTAGACTCGCCTCATTAGATAACGTTCTAGCGTTAAACGTTGCCAGGTTCATATTCCAATGGCGGCCTGTCCGGAGCCAGGGATTCTTAGCACCCTCTGCAGCGTCGCAGGTCTGACCGCCGCCGTGGTCAGTTGCTTCGCAGCTGCTGGGGACTGAGGGCAGGGTTTGATTGTTGTCTTCATATAGGAGGTTGTGGCCAAGTACTGCACCAGGGTGGCCAATCCTGCTCTGGTGAGAGTGCGTTACCGGTTCTGGTCACCGGGATCAGGCCGCACTCCAGGCCTGTTTGTGCAATTTTCTCAACACCCGGTTTTTTTTTGTATTTTCCGGTGGAGAATTGTGCGGCACCGGGATTTGAATCACGGTCCTCTTGCACGGGAGGCGGATACTCTACCGTCCCCACAGGAGTTAAATTAAAAATTAAATTATGGGGTTTTACGTGACAAAACCACTTTCTGATTATGAGGCACGCCGTAGTGGAGGACTCCGGAAATTTCGACCACCTGGGGTTCTTTAACGTGCACAGTTAAGATAGAGTTCACGAGTAACGTGAACTCTATCTTAACTGTGCCTTAATTAACAACCAAGGTCATAAGCTTGCCTCCCATGAAAGGTTGAGGATTTGACCAATTTTGGTGCCATAATGCAGGATGGTCAAGTTTTCTACCTGTGAGCCATCTAAGGCTTTTGCCTTAATAAATCTACTTCTGCAGATGGTTGAATTACAAGCGGTTGCTTGCCAATGCTCCTCAAGTTGTGCGCCCCCAAGTGCGACCACTGAAGCAGAGCGCTGCATACAAGTGTGAAGAGATCCTATAGCACCCCAAGCTCTTTATGCTTTAGATGCGAGGGTGAGCCGAAGAGGATGGTGGCTTGATAAGCACCATTTTACTGCGTGGGAAAGGGGAAGTAAGGGGAGTGGGAGTGGAGCAGGTTGGTGCGCGTCTCCTATTCTAGCGTGGCAGTGGTAGTGCATGGCTGTCAGTGTGGCTGCATGCATACGCAGCTCACCCACCCTGTTTTTAAAGCTAATCTGCCACGTGTGCAGAGTTGGCATGCTGAGATGGCGTGGTCTAGTAAAGGAGGTTGCGTGATATCGAGTTTCGGAGAGGCGTTTACGCAAGAGGCAGAGGAAGCATTCGCTCCCTGCTACCGGTGCTTTTCACGATAGTGCCGTCCCACTGCAGGCATTATCGCCCACAGGGGCTAGGTAAAGTGCAAGTGTGGTCGTCTTCGCTTCTCACCGCTGTTGTGAAGATACCATCGACACGGCATGAAACAGTTATGTTTCGTCACCGATTGATATTCAACAAAATGATTCTTTTGTCATTCAAGTTTGCTTTTTCGAACTGCCCGATAACTAGAATTTTTGGCCCCTTCCCTGTAAGAAAAATCCATCACCGACTACGTGCATAAAAGGTCAAAAGGCAGATTTTATAGACCTTGTTATATCGAGCTTTAGCTTTACTTTCTGTCTAATTAAAATGCTTGTCCCCCTGCTTTTTTTCGTGCAACTCGGTTATAACAATAAGATTTTTCTTGGCACTTGGTATGGTTATGAGTGGGTTTGAGTCTAGCACAAAGTCACTAGCGCAGCCTTATACCATGGAAGCTACATTAAAGCTGGCACGACAGTAGAGACACTCAGAACTTAGGTGCCTAGGTGCCAATTACTACACCTTAAGATGGTTTGTGTATGCATGTCTTCTGAGTATATATGGCAAGGAAAAAGGTTTCTGGCACATGACGACATGGTGAGGGCAGACAAAGAATGGGTGTCCAACCTTATGACATGAAACACAAGCTTGTAGGATTGCATTGAAATAATGTGTTCGAACTAATGATACTGCCAACATGCAATGGGTTCCACCAATTAGATTCCTACACAATAATGCGCATTGGTGAGCTAGTTGGCGACTTCCACACGATTCCTGTAACACAGCAGAGCTTCTAGTACAGTTCGTCTGCTCAATGGCCCAAACCAAGTTGTGTGAAGGGGGCAGAAAAGACAACAGCGTGATCAGTTGTTCTATAGACAAGTTTTTTTCTTTTTCTTTTTAATACATGCCAATCCCTGTTTAGCGCTTGCCTCCAACCCTGGGTGCCTTCACCTGCACAGGCTTGGTAGCTTTCTGCTTCTGGGCGGCCTTCTGGAGCTGCAGCAAAACAATGGGGCACTCGTCAACCAACTTGGCAACTTTGCGTGCAGACCCACCAAATGCATCTATGGTGCCATTATTCTTGCACTATAACAAGCACAAACTGCCATTCATTATAAATACAGTAGCCTATTGTTGTTTTGACCTCAACGGCACTGACAGAATTATCTTAAGACTGACAACACTGGGGGGGGGGGGGGGGGGGGGGGGGGGGGTCAGGTGCACACTTGCTGACCAAGTTTGAATTAGCCAGCGTGGGCCATTGTAAGTTCAATATAATGAAAGGCTTGGCTCAGAGAAATGTATAAGCACTGGCTGGGGCCCTTAGTTGGGATCAAATTAACCAAAAATTGAATGAACAAAACTCTACAAGATTAGTGCGATATTAACTTCTAGAACACTTAATTACATCAGTTTTCCTGTGATCAGATGGTCTCGAAGCTGAAGGAATAGATGGTGATGCCACATCAGAAGTTTAACATCGGCTTCCCATGATGTCATGGATTTTTGTATGCAAAAAAGAGTGCACATGCACAACACTGCATTGATTATTTTCACACCAAGAAAATGTGAACATTCTCAAGTAGTACTCTGCTCATCATCGTTTATTACGTGCTCCTCTGCAACGTCTCTAAAGAAAGCATGGACACTCTGAACAGACAGGTGTCATAGTTAAGGGGGGACGCGGGGATCAGATCGCGAAAATCGCAAAAAAGATCGATTTTTGGCAACGGCGCGTTTCGGTATCTGCAATGCCTAATCTACATTGTATCAATATGGTTTGGCTGAAAACGCACTAAAAGTGCCCGAAAAAAATTAATTTATCAGTGCATAGTGTATCGTGTATCAGTGTATCGTTCGAACGCTCGAAGTTTCGCCATTCCGTTTCTGCATTCTTCGGTCGTCGCCATCTTGTAACAAACGCACAAACACAAAAGAAGCGCGGGTCTGCTAAAGGCGGTCACACGGGCCCTGCGATGAAAGCGGGCCTCCGATTGGTTGCCGTACTGAAAGGCGTCTCGCCATTAGTTGCTGCTGCAGCAGCGGGCAAGCTGGCAACCACAGCGGACGGCAGTTGTCTGCTTTGAAAACCACGCCGGCATCGTTCTTCGCTTGACACTCGCAGAATTCGGATTTATGAAAGCTCCCAGGTCAGTGATGGATCGTCGCTCGTTCGAAAAGAACTTTTAAATGAAGCATGCCTTCGGAAAACGGAAGCGCAAGCCTCCTACGGCGAGAAAAAGACGGCGGCCAGCGGGAGAAGCGGAGAACCCGACTGAACACGCGGATAACGTGCCGCGTTATCTTGCACCGTGCTATTCCAGCAGCGAAGCCGACAATCGCCCTGTGACATCGATACTGATAACTAAGCCACCGGAAGACGTGCCAATGGAGGCTCTCGCACCTGTGCGTACGGCCGCGCGAGTCAGCAACGGAGATCGCGTTGTTGGAGGCGACGCGGGTCGAAGGTCTCCATCGCCGGCAGAGACGGTGTGCGTTTCCGATGCATCGTGCGACAGGGACACGCAGCCTGCGAGTGAGCCCCAACCGTCGACGAGCTACATACTGTATGGTGACTCAAGGCTCACCAGACGAGTCGTCGCACGATTCAAACGCACTTCGAGCCGCGTTTTGTGTCAGCGGTGACTGCAGAAGCGCAGGCATGCAGCGTTCGCGACTCCCTTCGCGCAGTGTCAGCGACTTGAGCGGAAGCAGCAATGCCAAGAACAAATTTAGGCCCCTTGTGACTGTGAGTTCATTATTATGCCTGTTTCCGCGATGAACTCTTTGATCGCTAAAGCTCTGTGCCCAAGATGCCAACAGCGTTCTGTGGGTGTACACTGCGATACCAGGCTCGGCCTGGCAGTGAAAATGGTGGTCATGCACTACTCCAAACGGCGCAAGAAAAGGATAAAGAACGCCTGAAGAAGGCATCCAAAGCCCACCAAATAAAGAGGCAAAGGTGTAAGAAGATGCCTGACAGCAATGATTCAAAATATTACAGCCCTGGTGCATTTTAATAAATTTGCAGTGCTTTTAAAACTTTGCAAACTTTGCAGCCAGTTTTCTCAATTGCATTTTTTTTGTCAATCACCTCGCTCGTGGAAAGCGTAGCACAACAATGGCTTGACTGATTTTGGTCCAGTTTGTTTTGCTGTGATCCACAAGCTGTGCTGTACTTAAAGACAGTCTTGAAATGTTTCTTTATCTTTCCATTATTTAATTATTTCACAATTACTACATGGCTCCATGCAGTGAAGCACAGTCATGTGCATGTTATGTTGAGCAAAAAATTATTAGCGCAATAAAAAAAAAAAATCGAACACTGTCTTGATGTAGATTAGACATCTGGGCAAACATGCAAAGTATTTCCAGCTCCCTATCATGTTTCGTTACTGTGCCAGGCATTCCACAAGCAAGGAACTTATAAATTCTTATAAAACAAAAACTAATTAAGATATCCTAATGAAATTTTAGAATTGTCTCTTTATTGCAATGTGCAGTGTGTGTGCCAAATTTCAGCCCTTTCTGTCAAGAAACAAAAAAGTTAATTCTGATCCCCTCCTCCCCCCTTAAAGGCTGGCTCTATCACCAATAAAGGAAGACATAAAAGGCTGCATTCTTTTGTGAATAAACGAAAGTGCACCATGACATGAAGTTTCGCCTACTGCAAACATACCGTATTTACTCGCATATAACCCGCACCAAAAATTGAAAAAATGTGTTTAAAAAGTGGGGGTGCGGGTAATACGCGAATATTCCGGAGAAGGGGGGCTCGGCGGGTCGGCTTCACGGCAACGCGCGGCCTGCCGTGCAGAGTCCGCATCCCCATCGACATCAACGTGTGTTGCAGTGCATATTAATATTGCACCAACCTTTTGACCACCGAAGGCCAGTATGGACTGAAAGAAGACCACGTGGAAGCGGAGACCATGGAGCATATCGTTTTGCGGTGCAGAACACTTCGTCCGGACATTGCCGAAGACGCGGCGATAGATATAGAGGGTGCCCTGGGATTTGCAGGGGAGGACGGACGTGTGGATGAGAGAAGGGTAGTGGTGACAAAGAGTAGGTTGGAAGATTGGTGCAAAAGGGGCTAGGGACGAGTGAGTCTATAAAAGAGGGACAAATTACAGTTCACAATACGAACAAAATTACGGGGGAAAAAAAAGGGGGGAATCCTAGGCTAGGGGGCGCAAGCCACCACCGTTACAAAGGGCTAAGCCACTATGATCCATCCATCCAGCCAACAAGAGGCCACCGCAGGTCACAGCCAGATCCACATCCATAGTCTGTTTAGTCCCACGCCAGCCACGCGTTTCGCATGCTTTGCATACGCTTTGTTCAGACGTTGATGGGCCTTGAGTAAGGTGCCGTTTCTTGTACGCCCAGTTTGCACAGTTCGCCAGCCTTGTCTAGGCATCATGAGTGTGTCTCGGCGGCAATCATTCACGGCGAAGGAGAAACTCAGGATCGTCGCCGCTGCTGAACAAATCGGCAACAGAGCTGCTGCGAGAAAGAACGATGTCGACGAATCTTGCATTCGCGACTGGCGGAAGAAAAAAGACTCTCTCGAAGCTGCGAACAAGGACAGGCGAGCGTTTCGCGGCCCGAAGACTGGCGCGTACCCTCACCTCGAGACGCAGCTTGCAAAATTCATCGAGGAGCAGAGGAGTCGTGGCCACGCTGTGTCTACAGAGATGGCGCAGATGCAAGCCCTGAAGCTGGCCCGGGAAATGCACATTCCACGCGAGTTTCATGCGAGCCGCGGATGGCTGCAGCGCTTTATGGCCAGGCATGGATTTTCGATGCGGCGGCGAACTACCATGTGCCAGCGGCTTCCCGACGCTTACGAGAAGCTGCTCAACTTTCAACGTTACGTCATCGGACTGAGGAAAGAGCGCAACTACTTGCTATCTCAGCTGGGAAATGCTGACCAAACGCCAGTATATTTCGAGATGCCTATGGACACGACCCTGGAAAAAAAGGGCGCAAAATCTGTTAGTGTGCTGACTGGCGGCAACACCAAGCTGCGCTGCACAGTGATGTTGTGTGCTTTGGCCGACGGCACCAAACTGCGCCCGTATGTAATATTCAAGCGCAAGACTCTACCGAGTACACCACTTCCCCCAGGAATTGTTGTGCGAGTGGAAGATAACTCGTGGATGAACAGTGACCTCGTCATTGACTGGATTCAAGCAATCTGGGAAAAAAGACCAGGTGCCTTGTTGGCACGCCGTTCGATGCTGGTGCTGGATTCGTTCCGAGGCCACTGCACTGACGCGGTGAAAGCTCGCCTCGCTGACAACGGCACAGACCTTGTCGTAATACCTGGCGGCATGACTTCCATGCTCCAACCACTCGACGTGTGCATCAATAAGCCTTTCAAGGCTCACGTGAAGCGGCTATATGCCCAGTGGATGGCCGATGGCCTTTACGCCCTTACGCCGACGGGACGCGTGCGAAGGCCAGATATTGCACTGCTGTGCCAGTGGATCGTAGATGCATGGGGGATGATCCCGGCCGACATGGTACGCAAGAGTTTCAAGAAGTGTGCCATAAGCAACAGCCTAGATGGTACCGAAGATGATTACGTCTTTGAGAGCGGCGATGAAGCCTCAGACGGCAGCAGTGAGAGTGGCGACGATTGACAATTGAACGACAGCACTGACAACGTTGCGGCAGTCGTTTTCAAATATATTTGTTTTGAAAACTAAAATGGTGACTGTTTGCTCAGTTGTAACTTCCTAGTCCTCATTTTTTCAGGTAAGTGTGCGGGTTATACGCGAGGATATTTTTTTTTATTTCATGGGGTTCAAAGTTAGGGGTGCGGGTTATATGCAAGGGCGGGTTATACGCGAGTAAATACGGTATATAAACTCGTTTAGTGCTCACAAGGGTGTGCATAGGAAGGATGTCGCCGTGCATGCGTTTCCGTTGCTTTTTTTTTTTGTTTGACACTCGTAAAAACTAATTGCCTCTGGTTGGCGATAAGATGAAGATTAGCGAAAGTTTGGCACACGTTTTGCTTTCTTGATGAGCACACCACACAGTTCAATTAAGCCATGGACGTAAATATTTATGTAAGGTGAGAGTTGCGAAATATTCTCATGTGCGCATTTTCAAAGCCTTCAACTAGGTATGTGTATAACAATGCATCAAATTTCTAATTCTTATAAGTTTATTTACTTCTTTATTGTTGTTCATGAATGACGAGTACATACCGTATTTACTCGCATAATAGGCGCACTATTTTTTCAGAAAATCCGGCGCGAAGTTCGGGGTGCGCCTATTACGCGGGGTAAAATTTACGAAATTTTTTCAACTCGCATTCCCGCGCTTTAAATTTTAACATATGTCAGGAATATGGCTACTCTCACATAATTCACCAATAAATCCAGCATAAAAGGGAAACTTACCTTTTAATGAACAGGCGAGAGACGTTGACTGAACACACACGTAAAATTTATTAAGACTATTCAGAGTCCGAGTCCGAGAGAACATCCTCATCACCACCGGGTGGAGACTCGTCTTCCTTGTCTGAGCTCCACAGCATGTCGTCTTCGCTTGCATCCAGTGCATTGGAGATCCCAGTCTTCTTGGAACTTTTCCTGACGACGTCATCCGAGATCTCCCGCCAAGCTTCCACGATCCATTCGCACAGCATTTCCATAGGCGGCCTCTTAATTTTGCCACCGGGGGTTAGTTGACGCTGTCCTCCAGCCATCCAATTGGTGTAAAGCCTTCGAACGTTGTCCTTAAAAGGCTTATTTAGGGAAACGTCCAAAGGTTGCAGCACGGAAGTGAGGCCTCCCGGAATCACGGCAATATCCGTACGCACCTCTGACAACTTCTCTCGGACACGTTCTACAAGGTGCCCGCGAAAACTGTCTAAAACGAGCATGGCCGGATACAACAGGCCGCCCGGCCGCCGGCCCCAGACGGTCTTGACCCAGTCCACCATCAATTCCGCGGACATCCAACCTTTCTCTTGGACCCTCACGTGTATGTCTCGAGGGAAATTTCCCTTTGGGAGCGTCTTTCTCTTAAAGATAACATAAGACGGCAGTTTGCGTCCATCCGCAGTCACTGCCAACATGACAGTACACCTTTGTTTTTCAGCGCCAGATGTTCGAATAAGCACACTCCGTGCACCTTTTTCCTCTACTGTTGTATTTCTTGGCATGTCGAAACAGAGAGGAGTCTGATCTGCATTACCTATTTGTGACAAAATGAAGTTTTTTTTCCTGCCGGAGCCGTATGACGAAACGGTGGAAATCGAGTACCTTGTCCTCGTATGCTGAGGGCAAGCGCTGGCACAACGTTGTGCGCCTCCTCAAGGTAAGTCCGTGGCGTCGCATGAAGCGCGTTGTCCATCCGGAGCTTGCTTTGAAGTCTTTCGCTTCGATGCCCTGCGCTCGGGCAATTCTGCGTGCCTCCGTCTGCACTATGTCGAGAGACACTGCACAACCGTCCTGTCGAAGGCCCCGTATGTGTTGAACTAGTTGATCTTCCACTTGCGGATACTTCCCCGACTTTGCACCGCGGAAGGCCCGTCGCGACTTCTTTGTGGCCTGAAGTTTTTCTTGCTGACCTCGCCAGTAGCGAATGCTTGTCTCTCCGACACTGAAATGCCTGCTTGCAGCACGGTTCCCATGCTCGAGTGCATACTGCACAGCTTTCAGTTTGAATGCAGCCCTGTAGCTGCCGTACTTGCCCATAGCGGAACACGCGACCACACGAACTGCACGCCGTTTGCAAAATGGCGAGATGCGGCGATTTGTCTTTTCTTTGCCTGTGTCGGCATGTGTAGAGCATTGATGGCGATGGCACTGTCGCTTGTGTCGAGTCGCCCGACCTCCGAGAGTCGCCCAGCTTTCCGAGCTGCCTAAGCGAAGGTAGCGAAAAGCTTATATCCGCGCGGCGGTTTGGAGAGGAGGGGGGTGTTATCGATAGTTGATGGAAGAATTATTTTTCGCTCGTTGATGCGTTTTTTTTTTCTTTTTACGGACGCGTTAAGTCCTCGTGCTCGCTGGCTACGCGGCGGTTGGGGGAGGGGGGTGTCGGTAGTTAATGGAAGAGCTAGTTTTCGCGATGTTCCATGTGCTGTGGGCCCTCAGCAGCTGCGACGGCAGCAACACTAATGAGACTAGTAGTCCAGCAAATGCGTTGATAAGCTTGGGTTGTGAAATGTGCTAGCGTTTCTTTTTTTCACTTGAGATGGAGGGGGCAGGAGGGCGTCGGCTTGCAATAGTGTAAATGCGGTACTGACCACAGTGCCAAGTTCGGGGTGCGCCTATTATGCGCGGAAATAAAAAAATCAAATTTTCCGCGACCAAACTGGGGGTGCGCCTATTATGCGAGTAAATACGGTATATACCAATGCGAAATATCTTTTTCCCACATTGTCACCCTACGGTAATTTTCTTTCGAAACAAGTCCCTAAGAAGAATTGGAATCTGCAATAAAAAAAATCGGCCCTCAAAGGTTTAACCAGTGTCCTTCCATGCTGCATGGCCTCCTTTTAATACTATTGAATTCTGCAATAGTTACAGCACTACTGGGCGCTGGTCTGACTTGATCACAGCCTTCTCAAGAGAAATCACCAAGGAAATTGTGAATGACACAAAAGAAAGCAGTTCCTATTGAAAACAGTTGTGGCCATCAGCAAGACATAAGACATGGACTAGTACTCACAGGTGTAGCAGCAGACTTCTTTTGTGCTTTCTGTGCCCTCTGCTTTTCCTTGGCCGCCCTGGAGTGAACAAAAGACAAGCACGCAAGTGATGAACTTGCAGCTGGGCTGCTCTTGTTAAAAGTTGTATAAATGATGCATTAGCCCTGAAGTGGCCAAGACAAGTCTTATCCCCATGTTCATTAAACAGGCCTTGACTAGAATCTCTTCCTTTACTCCACACAGATGAGTACAGCAGTGCCCTTTACACTCGCATGAAATTCCTCAGCGAGTCCTATGACTTGCTTGAGAACCATACTGTGGTTTTCCAGCAATTCCTTGGCATCTTTGTATGAACTCAAGCAATTCAATAATGTGTAGGAATTTTTTCCCCGCCCCAAAAAAATGTGCAAGGGATGAGCCTGAATCATCTTGCTGGTTAAGGCATACCACTGCTGACCTGTGACAATGGTGGCCTCTGAGTCAACGAGAAGGGGTAAAAATGGAAATTAATTGCCATAAGATACGATTCCTGATGACAAACGGCCTCAATATGGCTTGAAATCCTAGTTACAAAGAAAAAAAGTTGGCTTCAACTTAGTTTTTTTTCTTCCTTGCACCATTCTGCTATGCACAGAGCTCAGAGATTCAAATGCAATACTCTGAGCGCATGGCTGCTGGTGATCTTTGCACCAATAGTTTGCTGAAAGTGAAATGAAAGTGAGAGCCCTTGTGATGCACTTTTGACTGTATTTGGACCCCCAGTGATCATATAGCAGGCATTACCAAAACCTGGCTGGGAGCTTACCACTGTCATTGAAAAGTGTACAATCACTGCATTCTATCAATGCTATACCTACGAGGCAGAAACTTGTAATAAGGAAGCTTGAGAAGAAGTTAAAGAACACAGAAAAAAAAAAAAAGAAAGCGGTGGAACGAAAAACTTAGGTGTAACATTAAGAGACCGGAAGCAGTGGTGGGCCAGCCAGTTTAGTATTTGGAGCAATTTTTGGAGCATGAAAAATGTTCTGTAGCAGTTTCGGAGCAGCCACACCAGCATTTTGGAACAAATTCGGAGCAGAAAAATGTCTTTTTGGAACACTTGGAGTAGTACAGCAGTAATCTACAGCCATTTGGTGAAGCTTTCTATTACTGTACAATCAGTAAGTGCTGCTCACCAGTAAAGCAAGGCACAAAGTCAACGGCGACCAATTAAGCTTGCCTTCCCACGAACGGTATACCATGCATGGTATGTTGCGAATATTTTTATTTTGGTAGGCAAGGAACGAAATTTCATAAATTAAATAAACCTTTGTAGGCTAACCAGACCAAAGACATGCGCCTGGGTGCAAGACAGACATAAGATTACAAATCAGCTTGAACAATTTGCACCGTCGGGCCCAAGACAAAAAGCGATGAAAAATCTCTTATGTGCGTTCCAAATGACAGCTGTGATTTATTATGCTTTACTGCACCAGACAAAATGTGTATTACACCCAACACCAATGCTAGAAGCTCGACAAGACTATGCGTCTCTGAAAGGCACCAAGATTAGATGCCTTCATACTATGTGTCACAAAGATGGCAATGGCGGTAGTGGACAATGTTCGTACCATCCCGTACACTCACTTTCGTTGTAAGGCGGTTTGTCGGCTTCCTGTGTGTCGTGTGGCATCTGTGAATAGATGCGAGTCGATTCGGTGTAATACCGTAACTTTTGTCGCCTATCCCCGGCAGACCTTTTGACGCACTGCCTTTTACTACTCCGAAGGGCTTAAATCACCACAGGCACGTCCCACATGTCTCTGAAGGTTTGCCAGTACAATTATTAGACGTATCGGCGCTTGTGATGTGACAGGAGACTTCTGGTGTACACGTGTACAATTAAGGAATACACAGTGTCCCGTGACTATTGCCTCTTCCCACTTTTGGTGTGCTTCACCGCAATACTTCACATATGCTTCACCACGTAACATTACTGTATTGAGGCGAAGCTGGCTTCTGGAACAAGCATTATGCAACCTATCTTGCTTTCAGAGTTTCGAAGCCATTGGCGAGGATTATAAAGGCGGATTGGCACCATTGCTAACAGCAGCAAATTGTTTTAATGAAAGGCACCAATCAACAAGAAGCTTGATATCGAACGTCGGAGTAGCTAGGCCTAGCGTTGCCACAGTGGTGGCTACAGCTGCCAGTGGATCTGGTGCGAGAATGCCTGTTCGAGGCAGCAAGGTAATCAAAACGGCAGTGGCAGTGGCTTCGATAACTAGTGGGCCATTAGAGTTACATAATGGGTGCCAAGGGAAGCGCAGTTGAGGAAGGCAGAAAATTAGGTGGGGTGGTGAAATTAGCTAGTGCAAGAGCGGGCTAAGTGGACATAAAAATAGGCTGATGATGATAACTGGGCATTTACCAACGGTGCAAAGAGCATTGAGTGCCATGCACTCCGGGTATTGCGTTTCAATCACTGAGCACAAGATACCAACACAGTCGATGGATGTCGTTGGCCTATGCCAGTGGCCAGAATGCTCATCACTTCAATGAGGAATTTTAAACTGTGGGGTTTTACGTGCCAAAACCACTTTCTGATTATTAGGCACGCCGTAGTGGAGGACTCCTGCAATTTCGACCACCTGGGGTTCTTTGACGTGCACCTAATTCTAAGTACACAGATGTTTTCGCATTTCGCCCCCATCGAAATGCAGCCGCCATGGCCGGGATTCGATCCTGCGACCTCGTGCTCAGCTGCCCAACACTATAGTTCAATGAGAAATTGTGCACAATGTCAAGTCACATAGAAGTGAGAAATTATTACCAAACACAAGCAGCTGAGGATATGGCACTTCGAAACGTGCCCAATGCACAACCATATTTCAAACACATTCGTATTTGCTAGTTAACACAAATGTAGAGTGGTATACAATGTCCAATATTGAGCAACATTCTATAAGATTACTGGTGCTTACATTAGGGGGAAAAAAAAAAAAAAAAGAAAGAAACATTGCAGCTTTAATTTCACTTTGCCTCCATTTAACTACCTTTAAAAAAACAAGGACAAGATATGTGTTCCCTCCTATGAAAGAGCATACATGGCACAGAAAGATGCAACTTGGACAACGATTACATTCACAGACCTCTAACAGAGCAGAAAGTGTACAGCTTATGAATGCTGTTGGCATAACTACAGATAAACACGAAGCTCTACTTCTTGGGCAAAATTTTAGCGCAAGTGATGTTCTTGTGTGAACGTTTCACATCTTGAAGCAAGTGTAGAATTCAAAATAGCACAGCTACTACAACAATTTGCCTTTCTTTCCTGTTCTGTAGTCACATGATACACGAACTGTTATAACTCACGACACTGACATTACCACGACCTACTGTATAAGGGGCGACCTGCGCGTGCGGCGCTGCGCCAGCGCCGCTGATTTGCTTTTGCTTGTGTGGCTTTTTTTAGTTTTCCAAACCACCGCCGGGAACAGTGGCGCTAGTGCTCACCCCCACCTACCCCAATCCTGTGGCCGGCCGCACGCACGGGCAGCAAGCATTTTCAGCGAGAGCACGGAAGGACGCAAACGCACGCGCGCGAAACAATCCATTGGCTGAGTGCTTGGTGATCTGTTGGTGTAGCTAGATCTTGATTACCAGATTCTATTTCAGTGGCACTGTGATTCTCAGCCCCGTGGGCGCTGGCTTTCGCGTTTGCGGCTTCTTCATGCAGGATGGTTTACTTCTGCATACCGTTGTGAAAGTCAACCGGCCAAGCATCAAGAGGAATTTCATTTCATGAGTTCCCCGTGACCGATATTAGAAACCAATGGTTGAAACCTGAACAACAACAACAAAAAAAAAAAAAAAAAAAAAAAAAAAAATGGCTGGGGCTTAGCTAAGGTTAAGCTGGATATCTCGAAGTGAAAAGGTTCGGTGATGCTTTATGATTTAGCCTATGATTATCTTACGGTTTAGCTTATGGTTATGCTTTATGATTTAGCCTATGGTTATATATGCTTACGGTTTCACTTATGGATACGCTTAAGATTTGGTAAGCTTATGGTTATGTTATACGTGTGCCCTGTGTAGTGATGCAAATTGCTTATGAATGATATATACCATAAGTTATGCAGGATTATTAATCTTCTTTATTCATCGTTGTTGGGCACATTGTCTTGCGATTTCTGTACAGCCATAAACACAGCTCTCTGGCAAGCGGTTATATAGTTGGTCTCCGCGATAAACACGCGCTTGTGGCGAACGTCAAATGACGACGCATAGCGCGCGGCAGTGGCCATCTGCGCCGACTCCGAACACGCTTACGGAGCCAATTCCGACATACGCCGGCTCGCGCGAAGCGCGGTGTTGACTAGCGTAGTGAAGCTTTTCGTTTCAAAAGCCCAACTCCAGAAAAGTGCTTAAAGTGTAGTGACTATCTGTGTGATGGCACAATAAAGCGCCCTTGGAATTTGTCAAGCTAGACTTTCGTTATCATTTGGTAAAGCGGCGTAAATAAATACGTCAATAACAGCACATTTTTACGATTGTGGCATGCACTGCAATTAAAACTGCTCACGTTCTACCGCGCTCTCAACGGCATGTCACTTCGGTGAACGTGCCGAATGCAGCAAAGGAACGTGTGGGCCCGGCAAAGCGGTACGTAGTGCGTTCATTGCGTCCGGCTCGGGACTAGCGAAACCTACGGGAGAATGAAGTGCGGGCGCGCTCATGCCTCGGCTAGCGCGGAAAGTGCACACCAGACCCTATTGGCACCACAGCGCTAACCAACATTTTAGCAGACAATGAGGAAAAAAAAAAGAAGCTCTAAGGGATTGTACTATTTCAATCCTAGCAGCCGCGCGTTCAAAGTAGTTTAATATTTCATTGCACTGCACAGCGAAGATAATCTGGGGCATGTATCGCATGTATCGACGCGCATTTTTCTAGCCGCACCCTGTTAATAATGTGAAATGCCGAGTTTACTGCAGCTCCTCTGCGAATTTTTACCGTCATCACCGTACTCCTGAAGGCAGGGCCGGAGCGTTTCGGGCGTTGCGGTGAGGGTGAGCACTGGCGGCATCTACCGGCACGCTTGGTCCCTACTCAATGATCACGTGGTATTTCTTCGGCCGCGCGCTGCCATAGGCGACCACGGGATGCGCAGGTCGCCCTTTATACAGTAGGTCGTGGACATTACTATTATTGGTCCAGACAGCAATTATGCCAGTTCCTTATTTTCAGTTCGCAAAGACCATGTTCCCGATCATTCACATTGAGCGATGGCGCCTTCACTGGACGCGGCCTACGTAACGAATGGGAAGAGAAAAAACATGCGAGCAAGCACGTGCCTTGTCATTTCAAGCTTGACTTTTTGAGCACATTGACAGGGCGGGCAAAACAGTCACCGTTAAGCAGGTGACCGCCTGCCGCCGTATCGAGGCGTTGGTCACGTCAAACGAAAGTAATGATGGGCCTGAGAGCAAGGTCCAGTTCTCCTGACCAGACGAACTTTGAAGGTTTACGTCTGGAACTCACCGGATGGCCTGCTCGCGCTGCGCCTTGCGCACTTCGGGCTTCATGTTCCGCCGAGCCATGATGTCGTTAAGGCTGGCGCCGACGATGGCACGCTGAAACTTCGCCGTGCGCTTGGTGCGCCTCTTTGTCGTCTCCTCCTCGATGCCCTTCTTGTGCTTGCGCCGGTAGAGCACAGTCCACGTCACCTTACGCGGGTTCCGCTTCATCATGTGCGACGCCTCGCATTTGGCGTTCAGGAAGTGAAACGTCTGGAACAGGCAAAAAGAGGGAAAGTCACGAGAAATCCAAAACGGCAATGCTTCACCACAGCAGCACGTCGTTTGGCGCTCGTGTGAGCGCCTTACAAATGGCCTTGCGAGAGAGCGGTGGACTGACTGATTAAAGATACCCAAAGAACTAAAACGGTTCTGCACCTACGTATTCAAAAGTCAGTACAGACAAAACCGACGGCTTCCAGAAAAAAAAACAAAGCTGATCGCATGCGCTCACAGTACATCACTAATGCTGCGCGAAGCTGTCGCTTCACGATTGCACACCAATCAACTTGGCGACAAATTCAAGCGGGTTATAATTGTGTCGCGGTGGGAAACCAACGTAAATAAATAGCCAATTCTAACGTAAGTGCACCATTTACGCAGTATTTGAACGACCAATCTAAAGCATGCCAGCGCTCTACTCACTTTGCCATCGGTCTTGACCATCCGCTTCCCATGGCCAGGGTAAATTTTATACCCGCTGAACGAGCACAATCCGATCCTGAAACGCAAGAAGGCATCCTAATTAGTCGTAATAAATTAATCACCTACTGCGATGGGCTGTCAATTATAAATATTTCAAGGATTAGAAAACGTTCCTGTTACTCACTTCATCTTCGCTGCCTTGCGGGAACTCAAGAGAACAGTATCGCAGAAACGTTAGCAAAACAATAAATTAATTTAAAAATAACAAATCAAGAATTACATAGCATATAATACTAAACAATTTATTAAATTATTTATTTGCAACTTTATAAATTATTGTTTTCTAAGGAACTGATTTTGCGCGGACCAGTTTTTGGCGGAAGTTTCAAAATGGCGGAAAATGGTATGAAGTTTTGAGATTTCTGTGACGTTTTTGTTTCGTTTTGCTGTTTTGTACTTGTATTGGATCCCCGTGACCCTTTGCCATGGTGTACGAATGCTGCGGGCGTCGAAAAACGTCGCTTTAGAGTTGGCAAATTGGCTGCCGTCGATTCTGTGCGGAATTGAAGCACACTGCGAGCTGTATCGATCGGTCCAACGAGCTCACAAGTGGCCGTCGTTAGCTCTATCGCCACGCTTACTCATTCATTGTGGCACACATTGTCTATTAAACCGACGGGAATATAATCGTACGACATACCTGCGCCGTAATATAAATGAATACACATGTTTTCCTTCTTGAAAATTGAGCAATATTGCAGTAAAGGCAACTCAGAGCCCGCAGTGCGTTTCAGCGTTGTCGTATCGCTTCGGTAACGCACACATGCTCTGCCGCATCATGTGCTTACGCACGTGCGCACAGATGTACAACCGAACACAATTAATTGTTTCGCGCCGCTTTGGCTGCGTTAATGCATCTTCAAGACTAGTCAGCTTTCCTAAACAGCTCCGAAACGCACTTTCTGCCAGTTTCGCACAGAACTAAAACGTAGTGGTACGGTTTCTAGCGTCACAGTAGCGTTATTAAACTGCTCGTTGCCTTTGGTAGCTGCGACCTAGAAGCCGACGTGGCTATGCCATATCTTTGACGATGGGTAGCAAGATTATTTTACGAGCGGGTCGTGAATGTTTCAGACGATCCGCACGTTTTGGACATGTCCAATCGAGGTCTCAAAAAACTCGAAAAAAGGGATGGCGTCGGTATCGAAAAGGTATTTCTGGACCACAACGAGCTTTCCAAGTTGGATAACATTGACTGCTTCCTTGACGTCCAAAAAGTAAGTATGCTCTTACGTTTGATTTGGTGGGAGGCCGCTCGCGGGAAACGGCGCACGCAGGTTGTTCGAGAAGGTTAAAAACAGCGCGAAAGAGAGAAGATAGCGACGTATTTGTTGGCATTTCTTTTTTTATTATTTATTCACCTCCCCCGCTCTGTTCTTATCTTGTGCGATACCCTTGACGTATGTGATTACGGTTTGCTTGTTGGCCTGCTGGTCGTGCCCTGGTGCTTTTGGTGTAGGCCAAATTAAGTACCGGTAAAATAGTACTTGTATGCTAATACAAGCAAACGGACAGACTTCTGTTACGTCTTGCATTAGACATTTATAAATCTGTATATGTCACATGTTGCATCAGAAGATAGTTATTTTTACTATTCAGGACTCATAGCAGCTGCATAAAAAAATAGGAGTTCTTTAGTAGATTTGATGTGATGCTTCGGCCCATTTGAACTGCATTGTTGAGGCATGAGTGTCAATGCATAGTGGATTACAGATCTTCGCAAGTCAACATACAGCATTGTGTGTTGTTCCACTATGTTTCTGTTGTTACCTTTATAATGCCGTTGTATTCTCCAGTTCACCTTGATAGTAACCGAAGAAGCCAGCAATCATCGCCACGTAGAATATGACAAGCTATGTACGTTTAGTTTCTTGTGCATTCTAAGTGTAAATTATTTGCCATTTTTTAATTCGCAACAGTCTTAAGCAGGCATGGAGAAAAAAACAAATACAGGGTCCAAACATTGCTCATTTAGCTGCCCCCTCTATCGTTACCAATATTACTTGGGCCATCTGCCACTGTGCAGTTTTGACATGCTAAAACACTCAAATGTAGGTGATGCATTTCATTCTATCCAAAACTGATTGTTTCTGACACCTATTGCTGTCTGAGTACCATTGTCTACATCTTTCAGTTGGTTTGCAGTTCCATTCTCGATGCTATTGTAGTATGCCTTGTATCTTGTGCATCTTACATCAATGACATTTCTTGTATGACCACTGTTCTTTCTTACGATATGTATTGGCCACATATGACACATTCGTGTTACTCATGGTATAATACGATCTTCCTTGCGCATATGTATATTTTTTGTTATCATTTGCTCTGTACAGTTTTTCTCTTTTACTTCTTGTTTTGCATCTTGTGTCATTATTTGATACTTGTTCCTATACTATTTATGCTGTTTTCTGTCCCCCTTACTCAATGCCCTTCTGGGCCCTGTAAGGTATTTTGAATAAATAAATAAATGCCCAGTTGGAGTGGCAGACGGTAATAGTGACGTAGGAAAATGTCCGAGGAAATGTGAATGTCTGTCCCACATATATTTGTAGACAAGTGGGAGGGTCCGCCCCATATATGTATATCTGTTGACAAGATAGGCTGTGGACACTTTGCAGGCTGAGCAGTGGCAAAGACTGCATCCACTCTGGCAGAGTATATGGTACAGACCTGCCAGACTCTATGAATCTATCACAGTGTGACTGATTTTTGAAGTTAGTTTTAAATTGTCATAACGATAGCAAAAATTTTGCAATCTTTTATTTGGGTCTGGTTCAAGTCAAAGCTGGTTTCAAAAGGATACAAAGGCAGTCACTTACTGATTTTTCAGAGTCACACCTTTCTTGACCTGCTCAATTATTTGGATCTACCTGCAGCACCACCATCTCCATAAAAATTATCTATAATGGCAAACAAAGTTTCACCTGCCATTACATTAATATTTTATTAAGATCTTTATTACTATTTCTGCTTTTCAGTGCTGCATATCATTCTAGATGTGAATACAGAGCACAGTGACTTTTCATAGTGTCCAAACAGAACAAAGCTTGTGATCTTTTAATGAATAGTCAACATAGAAAGCAATAGAAAACTTTTTATTATTTTTTGCTACATTTTAGTACTTTTTGGCTTCTACTGCAGTATTCTTGACATATTAATAGCGGTATGCAAATATTCAGAGGTTCAAATATAAATCGAGTAGTACTTGCTATTTTATTCAAAAATTCACTATTTGAAGTTGTCAAATATTCATTTCTGTTCTAACATAAGGGATCACAACAATTATTGGAGCCTACAGGGAGAAAGACAGATGCAAGCGGTGATTTTTCCAAATGATTCCACTGCAGGGAAGCCGCTGTTGCTGCACAGAGGCACCAACTGCTGAACAAACAAACAGAGTATCTATCTCCTGTTCTATAATTTCCAGTCATTCAATAAGGAAGTGTTGCCTTTTGGAAGCTAATTTATTTTCTCAATTTAGGCAATGCACTCTATTAGTTCGACTTTCCCGCCATATTGGATTTCCTTTAAAATGCTGTGCAATGCAGTAGTATTACACTTTGCTCCTTCAAGAAATACTGCATTCTACATGCATCTGGGGACAGCCTGTACCACTGTTTCATTACTGTCAGTATCATGGTGCTCTAGATATCATCATCTTTCAGTTGTTTCTCATTTACAAGCTCCGCAGTTGATCGGACAATACTGTTCGGAATGGCATTACATGAATCAAATCATGCAAATAAGCCTATTTATGTTCTTTAACAAACAGACTACACCCTACCTCTATATTTCACTTCGTTTTGAAATCAGAAAATATTTGATATTTGATTTGATGTGGAAATTTTGTTATTCGAATGTTAAGTGGCCCTGCACCAGGTTTGGGCATTGCAAAAAACATGTGCGGCACGTAGACTGAGCGTTGGTAGTTGTGTCTGCACATTATGAATCAGCTGCACAGTATGAAAACAGCTAATGTTTCAAACAAAAGCCTGCGCACCCTTCTTTTCAACGGAGCCCCACTTCTAGCCAGAGAGCCAACAGGTCATATGCACTAATGCCTCCATGTAAGACACACTGCCTGCAACAGCACAGATTATGACCCATGCCTGATAAATTACCCAATGAAAAATGCGCAGTACCGCCACTGGAAGTGCATCATACAACAATTAAGGAAGAGAATAAAAAAGGAAAGGAGGCAGGGCTTGTGATGTACATCGGACGTGGTCCCTCGATTATAGTATGGGTGAATGCACAAAAGGAATGCTGCTTGCGGATGCTGGTCGAGGCAAAGGGACAAAGTGTCTGTTTTGGCAGTGAAGCTCACATGACTCTTGGCATCATGGCATCATGACATTTTATTTCCTTCTATCTCCTCTATAATGAACTAATCTGAAAAATTCATGCGGTAGAGCACTCCCTGAGCGGTGCTCTGCAACTTCCAGGGTTTGCCTAAAATTTGTGATGGGGCCTAATGAGGGGCTCTTTAAGGTTGGCAGGTCTGATGGTGTATTCCATACTGTGTGCAAGCTCACCTCTTCATCCTCAGTAGCTTGGCTCTCACATTGGCTCAGTGGAATGCAATTGAATGGGAAGAATGACTGCCATTACTTGCCCTGGACCCAAGATATCAATATGTGACTTATAGTCCTGTGTGGCCGTTGTACCAATTGTTGTTCAGTATTTGCTGCTTCTGTGTGGTCAGGTTTATGTTACATGATGGGCGTGTTTCTCGGTGATGGGCTCTAATGTAATGAAGCTACCATTACAGCTCTCTGCCAGCCACAACCAGATCACACGGATGTACTCGCTGGCCAGGCTATCGCAGCTCTCAAGCATTGATCTTTCTAACAATCTCATTATCTGCATTGAAGGTGAGCATTGTGTCACTTAATCATGTTGCTTGGCTCTTAAAACGCACATGAATTTTTTGCTGTGGAATTTTTAAATTCAATACTGCTTTTTGTCAATATTGCAGCATCAAGGTTCTCTCTTATTGCACTCTCTCAAGCATAGTATAATACCACCAGCTAGCCTGGTTACCTGCATCACAAATAATTTTTGGATTTTGCTGTCAGATATTTGATTGTGTTCTTATCTCTCCTTATAATTATATATAGGTTTTTTTCTTGCAGACCGCATTTCATTTTTGCTATGCTACCCTCTTGTTTAAATTTCAGTTATATCTAGCATAATCTGGCATCTTAAATTTATGTCAGACGTCTGAGCACTCTTCTAATAGTGCTTGGCCTTTAATTTTGTTCTTTTCAGCACTTGTGCCAGCTTGAAAATAGTGGCTACGTTCCCAAAAAATTGTAGCCCCTAAAATATTTGGCCGCAATTATGGTGGTAAAAAAAAGAAACAAGCATTTTTTAGGGCATCTTATGAAGCATTTTTTTTTTTTTTAGACGTGCATTTTAACATGGTTTGGAGGCTACTGACAGTCGCATGTCTGACTGCCAATTCTTTATTGAAAGAAACCTAGTTCATGCAATGGTAGCATTCTCTTCAATTTGCACGTCGATTTCAACTGCCAGGTATGTTGTTAGTTTGTATATTTGCTATTACTATGATGCTTAAACAGCAATTGTTGCAAATTATTATCATGCAGATAAACACCTGGTATCAGAATTATTGCATAATGTGATCGCATGCTTCTGTCATTCTTATTCTCTGTTGTTTCTTACACAAATCACTTCTAGAATTCAGAAACTGATGTGTAGTCTTTTTAACTTGAATGCGTAGCTAACTGGTTTGTTGTGCACTTCAATGACTGTCCGTGGCTATCGTTAGCCTCTGAATCCTGGTGAAATGTACACCTGACCAAACAGCAAACCTCTGAATAGAATTTGCTCAAAAATGCTTGTTTCACTTTCATTCTTCATAATTGCAGCGAAACATTTGCAGTGAGGCACAAATGCCGTAAACAACCAAATGAACAGGCTAAGCTCTATTAGAAGAGTGCTCAGAGGTCTGGCATTAAGGTAACATACATTTGCATGTCAGACCTGGACATAGAATTAGTCACTCTGTGTTTGCATTTGTGAAGCCTAGGTCAGCCATGTATTCAGTTTGTCATCTTATTAAGTGAACAGTGCAATGGCAAACAGCATGAAGACCACCTCCACGCTGTTCACTGAGTAAGATGAACCACCAACTAGCCCATTTAGCCACCTTGCTAATTTGTTCAGGCAGAGTTCCTTCAACAAAATTTTTATTTCACCATGTGAACATATAGCATATCATTAGTCTTATGATGAATCAATGTTTGTATTAAGACATAGCATTGCCTTGTTATTGTGTGTGCAGCGCTCAAGGATCTTAAGTACCTGGTCTCAGTAAACCTCTCGAACAACAGGATAAAGGTGAGTGTGCTCTGGTGGCTGTCCGTCAGCTGGCAAAGGTGCTGATCTGTCTGCTGTGTCATGCAGAGTCTTCAAAGCATCCAGTACTCTACTACCCTTGTGTACTTGGACCTGTCCGGGAACTTGATACCTTCACTGATTGACCTCACATCATTGACTCGATTAAAAGTAAGTCGTCCTTTAGATGCAAGAAAGGAAAGGGTGTAGAACGACACTTTATTTGAATTGAGTGGAATGGAATGAATGAGCATTTCTGGAGAACAGAAAAAATTGGAGAGTTTTGCTGTGTTTCTATAGGAATGCTTTTAAACACAGTATACAGAGTGAAAGCGCCAAATAATCTTCATTGATTCAATAAACTAGCCTTGCACTTCAGTGCTTGTGCAGTCATTCCTGTGCTAATTAACTCACCCAGGTTTTCTCGTGTGTTTCCTGTGATGGATAAAAAGACACATTTCACTCAGCACCACAAATACATGAGCTCCTCTGATCACTCACCAATTCCTTCAAGTTTTCTTTTCTCCCAGGAACAGTCGACATGTGTGATGGTGCTGAGTAGGTGACCATTCGAAATAGTGAATCCATGAAGAGCACTACCGGAGGACTTCTTGCTCTTGAATATTTGCGGGATAGCATGTATTGTGTGCAAACACACTGCAGGAACGGCAAAATTCAGTTCTGGTACCTCTGCCAACTGTGACTACTAGTTTCTTAGGTGTTTTCACAATAGTTGAATTAAATGCGTGCTTGTTATGTGGCCCATATCAGCCTATGATGTGAGCACTTTTGCAAATTTTTCATGTTGTGTGTGCTTTGACTGGAAATTTCATTGATTGGTTATTATGGCCCCAAGGCGCACGCGGCCAGTGAGGAGCGCTGCAGATGTGAAGATTGACATTAGTTTTGATCACTTGGGGTTCTTTAACTTCCAGTGAAACTTCAGCAGACAGGACTTTCTTTTCATTTTGCTTTGTCAGAAAGCGGCCGCTGCAACTGGAAGTTGAAGCCCTGGCTTGAGCAGTGAAATTAAACAGACACTGAAGTGCTGTGGTGGCTTGCGCAAATGACATTGTGTCTAAATACGGGCACAAGTGCATTTTAACAACTGTATGCAAGCTTGTATTTCAGACTAAATATGAATGATTAATGGCACTTCATTAGCCACACTCATCGCACCTGTGTGCTCAGACCCAATTATTCTAGCCAGCTGGCTTGCTCAGGTTTTTGAGGCAAAGGATTAAAGTGAAACACCTTTGTTGGGTCGTTGCCAAATTCTAGCTGGGCATGTGCCTCGTAAGCTATTGTTTCTCATCTTATTCTGTCCATTTTAATGGTGTGGCCATCTTAGCTCTGACCCTTGGTGCTGGACTTCCTCAAGCTCTGTTTTGGCACTGATGGCAGTTACCATTGCTGTACTACAAGCCCGAGACCTTGTTTCTTGCCGTGCTGATGTATAGCTGGAGAAAGCAGGGCAATGTCTCAAACATTATTTTCTTGTTTTATGCAGACACTCCTTTTGAAGAGAAACGAGATTACAACACTGCAAAAGGCACAAGCGTACCTTCCAAGTGGACTCTGTGTCTTCTCAGTTGCAGAGAACAAAATTACTGACCTCACAGAGGTATGTCATTTTCTGAGCATTTTTTTTTTCGCCTACCTATTGAGCCAACTGCTCTAGTTCTAGTGACTTGCTTAAACTTGCTGCTGTTGCAAGTCAAAGTATGAGCAGCAACTATATGAAGGCTTTATCAACCTAAGTTTGCACCCTGTCTGCTCTGGTCTGTGGACTCAGGTTCTTGTACAAAACATGAAGCAATTTGCTTGAACTAGCGATTAGTTGACATGGTAGGTACATATCTTTTGACGCAAGGCCACTAAGATCTATCAGGGATGCTCACTCCCTGTATCTTGTGGGTGCATTTTATCATGTGAATGGTGTGAACAAACTGATGCATGGATATGTGTTAGGTAAACAAGAACATAAGCAATATGTACTTGAAGTAATCTACTGAATTTCCATGACTTTTTGCAGTGGTCCGTTAAAGGATCTGTTCATTGTTCTTCAAGACCTCCTAATTTGTAGCACAATAGAAAGACTATTATTTGAAGTGTCTGAATGTGCAGTTCTTTGGAAAGCGAGTAGAAATTTCTAAAACATAATTTTTCTTCCTGCACAGTCTCTTCTTCTCAGAACTGTGTAAGAATGCCTGCAACACTGATTTCTGAACACGATGACAATGCCATGCCAGTAGCAGTGAGAAAATATAAGTGCATAAGGTTTTGGCAGGAATAGTTGCATTGTGTCAAACACTGAAATTGTGGCCATAATAGCTGTCCACAGCGCTTAATCGGTTGTGCAAGTCATTAGTTCTTCTTTTTTTATTACTAGTCACCTAAAATCTCAAGTGTTTTTTCTACAGGCACAGTCTGTGTAGGCAGTGTCTTTCAGTTGGCGCTGCTGCCGAAATCCAAGGCTTTTGCTTGACAGTTTACCAGGTACAGTGCTCACGGAATGAAACGCGTCAATTTAGGGCTAAGTAGTGCGCATACTTTCGTTTCAACCGGCTGCAGTTCGTGTCACATCGACGTAATTTTGGCGCGAACGCTTACACAGGAGTCCTCGTCACGTTTGGTGAGCAAATTCCTAGCGACATGACATGGTGCTCTCGCGTACTTTGCACATATGTAGGGCTCTACTAAATGCTCCGTGTCCTATTTCATTCCGTGAGCACTTTACATTAGGGTAAGGTGTGCCTAAACATGCGTTGCAACGATGGCAGCACACCCTAAAAGCACAAAGCATTTTTGACATCTTGAATATGACAGCAACCCTCGCACCACACTCACAACACGACTTGCGCTGATGCGTGTCACTATGTCAAAAGGGCCCATTGATGCACCACTCCGTTTGTCTGCACAAAGTCAGTGCCACTTTTCAACGTGCGCTAACTGAAACTCAGAATTAAAAAAAATTCTATGACGCTAAAAAATGTTAGCAGAAGCACATAAAATACATGTAACAGTACACAGTATGGTGTATACTGTTTAACTATCAAGCGACGCCACGTGCCTGTTTTGCACCACTTTCAGAGCAAAATTTAAAATAAAATTCCTTGTTGATGGAATAAAAGCTTGCTCATTTCCGTCAATGTGACACAGAATCTTCTCATTCCCACCACAATGCAGACATGTTCTGAACCTTAGACAGTGCCTTTAAAGAAGATGTGCTTGGCTTTCTTGATACCACATTGTGGCTTCATTTATTTCTAAGATACCACAGATAGCTCTTTGTTTATTTCCTTTCCAAAGGGACCATTGGGACCCACAGTGCTGTACACTCATGACCATTGGCATAGAGGGGGGGGGGTGTCTAACCCCCCCGCCCTTTCCCAGAGAACAGAAAATTTCGGGAGGTGGGCTCCCAAAAAGCGACATGGATGAAAGAGAAAGTTTGAATGTGGAAGCAAGGCAAGGGCTAGTGCCGGTCATCCGAGGGAGGAGGGGGTTGCGATGGGTGCGATCCCCTCTCCCATGCACAGAAGATTGTGGCCCCACTCATGTCACACCTCTAACTCATTCTGGATCGTGCCGACCATAACTGCTGAGGGTTGATCAATGTTAAAAATACCACACATAGATAAAGATGGGATAAGTACGTGCATAAAACTTGGAGCCATTGTTGCTCCCCACCAGGCCTTCATGTTGTTGAATAGCTAATTTCTGGTACTTGAGCAAATCGTCGACTACACTGCGTGAAAGAAAAGCATTCTTAAATTATTGAGACTTGCTTGTCTAATAATAAGCACCCCCCCCCCCCTTCTTTATTTCTTTCCCATGTTTTGATTTTCATTATGTTAAGGAACTTGAGAAGAGCTTGCTATTAGGCTTGTTTGTACACACTGATAATTCTGAAAACAGGGCAAAAAATGAGACAGGAAAGAAATGCCCACAGAACACTGATTTGTGCAGGCAAAATATATGAAGGGTGGGGGTGCTGGGCCAGGGGAGCTAAGAAACCACCACGACAAACAGGTGGGAGGACAAATAGGTGAATACTGTAGCCTCGAAGTCCACACAGAAGCAGAAATATAGGAATGTTAGAGGCCGCCGCGCTGTTCAACAACCTGGTGAATGTTGAAAAGCGCAACAGTGACTAATGGAAAAGAATTTTGAGAAAGGGAGTGGGGTTATGAATTTGAGGAGGTGGGGGGGACTCACATAAAAGGCGTCAAGAACGAAGTTGGCAGGTAATTATGGACATAGGGAGAGTGTCTTGTCACTGCCTGATCGCTCAACACCAGACGACCATGGCCATTCGCCTAGATGAGGAACACCTATCCCGTCATAATGCGGGCTGCTTATTGCAGAGAGCCTATCCTAACTAAACATCTCGGCAATTTTCAGAATAGACGTGTGTCGGGAGACATGATGCTTTCATAGCTTTTAGAGCTACTGACCCTTATTTTACTCCGAACTACGGATGCCGTAATTTTCACAAAGGCTTCTAAACAAGGAGCATACCTGCTTTGTACTGTGCCTCATCAGTTCCCGAGTGTGATCAAATAATAGTATGTGTCATGTGACGACTACGATACCATGATTGCAAGTTACTTCCAAACATCTCTTCAAACATGTCGTACAGAAGGTCACCGAAAGTGAGTGAAACTTGCATTATATGATACTATGGAAGGTCTAGCATAAAGATTCGTTCCTGTATATTTAAATCTAGATTTCCACAAGGCTGAAAGCGTGATTGAGTGATAGGTCCACCCACTTCCGTACGTAGCTGTGGCTTTACCACTCACTAGAATATCTGGCTGGAAAACAATGGTTTTCCCTGGTGTTACCTGGGCTGCAACAAGTCTGGCCTGCAAACACACACGCGCGCGCACACACACGCACACACACGCATGCACGCGCACGCACGCACACACACACACACACACACACACACAGGGTGTCCCAGCTAACTTGGACCAAGATTTTGAAGAAACCTATGCATTCTTCAGAACAGAAATTGCGTGGATGTTGTTAGCGTTTATCTAAACTTACAGTACCATCTTTTTGCTCATCGTTATTTGAGTAATCAGCCAAGATAAATTAATTAATTTTTTAAATATAGCTTGAAACTTTCAGGTATCAATAGGAAAGTTGTGGAACTTCACAAATGTTGCCCAACCCAGGTACTTGCAATGAGATAGACTTTGCGTGGCTGTTTTTATTGGGGAAAAACAAAAGCCCGCGGAGTTTAAGAAATACCACGTGACAGCGCGCTCTGTGTGCCCAAATGCACCGCGATTACAGCGCTCTCATGAATGATTTGTAAAAAGATCTCCACCACCGCGCCTTCCCTTCACTTACGAGAAGGGCTTCAACCTTTGCTCGGCTCTGGCATTACTGGCAGCAGCTGGCGACGGCGCTCCGAAAAATCGCTTCGTCAGCAGCCGCTCGCGCCTGCCGCCGAAGAACGCGCCATCATCAGCTGTTTATTCTGATATGATGAGAAGAGCAATTTTTTTTCCAGCGTTCAAGTCGATTCGGAATAGAAAAAATACACACAAGACATGCATCATACATCTGGAACCTGTGCAAGAGAGAACATCATTTGTTACAATGCCGCTTTTCTTCCAAGCTGTGCCAGCGGCTAGATGCATGTGAGCTCGACCGTCTATTACTGTCGTGCTGCGCAACTGTTTTGAAGAATTTGTTTGCAGTGCCTAAAGCATGCCGTACTCAAGTGAGCAGAAGGCAAACGTGGTCTTAGCCTTGGGAGCGGCGTGGGGCGACAAGAGGAAAGCTGCCGAGGTATACTGAAATTGGCAATGTGGGGGGAGACCTAGCGCAAAAACAATTATGAGGAGTTACTTGACACTCAAAGGAACAGGTAGCTTCAAGAAGACGCAGCACAGAAAGGGGACCATCTGTGAAGAGGCTGAAGGAGACATTTTGGCTTTCACGACTGCAAACCCTCATTCCAGCGTGCGTGATGTGAGTGGCGAGGTTGGCATTTCAATGTCTTCAGTGTCAGGAGTTCTTAGGAAGGCTGAAATGTATCTGTATCACCTCCAACTGCATCAAAAGCTGCAAGAAAGACACTTCCAATGGCGGCTTGATTTCTCAAATTGGATCCTTGTGAACAGTGACGAAATACCGGATTTTGTTGGCAAAGTTCTCTGGACAGGTGAGGCAACCTTCTCCAGAAATTCTCAAGTCAACATCCATAATTCGCATTACTGGAGCGATACGACCCCGCATTGGGTGGTGCAGACCAGACACCAGTACCAATGGTCATTCTGTGTGTGGAGCGGTAACTTTGACGGAAGAATAATTGGCCCCATATTTTCTGGCCACATGCCCACTGCTCAGCGGCACGTGAACGACATCTTGGAAGGCCCAGTCGAAGATTTTCGCTGTGATCTTCCTCTTGCGTTTTTAAAGCGAACTTGGTATCAGCACGACGGTGCACCAGCTCACAGCAGCGGCCTTGCCCGAGCTATCTTGACGAAGCCTTCAAACGCCAGTGGGTCGGGCGGCATGGACCAGTGGCATGGCCTGCAAGGTCACCGGACATGACACCTCTTGACTTCTTGTGGGGACATGTGAAAGACCGAGCGTACCACAAACCTACAACTAGACCGGAAGTGCTAAAAGCAGAGATTGCTGAGACCTGCAGTGAGATACCGTCCTGTGTCATCAAAAAAGCTACATCGTACGTGCTGAAAAGGTGCCAGTACTGCATTATGGGAGAGGGCGACTTGTTTGAACACATTCTTTAGACAGACATCACAGCGAATAAATCTCTACAACCGTTATCCATGAAAATAGCCATCTGTGTGAAACTTTTGTATGACGTGGAAAAGGTACGTAAGTAATATGAAATTACAAATTCTCTGCCGACAAGGAATGGACAGGAAGCTAAAAAGCAACCTTCTGTGTCAGTTTACAGTTCTTCCTTTTGTGACAACCAGCATAATTCACACGACGTTATCAAGCTTGTATCATGCGTGTTTGCTTGTTGGGATCTTGCTTCCAAATTCGAACTCATAAGCTTGTCATTTTTTCCCCACATGCATTTTGCTAGCGGGAGAGTGCAATTGTCGCCACAGAAACGGCAGCTGTGCTGTATTTCAACTGCCGCCCGAACCCACTGACGTTTGTCTCGGAGCCAAGCACAACACGAAGCTCTGTCGTGGGCACCAAGAAAGGCGCGAAGCGAATGATGTTTTTACAAAGCACGGTTGAGGGCGCTGTAATTGTGGCGCATTCGGGCGCACAAAGAACGCTGTCACGTGGTATTTTTTAAGCTCCATGGGCTTTCGTTTTTCCAAAATAAAAACGGCCACACTAAGTCTATCTCGTCGGAAGTGCCTGGGTTGTGCAATATTTTTGGAGCTCCACAGCTTTCCTATTGACACCTGAACATTTCAAGCTATATTTAAAAAGTTAATTAGTTTATCTTGGCTAATTACTCAAAAAAAGACGAGCAAAAAAATGGTACTACATCCACGCGATTTGTGTTCTGAAGAACGCATAGGTTTTTTCGAAATTTTGGTCCAGGTTAGCTGGGACACCCTGTATATATGTGTGTGTGTGTGTTGAGAGAGAGAGAGAGGTGGAGGATGGGCGGGAGTGGTAGTTGCCAGTGAAAGACAGACACACCCCACCCCCAAAATGAATTTCTGGCTATGCCACTGTTCATGACCATTATACATGTTGCGTGACTTTGCTCAGTGATATTGATAGTAGCCACACGTTCTGTGCTTTTGCCCCTGTTCCTTTTGGCATGACATAAATATCATTAACTCCATCTACGAAGTCACGATAAAAGCCAGTTATGGTAAGAGTGCTGACAGTGACAGTCCACCTGCTTTTCTTCACACTATGCAGGTGTCCTTCCTTTCCCACCTCTCTTCTTTGGAGAGCTTCTCTATCGGTGGAAACCCCTGTGTCAACATGACCGGAGGCATTGTGTATCCTTGCAGGCTCCTCTCTTACCTATTTTGTATGTTTTCTTGCTGGGAAATTTATTTAATTACACCTTAAACTGGTTGATCCTCATTTTGGGAAGCTTCATAGCGAATTCAACTTGGCAATGAGAACGGCAAACAAAGGTACAACACATGATGTATATAGGGTGCTTCATTGTAGGGTAAAATCCGATAATTCCCAGTTTTTTGCACCCTGAACAGGTTTAATGAAAATCTGGTAACAGTTCCACCTCAAACTTTCGCCCTTTTGTAAAGGGTCACAATAAATGCAGGTGTTACAAAACTACTGAACGCCGCTTTCCTTGTTTAAGGAAGTGGCCAGTATCATCGTCATCATCATCGTCATCATTATTATTAAATTTTTCCTTCTTGCTTAACACTCAAGCAAAAGCTGGCATATATACTATATGTAGCACCTGCTAGCCTTGAGTAAATGAAAGTTTGTTGCCTTTTTGGTAGCCTTGTTTACATGAGTGCGACGGTGCATCACACCTCCCGTGCATCACATACATGTAAACGGTGGTAATGCTTTAGGAAGTGAACACAGCACTGGCGTTGCTCTGCATTGCAAAAGGAAGCTGTAACATTAAGGGGACATTTTCCAAACTAAAGTTTATTCAGAGGCTGAACAGGTCTAGAATGGACACAGAAATGCTGAAAATGCAAATGACAATGCACGTCAACAAAATCCTGTAAGATAAGAAAAAGCATTGCACCCCTTACAAAGCATGTGCATTTGCACTTTCTTGCCTTTGATAAAATAATGCAGAGAACAAAGTAAAGAAGGGTTCGCCAAGCAAATCTCTATTTATTGTTTTTTTTTTGTGCTATGTGGTTACATTAAAAAGTGCAATGCCTGCCAATGCGGGTTTGTATAGATAAGTTTGTCACAGGACTTCTGAGTGAACTGTTTGTCATTATATGTTTCTGCGAGTGATTTCGCTTGTTTAAATAGAATGTTTGTGTCCAAAAGGAGACAATTGCATTTGTGAATCATTTGTGATAGTTACCTGAAAAATCTCAAGCTTTGAGCTTGATGACAACAAAAACCCTGATTTCCGCCTGATTTTCGTCTTAAAAGATGAACGCCAGATTCTCACCCCTGAATTTAAGAAAGCACAAAACATGACAACGAAGGGCCCTGATATACCCTATGTTAAATTGTAACTGTTCTTAGTTTCAGTCCACTTTTACCTTGTTCACCTTGGTGTTATGCCTACATATTGTTTTTGACGTTTTAAGGTAAATGAAAGAAAAATGCATATATGTCTGTGATCTCAGAAAGACAGAAAAAGCATTTCATCATTGCACAGCTGGTCCACACACGACAGCTGCACATAACTGCGTGGCATTCGAGATATCAGCTGCCTTACAAGGCAACACTTCTGGGCAAGAGGAATGCCTTGCACTCTGCGCACTTCCCAGTTCTAGCCACCCTGGCAGAGCCTTGCCCCCCTTGCCACCTCCTCCTGTGTAGCTTCTAGCACATTAGTGGAGAGGAAAGGAGAGAGAAAGCTGCTCATTGGTGTCATAATTATGTCTAACTCTGCTTACAATTGAAGGATTTGAAAAATTATTGTGGCAGCAGATTTGTGACATGAGCTCGTTTAATAGTGTGACCATGCTACGGTTACTTAGAAAAATATTTCAGGGCCCCTTCAAAGATCATTCCTATTACTATGTGCTGGTCACTAAAATGGAAAAAGCTTGCATTAATAGTAGCTTATGATGGCGGCACTTCAGTCCTTCCTTGAAATGTTTTACACATGGAGGAACACCGGAAGTGCTAAAATACAGAAAACTAGTTATACAGAAAACATTATCTGGATGTGAGGATATTAACAAGGAAATGTATATGTATGTTTAAAGGTGCTTACTGACAGCTACTTTAAGGGATCGGGAAGCAAGCGACCTTATGCACATAATGTTTCTGGCTGCCTGTGCTAAATGCATGACCTTGCTTTTGTAGAAGCATGCCAGCTTTGCGTAAGTACTCGCACTTTGTGTTGCTGAAACAGAATGCACAAAAATATGCAGTTGATTCAGCATGCAGTACACAGTGTACTGTTTTAGAATTGATTCCTTAGTTGTAACACCATCTCTGTCTCACTGGCTCATGAGAACACATTTGCTGATGTGGCTAAGCTTTGTCAGTGTGATGTTGCATTAAGGTCACTGAGGCCATGTTCCTGCACTGCAAGGTCTTTTAACCCCTTACTGCATGGTTCATCATATATGATATGCATAGAACAACCTTTTCTAACGTGATAGAATGAACACTGAGGAAATCAATGCATATTTACCTGTAATCTGTGTCATCTCCAGCAATGAAAACAGCTGTAGCTCTGTAAATAATTTTCAAGCAATTTTTTTCTCAAAATATAGATGCCTGCAGCTTGTCACACAATGCACAAAAAGTTAATAAATAAACAGGTTATTTTCCAAATTATTACACTTGAAAGCAGCACCAAGAAAATAGCAGAGAGTTTGTTTGCTGTGATGTTTTTAACAAGAAAGACATTCTGGTCGTTCTGTGAGGCAGACATTAATTGCTGTACCATATAATTTAAAGCATGCACTTACAGGTTGTTTTTTAATGATAGCAGAGATTTCTTGCTTTGAGAAAACAAATTTGATGGCAAAGTATTCTGTTTTTGCAGGTTGTACTGTTGATTAGTATCAATATTGGGATGAATATGTCAGAAAATGAAAATTCCAGCTGCTTTTAGGATAAACATTGCGTGGAGTCAGCCATATTCTTAGCGCTAAAGACAAGAGCATCAAGACAGAAGTCTTAAAAGAAGAAGAAAGTACTTATTGTCTTGCGTCAAGCCCCTAAAGCCTATGCAACCAAAAATCCATATAATAAGAAGCACACCAAGGTATCTGGCTTATGTATTTAAGCTATGATCTAATCAATCGAGGATGATAAATTTTTAATGAACTTGTAGTAACTCAGGCTGCGAGAAATATACTCCACTCATTACAGCAAAGCTTCAAGCTTTTTTCAATGGAAGTGATATTTTATAAAGGCTTTCTCTGATTCCAATAGCTTTCTGTATGGTTGTAAAATATATCCATAACTGCATGGTGCAATCCACACAATCCACGCTGCATATCCAGATCGCCTCGAACACGTCTCGCCGATTAAATAACCACTTAAGTTTTGCGCGCATGTACGGTACGACACATGCTTTTAACTTTTCTGCACTCCCTACGGCCCTTCGCTTGTGGAACAATCTGCCTGATCACATTGCTTTCGAGTCAGATCAAGAAAAATTTTGTCATCTCCTACACGAGCATTTTTCATAATAGCACTTACAAATCACTTTATCTTGTTTCTTACACTTGGCAATGTGCTTCGAACTTCTTGTGATGTTTTTATTTTTATTGATGCATTGCTATCTCGCTCTTATGAATTGCTATTTTATGCTGCGTCACATGTTCACTTGTATGCCCTGTGTATATTATTGCTTTTTTTCGTCTTTTTCCCGAAATATCCCTTCAATAATTGTACTCCCTGATCTGTTCATTTTTCCTGTATTTTACTTTCTAGTATTAGTGCCTTACGTTAAGTTTTACTCGTGTTATTTCCTTAAGTGTACCTTTGTGGCCTTTCATTACTTCAATTTTTCCTTTTTCATGTTTTGATCTTGGTAGTAATGTTGATGAGCCCTGCATTGAGGCATATCATTTGTATTAGACTTCAGAAGGCTGCTTACTGTTTTTCTTTTTCCTTGATTTCGTAACCCCCCTTACACAATGCCCCCATAGGGCCTGTAAGGTATTTTAAATAAATAAATAAATAAATAAATATGTTCCACGACATTTTCTGCTCAGAAAATCTCAACCATGTGGCTTTTTATAAAATTGAAGTTTGTTTACTTTTTTTATAATTAACCCTTGGTGCGCACCTCTTGTGGGACACATACACATTTTATTACTATGGTAGGTGCATGCGCAAGCCACAACAAACATTGAACAGTGTTAAACCAAGAAGCAGCACATTGCTCTTGTGGTAACAGTGGATATTGAAGCGCTTTTGATGTTGCCAATTTTGCCTGGTATAGAAACTTGTCCGGCTAAACCTGCACAATGCATGCGCCGCTCTAGTGTCCTTTGACTGTCAGAAGGGTTCCGAGAATGGCTTTGGAGATGGACAAGTGAAACTTTTTCACAAACAACATTTTTCGCAAAATTTGATGCAACTTTAGTAATATTGTAATACGAACCCAAATTTTCTTCAGGCAACTGAGGCAGGTGTTGTGATCAGAGCTCAAACATAATACATCATACTCAAACATAAACTCATACTCAAACATAAAAGAATAAATGTAGTTTCTTTGTAGGCTCTGGGCTTGGTTGAAGCTGTGATGTAGGCAAAACACAGTGAAGCTGTTTTCTTCAGCTCGTTTATTCACTTGTTTAACCTGGTGTGTTTGCTTGCATGGTTGTGTTTTTCTCTTTCTACTTCGAATATTGCCATTCAGAGAAACTCCTATTCAAATCACTCTGGTTAAAGATGTGAACAAAAGTGTGTCAAGATTTTAAACATGAGTGTTTAGCAAACCACTTGTGGTAAGAAGAGGTTAAGACCCTTAATCAGTTTCACACAGTGGTTTTGACTACCGGCCCTACGTCATCAACTGGTGTCTCGGTCTCAGAGTCCTGGATGACTTTGTTGTCACACAGAGGGAAAGGTGAGCAATGCCATATTTTGTTGCATCACCATTCAGGCATTCCACTCCACACAATTTTATCTTAAAATTTGCACATGTTTCTCATGATGTGCTTGGTTAAACATGACCACTTATGCCCCTATATGTCACTAAGTGCAGGCATTAATTTATTTGTGAAAGCTCTTGTAATTCGTTGGTTACGTTTTTTTTTTTTTAATTACAATTTTCTTCACCGGGCTGAAAGGTAAGCCTTCTTGCAGTGCACAAGCTTTGTTTTAGAAAAAAAACTTTATACGGCAGAAAAAAAAATTGTTAAACTAAAGAAACACCACTGAATAAAATGAGTAAAATTGGTTCACAGGATCTGAAGACATTATGGGTGGTCAACATAAGTTGCAATCATGCAGGAATGGTTTCCTTAACTCCCCATTAGAAATAATTTTCCTTCCTCTTCCAAGAGAACTAACAACAAAATAGAATAACAGACATGCTTTACTCAGATGGTTAGTTTTGAATTTAGTTTTTAACTAGTTTTCGGTAGAGAGAGAATAAATGACAGCTCGAGGCATATTTGGGAAAGTGGATAAGGGAGGTCACTACAGAAGCTTCATAGTAAAGTGGGTTAAGTGTCTCTTGTAAGTTTAGCCTGTGGCCACACCCAGGCCTTGAAAGAGCTCAAGCCTTAACCCTGTACTTTTCTCAGTGTGTCTTCAGTTCTTCACATCCCCACTTGAGACGATGCGCAGTTTGGTTCACCCTCCTTACGCATGCATTGCATTTCACTTGTAGAAGTGTAGGGAGTGGCCAGAGTCATTGTCTTGCCATTGTCACTAACATAAGGCGATGATGCCATTTTTCATGGAGTGTCTGCTCTGGCCTTGGTTAAAAGCACTCATGCCTTGGGGGGCATTTTTGCATACATGTGTATACATTTGAATTGTGAGTGAATGTTAAACTAGAATTGAAATATGTGAAGGCTGCAAACACTTTCTAGTGTGAGATGTAGCCTGTGGTATAGGCATACTTGCAAATAAGACACACCATACATTGCCTTTTGCTGGCACCAGATAAACACGATTGTGAGTGTGGCACCTGTCTTGCTGGTGCTTTTTTTTTTTTTACACCAACTTTTGTTCAGTGTGTCTTTAAACACAGTCATATCTGCAAGTCTTACCTAACCTAACCTAACTTAACAATTTCTGAGTTGTACATTGCAAATTAAATCCCGCTGCACATTTATTTTTCTGCATGTACAGAAGAATGGTGACCTTAGTGATTTGGGATGCTTTCTTACTCGAGTCTGAAAATATTCTTGGCTGGCACTTTTGTGGTCATTCCAAATATAAGATTAACTAGTTACAACAATCAGATTTTCCTTTCTATGAGTGATTGTTATAAGTAGTGAACAGTATACATGCAGCTGAGCTCCAGGACAGTGGAGTGGCGTTTTCTCTACTCAAGACACATAAATATGGTCGAACATTGTTATAATGAATTGTCATCCAGCACGAAAATACCTTCATGCTATCTGACATTCATTATAAGCATACATGCTGATATCAAAGTAAATGTAAACGTTGTGCCTCTGACAGGCCAGCGAAGGGTCTCCTCTTGATTTTGACAGCCCGTTGGTGTCTTGTCACCAATACATGACCCGGGAACAATGCTAAGTTACAGACATGCTTACAGACACAAAGGAACTACATGCTGGCTTGTCGGCTGCAGGCCATCCAAGCTATTGGCCAGAAGGTGTACGCATGCCCAGAATGTGCCATTTCAAGCTGCTCTTGCCGAGTATTTGGCACCCTTGCTTCTAGAAGACATATCTTGAGCTGCGAGTGAGCAAATATTTGTTTTGCTGTAGCCAATATATAGTCTCAAACCTTGCATTTTCGGCTTCATTATAACAGTGAAATGTTTATTAAAATACAGCATGGTCGACCAAATTTTACGGTTACTTCATTAAATCTGACAATTCATTATTACTGTGTTTGTTATGTCGAATTTCCATTGCAAAATGTGTTCGTATCACAAAGCCTCCTAAGTGTATTTTTGCACATAAAACAAGCACAGTGTAGAAGATGAGCAAGCAAAAAAGATAGGTGAACGCAGCGCTAACACAGCAGTGCTGTGTTTGTCTTTCTTCCTCGTGCTATCTTTGTTTTCCATGCTGTGCTTATATTGTACCATGAATAACCAACTCACCTAAGCTTCTGTCTTTGTCAACATGGGAGTTCTCAAGAAATCTGAAGGTTGAAGGAATTTTCATGAAAAGGAAAGGCTGCATGATAGTCCCAAGCTGGTCTAGTTGGTTCACATTCAACATGGCAAGGGATGCAAATGACAGGATAAGTTATACGTACAAACCGGACAGAAGCTATTCTGTTTGTACCACTTGTCGTGCCATCTGCACTGTTCGTCATGTTGATCATAAATAAGCTAGCCTACATTAGATTTCTTGTGCAGTCCATTTCTGCTATACCAGGCCCTTTGCACCTTTAATTTTCTGTGATGCAAATCTGTTCTGTTTGTATCACTTCACCAATCTTTTGTGCTCTTTGTCATGGAAGGCTACAGCTATGCAAAATTAGTGCAAAAGCTCGAATGGGAGCTCGTACAAATTTCCTTTAAAGCTTTTGGCTACTTTTGTGTAGGTGCCACCTTTCTCTGTCATTAATCTAGCAGTATCATCAGTGTATTCTGCATGTCCGCGGTGCAGCCTAAAGGCCGAGTGGTTGTACAGTCAAGGCAAAGGGCGCTGTTTCCATCTGGGCGACCACCTGGCGCTTGTTGAGTACCTGTCACAAGTCTGCCCACTTACTGGTGCCGACCAGGTAAGCTGGCCAAATTTTTTTTTATGTGCTTCCATTTCCGCTCATCACCCAATTTTGTGCTTCTGTAAGTGCTGGTTTGCATACAATAGGTCGTTTCAGGCAGCGTTAGTTTATCATTGTGTGGCAACTAAAGTTAAGGCATGTATATATATTACTGATGTTTCGTTCAAGTTTGCTTCCTACTTTCTTAAAGTGACAAAGGCCGCTTTATTTGGGGGAAGAACTGCTGCCTTCACCTTTTGTTGCTACCATCGTTTCTTCTTCCATTAGAGATGCTTGAAAACTTGAAGACAGAAAGATTTTATGTACAGGTATTTAGAGGTGGTTATATGCAGGCAAACATTTGATCTGACAAGCCAAAGGTGCAGAGCACTGCACTCATGTCTAGAAACTCATAAGGAGTCAGCATCTCTGTTTTTAAAACCTCTGTTGCTCCTTCTTAACCACGTCATGACAAATAAAAACACACCAGCAATATGATCGGGTCAACTGAGGCCTGGCATGCAGAAAATCATGGCTTTCTCTCGCACTGTCCTGGACACTGCCAGAAAAATAAAGGGACGGTAAGGTTGCCTGCCTAAAATGTTGCCACTTGTGTTGTGCCGTTCTTGAAACCTTTTAAGACAAATTAGCTTATTGAAGAGGAGCATGAGAATGCAAGCCTGTTCTGCTGCCTGTGCCATATCATTTCCCAAAATGTCCATACGCAAAGTGGCAACAGGCACTGCACTATGCGGACTCCTCTAAGTGCTGGGGTATATTGACTTGATGATTAGCAAATTTGACTCCTTAGCCGGTGGCACTGAAGGCCCAAACAACTATGGCCATGCCACATTTCGGCACGATCTCATTCGGCGAAATTGCATGTTGGTGAGGCCGGAAGTGGTGATTGGTTTTTCTCCTGCACTTTAGGCACCTTCACTACCTCTGCCTCACATTGCTATCCTTTACATATACAGAAGAACAGATTTTGGTGTCCTTGGCTTTGAAGCAATGTTCTTTATAGCAAGCGTCACCACATAGCACTTGGGCCACAGAACTAATATGCCTTTATAATGCGAACTGCGAGTCTTGTTACATGATGTAGACAAGATAATACTCAGCACCATGCACATTCTGGAAGGTGTGTATTGATGTAGTCCCGCGTCTTCAATGCGACCATGAATATGCATTATCCCTCTGCGTTGCCACAAGTAAATTTGACAGGGTTACCAAATGCACAATGATGCAGAGAGCAATTCAGCGGCACAGAGATGAACAAGAGATGAGATGACCATGAATACCCAAGAACACAGAGAAAGTGAGTGAAGGAAAGAAAATGAAGTGTTCACCAGGCACATGCTTGTGCCAATAACTTGTGTCGCTGTTCAGTGACATCAAAAGTGATGGCTAGTGTCTATGTGGCCACACTTTAGAATGAAAAGCTGCTGAAAGTTGTGCAGATCTTGCCAAGTTTTCAAACGAGCTACTGCATATTTGATTGCCTTATCTGAGTCACTTACAGACTTATCCCTCAGTGGCAAGGCCTGCTTTTCCTCTGTGGTTATCAAGGGTCTTGCATTTTTTATTTTGCCTGTGTCATAGTCTCAGCAAGATGTGCACAAGCATCAGAAGGTTGGTACAACACCGCACTCACATTCCAATGGATGTCCTTGTTATCTGGAGTTAAATTTAATTGAATTTAATTATGTCACAGTACACCATCATTTTGAGCTCTGTCTACATTCTCTGCTCTTCAGCATCTCTCTGTTACTCCCACTAAAGCGAGAAGAACAAAATCATCTGAAAAGCTCCAGCCTCTCAGATATTTTTATCCTTCTCGCTTATTGCTTAGCGAGGGCCTCGAATTTGGCTTTCTTGATGCCATGAGGTAGCATACAAGAGTTTATTAACCAGTTGCCGGCTCCTAAGCTCACATACTATGTATGATGCTTGTGCTTGAAAGGGCGATCCATGTCCACCACCCTGGTTGTGAACAGTGCTGGCTAAATGTTCCAGGGCTAACCTTGTACCCATACACAAACACTCAAGAAGGTGACATAAAATCTGAATTGTTAAAGCAACGCATGCATAAGGCGGAAGATATGGGTTTGATCCTCACTTGTGGCAGGTTCTCTTTTCATCCACTTTCGTCTTACCTTACATTATTATTTCTACATTTCATTTAAACATAATTAATTTCTCCTATGCTTTCCCTGGCTCATTTCCTCTATCTTTGTGTGGTTTTGACCTCCAGTTGCTATGGCATGTTATCTAAAGACTAGCTGATATGGCATGGATATACGGTGTTGTTAACTATGATGTTTTGCTGCTGAATATGAGGTTGTGTCCTCGACTCCCAAACAAGGCAGCCATATATTGAAGAAGCAACAGAAAAACAAACTTCCTATGTAGTCATACTTAAAAAAATCTAGCTGGTAAAAATTAACCATGAGCTCTTTACTGCAATGTTCCTCATAGCCCAGTGCACAGCTTTGTAATGTAAAAACTCGTTACTTAATTATGCATCACTGGTGGCCAACTATCATGCTAAATTAGATCAGACTCATTTCTCATCATTTGCATATATGCACTGCCTTACATGGCATCACTTGTGAAGGTCCTTCAGTGTTGCGAAATCTCCTACAAGTGCCTGTAAGGGCTGCAGAAGCAAACCATGAGAAAACTGCATGATGTCAGGCTCGCTACTGAAAGTCTTGCTCCGATTTGTAAAGGTCGCTAACTTTTGCTTTCAGTTTTATATCAAGGGTCAGCACTGCATTTTGATACCTGGCATCATTAAAGAGATACTAAAGAGAAGAATAAGCTTAACTGTACAAGTAAAGGACCCTGCTTCAATGCCAAAAAAAGCCTCTCCTACCATCAGAGGAGGCTTGGTAAGCCAAAAAAAGACGCACTAACAACACCGGTCTGTAGTTGCTTTTTTTTTTTGTATTAGTAAAGATGGACTAAATTGTGTTCTAAAGAAGCCAAAGAGGGAACTTGGCAAGTACTGTGACCTTTGACTGCACCGCAGCGGCCCAAATCCGAAAATATACATTGAAGTCCTTGATGTGACACTGATGTACCGGCACCAAGGTCTTGGTGCGAGAATTAAAAAATATTAAAGTCCAGCCTTCATTTTCTCTTTTGGCAATCAATCTCTTATTGGCAAATTAGTGAACAAAATTGTTGTCAGGATACTTTATTACTGTAAATTGATATATTGTTTCTCTTTAATGTCAATTTAAATGTGTCACAAAGGAGCACGAACACAATTTATTTAAGAAATACCCTGTATTGCCTGTGTGTAATTCCAAAGTGAGAAGAGCTTTGACCAAATTGCTTTATCACAGTATCATTGTGATTTTTAGTTTTTACTCTCAAATGGAAACCACAATTCATCAACACTAGATTCTGCAATGGCAGCTCAGTGAATATGGCATTTTGCTGCCAATTTTGAGCTTGCGGGTTTAGTTGTCGGCTACTCTGGTATTGTTCAGATGGGTGTGAAATGCAGATGTCGATGTGTACTGAGTTTTGAGCGCACATTAAAGAACCCGAGGCGGTCAAAATTAATCCGGATCCCTCTACTAAGGAGTCTCTCAAAACCTCAGCATTGCTTTACGGAAATGTAAACCCCGTGAATCGTCATATATTAAGTGCCATCAGTAAGAAATCACCACTGCAACTGTAACACTTCACAACTGCAGCTTTTTTTTTATTGCATGTTGAACGCATGCATTGCACTCATCTGCAGTGTCATGTTGCTAAGCCTCAGTGTGAAATAACCGTGTGCCACTAAAATTTTTCTCTGATTTATTCTGCTGACACTGTTTGATAACATCTCTTTTCAACACGTCAAAGTGACGGAGCAAGCGCTAGGAGCATAAATTTAGAGTAACATTGAAGAATAATGTTAAGCTCTATCAGGTGAAGTATAGCAGAACCTTGTTGACGAGTTCCTGTTTTTTCTGTTTTCATGGCTCTTATGCTCTGAAATGCTGGCACTGTTTAGTTAACATGGGATCATGTGTATTAGCTTCCCAGTTATGTCCCAAAAATTCAATGGCGCACCCCTGGTGTGGCATCGCCTTTCAGCTGTACTTACGTTGACTGCCGCCACCGTGTGTTTGAATTGTGTTTGGATACCTTGTGTGGTTGCTTCACTATATATACAGCTGTGCAGAAACTGAAAACGAGCTGTGAATGTTCAAAGAGAGACTGTTATTATCGAACATTCGACACAAGCATCACATGAAAATCACAAGCTTGATTTAGTATGAGTCATGACTACAATTGTGCAATGACAGTGTTTAATGTTCATTCTGTCAAGCAACAATAGTGAGCTTTATTTCGTAGGTTTTCAATATTTTGTTGCTTTCCTATTCAACTGTAGGGTTATTGAATATTATGTTGTTTTGGATCATGCATTCTCTTTCTGGTGTCTACCAAGAAAATTATCAGCAGAGTTCTGCTGCATTTTTGCAAGACATTATCTACATTTATTTCGTGGGAAAAGGTTATTAGCACAGAAAATTAAGGGCAAGTTCTCCCTTTTTGAATTTTACACCCAAATAAAAGGGCCAGTGCTTTAGCATGTCATCGCGGATGTTGAAGTTTTTTTCACATGTATGGGCAATTCTCGCTTGTTTAGAAAATGTTTTCAAAATCAGCTAGGTTGAGTGTTCAGTTCCTGTAGATCACTATGTAATCCTTTTTCTATTGGTGAACTATTAGTTAGCTCAACGTAGACAATGTCAAAACCTCACTATGTCACAAAAAGCCAGTTAAATAACTGCAAGCCCATCTTCCATTCTTGAGTCTTCTCTAGCTTACCAAGACTCTGCTTGTGGTAAGACTAACATTTCTGGTATCACAGAAGTGTCATTTACCAATTTAACTTGGCAGTATTCTTTAGTGTCCGTTTAACCTTCCAAGAAAGCCATCAAGAGCTTAACGTGCACGTTGACCTACTTTGAAAAATCACATGTGGGCAGCTCATTTTTGCTGCATTTTTAAGCCTTGTGGTTTGAGTTATATTTTTAAGTAGTAGTGCTCTGCAAAACTCCACAGGATAGAACAAATTTTATGCAAGGAAATACTGCCATTCATCAAGCTTTAGCAGAATCCTACAAAGAGAGCCACTGAAGAAAACCAAAATAGCTCTATTTGAAGCAAGTGCTCCAATTAGGGGAACTGCAATTTTACCGCACTTGAAGTTATTCTCATAGGCGTTGATTTATTAGTTTCTATTCTGCATCCTTGCTAGTATGCGCACCATATTTTCTTCCTATGTTGCTCGAAATTATTTTCTCATTCTTGTTCAGCAGTGTTCCGCCACCTAAATAAGGTAAATTTATAATAATGGTTGAGAGGCAGATGCAAGAGGTTCGTGTCAGAATGCTACCCGACACAACTGTGAGCCACTCATTCTTGATACTGTCCTGCAGATTTGAGAGTGATGCACAGGAGGCAAAAAGAGATGCCTCCTGACCTGTTACACGAGGAAGCAGTAATCCACACTCAAGGAATCCAGCAAAAAGAAGAGACGTCTTCCTTTAATTGCATCCAGGGTTTTGCACAATCGATACAGAGCACTTGTTCAGGCACGGGTTCAAGAGCTTTGGCCAACAACAAACAAAAGACTCATGCAGTCTGGGAGGAGCGGCAGTTATGCAACTTTGAGCAGTACGTTATGCACCTAAGATACAGGACGGCTGGATACTGGAATGTGGAGTGTCTCGTGGAAGACAGCTCATAGGAAACACACCTACTAGACACTGGTGAGCACAAGCACCTTTCACCAGGGGCTATTCGTTGAGCAGGCAGAGACATTATTTTTCCTTCGTTTAACTTCTCACAACAGCGGCAGCTGGCTGCATGGAGCTCTTGAAGACAGGTTTTAGCATGCATGTGAACATCACACATCCATGTAGCCAACACACCAAGGCCACCCAGCTCGCGGCATCTTAAGCGCTTTGCTTGCAGCCTTACACAAGTCAGTCAAAAATAACATGCATCTATCAAACACAGCCAGGTAATGCCTCGTTATAATAAGCAATAGCTCTATATCAAAACTGTAAGTCTGTTCTAATATATCCATTTATATGTACACACATCATATGTTTCCTAAGGAAAGAAAAGCAAGCACGCAAAAAAACGTCGCAGTCCATTATGAATTCATTGTGCATCAATCACGCGACAAAAAAAAAAAGAAAAAAAGAAAGAAGAAGAAGAAGAGATATAAAGCAAAGTGCGAAGTAGTTACGTGCAGTAAAGTGGCACTGATTGCACAGGAAAATGTGTGCGCGTTCGAAGGAGCTACGGAGTTTCTTTCACCAAACACGAAACTGCTCGTGCAGCGAATTTTACAAGAAAGCGACCGCGTTTGGCATGGCCAGTCCAGAAGGCGGGGGCTTTTTTTAATAAGGCAAGAGAGCGTTGCATAAAGTGCTCGCGAAGTCGCCTCGTCGCCAACGCCGAAAAGTATTGCACAAAGCTAAGTAGACAAGCACGTTTTGGACAAGCGCGCGCGCGAGGCCGTCCCTCGAAGGACGTGATCAGGCGTGCTCCCTCCCGGGGACATTTTTTTCGGGTCGGCCGGCGGCGCAGGAAGCGTGGTTCGGTTGGCGACCCCGGGCCACCGGGTTCCTCGTCGTCGCCCACGCGAGGGGGGAGAAGACGGGCGGCGTTGACTACTGGTGGGACCGCGTGCGCGGCTCGTCCGGGCTCGCCGCCCCAACCGAAGCCCGGGGCTACTGGCGCGGCCTTCGTCGGGGCCGGTCACGTCACGTTGTCCACCAGTCTGTTGGGCGTCAGTCCCAGGAAGCTGGCGAACACCTCGCGGTTGGAGGCGCACGCGGGGCTCGGTGCGGCCTGGCCCCGCTGATCGCAGAGCGCGCGCAGGGCCTTCTCGGCGATCACCGTGAACGGCACGGTCACCTCGGGAAAGCCGTTGCCGTAGTCGCTGCCGCGCAGCAGGACGCGCTTCACCGGTGACGGGGCTGGCGCTGGGGGTGGCTGCTGCTGCAGCGGGGCCGCGCGGTGAGGCACAAGAGGCGCGTAGCCGTGCGGGAACTCGCAGGGCAGGAACGCGGGTGCCGCGGCTGCCCGCGCTGGAGACGGTGGTTCGCTGGCCTGCGGCTCGCGCGCCGGACACTTCCGGTAGTGCGTGCTTGCATCGGCGGCCGCCAGCGCACGTGCGGGCTCGCCGCCACACCAGGTATCGCGCGGCCAGGGCTCGGCGCGCACCAGCTCTCCGGGGGGTCTCGGGACGCAGTACGCAGCGCTCATCACTGGCGGGGCCTGGTGTTGCTGCGGCGGTTGCTGGTGCCATCCCAGGGCGGCCGTCGCATGACCGCGCGGCGGTAGTGGTGGCGGCGTGGCCGGCGGTGTGGTGGCCGCCTTCTTCACCTTGCGCCAGCCGCGGATGGTGGACTCGTTGAGGCCGAACTTCGTACCGGCCGCGCGATTGCTGAAGCGCTCGGCGAACTGTATCACCTGCAGCTTGAACTTCGCGTCGTACTTGCCCTTCTTCGCGGCCGGCGTCATCGCGCAGCGCTTTACTTCTCTGCTGCCGCCGATGCGTGTTTCGCCCCTGTGCGCGAACGGGGTAAAAGACCTCCGTCTGCTCCGGTCGCTCAGGGAGGGCGCCACGCGTCGCAGCGCCGCGCGCGCGCCACCCCCCTCCTCGTCACCACCCGCGGCGCCAGCGGAGACGCCGGTGCGATTTTGCCGCCTTCTAGCATACTCTTTTCGTTGTTCCCTGCGGGCACTAAAAATTTTTAAATGTTACGATATCGCACCGGCCGCCAATGCACAGGGCAACTTCGCTTTCGGTATAGTGACCTTCGCTGTTTTGTCGGTGACCTGCCGATTATGTAGCCAGCATTTTACTGCACGAGGTCTCAAGAGCGAAAAAAAAAAAAGAAAAAAAAAAAGCTGCCCAGTATGCGCTTTCCGCATGAGTGGTGCTGGTTGTGCTGCAAGTATGACGCTCTGCATTGTTCTGCTGAATGGGATGTTAGTGCGTTTTGTATAGTTTCACACAGAAGGGAGACAACAGATCGCTTAATACTGCTACACACTTTTTTTTAATACAAAGTAACAAGATGTCCCCGCCCTCCCCATTTCGAACACAAACATTGTGATCTACAAAAACACCATTTACAGCTGCACTCAACCGTAGTTCCAGCAGTCAGAACACTCCAATTCACAAAACACTGTCTCTGTCGCATGTTCTTGTACAGAGACTTATGCTAAGGACGAGGCCTGCCTCGAACTGGGATGTTGCGTTTTTCCCATAGCTTTTTTACGATGCCTTCCAGTCTCTGCCTGCTACCAGATCTCATATAGAACATCATAATGGGTGGCACATAGTTGCTCGTAGTTTGAGCTAAGCACGACATCTTGGGCAGTGTGGGCTTGTTTACAGCCCTTGAAAGGTCCAGCGGTTGATGCTCATCTGAAGACGTGCCTGCTTTGCTCTGCACTGCAGACGGCTTCGCTGCGGAATGTTCTTGCGGCATTCTCGTTGTGAGCAGTGCAGCTAGCCTGGCAGGTGTCGCTCCCGGAGGGAACATTCTTGCATGCACACTTGGGTGGTCCAGGATTGAGTTGTGGTTAACAAAGCCTCGACCACCATTTTGACCAACAGACACATGCACATGGTGGAAACTTTGTGGAGATTTCCTGTTCTCAAAAGATTGTGGCGCAGGGAAGTCTATGGGACTTCTCATCTTGCTTCTCAGCTTTGAAGTGTCCTGAATAAGCCGCCTTCTGTTGTGTGGTGCCTGGTAGGCTACATAGTGACCAGGAGTGGTGTTCTTACGAGTACGGCCTCCAATTGCACTGTGTTCACGCGCACAAGTGTCTATTGTAGGCAAAAGCTCTTTGGGAATAGCATGGTTGCCGGGTGTCCTGATACCCGGCGAAAGGTCAGTGTTTGGTTCGGATGATGGTACCTTTGAAGTGGCAGTTGCGGCTGGAGTGAAAAGAGCAGTCTTTGATGCAGGGATGCTTAAAGGATGCCTGGATTGCAGGCTACATATTTCCTGCTTTTCCACTTGGACAGCATAATTCAGTACAGCAGTTGAGGTATCGAGTATATCGATGCTGAGAGAATCTTTGGTTGACAACTCTGAGGCTACCTCTTGTGGCGAGGGCGCCTTAGGAAGCTCCACCTTTCGCACTACGAGCGGCGCAACAGGACTGGAAGCCGAAGCGACCATGTCATACACACTATCGGAGTCCACTAATGGGAACACGGCCTCCACCTTTTGCACAGCACTGCCAGCGTCGGGCGAGGTAGGCTGGGCAGCCGGGGAATGTGTGTTGGGAACCGTCGTGTGAGCGAGGTCCTCTTCGCCGTCCCGCTGATGGCCGGGCTTGGCCAGGGGGCTCTGCGGCCAGCTGCTATCTGCCGCTTTATCACCGCCGGGGGGCTTTCCCGTTGCCGATAAGCCGTCAGGTATCAGAGCGAGCGGCCGGTGCAACGAGATCTTGAGCTTCAGCGAGCCTTCCTCGAGCGTGCAGACGCCGTGCACATCCCCTGCGCTGCTCGGTTGGTGGTCCGCATCGGCGCCGGTCGGCGCCGCCTTCTTGTGATGGTGGTGGTGGTGGTGATGGTGCGCCGTCGCCGTCGATTGAGCGCCGACGCTGGGCAGGTCTCCGTCGGACTCGCAGCCGCGCTGGACGTCGGCACCGCGTGCCCTCTTGGTGCGCTCGCCGTCCTCGCTGCGTCGTCGCTTCACCGGAGCGGCGAGCAACGGCTGGGCCAGCCCGCCGCCGTCCAGGGCATCGCCGTTCTGCGCGTACATGGCGTGTTGCTCGCCGTTGTCGAACGCCAGCGCTGCGCGCACGTGGTGCTGCTTGTCGTGGTCGCACTTCCCTCGTGCTTCGCGGCCCCTCTGGTCTTCGGCGTTGTCCGAATGCGGCGAGGAGGCGACCAGGTTTTCGTCGGCACCGTGCACGAGCGGTTGATTGATAGGGCGCATACGTCGCGCGCCGCCGCCGAACGCCAATTCGCAAATGTCACCCACTGGTATCGGCGCCGGCGGCAAGCGAGAGAGCCGGCCGAGCGCGTCGCCGAAATCGCTTCCTTCCCTTGTGCCGTGCGAGTTCAGCCGCGGCGGCACACACACACCGCGAAGAGGGCAAAGATGGATTCCTCGCCTACCTCGGGAGTCTCGCAGCAGAGCGGCGGCGTAGTTCGGCGGGCATGCCGTGTCACACAGCCCGAGGAGAGCGAGCGGTTTTGTTTTGCCGCGGCGCCGCTCGTCGTTGCCGTCAGTTCGTCACTTGGCGGGCGCTGTTTAAGCGTCGCGTCCTTCCCGCTGTTCGGTGCATTCGACGCGTACTAGGTGCTAGTTAGAGCCGGCACAGGGCGACAACATGGCCCATTCCGGTGACACAACATCTTCGTCGTCGGGGCGGCCGCCTTGCTAGCACCCCCGAAAAACTTGGTTTTTCTTTTCGCTCTCCCTCGTTCATTCTCTCCCGCGAATATGACACGGGTTTTTGACGCCGGGCGGCGCTGCGATGTCAGACCGGAAGCTTTATGACCGGAAACAAGCTCTCCATCTTTCTTTGCTTTCTCGCTCTCTCTCGATCTGCTGCCGAGTGCTGAGGCGCGGTTACGAGGGCAAGAGGCAGAATTCGGCCACCGGCAGCCACTGCGCTGTCGATGAAGGATTCTCTCGCGCCCTGCCGGTCGTGCTTTATTCTCTGGCTTCTCGTCTCGCATTCCATTTAGAGCGCGCGGCGTCTTTACTGCTCGTTTATTGCGTCGTAAAAAGAAGAAGAAAGAGAAAATACAAAGGCGTTCTGTCGCTCAGTGCAAGGTTGCGGGTTCGTTCGGTTCCGAGCACTCAGACACCGGCGCAGACCCGTGTGTTTTGAGCTGGCGCATTCTTTGAAATATTGCGAACAAACTCGCCTTGCTGGAAACCTTACCGAACTGATTCGCAGCTGCCGCCTTCCGATGTGTGCGCGCATGTGAAGGTGCTTGTTATGTGGAGATTTCTGAAGGATAACGCCACAGAGAAAGAAAATACTATCTATATGATAAACCCTTTGTCGGAGCGCTGCTCTTCAGCGTGCTTGTTCCGTGACCAGCTTTGTACGCAGCCGTCGAACCGGGGTGTGCGAAGCTTCCTAAAAAATACAGCCGATTAGTCAACAAATTTCCTGGCATTACAGTGTGTTCGTTGTTGCAGGACTTACTTGAGACGAGGACGTACTGAGAATGACGCGACGGGTGCACGCACGTTCACTGAAGTAGAACAATAAAATTCAGTGGCGATTCAGCGCTCAATGCGAGAGAGATGCGTTGAACATCACGTCGCAGCTCTTTGAGGCCCCCGGACCCATGATTTAAACCAATGCAGGAACATCGCGAAGGGTTGTCCAGAAGTTCACTTGACACACGTTCTTCCTCTTCGAGGGGGGAAGTGCAACCGACGATGGTCCGCAGCAGACCACGGTTAATTGCACTTCTTGTATACAGTATAATTAAATACACACGCTCTTCTAAGCTCTCCCATTCCCTCTCTACCACGCGACCGTATTCTCGCACTTCAAACACATGCACGTTTTTTCCCCACTTCGACACACCTAATGCTAACGCATTAATATAATTGTGCCGAAAAGATAGCGCTACGCTGCTATCTCTCTGCTGACTTAGCACGCCAGAGGCCGGGATCGATCGTCCCTGTTGGTTTTCTTTTCTTCCGCGTTCCATCCTAATCTAATTACCCCGCGCTCCCTTATATTTTGGATTTCGAGCCACCTCTTTTCAGGGAGAAAAAGTACTACAGCTCAACCTCTATTCCAAAGAAATCGCTCATAAAGAGCACGTAGAGCGATGGCTCATGCAAATTTATTCTGATTGGCGGTGGTTTTGCGATAGTGTGTGTGCGTGTTTGAGGGAAGATGAGCTCAGACACGATCCCCTGCGTGCGTAGGACCGTCATTGCGGTCCCAGCCCTTCCAGTCTGCGAGGATGGCGAGGCAACCGTATCGATGGCAAAGCATTCCTTCCAGAGCGCCTGCCTTTCTTATTTTTAGCATACGTTCGCTAACGCGAAGTTTCGAGGGCACTAAAGATATGTTCCTAAGTGGAAGATTATTACACGGTGGGTCCACTTAGCCGTTTATTGTTTTCGTGACATCCTCACACCCATTCACAGGACACCCAGGCCATTCTCAGAGGACATTTTGTGTCCTTGTCCCCACCAGAGATATATACCAGGGGCCGCACTACAGTTTTGAACATGCTGCTGTGTTGACTAGCATGACTGCGCTGATATTCTTGTCATCTTCCACCCCTCTTTTGTTCCTGTTTCCTAGTGCGGAGTAGTAGCAGGTTAGGTTAGTTTAAGCATTTATAATTAATCAAATCTGCTACTATTATGTGCACGCGCAACAGTTTCGCTTTAGCGGTGTAACACCATTTGCTAAAAATCAAGAAATATAAAACACAACTAGGACTTCATATCGCCGTGATTAACGAAACTCGTATGCTGTGCTTTTTACATATTTTTCTTTCCCACTGCCCGAAACGTGCTCACTCAGGACAGTGGTTGCAGGAACGGCAACGTATTCTCCTCTTGGGTCGCACTGACAATGTACATTTTTTAAATTTATTCATTTATTTGTTTATTTATTCAGTGACCCTCAGGGCCAATGACATTACAGAGGGGAGTGGTTATGAACAAGAAATAAAGAAATTGTACAAAGTTAAAACACATACAGAAAGCTTGGCTGCTAAAACAGTGTTAGCTAATTACTAATAATGAAAAAGTACAAGCATAAGGCAAATGGCAAAGCAATGAACAGTGTAATAAGTAATAAGCAGCAAGTAGTACAAATAATATCTATTTGCAGAATGATAGAAGGTGCGGGATGAAAGCCATGGTTATGGTTCCTTGACAGAATGTCAACCGGTGGGTGGTCTTATTCTTGCGATGTGCGGACTTGGAAGAAAATACATTAAATGAGTTTTCGTGTTACAAAAATATAGTCCTTACTTAGCGAGGATGACCAATGCAGAAATATTCTACCAGTAGATTTTCTCATCCCACGCATATGTTCGTCCGGAAAGGACTATTAGAAAAATTACGTATACTCGAGCGGAAACGAATATTCGAAGCATTGGAATATGTACAATTTTGGAATATTCGCACCGTCTTGGTCAAGAAGGCCAACCCTACCCCACGCCCTGCATACTAACCGTTATACAGGATGATCATTTTTAAAGCGAAGCTTTCTTTGTCTTTTCCTTCGACTTTCCCACTGTTGCTGCTGCTGTCCGGCACACCGCGTCGTGGGGTGGTTCCGAGCGTGTATATACATGGAAGGAGCGTGGCAGAGAAGAAAAGAGACACGAGGAACTCGTTTGGATCTCACCGCATCGAATGTGCACAATGCCCTCTGGAGCTCCCGGGTCGTCGCCGCATTAGCCTCCTAACCGATGGGGTCACCCCGCAAGCGCTTACCATTCTACCAACGTGCAAGTCCAGAGGGAAGCTAGATAGATTGGGAGAGAGGGGAGAGGAGGCTGAGAATGGGTAGAACCGACGCAGTCACGAGACGAGTGAATCACTCAAACGAGCCTTGTCACTCTTCGCACGCAGTTCCCATGCAAATACAAGGGGGGGGGGGGGAATGTTGCGCACAACAACGCCTCAAGCAAACACAACTGCCTTTGTGTTTTGTGTACTACGCACACAAACAGCAGTGGTGCACGCAAGGTAACGTTTAACACTAACTCACCACTCTTGTGTTGGACAAAACGTTGAAGAAATTAAACATTCGTCGTCAACATCACCGCTAATTATCTTCAATCAAAGCAGACAGCACAGAAAGCTTCGCTTACATTGATTCCCACGATGCGTGGGTTCTGCATTATTTTAATCAAGTTTTACGGAATTTTTAAAAATCTCGTGTGCGCAGACAGCATAATTCTTGTGCTTGAGCTGAATTATTCGAAAAGGCGATTATTACTAGCACGAGAAATGGAAACACATATTCAATGAACAAGAATTCACTAATGAACTACCTAATTAATTGCTTTACGGCAGATATTGCAATGTACGAATTGTAACCGAAGAGTTTGCAAGACGCATCCAGTTGCAATGAATTTCCAAGGTGACGCCAGTTTTGAGATATTATTTCACGAAGTACATAGGCGTTCCAGTTGATTTTGTGCTTCAATGCATAAAAGAGCGTTTTGTTAAAAAATGCACGCAGAAACACCTCTGAGAGTTGTGTAAGTATGCGTAAGCATTGCGCCACTTGCTCATATCCTTGCCGCCCGATGTCATTATCAATGTTATGAAACTTGCTCCGATCAGTATAAAGCTTATCAACCTTTAGCAGTCGTTGTAAACCTTATCGGACTAGATCCAACCCTTATCAACCCTTATAGGTTATCAATTTTATCGGACTCGATTCGATCCTTGTCAACTCATATGTGTATTTATCAACATTATCGGACATGATCCGATCCTTATCAATTCTTTTCGGTGCTTATCAACCCTATAGGACTTGATCCGACCTTTATCAACCGTTATCAGTGCTTATTTATCAGATTCCTCCGACCGTTACAAGCCCTTATCACTCTTTAGCATTCATCTTATCCATCTACGTCGAACCATTATCAACCGTGACGAGACCCATATAACCTCTCATCACTCCTTATCATCCTTATCAAGTCATTGACTGCTTATCTATCTGTGCGGCGGGAAGCACATGAACCCTCATAGATCGGTGGCATTTCGATAGGTGAAGGAACGCCTCAACGGAAGGCAACGGGGTTATGGCGTGCTTGGCATTAAATTTTTGCAATATCAGAATTTTCCTGATGTCTACAATGCACCAAGTCGGCTCTACATGTGGTTCTAGAGATGGCTTTTGTTCCACCATCACCAAATCTTTCAACAAAGCCTTCATAAAAACTGTTGTTTGATACACTATTTTCTTTATAGTGATTCTTCTTACGTGACGGACAGGTTTCCTGACGGACAGTTTGATGGCGCATATCTCCAAACTGGTATCATTCTGGAAATTCATTCCAAGGGGATACGCGTGACAAACTCTGCGGCTGCAATTCTTAAATTGCAATATACGCCGTAAATGGTAATTAGTTTCGAAGTTAATTAGTGAATCTTTGTTAATTAGTCGAACGTGTGTTTTCATATTTTTGTTTTTTGTGCATGTCCGCCTCTGAACAATCCAGCACAAGGACTATAATCGTGTTATCTGCAACAGACAAATTTTATAAAATCAATAGAGCTTGAACATGATCGCCCCCGCATATGGGAGCATAAAACAACCGTCTAACAGATCCCGAGGAACGTATGCGAGCGTTCGTTGAAGAAAAGCTTTTTGCGACTTGTGTTACGATGTGAACGAATTGTGCAGCGCGAGCGGCTGCCCGATCGATATTCGCCATAAATGTTCCATATTTTCCCTGCCTCCTTTAATGGAGCGGGCCGGCCATTCCAGCGCGAACTCTGCTACTTCCGCTGCAGCAGCAGCAGGTAGCGCTTGCTGCAACTGCTGCAGCCAACCAGTCCACGTTGGGGGGGGGGGGGGGGGGAGGGGGCTGATATTGTTGACCTTGAACGTACCCGCACCCCTCTTCTCGCGCCACGTTGCATGGCGCGCACTGAAAATATTATGAGGCCTCGAGCTGGGCTTGCGTGGCAAGTCCTGGAGGGGGCGCCAGAACACACAAATATATATACATATGTACAAAACAATCGATTGCTTCAATTGAGGCTATGTGTAAGTAAACTTTATTTTTTTTTTTACATCGCTTCTATCTCTGCAAGAGCGGTTGAACAGCCTTTTTGCGTAGCAACGGGGCTTCTCTGATGAAGCGCCTCCGGCTGCTATAGCCCGCCGGCGTTCTCGAGCGTCGCCTTGTTTTAATTCACACAGCTGTCTTCATCGCGATAGCATCGTCACAAGTGCCATCATATTGAAATTTCTTGGAGCTCTGCGCGTGAGGTTTTATTTATTTATTTATTTATTTGTTTATTGCATAAAGCATCCAGTGCTGGCGGAATGTATGCATTAAATACAAGAAAAATGAGTTTTGCCTCCGATCTTAGTATATATAATGTTATGAGGTCAGTATAAGTATTGATAGGAATACACAACCGCAGATTAAGTAAAAAAAAAAAAAAGGGAGCACATGCGCGAAATCCACGTCTGGTAAATGCGCCTGTGTATATATGGACTAGAAAAGCTACAAAGCGTACCGAGCCAAAATATCTCCGGAATTTTCACCCGAATGGCATTCCGTAACTAACGCCTTGCGGCAACTCATTTATCATTGCAGTTGTTTGCGAAAAAACAAATCGCTGCGGCACAAATACTCGGCGAACCTTCATAGCAAAACCAAAAAGAAACAACACGCTCCCTTAAAAAAAGAAAGAACAAGGAAAAAAAAACGAAAAATATAGGTAACCGTAAGGTTCTTCGCGTAACTAGCGAAATAACATGGTGGCGACAAGCAAGCATCTTGGTATTCGTATTTTATTCGTGCATGTAGCATAACTAATCGAAATGCGCAAACTCGTGTACTTAGAATTTGGTGTGTGTTAGATAACAGCAGGTGGTCAAATCTCATAGCCCATCTGTGGTTGCTTTGGGACGTTCACCCCAATCAACATCAATCAATCAGTCAAGCCTCTATTTTTTTTTTCTCGAGCCGTGTCTCCTCGTTTCCTATAAGAAGGATTGCGCTCCAAGGGCTCTCTTTCGCTTTCTAAGGGTGCCCCTTCACAGTAAGCGAGCACCCAAGTGCCATGTAGGGGACTTCGCGCCCACCATTCATATAATCGTCAATGAATGTTTCTACCACCATATCCTCGGTTCCTGTCATACGGCTTCTTTCACGGGCGAAAAATGTCCACTGCAATTCCTCGCCGCTCGAGCGCTTCCATTTCGAAAAGCACGGTGGCCGTTTGCGGCTCACCGCACCAAGGATTGCCACCTGATGTTCGAGATCGTCGGAACCCGGCCACTGCGCGGAAGTCACCCGTTTTTTCGACACGGGCAGGTCTCTTCGTGGAAACTGCGCGTGCAGTTGCAAAAAGCAACAGAGGGGGGACTCAAACAGTGCACCTTTGGAGTACGCGGTGACCGCCGTCTGCAGTGCGTTCACGGCAGTGATGCACGACTGAAGCTTTTGCGCGCATAGGCAACAGGCGTGGGTCTCACCACCCAAGCGGAAGCTGCGCGAACGGGCTCAAAGCTAACGTAGCTGAAAGAGCGACGGGGCAGTGCTGGTGAAACGGGCAGCAGAAGTTCGGAGAACTGACCGCGATTGTGTCGTCTGCTGGTAACCCTTCTCTGCTCCCCTCACCTCCACCACCACCTTTTGTCGACGCAAAAGTGACATTCCAAGATGAGCTTCACGAGAAATATATGCCGACAGTACAAGAAAGAGAGAGAGAGAGATAAATTTTAATTGAAGACCGAGCAGGTGTCCCCCCCACGAAATATAGAAGAATTCCGAGTTCCGGCCTTTTCGCTGAAATATTAAGTGACATACCTCTTGAAGGCAAAGTAATATCAAAGGCCTGAGTGTTCTCGTGCAAGGTCTTACCTTTCACGAGGCGCGAAAAACTCCCAAACTCAGCCAAAACATATATTGCCGCTCTGTTTGCCTCGACAGGCAGGCTTTAACGTTATATAATCGGAGAGGGTGCGTGTAATATGCTATTGCTGAAAGTTATTTTACGTATTAGCTCATTATTTCTGTCTTCGACAAGAAATCTCATAATATGAAGACACTCTTTGCATTATACTCAGGCGACGTTCGTGACGTTTAGTCGATCGGTGATGGCCCGCCTTATAAAGCGTTTCATGGAGCGCTGTTTTATGGAAAGGACGGGGTCCGTCTGATCGAAAGCGCTGCATCCACGATAGTTTCATCGAAGCTACATCTCGATGACTGTGTGATGTTTCGCGAAGTCGCGCCAGCAACATAGTAATTTTCAGTCCGTCCTCAGGGCAATTTTATTTTTCTTATCGATGCGAAACAGATTAGCGCATCGAACAACCACATCTTAAATACCTCGGCGTTCCATTACAACCGGCCTCACTTGGACTACTGACATCATCTATTCAATAACATTGCAAACCAAGATTCGGGATATATGTGGTGGAACTTTTCACTGCCAGCATAAGCGCCATGAAATCTTGCCTCGGATTACCATATTGACATGTGTACTCGTTTACCCCCCCCCTTCTCCCTCCTTTTTTTCCGGGGACCGCATTTCACCCGTTACCAACTTCATGTTATCGCTGGGTGCATGACGCGCTTGCATGCATCAGAACATTCTCGATCATTCTTGCCGATTGTATCAGTTGTCTTTCGATGATCGCCGACTATGCTCGCCGCTGTCGTTGTGCTTTGAGTGTCACTTGCTTTTAGGGGCAGGCACAAGTTCGGCCCATAAAAAGTTTAGTGATCCACAGTTTTTGCTACTGTGTTCTTCACCGTGGCTACTACGTGACAATATTATTAGCATGGCAGCAGCATTTTGCGAATACTTTTAATGCTCAGCAGGAACCGAAGATTTATCTAATATAGCGTTTATGATGCCAACGTGTGATTTGTGCAATTAAGTTTCGTTGAAACTTCTTTCGAAGGAATGGTGAAGTGTGGCTTTTGTAGTTTGGTACCGTTTACGCATCACTCACGGAAGCGCGGTCCACGTTTTGTTGGTCCACGTTCTGAAGTAAGCCGGCCATCCCCCTCCAGGGTGATTTAGTTTAAGCCGCGGTATTTATCTAAACTATTTTGCCTATTGTGACATCATATCCTGCAAGTTGTTTTCGTGCACTGCGCATTCGCGATGTATTTTGCTGCAGTTTGTCTCGATTTGTTGATGAAAGGAAACTCGTACATTGACGTTTAGCTTTAGGAAAGAGCATATACACAGCCAGTAAGTGCGAAGTTAGGCGAAGTGTGGAGTCGGTTGCTTTTTGTCTGCTGATGAAGATGACGCGCAGTCTGCTCTGATTGGCTACAGACCAGCGAGCCAAGTGCAGCATATGACGTCATGGCCTCTGTCCGACGCTGCACTCGTCTACACTAAAGCCCCTCCATCCACGCGCCACCGCCGCTTTAACCTGGTCGGCGGAAACGTGTATGGAGGGGCTTTAGTCTACACAAGCCTGCACGAAGTGCAGGTACAGTGGCTAGAAGCCACTGTAGTGCAGGTAAGAAAAATTTAGCCATGCTAATCGAAGGCGCAGTGTAGGAAGTGTAGTTTTTATGCTGCACTACAGATTAAAAAAAAATGGTTTCATGTAGGTGGGCGGATCTACATATTTTTTACACCATAAAGAATTTGCGACTTCCGGAACTCTGTCCCCTGGCAACAACACAACAGAAGGTCGACCGCGCTGCGATAGCCGAATGATTGCGCGCTTTTTGCAACCGTCATCGTCCGGCATTGCCTCACTTCGTCGCCGCCCTCGTCGGCGCAAACAACGAGGGTGAAGTTGGCGCCACACAAGGGTGCTTGCTGACTCAGCGACTAAAATCATATAAGTCACACGGACCGTGTTGCTATTTGCCACGGAAAAAGCAACAGATACAAAGCCTTTACAACTTAGCGGCTTGGCTTGACCTGTGGTTTGGGCGTGAGCTGTAAATTCTGGATCGACCATGCTTTGCTAGTTTCGGTTTCGAGGAGGTGCCGGTAACGTATCAAAAGAATAAAGTTCACCGACGATTATGATACTCCCTAATGCGGAATTTGAGCGCAGATGTTTAGGCGTTCTGAATTCGCGTTTATATTGAGGTGAAGGACTTGAACGGCAGGGTGCTCTCGGCGGCGGCGTTGAGTAGCGTTGAGCTTCTGCTCGTGCAGCTTGTTTAGCAGCAACGGCAGACTAAGCACTTCCACCGGTTGCATTGCTCAGGGTCACGGTGTAAGAACATTCTTACACCGTGCTCATGGTTAAAGGGGCCCTGAACCACTTTTTGTCGAAGTGGAGAAAGACATTTGAAGTGAAGATAGGCTATTTCAGAACCATTTTGCCGCAAAAAATACTTCAATGCGTTCAGCAGAACCGGAGTTAGCGGCAATCAAACACGGCCTCAGCTGTGCTCCACTTCCTCCTCCATTGATTGATTGATTGAAAACTTTATTGTTCCACCGAGCTGGGGTGCCCGCCTCTTAACCTACACGTAGGTAGGGGGGGAGGACGAAGCAGTCCCCGCGCGTTGAGGACGGTGAGTGTTCACGGCCTCAACGGCCAGGCGAATTGCTCGACGCTGGTCGTCTTCAGCCTCGCTCTGGAGCAAGGCCTCCCAGGCTTCTCTACTGTTAATGTTTTCCTTGGCCCCTGGGGAGCCAGCACACTCCCATATTATATGGTCTAGCGTACCCTTTTGCTTACAAATTTTGCAGAGGGCGTCGTTATAGTCCCTCGTCTGTGTTAGGTAGATCCAATGTGGTGATGTATAATTGTTTCCCTGGAGGCGTCGCCAGATGCGAGCGTCCTCCAGAGAGAGAGACCGATGCGGAGGCGAAAAGATTCTTCTTTCGGCTTTGTAGTGATCGACAATTTCCCTGTACGTGATCATGCTATCTTTTATCCCTGGAACTGGCTGCTCTAGAGTTGCCCGGTGGTAGAGTGCTCGGGCGAGCTCGTGAGCGGCTTCGTTGCCTGGGACTTCTTCATGGGCCGGTACCCAAATAAAAGTTATGTCCCTCCTGGGAGGGTTTTTGAGTAGAATGTGGAGGGCTTCTTCCGAGATTCTCCCTTTGTTAAAATTTCGGATAGCTAATTTGTTATCGCATAATATTACTCCCGCTTTTGTACCCGCACAAGCGAGCGCTACTGCAACCTCCTCGGCTGTACAGGCGTCCCTCGTGCACGTGGAGCACGCTATCTTAACGCACCCGTCGCCATCAACCACCGTCGAAACCGCAGCCCCGTCTCTGCCGCAAGCGGCGTCCACGTACGCTACATTATGCGCCGGTGTGTCTTTAAGTTTATTTAGTAGAGCCTTAGCCCTGTGAGCTCTCCTCTCTTTGTTGTAGATAGGATGCATATTTTTAGGTAGGGGGGCGATTCTGAAGCGCTTACGCACGTCCAACGGAATGTCCTTCTTGTCAGTCGGGGCACCCCTGTCACATTGAATTCCTACCCATTCCATGATTTTTCTCCCTGTTTTAGACTGGCCTAATCTTTCCAACTGAGACACTCGTACTGCCTCAGTGAGTTCAACTAGCGTGTTGTGAACCCCCATTTTGAGGAGGAGGTCTGTCGAGGTCGAGTCTGGGAGCCCTAGGGCTCTCTTAACGCTCTTCCTAATGATCGCATCTATTTTATCCTTTTCTGCTCGTCTAAACACAAGATACGGTGTGGCATACGCTATACGGCTGGTAATGAAGGCTTGCATGAGTCTGAGGAGGCTGTTCTCTTTGAGGCCCCTGCCTTTGAGTGAAATTCTCCTAAAGATCCCCGTGACCTGCGCCGCGTATCCTTCTAGCTTCAATGCCTTGCACTGCGAAGGCTACGGCGGAGACGTCACCGTGGCGCGCAGTTCAAATTTTCGATTTGGTGCCTATGCCGCGCTAAACGTAAGCCAAACGCGGCTGTCCTAGAGAGCCGCAGTGCGCTTAGTCACTGGACTCGTGGCGGCACCTCGCGGCGGCCGCGGTGTAGCCGAGCGCAGCGACCAATAGCAGCCGCGTATTGGAGTGTGCTTTATGACGAAATAAAGCACACAGAAAATAGCGAGGATCATGGGGTTTTTGAAACGAAAGCGTTTGAGAAAAAGGTGACTTCGTGCTCCGCTTGCGAGCTCCACGGACCGCGTACGATAGCAGAACTTGGCTGAGATGTTCACAACAGCGTATGCTACTCGCGGACTATGTTGTTTCACCAAGCCCGACGGGTGGTTCAGGGCCCCTTTAAGAAAAGAACGCGGGTGCGCGTGGCCCGCGCGGAGCGCATTCTTTAGCGGAGGCGGCGCAGACGAAGTAGCGCATGCGCAGTGTGTCGCCGCCGTGGAGTATTTCTCGTGCGGCACTCCCCTTTCCTCCTCGCCATTTCGCCATACTCACCTGCGCTCTCCGCCCCATGGTTCAGCTGCAGCCTCCTCCTCCGCTTTCCTTCTCGCGCCCTTTTCTTTCATCCCCCGCTGCGTTCGGCGTTCGCTCAATACTGCTTCGCTGTGCTCGTGAGGCACGGGCACGCTCAACGCAGGAACGGACGCCTAAGAGCTGCGCTCTAAAATATCGCTCCTTCTGTTCCACTTGGGGGCGAGTTGCCGTGCGATTGAGCAGTTGGAGTACGAATTATCGAACGGCGCGTTGTAAGGTGTCCGAATTTCGGCTGTGAAAGTCAAGTGCTACTAAATTATTGGACCGTATAAAGAAAGCCTACGTACAAAATTTTGTTTGAAGCACAAGTGAATGCGTTACGAAAAGCTTGCAAGAATAAGTGTAAAAAAGGAAAAAGAAGCTGTCATCGTTACCGCTCGCCGGAAGCGACACGTGACCCAGCATGTTGAAAACCCATTGTAGCTCCTCAACCTGACCTTCAAGATTAGGCGGCGCCTGAGCTGTAGGGTGCCTGATGCGTTTCCTGTAGGGCATAATGAGGGCGTTTACATGAACGTGTCGCACTGGAGTGGAGTTCATATGAACACTTGCTGGTCGGGCTGAATGAGCGTCGAGTCGGGCTGTGTCATTCAATTGCAGGGGGTAGATTGATCCAGCTCGACCCTATTGCAGTGGGCATGTAAACGCAGACAGGTTGGGCCCACCAACACCGATACTTGCGTGGGACCACTGTGACATCACTATTTATGTGCCGGCAGCGGAAATAGTATCACGGCAAGGCCAAATCAAGCACTATGCAGTGCAACCTCATCATAGCAATAAGACCCATGAAATAGAGGTGTTCTGGCCATGGCAGCCACATTTCGACGGGGGGCAAAATGCAAAAACTCCTGTGTATCATGCATTTGGTGCACGTTAAAGAACCTCAGGTGGTCAAAATTATTCCGAAATGCTCCACTATGACGTGCCTAATAATCATATTGTTTTTTTGCCACATGACTCCCACAATTTAATTTTAAATAGCAAAGTCCAGCAGTAACCGAAAACCAAGTTTGAATGTGTTAATGTCTCGGCTCGATGCTATGTGCCGTCATTGTGCAGACTCATTTAAAGTCCCTCATACTCGTCAGAAGCAAGTTCGTGTAAACGTGGTCACGTCGGGCTTGGTCAGCCCAATTTCTTACTCGACCTGTTCACCTAGGGTTTTCTTTTTTATTTATTTATACCCTGAAGGCCCTTCTTGGCATTACGAAAGGGTGGGGGAAGTCTTAGAGTAAACATAGAAGGTTACAGTGAAACACATGAACAGCCATGAACAGCAACACTAGTGAAACGAGACTATATATGACACTCGCATATACAAAAAATATCACAAGGTTGAAGACATAAGGATTCAGACACAACTGTTAATTGATGCTAAGCGAACTATTCAGCATATGTACAAATGTGTCGGGGTTTATTATAGACACGACATTGTGTGGTAGATTATTCCAATGATGGATGGCACGGAACAGTGGCGAGAAATCTAAGAGGTTAGGATGTGCATGCTGGATCAGAACTTTGAAAGGGTGATCTAGGCATGGGAAAATGCGATGGGCAGGCTGTAAGTAACAGGCCACAAATGACGAATGATTATGATAAAGCTTATGAAAGTGCGATAATAGTGCCAGCAGTCTTCTTTTCTCTAGGGATGGAAGGCTTAGTGATGCTGGAATGGCATAAGTAATTTCTTGTTGTAAACCGGGCACCTTTATTCTGGACAGACTCTAGTTTATTAATTAAGTAAACATAGCCATTGAGGCACTCTAGCCCGATGTAGCCCACAGTGCACTGCAAAATGTCGGAGGTGAGATGCTGCGGTACGTCATGCCTGCTAACCAGCAGGAGCCCGGGTCTTCTTCTTAGGTGTTGTTTAAGGGCTGCTAATTAGAAAATTTGACAAGTACCACCCCTGCAGCTTTGCCAACATTTCTGTAATAGTATATACTATTCAAATGCAATAAGTTAAGCCAGAGTGAAATTTCATTATAGTTAAAGGGACACTAAAGCGAAACAATAAATCAGTTTAGACTAATAAAGCATTGATTGAGAACCCTGCAGGCAGTCATTTCAAAGTAATAGTCTGATCATTATATGAAAAAATGAAGGTCGAAGTATCAGTATTTGAATTTCACGCCGAAACCCCGAAGCCGCTACGTCAGTGTGACGTCAGGGATTACAAAGTATATTTTCGCATTTGGACCACGTTGGCTAAGTAAACGTTCCTGAAACTTGCTATGTTTAATATTTGTTCGTTTAAAACACAATGTAGTCAATCTATCCCACTATATAAGTAAGTAGGCCCTAGAAGATGCCATCAAAATCCATGACGTCACAGCAACCAGGTGCGGGAACTTCAAGGAGGCGTCGCCACCCGTATTTCGTTCTTGCGCTTTTTCTTGCTTGCCAAACGTCTTATTGTGGTAAGAGTGGCGTTTTAAGTGTCATAGAAAGGTAATTTACTGATGCAGAAGAAATCATTTTTCTCTTTAGCAGCCCTTTAAGCTGTGAGACCAGTGGTGGTGCCGCGAAGCTGTCCGAATAATAGACCAAGTTCAAATTATCATTCTCTGACCGTACATTGAAAGTGTAGTACTGCTTTAATTAGAAGACTGCTGAACCGATTTGAATGAAATTAACTGCATTTAAAAGAACAGTCCTGGTTCAGATTACTGATACTTACACTACAAAATATTGTCAAAGTGTTGATGGTAGTAGCAATGTTACAGAAAAAGAAGCAGGAACAGCTGTATAACTCTACATACAACAATAACGGGCATTGCTTTTAGGTAAGCTGTGCCTTGTAGACCAATTAAAGTGACCGAAATCAACACATAGAATTATGGATTAGCATGGTTTACTGTTATGGTTATGCGAGCTTTCCTATATCCCCATTCACAAAATTCCAGTATAATCTGCTGCTGAGTACTACTGTATATTAGGATGTGATCGGCCATTCGTTCCTCATTATTTCTGCATACTACTTGAATCTGTAATTGCGTTCATCTCTCAAATAACACCTTCACAATACTGCGCAAGACAGACTGCCCTTATTATGGGCGGTTGCAGAGAAGTAAATTCTGTGATGAACGAGAGGACATCGGGAAAATGAAACTGAACAGACACCACTTTGGCACACATCTCCGGACTTGACTGTGATGTAGTGACTGCATGTAGAGTGGGCATAGAAATTATATAAATGACCAGTGGAATCCTTATGAATACATAGAGACAGGTGGTGAAATAAAATAGGCTTTTTGAATGCTGCATTCATGAACTGGGTCTCATTTTGGCAACTGCGCTCATAGAGCATTCAATTGCCATGCCCTATCCAGCTGAGTGCCTCGAAAGTGAAGTAGTAGAAAAATCCGCTACTTAATTTTCAATAGCCTGCCCTCAGGGATACTCTCTTCAACTGGATGCCGATTGGCAACAAAAGCGAAGCTGGATGTGAAGCCACACTGCTCATCAGTGTTGTTCTCGTGTTGCACAAGCAGCATGCCAGTGGTGACACCTTGTGACCGTGTGTTTAACAAAACTATGCTGAACTTCCATTGCAGCAATCGATGGCATGTGTGCCTGCAGCGGTATCATCATCACCAAAATATTTCCGCAACACAACAATGTTTCTTTAGTCAATGACAACTTACGAATGCAGTGGCAGGTACACTTCTCTCCATCTTGATAAGAATATGTTTATAAATGTAGCAACGAACCACACTCTGATTTCCGTGGTGTCATGGAGGAGGTGAACTGCTTGCGGTATATTTGTGCACGAAATCCTGTGTTGGCATCTTTTGAGAACAATGTTTTGTACCGTGGAGGCACAGAAGGCAACTGCAGAGCTTTTCTGCAGGTGGAGCTTGTGCTGAATTTGTACATTGATGCTTACGTTTGAGGCACTGGCACTGCAGCTCTCAGATATGCATTCCTTTAGTCTGGTGCATATCCATGTTGGTGTTTTTTGGCTATGTTGGAACTCTCCAATGCTGAAAAAATTTAATAGTTCAAGGTAACTGGCTCAAGCTGCCTCACAATTAAGGTGGTAAGTTATGCGTTGGAGTGTAACTGACTGATCAGTCTGCTCTATGCTTATTTCCCTTACCATACCAAAATTTTATAGCTTTTCAGATGCTTACTACTAGTGCATGTGTTTACTGGATTACTGGAAGGTGTCTACAAGCAGTAGTGCTGGCGATTATATCTTGTGGCACCGTGAATGAGCCACGGTTCCTTAAAAACATTCTTTTGTTGAATAACTCTTCAACAACAAAAAAAGGGATACAAAAGCTGCAGATTTAGCACATATGTTGGAATGTATGCGAAGCAAAGTTTGTGAAGTGTTTAATTAGGTGCTGTACATCTACGAGCAATCCATACAGTTGTCTTTACCTTCACTCTATGCGACACGTAATCTCATGCAATGTTTGTGTTTATGCATCGCACAGGTAACAAAGCTTGTGGCCCTTTGTGTGCAATGCCTCACGACTTCAAGAGTACCAGAAAGCTGAAAATATGCTAACCTTATACTATTCCATAAGAATGAAGATGTTTAAGAATTGAAGACTTATAGGCCCATTCGCTTGCTTTCAGTATTGTGTACTATGTATTCACCAAGATAATTTTCAATGGAACCAGGCAACACTTGACTTCAATCAACCAAGAGAGCAGGCTGGCTTCAGGAAGGGACATTCTATAATGGATCATGTCCATGTCATCAATCAGGTGATTACAAGATCTGCAGAGTATAATCAACGTCTCTATATGTCTTTTATAGATTAAGAAAAGGTATTCAATTCAATAGAGATACCAGCAGTCATGGACGCAATGCATAATCAAGGAGTACTAGAGGCATACATGAATATCTTCGAAAATATCTACAAAAATTCCACAGCTACCTTTATTCTCCACAAGAAAAGTAGAAAGATACCTATAGAGAAAGGGGTCAGGCAAGGAGACACAACCTCTCAGATGCTTGGGAGAATTATTCAAGCTATTAAATTGGGAACTCCTAGAAGTGAGGATCAACGGCGAATATCTCAGCCACCTCCAGTTTGCAGATGACATTGTCCTGTTCAGTAACACTGGGGATGAATTGCAACAAATTATTGAGGTCCTTAACCAAGAAAGTGTAAAAGTAGGATTGAAGATTATTATGCAGAAGACAAAGGTAATGTTAAATAACCTGGCAAGGGAACAAGAATTGGCGATCGCCGGTCAGTCTGTAGGGTCTGTGCAGGAGTACGTTTATCTAGGTCAGTTACACACAGGGGACCCTGATCATGAGAAGGAAATTTAGAGAAGAATAAAAATGGGTTGCAGTTGCGGATTTCTGGGGAAGTTAGAAAGATTCCTCCTGGATGCCCGGTACCTCTCTCTACCACGTTGGTGTCTGGAAACCTCCAACGCTCCCCGGCCAGAGATCTTGAAGCATACCGAAGGGATGCAGACACTTGAGGATGAAAGACCGAGCTTGAATTTATTTTACATGTTGTACACGAAGAGAAAAATGCGAGAAGAAACCTGCATTGCTCTCAAAACGACAGCGAAATGAGCTCTGCTCTTGAAAAGTCTCGGGAATCCATCTCACTCATCTGCACTGCTGCTTTAAGCACTTTTTCCCTGCCGGAGGGAACAGATTTTTTCCTTCTTCGAGTCCTTCCTGCATGTCGTCCACTCCACCACATGTGACGTAAGCCCTGCTGCCACAGTCACAACCAGTTTTTCTGATGGTTCTTGGATGATGACTTTCATAAATGGTGTCCATGAGCTTGCTGAGAATGACAGCAGAGGGGGTCAACATTCAGACAACTTGTAAAATGGCACCTATGCTTAGGGGTAGTTGAACCCAATAAACCACACACCCTCACTTCTCATGCACACCTGCACAGGTTGCTTGAAGCTTAGTGGTGCACAGTGTGACGTTGTTATGTCAACTATCGCCGCCATCTAGCACAAAAGCTTTGGAATGTGCGTGCGACAGCGGTTGTTTCTTGTATCAAGCCACTGCAGCTGGTGCTTGGCTGCCTGTATCTAACAGAGTGCATGCAGCAGGCATCACCAAATCCTGACCGGGAGCTTACCACTGTCACTGAAGAGAGAAGTGTACAATTATTGCATTCTACCACTACTAACGTGTGGCAGAAACTTGGAAGTTTACAAAGAAGCTCAAAAATAAGTTAAGGACTGCGCGAAGAACGACGGAACGAAAAATCCTTGGCATAATGTTAAGAGACCAGAAGAGAGTGGTGTGGATCAGAGAGCAAACAGGGATAGCCGATATTCTAATTGACATTATAAAAGAAAAAAGTGGAGCTGGGCAGGCCATATAATGCATAAGGTATATAACCGGTAGACCATTAGAGCTGCAGAATGGAGGCCAAGGGAAGGGAAGTGCAGTCAAGGATGGCAGAAAATTAGGTGAGGTGATGAAATTAGGAAATTTGCAGGCGCGAGTTGTAATCAGCTAGCATAAAGACATGGGTATTGGAGGTCGCTGGGAGAGCCCTCTGTCCTGCAGTGGGCATAAAGATATGCTTCTGCTGATGATGACAAGCCTAGTTGGCTACCTTGCACTTTGACTGAAGCTTACTTGTGATATGCCTAATGCAGGCACATACCCAAGGTGCCCCCCCCACGCCACCACTCCTCATACACATTCCTAAAGCGCCACCAAATCAATTTTGAGACTTCACACCTATTCAGCGGTCAACATTTTGCTGCCTCTCACTCCTTTTGGATGGCGGTAGTTATTGGCATCCCCTGGTGTGTGAAGGCCAGTTTTCTCATCGATTCAGTGTCCGTGCAATTAACTCGAGATGCGTTCAGCTGTCACCATCTATTGCAACGGTCACATGCATCTATGTTGCTTCGTTAGTTCAACCTTATTTGTTTAGACTGATCGAGGGACCAGAAAAAGGATTCATTTCGTAGTCAGCTGGTCTGTATACTCGTGGGATGAGTTGCGGCCGCAGACAGCACCAGTTGTGTTGCCAGCAATGCCAGTCATGTGCTTGGTTGCTTATGGCACAATTCCTCTATGGCACCATCATCATCATCATCATCAGCCTGGTTACGCCCACTGCAGGGCAAAGGTCTCTCCCGTAATTATCCAACAACCCCGGTCATGTACTAATTGTGGCCATGTCGTCCCTGCAAACTTCTTAATCTCATCCGCCCACCTAACTTTCTGCCGTCCCCTACTACGCGTCCCTTCTCTTGGAATCCAGTCCGTAACCCTTAATGACCATTGGTTATCTTCCCTCCTCATTACATGTCCTGCCCATGCCCATTTCTTTTTCTTGATTTCAACTAAGATGTCATTAGCTCGCGTTTGTTCCCTCACCCAATCTGCTCTTTTCTTATCCCTTAACATTACACCTATCATTCTTCTTTCCATAGCTCGTTGCATCGTCCTCAATTTCAGTAGAACCCTTTTCGTAAGCCTCCAGGTTTCTGCCCTGTAGGTGAGTACTGGTAAGACACAGCTATTATACACTTTTCGCTTGAGGGATAATGGCAACCTGCTGTTCATGATTATCCACCGTCCATTAAAACTTCTACTTTATAAATTGCTCGTATGCCCAAAACTGGAATACGGATGCTCGGTGTGTGATCCCAGTCTTCAGTGTCTCATTCAAACTTTGGAATTGGTGCGAAATCACAGCGCAAGATTCATACTTCACACCTACTCTCGTCTATCTAGTATGTCCTCCATGAAAGCTATTTTGAACCTTTCTCTTCTTTCCTTATTACTAAGGAAAGTGTGTCAGTTATCACTCTTTTACAAAATTTATCATCATCGCCATCTTAAATAAGTCCCTCTATCTGAGCCAGAGTACATTTCATCCCGTAGAGACCACCTTCATAAAGTAGTGATCCAATTTTCTCGAGCTAACTCATATTTTTACTCATTAATTCCTAAGACAAGTAATGATTGGAACCGCTTGCCCACCTCAATTGTCACAATTACCGACACTCACTTGTTTAAATGTTCTATTGAAGTTATTGTTTATTTTCAGTAATCTGCATGTTGCTACAACATAATTGACTGTTGTTTCTGTTTTCTGTATTGCCGCATTTCTATCTTAATACATTTGTTTTTCATGAATTCGACTCCCTTCTGTAATGCCCACGGTTCCTGAAGGTATTTATATAAATGAATAAATAAATAAGTAAATAAATAAATAAATAAACTTCTCCTTTTGCTTAATTGTTTCCTTGAGTGATGGCTTGCCGTGACACTGGCATAACCTCGAAACCATATACACATAATATAGGTTAGATAAGGTGGAAAATAAAATCATGTGAAACAGCGTCCGTGATCAAACCCTGCAATAACCGTTAAACCCATAGGAAACATGAATGTCACCCGTTGCCTCATCTGGTTTTTCCCTAATTGTACAGCCCTTTGCATGCAAAGTTGGCAACTGGAAACAAGAGTCGCAAGGAGCTGAGAAATTAGGCGATCTACTAAGGGAGAGAGCCGAAAAAACAGTCAAACAGTAAGGAAATATGAAAATTAACGAATTTAACCTTAACTTATGAAACATTTTATGGATCAACATCTTTTTATTTAAAAAGAGAAGTAGAGAAAACACTGCCAGAAGTGCACAAGAATTCTATGTGTTTTGAATGACGCTTCTACCGTTATCGGTCTAGCCACCTAACGTAGCCACTTCTCTGCTATGCTTATGTGGGTGTGGCAGTACGTCTAGAACTGCAGCGCCCCGTGCTCTACACGGTTGTACAGGACTGGCAGCCACGCATCGTTACGCAACTTCCAAAATAACAAAACGAGTCGGTTTTGGCATTAACTTGGTAGAGCAATAAATGAGGGATCCAAAAGAACTGCGATTGTTCCGCAAATATATATTTCTCTGTATTTCTCCGGGGCTAATTCAAAAAACGCTACTAGAAATCTTTATTTTACACTTTCGCTTGTTTGCTTGTTCTTGGCAGTGTTCTTCCTGCGCTTCTTTGCTGTGCGAGTCTATTTGATGTGGTTCCTTGTTTGTCAAGCAAAGGAGAGGTCTATCTCACAGGCGTATACCTTTGAAATACACTTTCATTTCGCTTTTGCAGGTTTACGCGTTTTTATGGCGCACAGTGGGCATTGCTCACATTTGCACTAGTGAAGGTACCCCCCCCCTCTTTTTATTTGGACAGAAAAGTTACCTTGGGTTGGGCTCCCCCCCCCCCTATTTGTTTAGCAGACAACTTAAACTGAGCATGCAGTCGCATAGGCACATTAAAGCACTGCAGCATCAAGACGACACTATGCAAGCGGCTGCCCCATAAATCAACACTTCTGTGCCTGCCGCAGTAACTTCATGGCTATGGGGTTGCTCGTGGTTGGGGGTTCGATTCCAGCAAGCCACGGCCATATTGCAACGGGGGCCAAATGCAAAAGAAACGCTTGTATACTTTGATCTAGGTGCACGTTAAAGAACCCCGGCTGATAAAAATTTTTCAGGAGTCCCCCACTATAGTGTGCCTCATAATCAGATTGTAGTTCTGGCATGTATATCCCCATAATACAATTAAAATTTAACAGTTCTGTCACAATATGAGGCACTGACATTGCTAAAATTCTCGGAAGCTGTGAACAATAGTGTGCAACAATGCCTCAAACAAACACGTCTTGCTGTGTGTTCTGTGTACTACGCAGACACAGCTCTAGTACACGCAAGGTAATGTTTTACATCAACTCACCGCTCTGGTGCAGCACTAAACACTACAGAACTTGAACATTCATTGTCATCATCCTCTTTAATTATCATCGATCAATGCAAACAGCAAAGAAAGCTTCACATACATTGATTCCCACAGTGTGCGGGATCCCCATAGTTTTTTAAGATTTGTTCTTGTGCGTAAAGATTTCTCAAAAAGTACCTTAATATCATATTGATGCCCTCTTCTACCAGTGCCTTTCAAACTTCCATGAGTTTTCTGTCCTGTTCATATGCTTTTAAAAGGATCTTATTCTTCTTATAGGGGCCCCGAAACACTTTCAACCAATCATAAGATGACCTCACTATTGAAGGATGTCACCTTACGAATCCCCTGTTGCAAAATTTTTTAGAATCCTTCAAGCACAAGCGGAGTTAGACGTTGTCGCACCGATGAGCGGCTTTCTCTCTTCTTTTGTCTCTACTAACATGCTGGAAGCTGTACATAGGAGATGGCAAGAGGGCAAGGCTTTGCCCAAAAGTTGAGTGTCTTGCTGGCAAGAGGGATCATCGCTGCACCTCATCTTGAAGGGGCAGCGCAATATGACGAAGACAGAACGCAGGAACGCATAGGACAGCACTGATCCTGCCTTCTGTCTTCGTCATATTGCGCTGCCCCTTCAAGATGTTCAACCAGTACCAACTCGCCCAAATGTCGACCCTGCTGCACCTCATGCCCGCTGCGATGTCTACGCTATATACAGCATGCCTCTGCTATCTCAGAGGCCACACACAGCAGACTCGACTACATGCAACTGTCGCATGCAGACTGGCAATACAGCGATTGTGCTTTTTCTGCCTTTTTGAGGTCGCTGACATATATATTTTTAATTGATTTAACTCAAAATTATCAATAATAGTATTACTAAAAATGCTTTTGTGATCATGAGATCAGCCACTAAGTTATGGTGGGCTTGGCTGTTTGCGACATAATGGCATGACAACAGTGCAAAGGAGAGAGCAAGAGATTTTTCACTGTTTTTGACACAAGACTCTAAATTCCCTGCTGCATGCAGTGCAATAATATTGGACCTACATGTTCACAAAAGCCACTTTTATAGATCGGCAACATTTTCTTACTATGTTCAAGAAGGATTTCAAGGCCCCTTTAATGCAGCTGTAATATCTCCTTTCTTGTCATGTGGTAGATCTGCATTAGGCAATCTATCCTCGTGGCATGTTTGTTCTTTCTCCATGCTCAGAAGTTAGCAAAGTATTTATTTTGTTTCTCTAATATTTCTCAATATAATTCCATCAGCTCAAGGGGTGTGTGAGTAGTAGTCTTTGAGATGGAATCGGCTACGGATTGAATAGTGACAAGTTAATCAAATCAGATGTCAACTGAATATTGCCAGAAATAAATTGAATCAAATATCTAATATTGTTCAAATAGCTTTAGAGTAATTCTCATTGTTAATGTCAAAAAAATTTTACATACATTCTCATCATTAATATCAAACGATATTCACATCCTGGTACTCGTAGCATTACAAGGTTTCTGCCACACCATTGCAAATCATAAAGCATACTTCCTTAAAAGCACAAAAGGGAGAATTAGGGACAACTATGCATTTTATTTGTGAACTCAGGGCTCTGCAGAGCATATGCGGTCGCGTGTTGTGATATCGAGTTCAGATAGGCAGTCTTGTATGTGAGCTGGTATCTGTTCATACCATCACGAGCAATTCACAAATGCCTACTGTCTGCAGTGATGGCAGGGTGAAAAAAAGTGTTTTTTCTATAGTTTGAATATCTATGGCAGATGATCCCACTATTGTATAAAGTATGTTGCAAGTTAATGAACTCATATTTAATCTGGTAAGAGGGCACAGATGCTGCATCTACAAATAGCGTTAAACGATACTCACTGCTGAATGGTGTGTCTAAATAACATTTTATTGTGAGTGATTGGGCTTAGCTACAGAAGTCTGACTGTCTGAGTGACACAGTGCACTATCCACTGTTATGTCCACTGTGCATGGGATGAAAGTTATTTAAGTTCTACTTTTATTTCTTGTTTGATCGTGTGTAGTCGACAATGTAAAATGTTCTGAAACTTTAGAAAATTATTTGGATTTTCGAATAGTGGCTATTAAATATCAGGAGCGACTCAAATAAGGCAATATTTGACTCATTATTCAAGAGCTTTTAATAATTTTCCACCTCTAATTGGCAATCTTGGCTTGCTTTGATGTGGCTGCTCTCCATTGCATTCCTTCAGCCTTTCGCTTTTCAGTGACTGGAAAACTGTAGATAGTGTAAGTAGATGCAGCAGCAGAAGTAAATGGTTGTAGGACATAACATTAAGTTTCTGTTCATTCTATGCAGTTCAGAAGACTGACAGGAGGCACAGAACACAAATGCAAAGATAGACATTTTCAAAGTGACAAGTTATCGCAATACATGGCCCTTAGCTTATCATTTTCCAGGTACTATTCTACACTCTTTAGTGATGAGAGCCAGCAATGGGGCATTTACATACCTGTGTATTGCTTTTCCAATACAAAAAGCTTCCAGTACTTCCTAGTCAACTTACCTGCTGAACCATTGGACTTGGAGCACTATATATTGTCAAAAAGAGAAGCCATAGACAGAATGCAACACCTTTGGCACCCTAAGCCATTCAACGGGTAAGGTTAACTAGGGATAATTATTTTTCCTTGTTTCATGCAAATGCAACTGAAATGCATGTGCCCACAGCCGTTTGGAATAACTGTGCTTCGCTTGGACTTAATTTAACCCACATTTAGCAATAAATTATGTCTGTGCTAGGCTCCCTACAAGTTCGCAATTGTCAGTCTCATTTTCACTTGTTTTGCTTTTCTCTATGCCCAGTCTCACCTTCACAAAAACAAGTGCGAACTGGACACACACACATACACAGCTAGGTGCTTGTGTGTGCGCGTGTGTGTGTGCGTGTGTGTGTGAACTCCGTACCTTGTTTACCCTGCCAACAAGTGTGCACTTTGAGCGCTGCAGTACAGCTTGGTGTTTTGGATCTTTAAACTTGGTTTCTGAGGACAATACTGCTTTGTGGAGTTAAAATGTGGGGTACACGTACATGTCGACTGCCGGATCACTACCAGCTGCTAATGCTTTCATTGCGGTCCACTGTTCTCTCAAGGAATCACTAAAACACTGGCCCATTTCACTTGTTTAGCACTTGCCACCTGAGGCTGGAATTGAACAGAAGAAATGCACCTTGATAACCAATAAGACATGTTATTTTTACAGGATTCTGTTATTTTTCCACCATCATCTACATTGCTAATCTTTAATACATCTTTCTGGCACATCTTTGTGCCAGAAAGAAAGTAAATTCCTCACTTTTTTGCAGCGTTCTTGAGGTGATAGCACAAGCTGTACAGATATGGTGTAACCATGGAACAGACCTGGACTGTTCTTCGTAGCGCTTAGTACCCTCTTGGTATGTGTATCGTTTCACTTGTGTTGCGAGGCTTTCGGTCAGAGACACAGTTGTGCCATTACATGAGCCAAAATACAGAGCTTACTAATGTGTTGTTGCACACTGCAGGTGCAACACTAATATAACAAATGAAGAAATTACTGTCGTTTAAACGCTATAGCTTTACATCAACTGCAACTACTACTCTTGGATGGCTGCTTCAGATCATTATTATGTGAGCTACGTTACAATCAGGTATTACTTCACTTAAGGAACGTGTTGCTGGAGAAACTTATGGAGAAGGGTTACGAACAAAGAATGTCTGCATTTCTGTTATACTATAGTACAATTCTTGAAATGATATTTTTGAAACCATCTGTCGAGGCTTCCAATAGTTTCTGCAATAAGAAAGCAGTAAATGTGATAAGATAACACAAACTTCATGCTTGCCTGACGGTGAGGCGCAATCAGTCATATCGCTCATGGATGGGCATGTACTAAGGGCATGACAGCTGCGTTCTTGGCTATTCAGTTTTGTTTTTCTGTGTGAAATTAGCTGAAAATAATTATGCTGTAAAAATGAGCAACGTCAGGTTCTGTCATTTGCGGAAACTGTTGTGAGCTCATCACATGGTGCACATCGTCTTCCATTGAGACCAGTTGTCTAGCTTCTTTTTAGAACATTAATTCAGCTAATTTGCATAAATACTGGTCTAATTTCTATGTCGAATAATTTTCATTGTGTGCCTCTGAATAAAAAAATAAATCATTTACTTATCTGAGCATCCATAATTTTAAGAAATTTAGAATGCATTTCGTGTAAAACCCGGTATATCCAACACAATCGTTCATTTCAATAAAAACTCTGGGCGCTTTGGTTGAACACAACGTCGCAAGATGTCGCCACCGTCAGCAGCGGCATTTGGCGGGTAAATTTGTGCAACGCAACTGGACCGCCTGTGTACGTCTCGTCCACCTTTTCCTGTCATTGTGATTATTCACATTAATTTTCCGTCTTTTTTTCTGATTGTTTATGTTGTTCTCATTACCGCTGTTAGGACGTAAGCTTTATGACCGCGTTGTATTACATAGGAAAAAGCATCATGCCATCATCATCACCATTATCATTATCTCGCGTTCCATTTGCGTATTTATAATGGATCTTATCGTGTTTCTCAAAGTGGACATTATATGAGCTTATGGGCGTTCTTTGTGGCTTATGTTCTTGGGAAAATATATATTTGACTATGTAGTACGTTGGCTCATTTCCGATGGGCAGAACTGCACGAACTTTACTATGTATTTTGAAACACCATTAACTAGTCGGGAGAAAGCAGACACAACACAGGGCAAACAACAAAATTTAGTTAGTCTTTAGTATACTGCGGTGCTCATAACGCATGAGAAAAAAATATCTCTGCTCCCAGAAACATACAACAATGACATTGCGCACCACAATCTTCTTGCAGAATATGAGATCTAAAGTAGTCTTGCTGCAAAAAGTAAAGCGTTATCACAAATTAATACTTCTTTTGTACGTGAGAACACTTGAAGAAAAGGATTACACTCCTTGGGACTTGTCTCGAAACGATAATAGTCATCTTGCCCACCTTTCCTTCATTAAGATAACGAACGGCGTGCGCGTTATCACCGTGACATAGCAATCTTGACAGGAAAGTATCGAGCGCAGAGTTTTCAGGAAACGAAACGAAAGCAAGATAGATAACGTTCATCACTCTAAAAACAGTTGCACCCTTTGGAGTGTATATTTGTCCCACAACAATAATCATCTGTCTTGATTGCGTTTCCTTCACCCTAAAAACAGTTTACACCCTTTGTGGTGTATATCTGCCACTAAACGATAATCGTCTTCCTTGCTTGCGTTTCCTTTCTTGAAAATGCTGCGCTCGCTACTTCCCTGTCGAGAATGCTATGTGACGCTGATAACGCGCATGCCGTTCGTGACTTGGAGGTGCCGGGCTCGCACCGTTAAAGAAAGGAAATGCTGCCAAGGCGGATGGCGCTTATTGTTGGGGGACAAGATACGCCCCAAAGGGTGTAAACTTTTTTAAGAGCTAGTGTAAGCAAAATTGCACCCTTTGAGTCGTATCTTGCCACACAACAGTAATCGTCATCTGGACGTTCTCTAACGTTCGCGTGTTTATATTTAGGTGCACGTTAAAGAACCCCAGGTGGTCGAAATTTCCGGAGACCTCCACTACGGCGTGCCTCATAACCAGAAAGTGGTTTTGGCACGTAAAACCCCATAATTTAATTTTAACGTTCGCGTGTATTGCTTGTATCACGGTGCACGCGTGCTTGTTGTGCGACAAGGAAGCGAGCCCGCGCCCTCGTGCTCTGCGGCGCAACGCCAAAGGCGTTGAGGCACAGCGAGCCGATGTGAGGAGAGAAACTATTTTAGGATAGAATGGGTGGGGTTGAAAAGAGGGTCCCCCAGTTAAGAGCCGAGGCGCACTCGGTGCCTTCGCTTTGTTTTGTCTGATTCCTTTTTTTTTAAATTGAAATGATATGAAAACGTGGGCGCGCGAAATGAGTTCTCCTTGTCTTGAGATAAAAAAATGCTGTACCACGGCCTCTGGATAAAAAGAAAGGAAAGAAAATATTCGTGCTGAAACTCCGCTGGGAGTTGTCTAAGTGTGCGTAGGCAATGTGCCGCTTGATCATCTCCAAGCAGCCCCGCTATCATTATCAATGTTATGAAACTTGATCCGACCAGTATAACCAATATCAACCCTTATCGGTTGTTATCAACCTTATCGCACTATAGCCGACCTTATCGGTCGTTATCAAAATTATCGGACTAAATCCGACCCTATCGGTTGTTATAAACAGTATCGGACTCGATCCGAGCCTTATAACCCTTATCGGTCGGTATAGCATATTGCAGTTGATCTGATCCTCATTTATTTAATACTGCTGACTTCAGCGGAAGTCGTTGCAGAGTGGGTAGCAAACTGTGATTACATCATGACAAGTCTCTTCAGCGCTTATCCGTTGTTATCAACATTATCGGACATTATCAGACTCTTATGAACACTTGTCGGTCCTTATCAACTTTATCAGATCCTTATCAGTGCTTATTGACCTTATTGCTCCGCCCATTATAAGCCCTTATCACTATATTTAGCACATTATCTATCCGCGTCGAATCGTTATCAACTGTGACGGGACCCATATAACCGCACATCACTCCTTATCATCCTTATCAAGTCATTGACTGATTATCTGTGTTGGGCGACGTGAAACGCATGAACCCTCGGAGATCGTTGACATCTCGCTCGGAAGGCGCAACCGGCGACCACCGAAACGCATCGGGCATGTGGCGTTTTTGGCATTAAATTTTCGCGAAATCGGAATCTTCCTGATGTCTACAATGCTCCAAGTCGGCTCTACCTGTGGTCCTAGGGATATATTTTAGTCCACCATCATTAAATCTTTCAACAAAGCCTTCATAGAAACTGTTCTCCCTTGACATTTGTACCGCCGGTACAGCACGTTCATATGGTTCAGATATATTCACCTTCCGCAGGCGCGGATGTTTATCAAAGGCACAACCTTTTTTCTTCCACTTGAGAATGGAGGTCCCCGTCTTGTGCATTTGTGCGACAATTGGTCATGCGATTATTCTACCTTAAAAACGTCCGTCATCCATTCCTTCTTGCGGTTAATAGAAAACGTCTTGTTTCACACCTCCCTTTTCTTTTTTGTCACGACAAACTTTGCTCAAGAATTGGTGTTATGGGGCTTCCTAAAAGAACTTGTCGACACTATTTTATCTTTAAAAGCCAGGTTCATTGTACAATATTTATTTAGCGATGAAAAAAAAGGGGGGGGGGGAGGGGGTTTACGTGCGAGAACTACGACTTAATTATGAGTCACGCCGTAGTGGGGGACTCTGGAATAATTTGGACCACCAGGGGTTCTTTAACGTGCGTTTGAAATCTAAGTACACGGATGTTTTCGCTTTTCGCCCCCATCGAAATGCGGCCGCCGTGGCCAGGATTCGATCCCGCGACCTCGTGCTTAGCAGCCCAACACCATAGCCGCTAAGCGGCGGGTTGTTTAGCGTTGATCGAACGTCGCTAAATGTAGCACTTATACATAATCTTTTCCCTGAACCTATGTATCGAAAGCAGTATCTCTCTCTATTTGTCCAACATGTTCTTTGCCATGCCCATAGAATGTGTGTAACCTCAACAGCGAAAACATTTTTCTTGAACCTGCACACTTGCACTCTGCCACTTAAAACATGGCTTCATGAAAAAATGATTATGTACCCTGGAATGCAATTTGTAGACTTTGCAACCAACCTGAGACCATACAACATTGCTTCATACTTTGTCATGACGCATTTTATTTTTGGGACATTTTACAAAGAACTATAAAAAAAGAACCTCCTCTCACATCTTACGGTAACCGATTCCTTCTTTTCAAAAATGCAATCAGTAACACACCATATGATTTGTTTATGCTATTAGGACTCAATTCATTGCGGAAAGTCGCATGATCGACAGACATGCTGAGCCGCCTCGCTCGACAAGGTCCGTCTTTCTAGACGAGGCTGCTCAAGTGCCTATTGTGGCTGGAACCTTTGATCCCGTTCATGAGTGAATTTCGCTTCTGAACGCTTGTGTTTGTTTGCCCGATTTTTGAACTTTCATTGGACTGCGTAGCGTGTGCGCGTTTGTTTTTCATCTGTCTCCAAATGTAATGTATGTTTTGCATAACACTACTCATAATTCCGTGCAATACAGAGAATAGAAAAGTGGGTGTTTGGACCAGTGGGTACGACACTAGGCTTCTGAATGTGGGGTCGTTGGTTCGAAACTCACCACCGCCAGTGTTTTTCCTGTCGAGTTCATTTAATTTTATTACTTAATTTCTTTATAGCGATTCGTCCTGCGTGACGGACGGACGGATTTCCTCATTGAGTAGAAATGTTTACGCAGTTAAATTTTTTTTTTTTTTTTATGGAGCCACCGTGACTACACTCCTGCGCGTATATATACTGTTATGTAATTTGCACATAATGCGCATATACAGTCGTGCGCGTAGTTTGAGTTGGAAAAACCAGTATGGTGCGCCATCATCATCATTTAGCCTCTGGGTTGCTTTGGCGGCCATGGCGTTGTGCAACTAAGCACGAGGTCGCGGGTTCGGTTGCCGCATTTCGATGGGGGCGAAATAAAAGAAAGGAAGAAAAAAAGGAAAAAATAAAATAAAAGAAAGCGCTAGTGTACTCAGATTTAGGTACAGTCGCGGACAGAATATTATGGACCATGATATCTAAGAAAAAGCTGAATATCTCCGCGACCTCACAACGCAATCTGGTATTTGCATTTTGGACCTCGACTAGAATATGCTAATAACGTTGTCGTGGGCAGTTTTACTGGTTACTGCTACAGGCTGCTCGGGAATTCAACGTTTTCGGAGATCCCGTGGTCCATTTTATTCTGTCCGCGACTGTACATGTTAAAGAACATCAGGAGGCCGAAATTATTCCGAAGTCCCCCACTACGGCGTGCCTCATAGTCGTATCGTGGTTCTTGCATGTAAAGCACCTGAATTAGTTAATTAGTTATCATCAACATTTATTTATCGACATTTTTTAAGGGCTCCAACTGCGTGGGGTATGGCATAAATGGATAGTAGCGCAGGAAAGCAAAAGCCGGCAATTTTTATCTAAATAGAAGTAAGGTCTTGTAAAAAATGTAGTGCAATAATACCTACAAGCAAGCCGATGCCTATATGCAGAACTGTTTCCAGCAGTCGTTTTACACATGATAGAAGGGAAAATAAAGCAAAATGCATCAGAACAGGAACTTTTGTAAATGCTAGAAGTAAAAAAAATTATTTAGTTACTTATCCTGTAAATGTTTTACCATCGCGTTCAACGATAAATTGGCTCTGGGAGACTGTTCCAGGCTTTGAGCACGTGGGAGGAGTATGATTTGTTAAATGAGTTGGCTTTTACCTTGAGGGCGTTCAAGGCTTGTTGTGCCGAAAAAGCGACCGAGATGTGCGTGTAGGATGAGTCAGCATGATTAGCCACTAGGGCGAGGAAAATTGTGATGTCGCCTGTCAATTATAAACAAAGGTGCGAGCCAGAGGTTGGAGTTGCAGAAAGGATTTAATCCTGCTGACAGAGTGGTCACTTGTGTGATGCGGCATCATGAATGAAGAGGTATGATTGCTGATAAATGCTCACCCGAGCGTAGTGCTAATCATGGTTTCATGCGACAAGTTTACGGACTTGGGGAAGATACAAGAACAATGTTCTTCAAGGTCTAACCAAGATATTTTGAGATGTCGGCAGCTAGCGTCAGAACATGCGCTGGCCATGCCTTTTGACTAGTGACTAGGGTTATAATGTATTTCTGTGGTTAAATTTGTGAAATATGTGTGATGAATTAGGCTAGTTCTGAAAAGGGACGCCATACCGCTTGTGCGATGCGAGCGTGAATTTGCAGTTCGTGAATTCAGAGAGTTTAACAAGATGTTTGTAAGTGCGTACACCGTATGTTTGCAAAATAACTTGAGAAGAAACTTTTCTGAATGTGGCGAGAGGTACATTATGTGTTTTTGGAGTTTACATGCGATGCACATTAGTTATACTGTAATGAGGCCACACGACATGCGTGCGGGACTGATGGTTAGGAATCGCTTCGTTTGTCGCAGCAGCCGTCTCTGCCACCCCCCCCCCCCCCGCCCCCGCACACAAAGAAAGAAAGAGGAGAAGGAGAGAGAAAGAAATCATAATCGAGCTATATAATGTCGCAACCGCTTCACTTGTAGCTTGCGAAAGCCTTGATAGCTCCGACTGCGTAGCGCCAACTGGACATATCGGCTCCGGCCACTTTGCATCGCGATGTAGTGAACCCGACGCAACGATTGAGCTGTCATTCACCGATACGGCAGACGGTGTATAGCTAGCGCTTTCTTGCTCCTTCCTTCTTTTCATCTCCCCCTCCCCTTTATCTCTATTTTTTTTTTTTTTTTCGCTCCGTTGTCCTCTTTGTGCATGCTGCCAAGGTACAATATACTGGACGACGGGGAAAACAGACCGTGTTGTTTTGCATGCCTTGGAAAAAAAAAATGGCCAAGCTTGAATACGAGCGCCGTATTCGTTGGTCTTGCCGTCTCCTCCTCGTCGGGAGTCAGTGGCAACTTTAGAAGGCAGTGCAACGCATACAGCTGTCCAGCTCGATGAGGGAGTGTATATAGACACTCCGGCCAGTTGGGTTCATTCATTTACGTGACGTCACGGTGGACGCACACTTCTTGCGGTGTCTCTCGGGAACGTGTTTCGGAACGCGGAGGCATAAAGGGCAGGTGCATAGTGTCGTTGTGGGGTTGGAGCTCGTACTGAATCCTTAAGTTGCCGCCCAAGTGCAGTTCTCCGTGGCGCTGCCTACAAGGGAGCGTATAGGCTATACTTAGCTAGAGTTGGGCGTCGATCGAAATGTTTAACCCGAGGTACTGATCCTTCTGCCTCGGGATTCGTACGCCTCCTTAAAATCCTTGAAAAACCTTGAATCTATAGGAAAAAGAGGTTCAAGGACCCTTAAGACTCTTGGAAAATATATGTGTTTCTTGAATTCCATGAAAACTGGGGCAGCTTTTGAACATTAAAAGCAACAATTAAACTCCGCATAGGGGCTATGCCATGGACACTGTTGTAATCGCACCGCTGGCACGAGTTGTTGGGGTCTCGGTGCTGACGCCCGTTATTGCCAATGGGTCGCAAGCCCCAAGGGTAGCGTTGGCCTGGCGGCCTGGGGCACTGGAAGCATCCGAAGGTCCCGGCAAAGCATGAGAAGACTGGTAACAGAACAACTTGTTTATTCTAACATAGCAAAAGAGCGGCCGGTCAGGTCGACCGAAGTGGAGAGACGGGAGAGCACGTAACTCAACAGTACAAATCGGAGCCTCTCTCTTGGCGTCCGGGGGCAGCTGCTCTTATACTCCCGGCGTCGCGGTCCAAAAGGGAAGGAGGGAAGGTCACGGGATGAAGGTCACGGGACGGCGCAGCAGGAGCCCACGACGGCGCGAACAGTTGAGCCGAGAGACGTCCAGGCTCCTCATTCGGGGAACTCCGCTCCCCGGCTGCCGCGCTTTGACAAGCGAGGGCACACACACACACACGCACACACGAAGACACGTGGCACTGAAACACGCCTGGACACGCTTGGCGGGTAGGCGTTGCGGCGGCGTCGAACAGGCCAAAATGTCCGCCGTTTTGAACAAAGCCCCGGCGTCCGTTGCATCCGCGCCGGCATTACCGCGCGTTGTAGGCGAAACGTAACAGACCGCCCCGCCGGGGGAAGGAGATCCCGATGGTCAGGGGACTGCATCCGCTGTCCGGAGGGATGTCGCTCGATGATGCTCATAACCGAAGTTGGGCGTCCTTGGCGTTTCTTGAGCGCAGCGCACAGAGAAGGCCTCGTTCTCACGTTCAGGTGCACACAGGACACTGCAAAGTGACTTCGGGAGAGTTGACATTTTTGTTCTCGTTTCCGGCAAGCGTTAGAACTACGCCGAAAGTCAACCGCTCAGTCAGCAAGCACGGCACAACCCTCACTAAGCCCTGCCAGGCTCTTTCCCCTTTTATACTGCTGCCTAGTTCCTTACAGTAGTTTAGCAGCACTCAGAACGCGTCCACAAATCGAAAAATTGCACTAGAAAGCACATCATCACTTTGAAACACTACACAAAAGCAATAAGTTAAAAATCCTGCCTCAGGAAGAAAAACATCAGTAACAAACAATTTTGAGGCTGATTCCCACGTTAGGGGCTTCGACTTAAGCCATCGGCGTTACCGTTGAGACTCCCCTTTTTGTAACGCACCTCAAAGGAATATTGTTGCAAAGCGAGGCTCCAGCGCAGGAGGCGGCCATTTTTGGGAGAGATGGTCTGCAGCCATTGGAGAGGGCAGTGATCCGTTTCAATGATAAACCTCGAGCCAGCTAGGTAACATGACAATTTCTGAACGGCCCACACGATACACGCACACTCTTTCTCGGTGGCGCTATACGCCTGCTCACGACTGGTCAGCTTACGACTAGCATACAGGACGGGGTGTTCTACTTCTCCATTTTCCCGTTGGCACAGTACAACGCCCATGCCTCGCTCACTAGCATCACACTGAACAACGAACCCTTTTGTGTAGTCGGGCGATCGTAGCACAGGCTGGCTTGTTAGGGCGCTCTTTAGGGCGCTAAAAGCTCTTTCCTTCGTCTCATCCCAGACGACTGTTTGCGGCTCTGTCTTTCTTAGAGCATCCGTCAAGGGAGCCGCGATATCAGAGTACCTGGGGATGTACCTCTGATAGTAGCCGGCGACACCTAAGAACGACCGAATATCGGTCTTCGTGCGCGGTCGCGGGAAGTCTCGCACAGCGGCCACCTTTATTTCAGAGGGGCGGCGACGAACCCGACCAATCACGTGTCCGAGGTAGACAACCTCGGCCTGTGCTAACTGGCACTTGGGAGCTTTGACTGTCAAGCCCGCATCGCGCAGGCGGGTTAGCACTGCCCGCAAGTGGGCCATATGCTCAGGCCAGGATGCGGAGAATATCGCTACGTCGTCTAGATACGGTAAAGCGAATTCTTGCTGTCCCCGCAACACTTTATCCATGAGGCTTGAAAAGCAGTATGGCGCGTTCTTCAAACCAAAACTCAAAACTTTAGGACGGAATGTCCCCATTGGTGAAATGAACGCCGCATACCTACTAGCCTCTTCTGTAAGTGGAACCTGCCAATAACCCCTGACAAGATCTAGGGTGGAAATAAACTGAGCGCTACTCACTCTCTCAAGGCGCTCCTCGATGTTAGGGATCGGATAAATTTGATCCTTAGTGATGGAATTAAGCCTGCGGTAGTCGACGCAAGGACGAGGTTCCTTGCCCGGTACCTCAACTAAAATCAAAGGGGAGGTATAATCACTCTCACCCGCTTCAATAACACCGAGCTGTAGCATTTTCTTTACCTCAGCCTCCATAATATCGCTCTGGCGGGGTGACACCCGGTACGCCTTGGATCGTACTGGCTCTGGGGAGGTAAGTTCTATGTCATGAGTAAGGACAGAAGTCCTACCAGGCCTCTCAGAGAACAGACCTTGAAACTCTTGTAAGAGCTGGTGTAGTTCGGTTTTCTGCTCAGGCGACAGCGATGCTTTACTTATTAAGTCACTAATGACTTGATCGGTGTCTTTCCTGTTCGTCACTGAGCCTAGTCCCGGAAGCTCGACCGGAAGCTCTTCTAACTTTCCCGCATCGGGAATTTCCTCTCCAGTATCTGGTGCCCTTAACGCTACAGGCTCAATTTTATCCCGTTCGGGCGTGCTCTGAATACTAGCTTGCTGCGCCTCTGACCCTTTCTCATCGTTCAACAACGTCGGCCCCGCAACTACCGCCTTTGCAGCGAGCTCCCGAACCTTCGATCTGGTTAAGGCCTGAACGCTA